>NW_027660146.1:1200000-1824000 GCF_963210335.1 Falco punctatus | reverse complement strand
GCAATAAAAACCTCCCTGCACTTTCTTTCCTGCCCACTAACAGGGAAAAGGGGGAAAAAACCCCAACAAAACACCACAGCTCATTTCTGTAAATCACATTCAACTGTAGTACTTTGAGAAAAAAATATTACTTACCATAAAAATTGCTGCCATTTTCACAAATGCAGTAACAGTAATATGTTTTTCATCTCTTAGCCACAGTATTATTTGGTTTACATTTTTTTTTATCCTGACTTCCCCCTTGAAGTCAGTATGCCTAACTATTTAAGTTCTTGCTTGTAAATCTATATGTAACTCTACAGTTCCTGTTAACCTTTTAATCTGGATTACTGACAAAGAAAAAAGGATAAAATTGAGTTTCATGGACGTCTGTAAGAAAGAAGCTGCTTGCGTAAGACAACAGCCTTTGAGCCCCCTCCCCACAAACGTTTCGTGTGGGAGAAGCGCCAGCTCTATTCCTGAAAACAGAAGTCTTGTGTGGGCAGCACCGAATGAGGACACAAAGCTATTACAAGGAAAGGAGAGAGTTTTTATAAAGCAGCTTAAACTGAATTAGGTTGAAACAGCAATTTAAATGCGGAAGAAATCTATAGGCAAAAACAAACCAGATGGTGTCACTGCACAGCTTGCTTTGAGACTGGAACAAAGTTCAGCAGAGGAATAGAGTCTCACAGGCTCTAGAGGAATTATTAGGCGAGTTGACTGTTATATCTGTGTAAACAATATTATAAAGCAACTTTAGAAAAGAAGCCCAGCAGTACTGCATATAGTTTGGGCTCTCTCCTTCAAGAAAGTTCTGAGCAAAATGGAGGTAGGGGAAATACCAGGAGTGGTGATCACGGTTTCTAGCTTTAGGAAAATATAATAAATAAATTGACTTTAACCAGTTTATCTGAAGAAAGGAAAAAATTAGAGAGAGATGTGATGTGCAAATGTGTACCACATGTGCAAAAGGTTGCTGCATAAAATGAGAGCAATTTTCATGTCCAGAGTGGATAGGACAACTAATAATCTTAAGGGAAATTTGTATTAGGTACTAAAGATATCAAAAGAAGATACTCAGCCTTATGAAATCCTTTCTAGTAGTAAGGACAGTAAAGTATTAAAAGTGGTGTTGACCGGGGCTGTTTTAAAACCTTAATCATAGAGGTTTTAACAGAAAATATTGGCACCCATGTAGAGAGATAAGCCTGTCCTTATCTACTGCGTTCAATACTCCACTGGGAAAGGTGCCAGAAAGGAGTTCTCTTGGTAGTTCTTACACTGCCCCGGAAGCCAGCTGAAAGACACCACAAAAGTGGTTCTACATGATTTCTGGGCTGAGATGGGGAATCGCTGACTATTGGGGTCGGCTGGTGACAAAATGTTCCAAACACACCCCATGCACAACTCCCCCGGGGAAGGTGCCAGAAAGGAGTTCTGTTGGTAGTTCTTACACTGCCCCGGAAGCCAGATGAAAGACACCACAAAAGTGGTTCTACCTGTTTTCTGGGCTGAGATGTGGAATCGCTGACTTTTGGAGTCGGCTGGTGACAAAGTGTTCCAAACACACCCCATGCACAACTCCCACGGGGAAGGTGCAAGAAAGGAGTTCTGTTGGTAGTTCTTACACTGCCCCGGTAGCCAGCTGAAAGACACCACAAAAGTTGTTCTACTTGCTTTCTGGGCTGAGATGGGGAATCGCTGACTTTTGGAGTCGGCTGGTGACAAAATGTTCCAAAGACACCCCATGCACAACTCCACCGGGGAAGGTGCCAGAAAGGAGTTCTGTTGGTAGTTCTTACACTGCCCCGGAAGCCAGATGAAAGACACCACAAAAGTGGTTCTACCTGTTTTCTGGGCTGAGAAGGGAAATGGCTGACCTTTGTAGTAGATTGTTGAGAAAGTGTTCCAAACACACCCCATGCAGAACTTTACCGGTGAAGGTGCCAGAAAGGAGTTCTGTTGGTAGTTCTTACACTGCCCCGGTAGCCGGATGAAAGACACCACAAAAGTTGTTCTACTTGCTTTCTGGGCTGAGATGGGGAATAGCTGAGTTTTGGAGTCGGCTGGTGACAAAATGTTCGAAACACACCCCATGCACAACTCCCCCGGGGAAGGTGCCAGAAAGGAGTTCTGTTGCTTGTTCTTACACTGCCCCGGTAGCCAGCTGAAAGACACCACAAAAGTGGTTCTACCAGCTTTCTGGGCTGAGATGGGGAATCGCTGACTTTAAAAGTCGGCTGGTGACAAAATGTTGCAAACACAGCCCATGCACAACTCTACCGGGGAAGGTGCCAGAAAGGAGTTCTCTTGCTTGTTCTTACACTGCCCCGGTAGCCAGCTGAAAGACACCACAAAAGTTGTTCTCCCTGCTTTCTGGGCTGAGATGGGAAATGGCTGACCTTCGCAGTAGATTGGTGCGAAAGTGTTCCAAACACACCCGATGCAGAACTCTACCGGTGAAGGTGCCAGAAAGGAGTTCTGTTGCTTGTTCTTACACTGCCCCGGTAGCCAGCTGAAAGACACCACAAAAGTGGTTCTCCCTGCTTTCTGGGCTGAGATGGGGAATCGCTGACTTTTGGAGTCGGCTGGTGACAAAATGTTGCAAACACACCCCATGCACAACTCCCCCGGGGAAGGTGCCAGAAAGGAGTTCTGTTGGTAGTTCTTCCACTGCCCCGGTAGCCAGCTGAAAGACACCACAAAAGTGGTTCTCCCTGCTTTCTGGGCAGAGATGGGGAATCGCTGACTTTTGGACTCGGCTGGTTAGAAATTGTTCCAAACACACCCCATGCACAACTCCACCGGGGAAGGTGCCAGAAAGGAGTTCTGTTCGTAGTTCTTACACTGCCCCGGTAGCCAGCTAAAAGCCACCACAAAAGTGGTTCTACCTGCTTTCTGGGCTGAGATGGGGAATCGCTGACTTTTGGACTCGGCTGGTTAGAAATTGTTCCAAACACACTCCATGCACAACTCCCCCGGGGAAGGTGCCAGAAAGGAGTTCTGTTGCTTGTTCTGACACTGCCCCGGAAGCCAGATGAAAGACACAACAAAAGTTGTTCTACCTGCTTTCTGGGCTGAGATGGGGAATCGATGACTTTTGTAGTAGACTGGTTGGAAAGTGTTGCAAACACACCCCATGCACAGCTCCACCGGGGAAGGTGCCAGAAAGGAGTTCTGTTGGTAGTTCCTACACTGCCCCGGTAGCCAGCTTAAAGACACCACAAAAGTTGTTCTCCCTGCTTTCTGGGCTGAGATGGGAAATCGCTAAGCTTCGTAGTAGATTGGTGAGAAAGTGTTCCAAAAACACCCGATGCATAACTCTATTGGTGAAGGTGCCAGAAAGGAGTTCTGTTGGTAGTTCTTACACTGCCCGGTAGCCAGCTGAAAGACACCACAGAAGTGGTTCTACATGCTTGCTGGGCTGAGATGGGGAATCGCTGACTTTTGGAGTCGGCTGGTGACAAAATGTTCCAAACACACCCCATGCACAACTCCCCCGGGGAAGGTGCCAGAAAGGAGTTCTGTTGGTAGTTCTTACACTGCCCCGGTAGCCAGCTGAAAGACACCACAAAAGTTGTTCTACCTGCTTTCTGGGCTGAGATGGGGAATCGCTGACTTTTGGACTCGGCTGGTTCGAAATTGTTCCAAACACACCCCATGCACAACTCCACCGGGGAAGGTGCAAGAAAGGAGTTCTGTTCGTAGATCTTACACTGCCCCGGTAGCCAGCTAAAAGCCACCACAAAAGTGGTTCTCCCTGCTTTCTGGGCTGAGATGGGGAATCGCTGACTTTTGGAGTCGACTGGTGACAAAGTGTTCCAAACACACCCCATGCTCAAGTCCACCGGGGAAGGTGCCAGAAAGGAGTTCTGTTGGTAGTTCTTCCACTGCCCCGGTAGCCAGCTGAAAGACACCACAAAAGTTGTTCTACCTGCTTGCTGGGCTGAGATGGGGAATCGCTGACTTTTGGACTCGGCTGGTGACAAAATGTTCCAAACACACCCCATGCACAACTCCCCCGGGGAAGGTGCCAGAAAGGAGTTCTGTTGCTTGTTCTGACACTGCCCCGGTAGCCAGCTGAAAGATACCACAAAAGTGGTTCTCCCTGCTTTCTGGGCTGAGATGGGAAATCGCTAACCTTCGTAGTAGACTGGTGAGAAAGTGTTCCAAACATACCCCATGCAGAACTCTACCAGTGAAGGTGCCAGAAAGGAGTTCTGTTGGTAGTTCTGACACTGCCCTGGTAGCCAGCTGAAAGACACCACAAAAGTTGTTCTACCTGCTTGCTGGGCTGAGATGGGGAATCGCTGACTTTTGGACTCGGCTGGTTAGAAATTGTTCCAAAAACACTACATGCACAACTCCACCCGGGAAGGTGCCAGAAAGGAGTTCTGTTGGTAGTTCTTACACGGCCCCGGTAGCCAGCTGAAAGACACCACAAAAGTGGTTCTCCCTGCTTTCTGGGCTGAGATGGGGAATAGCTGAGTTTTGGAGTCGGCTGGTGACAAAATGTTCCAAAAACAGCCCATGCAGAACTCCACCGGGAATGGTGCCAGAAAGGAGTTCTGTTGCTTGTTCTTACACTGCCTCGGTAGCCAGATGAAAGACACCACAAAAGTGGTTTTCCCTGCTTGCTGGGCTGAGATTGGAAATGGCTGACCTTTGTAGTAGATTGGTGAGAAAGTGTTCCAAACACACCTCATGAAGAACTCCCCCGGGGAAGTTGCCAGAAAGGAGATCTGTTGGTAGTTCTGACACTGCCCCGGAAGCCAGCTGAAAGACACCACAAAAGTTGTTCTGCTTGCTTTCTGGGCTGAATTGGGAATCGCTGACTTTTGGACTCGGCTGGTTAGAAATTGTTCCAAAAACACCCCATGCACAACTCCCCTGGGGAAGGTGTCAGAAAGGAGTTATGTTGGTAGTTCTTACACTGCCCCAGTAGCCAGCTGAAAGACACCACAAAAGTTGTTCTACCTGCTTGCTGGGCTGAGATGGGGAATAGCTGACATTAGGAGTCGGCTGGTGACAAAGTGTTCCAAACACACCCCATGCACAACTCCCCCGGGGAAGGTGCCAGAAAGGAGTTCTGTTGCTTGTTCTGACACTGCCCCGGTAGCCAGCTGAAAGACACCACAAAAGTGGTTCTCCCTGCTTTCTGGGCTGAGATGGGGAATAGCTGAGTTTTGGAGTCGGCTGGTGACAAAATGTTCCAAAAACAGCCCATGCAGAACTCCACCGGGAATGGTGCCAGAAAGGAGTTCTGTTGCTTGTTCTTACACTGCCTCGGTAGCCAGATGAAAGACACCACAAAAGTGGTTTTCCCTGCTTGCAGGGCTGAGATTGGAAATGGCTTCCTTTGTAGTAGATTGGTGAGAAAGTGTTCCAAACACACCTCATGAAGAACTCCCCCGGGGAAGTTGCCAGAAAGGAGTTCTGTTGCTTGTTCTTACACTGCCTCGGTAGCCAGCTGAAAGCCACCACAAAAGTGGTTCTACCTGCTTTTTGCCTGAGATGGGGAATCGCTGACTTTTGGACTCGGCTGGTGACAAAATGTTCCAAACACAGCCCATGCACAACTCCCCCGGGGAAGGTGTCAGAAAGGAATTCTGTTGCTTGTTCTTACACTGCCCCGGTAGCCAGCTGAAAGACACCACAAAAGTTGTTCTCCCTGCTTGCTGGGCTGAGATGGGAAATGGCTGACCTTCGTAGTAGATTGGTGAGAAAGTGTTCCAAACACACCCCACGCACAACTCCCCCGGGGAAGTTGCCAGAAAGGAGTTCTGTTGGTAGTTCTTACACTGCTTCGGAAGCCTGCTGAAAGACACCACAAAAGTTGTTCTACCTGCTTTCTGGGCTGAGATGGGGAATCGCTGACTTTTGGAGTCGGCTGGTGACAAAATGTTCCAAACACACCCCATGCACAACTCCACCGGGGAAGGTGCCAGAAAGGAGTTCTGTTGGTAGTTCTTCCACTGCCCCGGTAGCCAGATGAAAGACACCACAAAAGTTGTTCTACCTGCTTGCTGGGCTGAGATGGGGAATCGCTGACTTTTGGAGTCGGCTGGTGACAAAATGTTCGAAACACACCCCTTGCACAACTCCCCCGGGGAAGGTGCCAGAAAGGAGTTCTTTTGTTAGTTCCTACACTGCCCCGGAAGCCAGCTGAAAGACACCACAAAAGTTGTTCTACTTGCTTTCTGGGCTGAATTGGGAATCGCTGACTTTTGGACTCGGCTGGTTAGAAATTGTTCCAAACACACCCCATGCACAACTCCACCGAGGAAGGTGCCAGAAAGGAGTTCTGTTGGTAGTTCTTCCACTGCCCCGGTAGCCAGATGAAAGACACCACAAAAGTGGTTCTACCTGCTTTCTGAGCTGAGATGGGGAATCGATGACTTTTGAAGTAGACGGATGATAAAGTGTTGCAAACACACCCCATGCACAGCTCCACCGGGGAAGGTGCCAGAAAGGAGTTCTGTTGGTAGTTCTTACACTGCCCCGGAAGCCAGCTTAAAGACACCACAAAAGTTGTTCTCCCTGCTTTCTGGGCTGAGATGGGGAATCGCTGACTTTTGGACTCAGCTGGTTAGAAATTGTTCCAAACACACCCCATGCACAACTCCCCGGGGAAGGTGCCAGAAAGGAGTTCTGTTGGTAGTTCTTACACTGCCCTGGTAGCCAGCTGAAAGACACCACAAAAGTTGTTCTACCTGCTTTCTGGGCTGAGATGGGGAATCGCTGACTTTTGGACTCGGCTGGTTAGAAATTGTTCCAAACACACCCCATGCACAACTCAACCGGGGAAGGTTCCAGAAAGGAGTTCTGTTGGTAGTTCTTCCACTGCCCCGGAAGCCAGCTGAAAGACACCACAAAAGTTGTTCTACCTGCTTGCTGGGCTGAGATGGGGAATCGCTGACTTTTGGAGTCGGCTGGTGACAAAGTGTTGCAAAAACACCCCATGCACAACTCCCCCGGGGAAGGTGCCAGAAAGGAGTTCTGTTGCTTGTTCTTACACTGCTTCGGAAGCCTGCTGAAAGACACCACAAAAGTTGCTCTACTTGCTTTCTGGGCTGAGATGGGGAATTGCTGACTTTTGGACTCGGCTGGTTAGAAATTGTTCCAAACACAACCCATGCACAACTCCCCCGGGGAAGGTGCCAGAAAGGAGTTCTGTTGCTTGTTCTTACACTGCCTCGGTAGCCAGATGAAAGACACCACAAAAGTGGTTCTCCCTGCTTGCTGGGCTGAGATGGGAAATGGCTGACCTTTGTAGTAGATTGGTGAGAAAGTGTTCCAAACACACCTCATGAAGAACTCCCCCGGGGAAGTTGCCAGAAAGGAGTTCTGTTGGTAGTTCTTACACTGCCCCGGAAGCCAGCTGAAAGACACCACAAAAGTTGTTCTACCTGCTTTCTGGGCTGAGATGGGGAATCGCTGACTTTTGGAGTCGGCTGGTGACAAAATGTTCCAAAGACACCCCATGCACAAGTCCACCGGGGAAGGTGCCAGAAAGGAGTTCTGTTGCTTGTTCTGACACTGCCCCGGTAGCCAGCTGAAAGATACCACAAAAGTGGTTCTCCCTGCTTTCTGGGCTGAGATGGGAAATCGCTAACCTTCGTAGTAGACTGGTGAGAAAGTGTTCCAAACATACCCCATGCAGAACTCTACCAGTGAAGGTGCCAGAAAGGAGTTCTGTTGGTAGTTCTGACACTGCCCCGGTAGCCAGCTGAAAGACACCACAAAAGTTGTTCTACCTGCTTGCTGGGCTGAGATGGGGAATCGCTGACTTTTGGACTCGGCTGGTTAGAAATTGTTCCAAAAACACCCCATGCACAACTCCACCCGGGAAGGTGCCAGAAAGGAGTTCTGTTGGTAGTTCTTACACGGCCCCGGTAGCCAGCTGAAAGACACCACAAAAGTGGTTCTCCCTGCTTTCTGGGCTGAGATGGGGAATAGCTGAGTTTTGGAGTCGGCTGGTGACAAAATGTTCCAAAAACAGCCCATGCAGAACTCCACCGGGAATGGTGCCAGAAAGGAGTTCTGTTGCTTGTTCTTACACTGCCTCGGTAGCCAGATGAAAGACACCACAAAAGTGGTTTTCCCTGCTTGCTGGGCTGAGATTGGAAATGGCTGACCTTTGTAGTAGATTGGTGAGAAAGTGTTCCAAACACACCTCATGAAGAACTCCCCCGGGGAAGTTGCCAGAAAGGAGATCTGTTGGTAGTTCTGACACTGCCCCGGAAGCCTGCGGAAAGACACCACAAAAGTTGTTCTACTTGCTTTCTGGGCTGAGATGGGGAATCGCTGACTTTTGGAGTCGGCTGGTGACAAAGTGTTCCAAACACACCCCATGCACAACTCCCCCGGGGAAGGTGCCAGAAAGGAGTTCTGTTGCTTGTTCTGACACTGCCCCGGTAGCCAGCTGAAAGCCACCACAAAAGTGGTTCTACCTGCTTTTTGCCTGAGATGGGGAATCGCTGACTTTTGGACTCGGCTGGTGACAAAATGTTCCAAACACAGCCCATGCACAACTCCCCCGGGGAAGGTGTCAGAAAGGAATTCTGTTGCTTGTTCTTACACTGCCCCGGTAGCCAGCTGAAAGACACCACAAAAGTTGTTCTCCCTGCTTGCTGGGCTGAGATGGGAAATGGCTGACCTTCGTAGTAGATTGCTGAGAAAGTGTTCCAAACACACCCCACGCACAACTCCCCCGGGGAAGTTGCCAGAAAGGAGTTCTGTTGGTAGTTCTTACACTGCTTCGGAAGCCTGCTGAAAGACACCACAAAAGTTGTTCTACCTGCTTTCTGGGCTGAGATGGGGAATCGCTGACTTTTGGAGTCGGCTGGTGACAAAATGTTCCAAACACACCCCATGCACAACTCCCCCGGGGAAGGTGCCAGAAAGGAGTTCTGTTGTTTGTTCTTACACTACCCCGGTAGCCAGCTGAAAGATACCACAAAAGTGGTTCTCCCTGCTTTCTGGGCTGAGATGGGAAATCGCTGACTTTTGGAGTCGGCTGGTGACAAAATGTTCGAAACACATCCCATGCACAACTCCCCCGGGGAAGGTGCCAGAAAGGAGTTCTTTTGTTAGTTCCTACACTGCCCCGGAAGCCAGCTGAAAGACACCACAAAAGTTGTTCTACTTGCTTTCTGGGCTGAATTGGGAATCGCTGACTTTTGGACTCGGCTGGTTAGAAATTGTTCCAAACACACCCCATGCACAACTCCACCGAGGAAGGTGCCAGAAAGGAGTTCTGTTGGTAGTTCTTCCACTGCACCGGTAGCCAGATGAAAGACACCACAAAAGTGGTTCTACCTGCTTTCTGAGCTGAGATGGGGAATCGATGACTTTTGAAGTAGACGGATGATAAAGTGTTGCAAACACACCCCATGCACAGCTCCACCGGGGAAGGTGCCAGAAAGGAGTTCTGTTGGTAGTTCTTACACTGCCCCGGTAGCCAGCTGAAAGACACCACAAAAGTTGTTCTACCTGCTTGCTGGGCTGAGATGGGGAATCGCTGACTTTTGGAGTCGGCTGGTGACAAAGTGTTGCAAAAACACCCCATGCACAACTCCCCCGGGGAAGGTGCCAGAAAGGAGTTCTGTTGCTTGTTCTTACACTGCTTCGGAAGCCTGCTGAAATACACCACAAAAGTTGCTCTACTTGCTTTCTGGGCTGAGATGGGGAATCGCTGACTTTTGGACTCGGCTGGTTAGAAATTGTTCCAAACACAACCCATGCACAACTCCCCCGGGGAAGGTGCCAGAAAGGAGTTCTGTTGCTTGTTCTTACACTGCCTCGGTAGCCAGATGAAAGCCACCACAAAAGTGGTTCTCCCTGCTTGCTGGGCTGAGATGGGAAATGGCTGACCTTTGTAGTAGATTGGTGAGAAAGTGTTCCAAACACACCTCATGAAGAACTCCCCCGGGGAAGTTGCAAGAAAGGAGTTCTGTTGGTAGTTCTTACACTGCCCCGGAAGCCAGCTGAAAGACACCACAAAAGTTGTTCTACTTGCTTTCTGGGCTGAGATGGGAAATCGCTAACCTTCGTAGTAGATTGGTGAGAAAGTGTTCCAAACACACCCGATACAGAACTCTATTGGTGAAGGTGCCAGAAAGGAGTTCTGTTGCTTGTTCTTACACTGCCCCGGTAGCCAGCTGAAAGACACCACAAAAGTTGTTCTACTTGCTTTCTGGGCTGAGATGGGGAATCGCTGACTTTTGGACTCGGCTGGTTAGAAATTGTTGCAAACACACCCCATGCACAACTCCACCGAGGAAGGTGCCAGAAAGGAGTTCTGTTGGTAGTTCTGACACTGCCCCGGAACACAGCTGAAAGACACCACAATAGTGGTTCTACTTGCTTTCTGGGCTGAGATGGGGAATCGCTGACTTTTGGACTCAGCTGGTTAGAAATTGTTCCAAACACACCCCATGCACAACTCCCCGGGGAAGGTGCCAGAAAGGAGTTCTGTTGGTAGTTCTTACACTGCCCCGGTAGCCAGCTGAAAGACACCACAAAAGTTGTTCTACCTGCTTTCTGGGCTGAGATGGGGAATTGCTGACTTTTGGAGTCGGCTGGTGAAAAAATGTTGCAAACACACCTCATGAAGAACTCCCCCGGGGAAGGTGCCAGAAAGGAGTTCTGTTGGTAGTTCTTACACTGCCCCGGTAGCCAGCTAAAAGAGACCACAAAAGTTGTTCTACCTGTTTTCTGGGCTGAGATGTGGAATCGCTGACTTTTGGACTCGGCTGGTTAGAAATTGTTCCAAACACACCCCATGCACAACTCAACCGGGGAAGGTGTTAGAAAGGAGTTCTGTTGGTAGTTCTTCCACTGCCCCGGTAGCCAGATGAAAGACACCACAAAAGTTGTTCTACCTGCTTTCTGGGCTGAGATGGGGAATTGCTGACTTTTGGAGTCGGCTGGTGAAAAAATGTTGCAAACACACCCCTTGCACAACTCCCCCGGTGAAGGTGCCAGAAAGGAGTTCTGTTGGTAGTTCTTACACTGCCCCGGAAGCCAGCTGAAAGACACCACAAAAGTTGTTCTCCCTGCTTTCTGGGCTGAGATGGGAAATCGCTAACCTTCGTAGTAGATTGGTGAGAAAGTGTTCCAAACACACCCGATACAGAACTCTATTGGTGAAGGTGCCAGAAAGGAGTTCTGTTGGTAGTTCTTACACTGCCCCGGTAGCCAGCTGAAAGACACCACAAAAGTTGTTCTCCCTGCTTTCTGGGCTGAGATGGGGAATCGCTGACTTTTGGAGTCGGCTGGTGACAAAATGTTCGAAACACACCCCATGCACAACTCCCCCGGGGAAGGTGCCAGAAAGGAGTTCTGTTGGTAGTTCTTCCACTGCCCCGGTAGCCAGCTGAAAGACACCACAAAAGTTGTTCTACTTGCTTTCTGGGCTGAATTGGGAATCGCTGACTTTTGGACTCGGCTGGTTAGAAATTGTTCCAAACACACCCCATGCACAATTCCACCGGGGAAGGTGTCTTAAAGGAGTTCTGTTGGTAGTTCTTCCACTGCCCCGGTAGCCAGCTGAAAGACACCACAAAAGTTGTTCTACCTGCTTGCTGGGCTGAGATGGGGAATCGCTGACTTTTGTAGTAGACTTGTGAGAAAGTGTTGCAAACACACCCCATGCACAACTCCACCGGGGAAGGTGCCAGAAAGGAGTTCTGTTTGTAGTTCCTACACTGCCCCGGAAGCCAGCTGAAAGACACCACAAAAGTTGTTCTACTTGCTTTCTGGGCTGAATTGGGAATCGCTGACTTTTGGACTCGGCTGGTTAGAAATTGTTCCAAAAACACCTAATGCACAACTCCACCGGGGAAGGTGTTAGAAAGGAGTTCTGTTGGTAGTTCTTCCACTGCCCCGGTAGCCAGCTGAAAGACACCACAAAAGTGGTTCTACCTGCTAAGTGGGCTGAGATGGGGAATCGCTGACTTTTGTAGTAGACTTGTGAGAAAGTGTTGCAAACACACCCCATGCACAACTCCACCGGGGAAGGTGCCAGAAAGGAGTTCTGTTGGTAGTTCTTACACTGCCCCGGTAGCCAGATGAAAGACACCACAAAAGTTGTTCTACTTGCTTTCTGGGCTAAGATGGGGAATCGCTGACTTTTGGACTCGGCTGGTGACAAAATGTTCCAAACACACCCCATGCACAACTCCACCGGGGAAGGTGCCAGAAAGGAGTTCTATTGGTAGTTCTTACACCACCCTGTAGCCAGATGAAAGACACCACAAAAGTGGTTCTCCCTGCTTTCTGGGCTGAGATTGGGAATAGCTGAGTTTTGGAGTCGGCTGGTGACAAAATGTTCCAAACACAGCCCATGCAGAACTCCACCGGGAAAGGTGCCAGAAAGGAGTTCTGTTGCTTGTTCTTACACTGCCTCGGTAGCCAGCTGAAAGACACCACAAAAGTGGTTCTCCCTGCTTGCTGGGCTGAGATGGGAAATGGCTGACCTTTGTAGTACATTGGTGAGAAAGTGTTCCAAACACACCTCATGAAGAACTCCCCCGGGGAAGTTGCCAGAAAGGAGTTCTGTTGGTAGTTCTTACACTGCCCCGGAAGCCTGCTGAAAGACACCACAAAAGTTGTTCTACCTGCTTTCTGGGCTGAGATGGGGAATCGCTGACTTTTGGAGTCGGCTGGTGATAAAGTGTTCCAAAAACACCCCATGCACAACTCCCCGGGGAAGGTGCCAGAAAGGAGTTCTCTTGGTAGTTCTTACACTGCCCCGGTAGCCAGCTGAAAGACACCCTAAAAGTTGTTCTACTTGCTTTCTGGGCTGAGATGGGAAATGGCTGACCTTTGTAGTAGATTGTTGAGAAAGTGTTCCAAACACACCCCATGCAGAACTCTACCGGTGAAGGTGCCAGAAAGGAGTTCTGTTGGTAGTTCTTCCACTGCCCCGGTAGCCAGCCTAAAGACAACACATAAGTGGTTCTACCTGCTTTCTGGGCTGAGATGGGCAATCGCTGACTTTTGGAGTCGGCTGGTTAGAAATTGTTCCAAACACACCCCATGCACAACTCCACCGGGGAAGGTGCCAGAAAGGAGTTCTGTTGGTAGTTCTTCCACTGCCCCGGTAGTCAGCTAAAAGCCACCACAAAAGTGGTTCTACCTGCTTTCTGGGCTGAGATTGGGAATAGCTGAGTTTTGGAGTCGGCTGGTGACAAAATGTTGCAACCACACCCCATGCACAACTCCCCCGGGGAAGGTGCCAGAAAGGAGTTCTTTTGTTAGTTCCTACACTGCCCCGGAAGCCAGCTGAAAGACACCACAAAAGTTGTTCTACTTGCTTTCTGGGCTGAATTGGGAATCGCTGACTTTTGGACTCGGCAGGTTAGAAATTGTTCCAAACACAGCCCATGCACAACTCCACCGGGGAAGGTGCCAGAAAGGAGTTCTGTTCGTAGATCTTACACTGCCCCGGTAGCCAGCTAAAAGCCACCACAAAAGTGGTTCTCCCTGCTTGCTGGGCTGAGATGGGAAATGGCTGACCTTTGTAGTAGATTGGTGAGAAAGTGTTCCAAACACACCTCATGAAGAACTCCCCCGGAGAAGTTGCCAGAAAGGAGTTCTGTTGGTAGTTCTTACACTGCTTCGGAAGCCTGCTGAAAGACACCACAAAAGTTGTTCTACTTGCTTTCTGGGCTGAGATGGGGAATCGCTGACTTTTGGAGTCGGCTGGTGACAAAATGTTCCAAACACACCCCATGCAGAACTCTACCGGGGAAGGTGCCAGAAAGGAGTTCTGTTGGTAGTTCTTCCACTGCCCCGGTAGCCAGCTGAAAGACACCACAAAAGTTGTTCTACCTGCTTGCTGGGCTGAGATGGGGAATTGCTGACTTTTGGAGTCGGCTGGTGACAAAATGTTCCAAAAACAGCCCATGCAGAACTCCACCGGGAAAGGTGCCAGAAAGGAGTTCTGTTGCTTGTTCTTACACTGCCTTGGTAGCCAGATGAAAGACACCACAAAAGTGGTTCTCCCTGCTTGCTGGGCTGAGATGGGAAATGGCTGACCTTTGTAGTAGATTGGTGAGAAAGTGTTCCAAACACACCTCATGAAGAACTCCCCCGGGGAAGTTGCCAGAAAGGAGTTCTGTTTTTAGTTCTTACACTGCTTCGGAAGCCTGCTGAAAGACACCACAAAAGTTGTTCTACTTGCTTTCTGGGCTAAGATGGGGAATCGCTGACTTTTGGACTCGGCTGGTGACAAAATGTTCCAAACACACCCCATGCACAACTCCACCGGGGAAGGTGCCAGAAAGGAGTTCTGTTGTTTGTTCTTACACTACCCCGGTAGCCAGCTGAAAGATACCACAAAAGTGGTTCTCCCTGCTTTCTGGGCTGAGATGGGAAATCGCTAACCTTCGTAGTAGACTGGTGACAAAATGTTCGAAACATATCCCATGCACAACTCCCCCGGGGAAGGTGCCAGAAAGGAATTCTGTTGGTAGTTCCTACACTGCCCCGGAAGCCAGCTGAAAGACACCACAAAAGTTGTTCTACCTGCTTTCTGGGCTGAGATGGGGAATCGCTGACTTTTGGAGTCGGCTGGTGACAAAATGTTCCAAACACACCCCATGCAGAACTCTACCGGGGAAGGTGCCAGAAAGGAGTTCTGTTGGTAGTTCTTCCACTGCCCCGGTAGCCAGCTGAAAGACACCACAAAAGTTGTTCTACCTGCTTGCTGGGCTGAGATGGGGAATCGCTGACTTTTGGACTCGGCTGGTGACAAAGTGTTGCAAACACACCCCATGCACAACTCCCCCGGGGAAGGTGCCAGAAAGGAGTTCTGTTGGTAGTTCTGACACTGCCACGGTAGCCAGCTGAAAGACACCACAAAAGTTGTTCTACCTGCTTTCTGGGCTGAGATGGGGAATCGCTGACTTTTGGAGTCGGCTGGTGACAAAATGTTGCAAACACACCCCATGCACAACTCCCCCGGGGAAGGTGTCAGAAAGGAGTTCTGTTGGTAGTTCTTCCACTGCCCCGGTAGCCATCTGAAAGACACCACAAAAGTGGTTATCCCTGCTTTCTGGGCTGAGATGGGAAACCGCTAACCTTCGTAGTAGACTGGTGAGAAAGTGTTCCAAACATACCCCATGCAGAACTCTACCGGTGAAGGTGCCAGAAAGGAGTTCTGTTGGTAGTTCTGACACTGCCCCGGTAGCCAGCTGAAAGACACCACAAAAGTTGTTCTACTTGCTTTCTGGGCTGAGATGGGGAATCGCTGACTTTTGGAGTCGGCTGGTGACAAAATGTTCGAAACATATCCCATGCACAACTCCCCCGGGGAAGGTGCCAGAAAGGAGTTCTGTTGGTAGTTCCTACACTGCCCCGGTAGCCAGCTGAAAGATACCACAAAAGTGGTTCTCCCTGCTTTCTGGGCTGAGATGGGAAATCGCTAACCTTCGTAGTAGACTGGTGACAAAATGTTCGAAACATATCCCATGCACAACTCCCCCGGGGAAGGTGCCAGAAAGGAGTTCTGTTGGTAGTTCCTACACTGCCGCGGAAGCCAGCTGAAAGACACCACAAAAGTTGTTCTACCTGCTTTCTGGGCTGAGATGGGGAATCGCTGACTTTTGGAGTCGGCTGGTTAGAAATTGTTCCAAACACACCCCATGCACAACTCCACCGGGGAAGGTGCCAGAAAGGAGTTCTGTTGGTAGTTCTTCCACTGCCCCGGTAGTCAGCTAAAAGCCACCACAAAAGTGGTTCTACCTGCTTTCTGGGCTGAGATGGGGAATCGCTGACTTTTGGACTCGGCTGGTGAAAAAATGTTGCAACCACACCCCATGCACAACTCCCCCGGGGAAGGTGCCAGAAAGGAGTTCTTTTGTTAGTTCCTACACTGCCCCGGAAGCCAGCTGAAAGACACCACAAAAGTTGTTCTACTTGCTTTCTGGGCTGAATTGGGAATCACTGACTTTTGGACTCGGCAGGTTAGAAATTGTTCCAAACACAGCCCATGCACAACTCCACCGGGGAAGGTGCCAGAAAGGAGTTCTGTTCGTAGATCTTACACTGCCCCGGTAGCCAGCTAAAAGCCACCACAAAAGTGGTTCTCCCTGCTTGCTGGGCTGAGATGGGAAATGGCTGACCTTTGTAGTAGATTGGTGAGAAAGTGTTCCAAACACACCTCATGAAGAACTCCCCCGGAGAAGTTGCCAGAAAGGAGTTCTGTTGGTAGTTCTTACACTGCTTCGGAAGCCTGCTGAAAGACACCACAAAAGTTGTTCTACTTGCTTTCTGGGCTGAGATGGGGAATCGCTGACTTTTGGAGTCGGCTGGTGACAAAATGTTCCAAACACACCCCATGCACAACTCCCCCGGGGAAGGTGCCAGAAAGGAGTTCTGTTGCTTGTTCTTACACTGCTTCGGAAGCCAGCTGAAAGACACCACAAAAGTTGTTCTACTTGCTTTCTGGGCTGAATTGGTAATCGCTGACTTTTGACTCGGCTGGTTAGAAATTGTTCCAAACACACCCCATGCACAACTCCCCCGGGGAAGGTGCCAGAAAGGAGTTCTGTTGCTTGTTCTTACACTGCCTCGGTAGCCAGATGAAAGACACCACAAAAGTGGTTCTCCCTGCTTGCTGGGCTGAGATGGGAAATGGCTGACCTTTGTAGTAGATTGGTGAGAAAGTGTTCCAAACACACCTCATGAAGAACTCCCCCGGGGAAGTTGCCAGAAAGGAGTTCTGTTGGTAGTTCTGACACTGCTTCGGAAGCCAGCTTAAAGACACCACAAAAGTTGTTCTACCTGCTTTCTGGGCTGAGATGGGGAATCGCTAACCTTCGTAGTAGATTGGTGAGAAAGTGTTCCAAACACACCCGATACAGAACTCTATTGGCGAAGGTGCCAGAAAGGAGTTCTGTTGGTAGTTCTTACACTGCCCCGGTAGCCAGCTGAAAGACACCACAAAAGTTGTTCTCCCTGCTTTCTGGGCTGAGATGGGGAATCGCTGACTTTTGGAGTCGGCTGGTGACAAAATGTTCGAAACACACCCCATGCACAACTCCACCGGGGAAGGTGCCAGAAAGGAGTTCTGTTGTTAGTTCTTACACTGCCCCGGTAGCCAGCTGAAAGACACCACAAAAGTTCTTCTACTTGCTTTCTGGGCTGAATTGGGAATCGCTGACTTTTGGACTCGGCTGGTTAGAAATTGTTCCAAACACACCCCATGCACAATTCCACCGGGGAAGGTGTCTTAAAGGAGTTCTGTTGGTAGTTCTTCCACTGCCCCGGTAGCCAGCTGAAAGACACCACAAAAGTTGTTCTACCTGCTTGCTGGGCTGAGATGGGGAATCGCTGACTTTTGTAGTAGACTTGTGAGAAAGTGTTGCAAACACACCCCATGCACAACTCCACCGGGGAAGGTGCCAGAAAGGAGTTCTGTTTGTAGTTCCTACACTGCCCCGGAAGCCAGCTGAAAGACACCACAAAAGTTGTTCTACTTGCTTTCTGGGCTGAATTGGGAATCGCTGACTTTTGGACTCGGCTGGTTAGAAATTGTTCCAAAAACACCTAATGCACAACTCCACCGGGGAAGGTGTTAGAAAGGAGTTCTGTTGGTAGTTCTTCCACTGCCCCGGTAGCCAGCTGAAAGACACCACAAAAGTGGTTCTACCTGCTAAGTGGGCTGAGATGGGGAATCGCTGACTTTTGTAGTAGACTTGTGAGAAAGTGTTGCAAACACACCCCATGCACAACTCCACCGGGGAAGGTGCCAGAAAGGAGTTCTGTTGGTAGTTCTTACACTGCCCCGGTAGCCAGATGAAAGACACCACAAAAGTTGTTCTACCTGCTTTCTGGGCTGAGATGGGAAATGGCTGACTTTTGGAGTCGGCTGGTGACAAAATGTTCCAAACACACCCCATGCAGAACTCCACCGGGGAAGGTGCCAGAAAGGAGTTCTATTGGTAGTTCTTACACCACCCTGTAGCCAGCTGAAAGACACCACAAAACTGGTTCTCCCTGCTTTCTGGGCTGAGATGGGGAATCGCTGACTTTTGGAGTCGGCTGGTGACAAAATGTTCCAAACACAGCCCATGCAGAACTCCACCGGGAAAGGTGCCAGAAAGGAGTTCTGTTGCTTGTTCTTACACTGCCCCGGTAGCCAGCTGAAAGACACCACAAAAGTGGTTCTCCCTGCTTGCTGGGCTGAGATGGGAAATGGCTGACCTTTGTAGTACATTGGTGAGAAAGTGTTCCAAACACACCCCATGCACAACTCCCCCGGGGAAGGTGCCAGAAAGGAGTTCTGTTGGTAGTTCTTACACTGCCCCGGAAGCCTGCTGAAAGACACCACAAAAGTTGTTCTACCTGCTTTCTGGGCTGAGATGGGGAATCGCTGACTTTTGGAGTCGGCTGGTGATAAAGTGTTCCAAAAACACCCCATGCACAACTCCCCGGGGAAGGTGCCAGAAAGGAGTTCTCTTGGTAGTTCTTACACTGCCCCGGTAGCCAGCTGAAAGACACCCTAAAAGTTGTTCTACTTGCTTTCTGGGCTGAGATGGGAAATGGCTGACCTTTGTAGTAGATTGTTGAGAAAGTGTTCCAAACACACCCCATGCACAACTCCACCGGGGAAGGTGCCAGAAAGGAGTTCTGTTGGTAGTTCTTCCACTGCCCCGGTAGCCAGCCTAAAGACAACACATAAGTGGTTCTACCTGCTTTCTGGGCTGAGATGGGCAATCGCTGACTTTTGGAGTCGGCTGGTTAGAAATTGTTCCAAACACACCCCATGCACAACTCCACCGGGGAAGGTGCCAGAAAGGAGTTCTGTTGGTAGTTCTTCCACTGCCCCGGTAGTCAGCTAAAAGCCACCACAAAAGTGGTTCTACCTGCTTTCTGGGCTGAGATGGGGAATCGCTGACTTTTGGACTCGGCTGGTGAAAAAATGTTGCAACCACACCCCATGCACAACTCCCCCGGGGAAGGTGCCAGAAAGGAGTTCTTTTGTTAGTTCCTACACTGCCCCGGAAGCCAGCTGAAAGACACCACAAAAGTTGTTCTACTTGCTTTCTGGGCTGAATTGGGAATCACTGACTTTTGGACTCGGCAGGTTAGAAATTGTTCCAAACACAGCCCATGCACAACTCCACCGGGGAAGGTGCCAGAAAGGAGTTCTGTTCGTAGATCTTACACTGCCCCGGTAGCCAGCTAAAAGCCACCACAAAAGTGGTTCTCCCTGCTTGCTGGGCTGAGATGGGAAATGGCTGACCTTTGTAGTAGATTGGTGAGAAAGTGTTCCAAACACACCTCATGAAGAACTCCCCCGGAGAAGTTGCCAGAAAGGAGTTCTGTTGGTAGTTCTTACACTGCTTCGGAAGCCTGCTGAAAGACACCACAAAAGTTGTTCTACCTGCTTGCTGGGCTGAGATGGGGAATCGCTGACTTTTGGACTCGGCTGGTGACAAAGTGTTGCAAACACACCCCATGCACAACTCCCCCGGGGAAGGTGCCAGAAAGGAGTTCTGTTGGTAGTTCTGACACTGCCACGGTAGCCAGCTGAAAGACACCACAAAAGTTGTTCTACCTGCTTTCTGGGCTGAGATGGGGAATCGCTGACTTTTGGAGTCGGCTGGTGAAAAAATGTTGCAAACACACCCCATGCACAACTCCCCCGGGGAAGGTGCCAGAAAGGAGTTCTGTTGCTTGTTCTTACACTGCTTCGGAAGCCTGCTGAAAGACACCACAAAAGTTGCTCTACTTGCTTTCTGGGCTGAGATGGGGAATCGCTGACTTTTGGAGTCGGCTGGTGACAAAATGTTCCAAACACACCCCATGCAGAACTCCACCGGGGAAGGTGCCAGAAAGGAGTTCTGTTGCTTGTTCTTACACTGCTTCGGAAGCCAGCTGAAAGACACCACAAAAGTTGTTCTACCTGCTTTCTGGGCTGAATTGGGAATCGCTGACTTTTGGACTCGGCTGGTTAGAAATTGTTCCAAACACACCCCATGCAGAACTCCACCGGTGAAGGTGCCAGAAAGGAGTTCTGTTGGTAGTTCTTCCACTGCCCCGGTAGCCAGCCTAAAGACAACACATAAGTGGTTCTACCTGCTTTCTGGGCTGAGATGGGCAATCGCTGACTTTTGGAGTCGGCTGGTTAGAAATTGTTCCAAACACACCCCATGCACAACTCCACCGGGGAAGGTGCCAGAAAGGAGTTCTGTTGGTAGTTCTTCCACTGCCCCGGTAGTCAGCTAAAAGCCACCACAAAAGTGGTTCTACCTGCTTTCTGGGCTGAGATGGGGAATCGCTGACTTTTGGACTCGGCTGGTGAAAAAATGTTGCAACCACACCCCATGCACAACTCCCCCGGGGAAGGTGCCAGAAAGGAGTTCTTTTGTTAGTTCCTACACTGCCCCGGAAGCCAGCTGAAAGACACCACAAAAGTTGTTCTACTTGCTTTCTGGGCTGAATTGGGAATCACTGACTTTTGGAGTCGGCTGGTTAGAAATTGTTCCAAACACAGCCCATGCACAACTCCACCGGGGAAGGTGCCAGAAAGGAGTTCTGTTCGTAGATCTTACACTGCCCCGGTAGCCAGCTAAAAGCCACCACAAAAGTGGTTCTCCCTGCTTGCTGGGCTGAGATGGGAAATGGCTGACCTTTGTAGTAGATTGGTGAGAAAGTGTTCCAAACACACCTCATGAAGAACTCCCCCGGAGAAGTTGCCAGAAAGGAGTTCTGTTGGTAGTTCTTACACTGCTTCGGAAGCCAGCTGAAAGACACCACAAAAGTTGTTCTACTTGCTTTCTGGGCTGAGATGGGGAATCGCTGACTTTTGGAGTCGGCTGGTGACAAAATGTTCCAAACACACCCCATGCAGAACTCTACCGGGGAAGGTGCCAGAAAGGAGTTCTGTTGGTAGTTCTTCCACTGCCCCTGTAGCCAGCTGAAAGACACCACAAAAGTTGTTCTACCTGCTTTCTGGGCTGAGATGGGGAATCGCTGACTTTTGGAGTCGGCTGGTGACAAAATGTTCCAAAAACAGCCCATGCAGAACTCCACCGGGAAAGGTGCCAGAAAGGAGTTCTGTTGCTTGTTCTTACACTGCCTCGGTAGCCAGATGAAAGACACCACAAAAGTGGTTCTCCCTGCTTGCTGGGCTGAGATGGGAAATGGCTGACCTTTGTAGTAGATTGGTGAGAAAGTGTTCCAAACACACCTCATGAAGAACTCCCCCGGGGAAGTTGCCAGAAAGGAGTTCTGTTGGTAGTTCTTACACTGCTTCGGAAGCCTGCTGAAAGACACCACAAAAGTTGTTCTACTTGCTTTCTGGGCTAAGATGGGGAATCGCTGACTTTTGGACTCGGCTGGTGACAAAATGTTCCAAACACACCCCATGCACAACTCCACCGGGGAAGGTGCCAGAAAGGAGTTCTGTTGTTTGTTCTTACACTGCCCCGGTAGCCAGCTGAAAGATACCACAAAAGTGGTTCTCCCTGCTTTCTGGGCTGAGATGGGAAATCGCTAACCTTCGTAGTAGACTGGTGACAAAATGTTCGAAACATATCCCATGCACAACTCCCCCGGGGAAGGTGCCAGAAAGGAATTCTGTTGGTAGTTCCTACACTGCCCCGGAAGCCAGCTGAAAGACACCACAAAAGTTGTTCTACCTGCTTTCTGGGCTGAGATGGGGAATCGCTGACTTTTGGAGTCGGCTGGTGACAAAATGTTCCAAACACACCCCATGCAGAACTCTACCGGGGAAGGTGCCAGAAAGGAGTTCTGTTGGTAGTTCTGACACTGCCCCGGTAGCCAGCTGAAAGACACCACAAAAGTTGTTCTACCTGCTTGCTGGGCTGAGATGGGGAATCGCTGACTTTTGGACTCGGCTGGTGACAAAGTGTTGCAAACACACCCCATGCACAACTCCCCCGGGGAAGGTGCCAGAAAGGAGTTCTGTTGGTAGTTCTGACACTGCCACGGTAGCCAGCTGAAAGACACCACAAAAGTTGTTCTACCTGCTTTCTGGGCTGAGATGGGGAATCGCTGACTTTTGGAGTCGGCTGGTGAAAAAATGTTGCAAACACACCCCATGCACAACTCCCCCGGGGAAGGTGTCAGAAAGGAGTTCTGTTGGTAGTTCTTCCACTGCCCCGGTAGCCATCTGAAAGACACCACAAAAGTGGTTCTCCCTGCTTTCTGGGCTGAGATGGGAAATCGCTAACCTTCGTAGTAGACTGGTGAGAAAGTGTTCCAAACATACCCCATGCAGAACTCTACCGGTGAAGGTGCCAGAAAGGAGTTCTGTTGGTAGTTCTGACACTGCCCCGGTAGCCAGCTGAAAGACACCACAAAAGTTGTTCTACTTGCTTTCTGGGCTGAGATAGGGAATCGCTGACTTTTGGAGTCGGCTGGTGAAAAAATGTTCCAAACACAGCCCATGCAGAACTCCACCGGGGAAGGTGCCAGAAAGGAGTTCTGTTGTTTGTTCTTACACTGCCCCGGTAGCCAGCTGAAAGATACCACAAAAGTGGTTCTCCCTGCTTTCTGGGCTGAGATGGGAAATCGCTAACCTTCGTAGTAGACTGGTGACAAAATGTTCGAAACATATCCCATGCACAACTCCCCCGGGGAAGGTGCCAGAAAGGAATTCTGTTGGTAGTTCCTACACTGCCCCGGAAGCCAGCTGAAAGACACCACAAAAGTTGTTCTACCTGCTTTCTGGGCTGAGATGGGGAATCGCTGACTTTTGGAGTCGGCTGGTGACAAAATGTTCCAAACACACCCCATGCACAACTCCCCCGGGGAAGGTGCCAGAAAGGAGTTCTGTTGGTAGTTCTTACACTGCCCCGGTAGCCAGATGAAAGACACCACAATAGTTGTTCTCCCTGCTTTCTGGGCTGAGATGGGAAATGGCTGACCTTTGTAGTAGATTGTTGAGAAAGTGTTCCAAAGACACCCCATGCAGAACTCTACCGGTGAAGGTGCCAGAAAGGAGTTCTGTTGGTAGTTCTTCCACTGCCCCGGTAGCCAGCTGAAAGACACCACAAAAGTTGTTCTCCCTGGTTGCTGGGCTTAGATGGGGAATCGCTGACTTTTGGAGTCGGCTGGTGAAAAAATGTTGCAAACACACCCCTTGCACAACTCCCCCGGGGAAGGTGCCAGAAAGGAGTTCTTTTGTTAGTTCCTACACTGCCCCGGAAGCCAGCTGAAAGACACCACAAAAGTTGTTCTACTTGCTTTCTGGGCTGAATTGGGAATCACTGACTTTTGGACTCGGCAGGTTAGAAATTGTTCCAAACACACCCCATGCACAACTCCACCGGGGAAGGTGTTAGAAAGGAGTTCTGTTGGTAGTTCTTCCACTGCCCCGGTAGCCAGCTGAAAGACACCACAAAAGTGGTTCTCCCTGCTTTCTGGGCTGAGATTGGGAATTGCTGACTTTTGGACTCGGCTGGTGACAAAATGTTCCAAACACATCCCATGCACAACTCCCCCGGGGAAGGTGCCAGAAAGGAGTTCTGTTGCTTGTTCTTACACTGCCCCGGTAGCCAGCTGAAAGACACCACAAAAGTGGTTCTCCCTGCTTGCTGGGCTGAGATGGGAAATGGCTGACCTTTGTAGTAGATTGGTGAGAAAGTGTTCCAAACACACCCCTTGCACAACTCCCCCGGAGAAGTTGCCAGAAAGGAGTTCTGTTGGTAGTTCTTACACTGCTTCGGAAGCCTGCTGAAAGACACCACAAAAGTTGTTCTACTTGCTTTCTGGGCTGAGATGGGGAATCGCTGACTTTTGGAGTCGGCTGGTGACAAAATGTTCCAAACACACCCCATGCAGAACTCTACCGGGGAAGGTGCCAGAAAGGAGTTCTGTTGGTAGTTCTTCCACTGCCCCGGTAGCCAGCTGAAAGACACCACAAAAGTGGTTCTACCTGCTTGCTGGGCTGAGATGGGGAATCGCTGACTTTTGGACTCGGCTGGTTAGAAATTGTTCCAAAAACACTACATGCACAACTCCCCCGGGGAAGGTGTCAGAAAGGAATTCCGTTGCTTGTTCTTCCACTGCCCCGGTAGCCAGCTAAAAGACACCACAAAAGTTGTTCTACCTGCTTTCTGGGCTGAGATGGGAAATGGCTGACTTTTGGAGTCGGCTGGTGAAAAAATGTTGCAAACACACCCCTTGCACAACTCCCCTGGGGAAGGTGCCAGAAAGGAGTTCTTTTGTTAGTTCCTACACTGCCCCGGTAGCCAGCTGAAAGACACCACAAAAGTTGCTCTACTTGCTTTTTGGGCTGAGATGGGGAATCGCTGACTTTTGGACTCGGCTGGTTAGAAATTGTTCCAAACACAACCCATGCACAACTCCACCGGGGAAGGTGCCAGAAAGGAGTTCTGTTGGTAGTTCTTACACTGCCCCGGAAGCCAGCTGAAAGACACCACAAAAGTTGTTCTACCTGCTTTCTGGGCTGAGATGGGGAATCGCTGACTTTTGGAGTCGGCTGGTGACAAAATGTTCCAAACACATCCCATGCACAACTCCCCCGGGGAAGGTGCCAGAAAGGAGTTCTTTTGTTAGTTCCTACACTGCCCCGGTAGCCAGCTGAAAGACACCACAAAAGTTGTTCTACTTGCTTTTTGGGCTGAGATGGGGAATCGCTGACTTTTGGACTCGGCTGGTTAGAAATTGTTCCAAACACAACCCATGCACAACTCCACCGGGGAAGGTGCCAGAAAGGAGTTCTGTTGGTAGTTCTTACACGGCCCCGGAAGCCAGCTGAAAGACACCACAAAAGTTGTTCTACCTGCTTTCTGGGCTGAGATGGGGAATCGCTGACTTTTGGAGTCGGCTGGTGACAAAATGTTCGAAACACATCCCATGCACAACTCCCCCGGGGAAGGTGCCAGAAAGGAGTTCTTTTGTTAGTTCCTACACTGCCCCGGAAGCCAGCTGAAAGACACCACAAAAGTTGTTCTACTTGCTTTCTGGGCTGAATTGGGAATCGCTGACTTTTGGACTCGGCTGGTTAGAAATTGTTCCAAACACACCCCATACACAACTCAACCGGGGAAGGTGTTAGAAAGGAGTTCTGTTGGTAGTTCTTCCACTGCCCCGGTAGCCAGCTGAAAGACACCACAAAAGTTGTTCTACTTGCTTTCTGGGCTGAGATGGGGAATCGCTGACTTTTGGAGTCGGCTGGTGACAAAATGTTCGAAACACATCCCATGCACAACTCCCCCGGGGAAGGTGCCAGAAAGGAGTTCTTTTGTTAGTTCCTACACTGCCCCGGAAGCCAGCTGAAAGACACCACAAAAGTGGTTCTACTTGCTTTCTGGGCTGAGATGGGGAATCGCTGACTTTTGGACTCAGCTGGTTAGAAATTGTTCCAAACACACCCCATGCACAACTCCCCGGGGAAGGTGCCAGAAAGGAGTTCTTTTGGTAGTTCTGACACTGCCCCGGTAGCCAGCTGAAAGACACCACAAAAGTTGTTCTACCTGCTTTCTGGGCTGAGATGGGGAATCGCTGACTTTTGGAGTCGGCTGGTGAAAAAATGTTGCAAACACACCCCATGCACAACTCCCCCGGGGAAGGTGTCAGAAAGGAGTTCTGTTGGTAGTTCTTCCACTGCCCCGGTAGCCATCTGAAAGACACCACAAAAGTGGTTCTCCCTGCTTTCTGGGCTGAGATGGGAAATCGCTAACCTTCGTAGTAGACTGGTGAGAAAGTGTTCCAAACATACCCCATGCAGAACTCTACCGGTGAAGGTGCCAGAAAGGAGTTCTGTTGGTAGTTCTGACACTGCCCCGGTAGCCAGCTGAAAGACACCACAAAAGTTGTTCTACTTGCTTTCTGGGCTGAGATGGGGAATCGCTGACTTTTGGAGTCGGCTGGTGACAAAATGTTCGAAACACATCCCATGCACAACTCCCCCGGGGAAGGTGCCAGAAAGGAGTTCTTTTGTTAGTTCCTACACTGCCCCGGTAGCCAGCTGAAAGACACCACAAAAGTTGTTCTCCCTGCTTTCTGGGCTGAGATGGGAAATCGCTAACCTTCGTAGTAGATTGGTGAGAAAGTGTTCCAAACACACCCGATACAGAACTCTATTGGTGAAGGTGCCAGAAAGGAGTTCTGTTGGTAGTTCTTACACTGCCCCGGTAGCCAGCTGAAAGACACCACAAAAGTTGTTCTACTTGCTTTCTGGGCTGAGATGGGGAATCGCTGACTTTTGGAGTCGGCTGGTGACAAAATGTTCGAAACACATCCCATGCACAACTCCCCCGGGGAAGGTGCCAGAAAGGAGTTCTGTTGCTTGTTCTTACACTGCCCCGGTAGCCAGATGAAAGACACCACAAAAGTGGTTCTCCCTGCTTTCTGGGCTGAGATGGGAAATGGCTGACCTTTGTAGTACATTGGTGAGAAAGTGTTCCAAACACACCCCATGAAGAACTCCCCCGGGGAAGGTGCCAGAAAGGAGTTCTGTTGGTAGTTCTTACACTGCCCCGGAAGCCTGCTGAAAGACACCACAAAAGTGGTTCTCCCTGCTTTCTGGGCTGAGATGGGGAATCGCTGACTTTTGGAGTCGGCTGGTGATAAAGTGTTCCAAAAACACCCCATGCACAACTCCCCGGGGAAGGTGCCAGAAAGGAGTTCTCTTGGTAGTTCTTACACTGCCCCGGTAGCCAGCTGAAAGACACCCTAAAAGTTGTTCTACTTGCTTTCTGGGCTGAGATGGGAAATGGCTGACCTTTGTAGTAGATTGTTGAGAAAGTGTTCCAAACACACCCCATGCACAACTCCACCGGTGAAGGTGCCAGAAAGCAGTTCTGTTGGTAGTTCTTCCACTGCCCCGGTAGCCAGCCTAAAGACAACACATAAGTGGTTCTACCTGCTTTCTGGGCTGAGATGGGCAATCGCTGACTTTTGGAGTCGGCTGGTTAGAAATTGTTCCAAACACACCCCATGCACAACTCCACCGGGGAAGGTGCCAGAAAGGAGTTCTGTTGGTAGTTCTTCCACTGCCCCGGTAGTCAGCTAAAAGCCACCACAAAAGTGGTTCTACCTGCCTTCTGGGCTGAGATGGGGAATCGCTGACTTTTGGACTCGGCTGGTGAAAAAATGTTGCAACCACACCCCATGCACAACTCCCCCGGGGAAGGTGCCAGAAAGGAGTTCTTTTGTTAGTTCCTACACTGCCCCGGAAGCCAGCTGAAAGACACCACAAAAGTTGTTCTACTTGCTTTCTGGGCTGAGATGGGGAATCGCTGACTTTTGGACTCGGCAGGTTAGAAATTGTTCCAAACACACCCCATGCACAACTCCCCGGGGAAGGTGCCAGAAAGGAGTTCTTTTGGTAGTTCTTCCACTGCCCCGGTAGCCAGCTGAAAGACACCACAAAAGTTGTTCTCCCTGCTTTCTGGGCTGAGATGGGAAATCGCTAACGTTCGTAGTAGATTGGTGAGAAAGTGTTCCAAACACACCCGATACAGAACTCTATTGGTGAAGGTTCCAGAAAGGAGTTCTGTTGGTAGTTCTTACACTGCCCCGGTAGCCAGCTGAAAGACACCACAAAAGTTGTTCTACTTGCTTTCTGGGCTGAGATGGGGAATCGCTGACTTTTGGAGTCGGCTGGTGACAAAATGTTCGAAACACATCCCATGCACAACTCCACCGGGGAAGGTGCCAGAAAGGAGTTCAGTTGGTAGTTCTTACACTGCTTCGGAAGCCTGCTGAAAGACACCACAAAAGTTGTTCTACCTGCTTTCTGGGCTGAGATGGGGAATCGCTGACTTTTGGAGTCGGCTGGTGACAAAATGTTCCAAACACACCCCATGCACAACTCCCCCGGGGAAGGTGCCAGAAAGGAGTTCTGTTGGGAGTTCTGACACTGCCCCGGTAGCCAGATGAAAGACACCACAAAAGTGGTTCTCCCTGCTTGCTGGGCTGAGATGGGAAATGGCTGACCTTTGTAGTACATTGGTGAGAAAGTGTTCCAAACACACCCCATGCACAACTCCCCCGGGGAAGGTGCCAGAAAGGAGTTCTGTTGGTAGTTCTTACACTGCCCCGGAAGCCTGCTGAAAGACACCACAAAAGTTGTTCTACCTGCTTTCTGGGCTGAGATGGGGAATCGCTGACTTTTGGAGTCGGCTGGTGATAAAGTGTTCCAAAAACACCCCATGCACAACTCCCCGGGGAAGGTGCCAGAAAGGAGTTCTCTTGGTAGTTCTTACACTGCCCCGGTAGCCAGCTGAAAGACACCCTAAAAGTTGTTCTACTTGCTTTCTGGGCTGAGATGGGGAATGGCTGACCTTTGTAGTAGATTGTTGAGAAAATGTTCCAAACACACCCCATGCAGAACTCTACCGGTGAAGGTGCCAGAAATGAGTTCTGTTGGTAGTTCTTCCACTGCCCCGGTAGCCAGCCTAAAGACAACACATAAGTGGTTCTACCTGCTTTCTGGGCTGAGATGGGCAATCGCTGACTTTTGGAGTCGGCTGGTGAAAAAATGTTCCAAACACACCCCATGCACAACTCCCCCGGGGAAGGTGCCAGAAAGGAGTTCTGTTGGTAGTTCTTCCACTGCCCCGGTAGTCAGCTAAAAGCCACCACAAAAGTGGTTCTACCTGCTTTCTGGGCTGAGATGGGGAATCGCTGACTTTTGGACTCGGCTGGTGAAAAAATGTTGCAACCACACCCCATGCACAACTCCCCCGGGGAAGGTGCCAGAAAGGAGTTCTTTTGTTAGTTCTTACACTGCCACGGTAGCCAGCTGAAAGACACCACAAAAGTTGTTCTACTTGCTTTCTGGGCTGAATTGGGAATCACTGACTTTTGGACTCGGCAGGTTAGAAATTGTTCCAAACACAGCCCATGCACAACTCCACCGGGGAAGGTGCCAGAAAGGAGTTCTGTTCGTAGATCTTACACTGCCCCGGTAGCCAGCTAAAAGCCACCACAAAAGTGGTTCTCCCTGCTTGCTGGGCTGAGATGGGAAATGGCTGACCTTTGTAGTAGATTGGTGAGAAAGTGTTCCAAACACACCTCATGAAGAACTCCCCCGGGGAAGTTGCCAGAAAGGAGTTCTGTTGGTAGTTCTTACACTGCTTCGGAAGCCTGCTGAAAGACACCACAAAAGTTGTTCTACTTGCTTTCTGGGCTAAGATGGGGAATCGCTGACTTTTGGACTCGGCTGGTGACAAAATGTTCCAAACACACCCCATGCACAACTCCACCGGGGAAGGTGCCAGAAAGGAGTTCTGTTGTTTGTTCTTACACTGCCCCGGTAGCCAGCTGAAAGATACCACAAAAGTGGTTCTCCCTGCTTTCTGGGCTGAGATGGGAAATCGCTAACCTTCGTAGTAGACTGGTGACAAAATGTTCGAAACATATCCCATGCACAACTCCCCCGGGGAAGGTGCCAGAAAGGAATTCTGTTGGTAGTTCCTACACTGCCCCGGAAGCCAGCTGAAAGACACCACAAAAGTTGTTCTACCTGCTTTCTGGGCTGAGATGGGGAATCGCTGACTTTTGGAGTCGGCTGGTGACAAAATGTTCCAAACACACCCCATGCAGAACTCTACCGGGGAAGGTGCCAGAAAGGAGTTCTGTTGGTAGTTCTGACACTGCCCCGGTAGCCAGCTGAAAGACACCACAAAAGTTGTTCTACCTGCTTGCTGGGCTGAGATGGGGAATCGCTGACTTTTGGACTCGGCTGGTGACAAAGTGTTGCAAACACACCCCATGCACAACTCCCCCGGGGAAGGTGCCAGAAAGGAGTTCTGTTGGTAGTTCTGACACTGCCACGGTAGCCAGCTGAAAGACACCACAAAAGTTGTTCTACCTGCTTTCTGGGCTGAGATGGGGAATCGCTGACTTTTGGAGTCGGCTGGTGAAAAAATGTTGCAAACACACCCCATGCACAACTCCCCCGGGGAAGGTGTCAGAAAGGAGTTCTGTTGGTAGTTCTTCCACTGCCCCGGTAGCCATCTGAAAGACACCACAAAAGTGGTTCTCCCTGCTTTCTGGGCTGAGATGGGAAATCGCTAACCTTCGTAGTAGACTGGTGAGAAAGTGTTCCAAACATACCCCATGCAGAACTCTACCGGTGAAGGTGCCAGAAAGGAGTTCTGTTGGTAGTTCTGACACTGCCCCGGTAGCCAGCTGAAAGACACCACAAAAGTTGTTCTACTTGCTTTCTGGGCTGAGATGGGGAATCGCTGACTTTTGGAGTCGGCTGGTGACAAAATGTTCGAAACATATCCCATGCACAACTCCCCCGGGGAAGGTGCCAGAAAGGAGTTCTGTTGGTAGTTCCTACACTGCCCCGGAAGCCAGCTGAAAGACACCACAAAAGTTGTTCTCCCTGGTTGCTGGGCTGAGATAGGGAATCTCTGACTTTTGGAGTCGGCTGGTGAAAAAATGTTCCAAACACAGCCCATGCAGAACTCCACCGGGGAAGGTGCCAGAAAGGAGTTCTGTTGTTTGTTCTTACACTGCCCCGGTAGCCAGCTGAAAGATACCACAAAAGTGGTTCTCCCTGCTTTCTGGGCTGAGATGGGAAATCGCTAACCTTCGTAGTAGACTGGTGACAAAATGTTCGAAACATATCCCATGCACAACTCCCCCGGGGAAGGTGCCAGAAAGGAATTCTGTTGGTAGTTCCTACACTGCCCCGGAAGCCAGCTGAAAGACACCACAAAAGTTGTTCTACCTGCTTTCTGGGCTGAGATGGGGAATCGCTGACTTTTGGAGTCGGCTGGTGACAAAATGTTCCAAACACACCCCATGCAGAACTCTAACGGGGAAGGTGCCAGAAAGGAGTTCTCTTGGTAGTTCTTCCACTGCCCCGGTAGCCAGCTGAAAGACACCACAAAAGTTGTTCTACCTGCTTGCTGGGCTGAGATGGGGAATCGCTGACTTTTGGACTCGGCTGGTGACAAAGTGTTGCAAACACACCCCATGCACAACTCCCCCGGGGAAGGTGCCAGAAAGGAGTTCTTTTGTTAGTTCCTACACTGCCCCGGTAGCCAGCTGAAAGACACCACAAAAGTTTTTCTACTTGCTTTCTGGGCTGAATTGGGAATCACTGACTTTTGGACTCGGCAGGTTAGAAATTGTTCCAAACACACCCCATGCACAACTCCACCGGGGAAGGTGTTAGAAAGGAGTTCTGTTGGTAGTTCTTCCACTGCCCCGGTAGCCAGCTGAAAGACACCACAAAAGTGGATCTCCCTGCTTTCTGGGCTGAGATTGGAAATAGCTGAGTTTTGGAGTCGGCTGGTGACAAAATGTTCCAAACACAGCCCATGCAGAACTCCACCGGGAAAGGTGCCAGAAAGGAGTTCTGTTGCTTGTTCTTACACTGCCTCGGTAGCCAGCTGAAAGACACCACAAAAGTGGTTCTACCTGCTTTTTGCCTGAGATGGGGAATTGCTGACTTTTGGACTCGGCTGGTGACAAAATGTTCCAAACACATCCCATGCACAACTCCCCCGGGGAAGGTGCCAGAAAGGAGTTCTGTTGGTAGTTCTTACACTGCCCCGGTAGCCAGCTGAAAGACACCACAAAAGTGGTTCTCCCTGCTTGCTGGGCTGAGATGGGAAATGGCTGACCTTTGTAGTAGATTGGTGAGAAAGTGTTCCAAACACACCCCTTGCACAACTCCCCCGGAGAAGTTGCCAGAAAGGAGTTCTGTTGGTAGTTCTTACACTGCTTCGGAAGCCTGCTGAAAGACACCACAAAAGTTGTTCTACTTGCTTTCTGGGCTGAGATGGGGAATCGCTGACTTTTGGAGTCGGCTGGTGACAAAATGTTCCAAACACACCCCATGCAGAACTCTACCGGGGAAGGTGCCAGAAAGGAGTTCTGTTGGTAGTTCTTCCACTGCCCCGGTAGCCAGCTGAAAGACACCACAAAAGTGGTTCTACCTGCTTGCTGGGCTGAGATGGGGAATCGCTGACTTTTGGACTCGGCTGGTTAGAAATTGTTCCAAAAACACTACATGCACAACTCCCCCGGGGAAGGTGTCAGAAAGGAATTCCGTTGCTTGTTCTTCCACTGCCCCGGTAGCCAGCTAAAAGACACCACAAAAGTTGTTCTACCTGCTTTCTGGGCTGAGATGGGAAATGGCTGACTTTTGGAGTCGGCTGGTGAAAAAATGTTGCAAACACACCCCTTGCACAACTCCCCTGGGGAAGGTGCCAGAAAGGAGTTCTTTTGTTAGTTCCTACACTGCCCCGGTAGCCAGCTGAAAGACACCACAAAAGTTGTTCTACTTGCTTTTTGGGCTGAGATGGGGAATCGCTGACTTTTGGACTCGGCTGGTTAGAAATTGTTCCAAACACAACCCATGCACAACTCCACCGGGGAAGGTGCCAGAAAGGAGTTCTGTTGGTAGTTCTTACACGGCCCCGGTAGCCAGCTGAAAGACACCACAAAAGTTGTTCTACCTGCTTTCTGGGCTGAGATGGGGAATCGCTGACTTTTGGAGTCGGCTGGTGACAAAATGTTCGAAACACATCCCATGCACAACTCCCCCGGGGAAGGTGCCAGAAAGGAGTTCTCTTGGAAGTTCCTACACTGCCCCGGTAGCTAGCTGAAAGACACCACAAAAGTTGTTCTACCTGCTTTCTGGGCTGAGATGGGGAATCGCTGACTTTTGGAGTCGGCTGGTTACAAATTGTTCCAAACACAGCCCATGCACAACTCCCCGGGGAAGGTGCCAGAAAGGAGTTCTGTTGGTAGTTCTTACACTGCCCCGGTAGCCAGCTGAAAGACACCACAAAAGTTGTTCTCCCTGCTTTCTGGGCTGAGATGGGAAATGGCTGACCTTTGTAGTAGATTGTTGAGAAAGTGTTCCAAACACACCCCATGCAGAACTCTACCAGTGAAGGTGCCAGAAAGGAGTTCTGTTGGTAGTTCTTCCACTGCCCCGGTAGCCAGCCTAAAGACAACACATAAGTGGTTCTACCTGCTTTCTGGGCTGAGATGGGCAATCGCTGACTTTTGGAGTCGGCTGGTTAGAAATTGTTCCAAACACACCCCATGCACAACTCCACCGGGGAAGGTGCCAGAAAGGAGTTCTGTTGGTAGTTCTTCCACTGCCCCGGTAGCCAGCTGAAAGACACCACAAAAGTGGTTCTCCCTGCTTGCTGGGCTGAGATGGGAAATGGCTGACCTTTGTAGTAGATTGGTGAGAAAGTGTTCCAAACACACCCCTTGCACAACTCCCCCGGAGAAGTTGCCAGAAAGGAGTTCTGTTGGTAGTTCTTACACTGCTTCGGAAGCCTGCTGAAAGACACCACAAAAGTTGTTCTACTTGCTTTCTGGGCTGAGATGGGGAATCGCTGACTTTTGGAGTCGGCTGGTGACAAAATGTTCCAAACACACCCCATGCAGAACTCTACCGGGGAAGGTGCCAGAAAGGAGTTCTGTTGGTAGTTCTTCCACTGCCCCGGTAGCCAGCTGAAAGACACCACAAAAGTGGTTCTACCTGCTTGCTGGGCTGAGATGGGGAATCGCTGACTTTTGGACTCGGCTGGTTAGAAATTGTTCCAAAAACACTACATGCACAACTCCCCCGGGGAAGGTGTCAGAAAGGAATTCCGTTGCTTGTTCTTCCACTGCCCCGGTAGCCAGCTAAAAGACACCACAAAAGTTGTTCTACCTGCTTTCTGGGCTGAGATGGGAAATGGCTGACTTTTGGAGTCGGCTGGTGAAAAAATGTTGCAAACACACCCCTTGCACAACTCCCCTGGGGAAGGTGCCAGAAAGGAGTTCTTTTGTTAGTTCCTACACTGCCCCGGTAGCCAGCTGAAAGACACCACAAAAGTTGTTCTACTTGCTTTTTGGGCTGAGATGGGGAATCGCTGACTTTTGGACTCGGCTGGTTAGAAATTGTTCCAAACACAACCCATGCACAACTCCACCGGGGAAGGTGCCAGAAAGGAGTTCTGTTGGTAGTTCTTACACGGCCCCGGTAGCCAGCTGAAAGACACCACAAAAGTTGTTCTACCTGCTTTCTGGGCTGAGATGGGGAATCGCTGACTTTTGGAGTCGGCTGGTGACAAAATGTTCGAAACACATCCCATGCACAACTCCCCCGGGGAAGGTGCCAGAAAGGAGTTCTCTTGGAAGTTCCTACACTGCCCCGGTAGCTAGCTGAAAGACACCACAAAAGTTGTTCTACTTGCTTTCTGGGCTGAGATGGGGAATCGCTGACTTTTGGACTCGGCTGGTTACAAATTGTTCCAAACACAGCCCATGCACAACTCCCCGGGGAAGGTGCCAGAAAGGAGTTCTGTTGGTAGTTCTTACACTGCCCCGGTAGCCAGCTGAAAGACACCACAAAAGTTGTTCTCCCTGCTTTCTGGGCTGAGATGGGAAATGGCTGACCTTTGTAGTAGATTGTTGAGAAAGTGTTCCAAACACACCCCATGCAGAACTCTACCAGTGAAGGTGCCAGAAAGGAGTTCTGTTGGTAGTTCTTCCACTGCCCCGGTAGCCAGCCTAAAGACAACACATAAGTGGTTCTACCTGCTTTCTGGGCTGAGATGGGCAATCGCTGACTTTTGGAGTCGGCTGGTTAGAAATTGTTCCAAACACACCCCATGCACAACTCCACCGGGGAAGGTGCCAGAAAGGAGTTCTGTTGGTAGTTCTTCCACTGCCCCGGTAGTCAGCTAAAAGCCACCACAAAAGTGGTTCTACCTGCTTTCTGGGCTGAGATGGGGAATCGCTGACTTTTGGACTCGGCTGGTGAAAAAATGTTGCAACCACACCCCATGCACAACTCCCCCGGGGAAGGTGCCAGAAAGGAGTTCTTTTGTTAGTTCCTACACTGCCCCGGAAGCCAGCTGAAAGACACCACAAAAGTTGTTCTACTTGCTTTCTGGGCTGAACTGGGAATCACTGACTTTTGGACTCGGCAGGTTAGAAATTGTTCCAAACACAGCCCATGCACAACTCCACCGGGGAAGGTGCCAGAAAGGAGTTCTGTTCGTAGATCTTACACTGCCCCGGTAGCCAGCTAAAAGCCACCACAAAAGTGGTTCTCCCTGCTTGCTGGGCTGAGATGGGAAATGGCTGACCTTTGTAGTAGATTGGTGAGAAAGTGTTCCAAACACACCTCATGAAGAACTCCCCCGGGGAAGTTGCCAGAAAGGAGTTCTGTTGGTAGTTCTTACACTGCTTCGGAAGCCTGCTGAAAGACACCACAAAAGTTGTTCTACTTGCTTTCTGGGCTGAGATGGGGAATCGCTGACTTTTGGAGTCGGCTGGTGACAAAATGTTCCAAACACACCCCATGCAGAACTCTACCGGGGAAGGTGCCAGAAAGGAGTTCTGTTGGTAGTTCTTCCACTGCCCCGGTAGCCAGCTGAAAGACACCACAAAAGTTGTTCTACCTGCTTGCTGGGCTGAGATGGGGAATCGCTGACTTTTGGACTCGGCTGGTGACAAAGTGTTGCAAACACACCCCATGCACAACTCCCCCGGGGAAGGTGTCAGAAAGGAATTCCGTTGCTTGTTCTTCCACTGCCCCGGTAGCCAGCTAAAAGACACCACAAAAGTGGTTCTACCTGCTTTCTGGGCTGAGATGGGAAATGGCTGACTTTTGGAGTCGGCTGGTGAAAAAATGTTGCAAACACACCCCTTGCACAACTCCCCTGGGGAAGGTGCCAGAAAGGAGTTCTTTTGTTAGTTCCTACACTGCCCCGGTAGCCAGCTGAAAGACACCACAAAAGTTGTTCTACTTGCTTTTTGGGCTGAGATGGGGAATCGCTGACTTTTGGACTCGGCTGGTTAGAAATTGTTCCAAACACAACCCATGCACAACTCCACCGGGGAAGGTGCCAGAAAGGAGTTCTGTTGGTAGTTCTTACACGGCCCCGGTAGCCAGCTGAAAGACACCACAAAAGTTGTTCTACCTGCTTTCTGGGCTGAGATGGGGAATCGCTGACTTTTGGAGTCGGCTGGTGACAAAATGTTCGAAACACATCCCATGCACAACTCCCCCGGGGAAGGTGCCAGAAAGGAGTTCTCTTGGAAGTTCCTACACTGCCCCGGTAGCTAGCTGAAAGACACCACAAAAGTTGTTCTACTTGCTTTCTGGGCTGAGATGGGGAATCGCTGACTTTTGGACTCGGCTGGTTACAAACTGTTCCAAACACAGCCCATGCACAACTCCCCGGGGAAGGTGCCAGAAAGGAGTTCTGTTGGTAGTTCTTACACTGCCCCGGTAGCCAGCTGAAAGACACCACAAAAGTTGTTCTCCCTGCTTTCTGGGCTGAGATGGGAAATGGCTGACCTTTGTAGTAGATTGTTGAGAAAGTGTTCCAAACACACCCCATGCAGAACTCTACCGGTGAAGGTGCCAGAAAGGAGTTCTGTTGGTAGTTCTTCCACTGCCCCGGTAGCCAGCCTAAAGACAACACATAAGTGGTTCTACCTGCTTTCTGGGCTGAGATGGGCAATCGCTGACTTTTGGAGTCGGCTGGTTAGAAATTGTTCCAAACACACCCCATGCACAACTCCACCGGGGAAGGTGCCAGAAAGGAGTTCTGTTGGTAGTTCTTCCACTGCCCCGGTAGTCAGCTAAAAGCCACCACAAAAGTGGTTCTACCTGCTTTCTGGGCTGAGATGGGGAATCGCTGACTTTTGGACTCGGCTGGTGAAAAAATGTTGCAACCACACCCCATGCACAACTCCCCCGGGGAAGGTGCCAGAAAGGAGTTCTTTTGTTAGTTCCTACACTGCCCCGGAAGCCAGCTGAAAGACACCACAAAAGTTGTTCTACTTGCTTTCTGGGCTGAATTGGGAATCACTGACTTTTGGACTCGGCAGGTTAGAAATTGTTCCAAACACAGCCCATGCACAACTCCACCGGGGAAGGTGCCAGAAAGGAGTTCTGTTCGTAGATCTTACACTGCCCCGGTAGCCAGCTAAAAGCCACCACAAAAGTTGTTCTACCTGCTTTCTGGGCTGAGATGGGAAATGGCTGACCTTTGTAGTAGATTGGTGAGAAAGTGTTCCAAACACACCTCATGAAGAACTCCCCCGGGGAAGTTGCCAGAAAGTAGTTCTGTTTTTAGTTCTTACACTGCTTCGGAAGCCTGCTGAAAGACACCACAAAAGTTGTTCTACCTGCTTTCTGGGCTAAGATGGGGAATCGCTGACTTTTGGACTCGGCTGGTGACAAAATGTTCCAAACACACCCCATGCACAACTCCACCGGGGAAGGTGCCAGAAAGGAGTTCTGTTGTTTGTTCTTACACTGCCCCGGTAGCCAGCTGAAAGATACCACAAAAGTGGTTCTCCCTGCTTTCTGGGCTGAGACGGGAAATCGCTAACCTTCGTAGTAGACTGGTGACAAAATGTTCGAAACATATCCCATGCACAACTCCCCCGGGGAAGGTGCCAGAAAGGAATTCTGTTGGTAGTTCCTACACTGCCCCGGAAGCCAGCTGAAAGACACCACAAAAGTTGTTCTACCTGCTTTCTGGGCTGAGATGGGGAATCGCTGACTTTTGGAGTCGGCTGGTGACAAAATGTTCCAAACACACCCCATGCAGAACTCTACCGGGGAAGGTGCCAGAAAGGAGTTCTCTTGGTAGTTCTTCCACTGCCCCGGTAGCCAGCTGAAAGACACCACAAAAGTTGTTCTACCTGCTTGCTGGGCTGAGATGGGGAATCGCTGACTTTTGGACTCGGCTGGTGACAAAGTGTTGCAAACACACCCCATGCACAACTCCCCCGGGGAAGGTGCCAGAAAGGAGTTCTGTTGGTAGTTCTTACACTGCCCCGGTAGCCAGATGAAAGACACCACAATAGTTGTTCTCCCTGCTTTCTGGGCTTAGATGGGAAATGGCTGACCTTTGTAGTAGATTGTTGAGAAAGTGTTCCAAAGACACCCCATGCAGAACTCTACCGGTGAAGGTGCCAGAAAGGAGTTCTGTTGGTAGTTCTTACACTGCCCCGGTAGCCAGCTGAAAGACACCACAAAAGTTGTTCTCCCTGGTTGCTGGGCTTAGATGGGGAATCGCTGACTTTTGGAGTCGGCTGGTGAAAAAATGTTGCAAACACACCCCTTGCACAACTCCCCCGGGGAAGGTGCCAGAAAGGAGTTCTTTTGTTAGTTCCTACACTGCCCCGGAAGCCAGCTGAAAGACACCACAAAAGTTGTTCTACTTGCTTTCTGGGCTGAATTGGGAATCACTGACTTTTGGACTCGGCAGGTTAGAAATTGTTCCAAACACACCCCATGCACAACTCCACCGGGGAAGGTGTTAGAAAGGAGTTCTGTTGGTAGTTCTTCCACTGCCCCGGTAGCCAGCTGAAAGACACCACAAAAGTGGTTCTCCCTGCTTTCTGGGCTGAGATTGGGAATAGCTGAGTTTTGGAGTCGGCTGGTGACAAAATGTTCCAAACACAGCCCATGCAGAACTCCACCGGGAAAGGTGCCAGAAAGGAGTTCTGTTGCTTGTTCTTACACTGCCTCGGTAGCCAGCTGAAAGACACCACAAAAGTGGTTCTACCTGCTTTTTGCCTGAGATGGGGAATTGCTGACTTTTGGACTCGGCTGGTGACAAAATGTTCCAAACACATTCCATGCACAACTCCCCCGGGGAAGGTGCCAGAAAGGAGTTCTGTTGCTTGTTCTTACACTGCCCCGGTAGCCAGCTGAAAGACACCACAAAAGTGGTTCTCCCTGCTTGCTGGGCTGAGATGGGAAATGGCTGACCTTTGTAGTAGATTGGTGAGAAAGTGTTCCAAACACACCCCTTGCACAACTCCCCCGGAGAAGTTGCCAGAAAGGAGTTCTGTTGGTAGTTCTTACACTGCTTCGGAAGCCTGCTGAAAGACACCACAAAAGTTGTTCTACTTGCTTTCTGGGCTGAGATGGGGAATCGCTGACTTTTGGAGTCGGCTGGTGACAAAATGTTCCAAACACACCCCATGCAGAACTCTACCGGGGAAGGTGCCAGAAAGGAGTTCTGTTGGTAGTTCTTCCACTGCCCCGGTAGCCAGCTGAAAGACACCACAAAAGTGGTTCTACCTGCTTGCTGGGCTGAGATGGGGAATCGCTGACTTTTGGACTCGGCTGGTTAGAAATTGTTCCAAAAACACTACATGCACAACTCCCCCGGGGAAGGTGTCAGAAAGGAATTCCGTTGCTTGTTCTTCCACTGCCCCGGTAGCCAGCTAAAAGACACCACAAAAGTTGTTCTACCTGCTTTCTGGGCTGAGATGGGAAATGGCTGACTTTTGGAGTCGGCTGGTGAAAAAATGTTGCAAACACACCCCTTGCACAACTCCCCTGGGGAAGGTGCCAGAAAGGAGTTCTTTTGTTAGTTCCTACACTGCCCCGGTAGCCAGCTGAAAGACACCACAAAAGTTGTTCTACTTGCTTTTTGGGCTGAGATGGGGAATCGCTGACTTTTGGACTCGGCTGGTTAGAAATTGTTCCAAACACAACCCATGCACAACTCTACCGGGGAAGGTGCCAGAAAGGAGTTCTTTTGGTAGTTCTTACACGGCCCCGGTAGCCAGCTGAAAGACACCACAAAAGTTGTTCTACCTGCTTTCTGGGCTGAGATGGGGAATCGCTGACTTTTGGAGTCGGCTGGTGACAAAATGTTCGAAACACATCCCATGCACAACTCCCCCGGGGAAGGTGCCAGAAAGGAGTTCTTTTGTTAGTTCCTACACTGCCCCGGTAGCTAGCTGAAAGACACCACAAAAGTTGTTCTACTTGCTTTCTGGGCTGAGATGGGGAATCGCTGACTTTTGGACTCGGCAGGTTAGAAATTGTTCCAAACACACCCCATGCACAACTCCCCGGGGAAGGTGCCAGAAAGGAGTTCTGTTGGTAGTTCTTACACTGCCCCGGTAGCCAGCTGAAAGACACCACAAAAGTTGTTCTCCCTGCTTTCTGGGCTGAGATGGGAAATCGCTAACCTTCGTAGTAGATTGGTGAGAAAGTGTTCCAAACACACCCGATACAGAACTCTATTGGTGAAGGTGCCAGAAAGGAGTTCTCTTGGAAGTTCTTACACTGCCCCGGTAGCCAGCTAAAAGACACAACAAAAGTTGTTCTACCTGCTTTCTGAGCTGAGATGGGGAATCGATGACTTTTGAAGTAGACGGATGATAAAGTGTTGCAAACACACCCCATGCACAGCTCCACCGGGGAAGGTGCCAGAAAGGAGTTCTGTTGGTAGTTCTTACACTGCCCCGGAAGCCAGCTTAAAGACACCACAAAAGTTGTTCTCCCTGCTTGCTGGGCTGAGATGGGGAATCGCTGACTTTTGGACTCGGCTGGTGACAAAATGTTCCAAACACACCCCATGCACAACTCCCCCGGGGAAGGTGCCAGAAAGGAGTTCTGTTGTTTGTTCTTACACTGCCCCGGTAGCCAGCTGAAAGATACCACAAAAGTGGTTCTCCCTGCTTTCTGGGCTGAGATGGGAAATCGCTAACCTTCGTAGTAGATTGGTGAGAAAGTGTTCCAAACATACCCCATGCAGAACTCTACCAGTGAAGGTGCCAGAAAGGAGTTCTGTTGGTAGTTCTGACACTGCCCCGGTAGCCAGCTGAAAGACACCACAAAAGTTGTTCTACCTGCTTTCTGGGCTGAGATGGGGAATCGCTGACTTTTGGAGTCGGCTGGTGAAAAAATGTTGCAAACACACCCCATGCACAACTCCCCCGGGGAAGGTGTCAGAAAGGAGTTCTGTTGGTAGTTCTTCCACTGCCCCGGTAGCCATCTGAAAGACACCACAAAAGTGGTTCTCCCTGCTTTCTGGGCTGAGATGGGAAATCGCTAACCTTCGTAGTAGACTGGTGAGAAAGTGTTCCAAACATACCCCATGCAGAACTCTACCGGTGAAGGTGCCAGAAAGGAGTTCTGTTGGTAGTTCTGACACTGCCCCGGTAGCCAGCTGAAAGACACCACAAAAGTTGTTCTACTTGCTTTCTGGGCTGAGATGGGGAATCGCTGACTTTTGGAGTCGGCTGGTGACAAAATGTTCGAAACATATCCCATGCACAAATCCCCCGGGGAAGGTGCCAGAAAGGAGTTCTGTTGGTAGTTCCTACACTGCCCCGGAAGCCAGCTGAAAGACACCACAAAAGTTGTTCTACCTGCTTTCTGGGCTGAGATGGGAAATGGCTGACCTTTGTAGTAGATTGGTGAGAAAGTGTGCCAAAGACACCCCATGCAGAACTCTACCGGGGAAGGTGCGAGAAAGGAGTTCTGTTGCTTGTTCTTACACTGCTTCGAAGCCTGCTGAAAGACACCACAAAAGTTGCTCTACTTGCTTTCTGGGCTGAGTTGGGGAATCGCTGACTTTTGGAGTCGGCTGGTGACAAAATGTTGCAAACACACCCCATGCACAACTCCCCCGGGGAAGGTGCCAGAAAGGAGTTCTGTTGCTTGTTCTTACACTGCTTCGGAAGCCAGCTGAAAGACACCACAAAAGTGGTTCTCCCTGCTTTCTGGGCTGAGATGGGGAATAGCTGAGTTTTGGACTCGGCTGGTGACAAAATGTTCCAAACACAGCCCATGCACAACTCCCCTGGGGAAGGTGCCAGAAAGGAGTTCTGTTGGTAGTTCTTACACTGCTTCGGTAGCCAGCTGAAAGACACCACAAAAGTAGTTCTACCTGCTTTCTGGGCTGAGATGGGAAATGGCTGACTTTTGTAGTAGATTGTTGAGAAAGTGTTCCAAACACACCCCATGCAGAACTCTACCGGTGAAGGTGCCAGAAAGGAGTTCTGTTGGTAGTTCTTCCACTGCCCCGGTAGCCAGCTGAAAGACACCACAAAAGTGGTTCTACCTGCTTTCTGGGCTGAGATGGGGAATCGCTGACTTTTGGAGTCGGCTGGTGACAAAATGTTCGAAACACATCCCATGCACAACTCCCCCGGGGAAGGTGCCAGAAAGGAGTTCTTTTGTTAGTTCCTACACTGCCCCGGAAGCCAGCTGAAAGACACCACAAAAGTTGTTCTACTTGCTTTCTGGGCTGAATTGGGAATCGCTGACTTTTGGACTCGGCTGGTTAGAAATTGTTCCAAACACACCCCATGCACAACTCCCCCGGAGAAGGTGCCAGAAAGGAGTTCTGTTGATTGTTCTTACACTGCCCCGGTAGCCTGCTGAAAGACACCACAAAAGTTGATCTACATGATTTCTGGGCTGAGATGGGGAATCGCTGACTTTTGGAGTCGGCTGGTGAAAAAATGTTGCAAACACACCCCTTGCACAACTCCCCCGGGGAAGGTGCCAGAAAGGAGTTCTTTTGTTAGTTCCTACACTGCCCCGGAAGCCAGCTGAAAGACACCACAAAAGTTGTTCTACTTGCTTTCTGGGCTGAGATGGGGAATCGCTGACTTTTGGACTCGGCTGGTTAGAAATTGTTCCAAACAAAACCCATGCACAACTCCACCGGGGAAGGTGCCAGAAAGGAGTTCTGTTGCTTGTTCTTACACGGCCCCGGTAGCCAGCTGAAAGACACCACAAAAGTTGTTCTACCTGCTTTCTGGGCTGAGATGGGGAATCGCTGACTTTTGCACTCGGCTGGTTAGAAATTGTGCCAAACACACCCCATGCACAACTCCACCGGGGAAGGTGCCAGAAAGGAGTTCTGTTGGTAGTTCTTACACGGCCCCGGTAGCCAGCTGAAAGACACCACAAAAGTTGTTCTACCTGCTTTCTGGGCTGAGATGGGGAATCGCTGACTTTTGGACTCGGCTGGTGACAAAATGTTCCAAAGACACCCCATGCACAACTCCCCCAGGGAAGGTGCCAGAAAGGAGTTCTTTTGTTAGTTCCTACACTGCCCCGGAAGCCAGCTGAAAGACACCACAAAAGTGGTTCTACCTGCTTTCTGGGCTGAGATGGGGAACCGCTGACTTTTGGAGTCGGCTGGTGACAAAATATTCCAAAACACACCCCATGCACAACTCCACCGGGGAAGGTGCCAGAAAGGAGTTCTGTTGGTTGTTCTTACACTGCCCCGGAAGCCTGCTGAAAGACACCACAAAAGTGGTTCTACCTTCTTGCTGGGCTGAGATGGGGAATCGCTGACTTTTGGACTCAGCTGGTTAGAAATTGTTCCAAACACACCCCATGCACAACTCCCCGGGGAAGGTGCCAGAAAGGAGTTCTTTTGGTAGTTCTTACACTGCCCCGGTAGCCAGCTGAAAGACACCACAAAAGTTGTTCTCCCTGCTTTCTGGGCTGAGATGGGAAATCGCTAACCTTCGTAGTAGATTGGTGAGAAAGTGTTCCAAACACACCCCATGCAGAACTCTACCAGTGAAGGTGCCAGAAAGGAATTCTGTTGGTAGTTCTGACACTGCCCCGGTAGCCAGCTGAAAGACACCACAAAAGTTGTTCTACCTGCTTTCTGGGCTGAGATGGGGAATCGCTGACTTTTGGAGTCGGCTGGTGAAAAAATGTTGCAAACACACCCCATGCACAACTCCCCCGGGGAAGGTGTCAGAAAGGAGTTCTGTTGGTAGTTCTTCCACTGCCCCGGTAGCCAGCTGAAAGACACCACAAAAGTTGTTCTCCCTGGTTGCTGGGCTTAGATGGGGAATCGCTGACTTTTGGAGTCGGCTGGTGAAAAAATGTTGCAAACACACCCCATGCAGAACTCTATTGGTGAAGGTGCCAGAAAGGAGTTCTTTTGTTAGTTCCTACACTGCCCCGGAAGCCAGCTGAAAGACACCACAAAAGTTGTTCTACTTGCTTTCTGGGCTGAATTGGGAATCACTGACTTTTGGACTCGGCAGGTTAGAAATTGTTCCAAACACACCCCATGCACAACTCCACCGGGGAAGGTGTTAGAAAGGAGTTCTGTTGGTAGTTCTTCCACTGCCCCGGTAGCCAGCTGAAAGACACCACAAAAGTGGTTCTCCCTGCTTTCTGGGCTGAGATTGGGAATAGCTGAGTTTTGGAGTCGGCTGGTGACAAAATGTTCCAAACACAGCCCATGCAGAACTCCACCGGGAAAGGTGCCAGAAAGGAGTTCTGTTGCTTGTTCTTACACTGCCTCGGTAGCCAGCTGAAAGACACCACAAAAGTTGTTCTACCTGCTTTTTGCCTGAGATGGGGAATTGCTGACTTTTGGACTCGGCTGGTGACAAAATGTTCCAAACACATCCCATGCACAACTCCCCCGGGGAAGGTGCCAGAAAGGAGTTCTGTTGCTTGTTCTTAAACTGCCCCGTTAGCCAGCTGAAAGACACCACAAAAGTGGTTCTCCCTGCTTGCTGGGCTGAGATGGGAAATGGCTGACCTTTGTAGTAGATTGGTGAGAAAGTGTTCCAAACACACCCCTTGCACAACTCCCCCGGAGAAGTTGCCAGAAAGGAGTTCTGTTGGTAGTTCTTACACTGCTTCGGAAGCCTGCTGAAAGACACCACAAAAGTTGTTCTACTTGCTTTCTGGGCTGAGATGGGGAATCGCTGACTTTTGGAGTCGGCTGGTGACAAAATGTTCCAAACACACCCCATGCAGAACTCTACCGGGGAAGGTGCCAGAAAGGAGTTCTGTTGGTAGTTCTTCCACTGCCCCGGTAGCCAGCTGAAAGACACCACAAAAGTGGTTCTACCTGCTTGCTGGGCTGAGATGGGAAATCGCTGACTTTTGGACTCGGCTGGTTAGAAATTGTTCCAAAAACACTACATGCACAACTCCCCCGGGGAAGGTGTCAGAAAGGAATTCCGTTGCTTGTTCTTCCACTGCCCAGGTAGCCAGCTAAAAGACACCACAAAAGTGGTTCTACCTGCTTTCTGGGCTGAGATGGGAAATGGCTGACTTTTGGAGTCGGCTGGTGAAAAAATGTTGCAAACACACCCCTTGCACAACTCCCCTGGGGAAGGTGCCAGAAAGGAGTTCTTTTGTTAGTTCCTACACTGCCCCGGAAGCCAGCTGAAAGACACCACAAAAGTGGTTCTACCTGCTTTCTGGGCTGAGATGGGGAACCGCTGACTTTTGGAGTCGGCTGGTGACAAAATATTCCAAAACACACCCCATGCACAACTCCACCGGGGAAGGTGCCAGAAAGGAGTTCTGTTGGTTGTTCTTACACTGCCCCGGAAGCCTGCTGAAAGACACCACAAAAGTGGTTCTACCTTCTTGCTGGGCTGAGATGGGGAATCGCTGACTTTTGGACTCAGCTGGTTAGAAATTGTTCCAAACACACCCCATGCACAACTCCCCGGGGAAGGTGCCAGAAAGGAGTTCTTTTGTTAGTTCCTACACTGCCCCGGTAGCCAGCTGAAAGACACCACAAAAGTGGTTCTACCTGCTTGCTGGGCTGAGATGGGGAATCGCTGACTTTTGGACTCGGCTGGTTAGAAATTGTTCCAAACACAACCCATGCACAACTCCACCGGGGAAGGTGCCAGAAAGGAGTTCTGTTGGTAGTTCTTACACGGCCCCGGTAGCCAGCTGAAAGACACCACAAAAGTTGTTCTACCTGCTTTCTGGGCTGAGATGGGGAATCGCTGACTTTTGGAGTCGGCTGGTGACAAAATGTTCGAAACACATCCCATGCACAACTCCCCCGGGGAAGGTGCCAGAAAGGAGTTCTTTTGTTAGTTCCTACACTGCCCCGGTAGCTAGCTGAAAGACACCACAAAAGTTGTTCTACTTGCTTTCTGGGCTGAGATGGGGAATCGCTGACTTTTGGACTCGGCTGGTTACAAATTGTTCCAAACACACCCCATGCACAACTCCCCGGGGAAGGTGCCAGAAAGGAGTTCTGTTGGTAGTTCTTACACTGCCCCGGTAGCCAGCTGAAAGACACCACAAAGGTTGTTCTCCCTGCTTTCTGGGCTGAGATGGGAAATGGCTGACCTTTGTAGTAGATTGTTGAGAAAGTGTTCCAAACACACCCCATGCAGAACTCTACCGGTGAAGGTGCCAGAAAGGAGTTCTGTTGGTAGTTCTTCCACTGCCCCGGTAGCCAGCCTAAAGACAACACATAAGTGGTTCTACCTGCTTTCTGGGCTGAGATGGGCAATCGCTGACTTTTGGAGTCGGCTGGTTAGAAATTGTTCCAAACACACCCCATGCACAACTCCACCGGGGAAGGTGCCAGAAAGGAGTTCTGTTGGTAGTTCTTCCACTGCCCCGGTAGTCAGCTAAAAGCCACCACAAAAGTGGTTCTACCTGCTTTCTGGGCTGAACTGGGAATCACTGACTTTTGGACTCGGCAGGTTAGAAATTGTTCCAAACACAGCCCATGCACAACTCCACCGGGGAAGGTGCCAGAAAGGAGTTCTGTTCGTAGATCTTACACTGCCCCGGTAGCCAGCTAAAAGCCACCACAAAAGTGGTTCTCCCTGCTTGCTGGGCTGAGATGGGAAATGGCTGACCTTTGTAGTAGATTGGTGAGAAAGTGTTCCAAACACACCTCATGAAGAACTCCCCCGGAGAAGTTGCCAGAAAGGAGTTCTGTTGGTAGTTCTTCCACTGCCCCGGTAGCCAGCTGAAAGACACCACAAAAGTTGTTCTACCTGCTTTCTGGGCTGAGATGGGGAATCGCTGACTTTTGGACTCGGCTGGTGACAAAATGTTCCAAAAACAGCCCATGCAGAACTCCACCGGGAAAGGTGCCAGAAAGGAGTTCTGTTGCTTGTTCTTACACTGCCTCGGTAGCCAGATGAAAGACACCACAAAAGTGGTTCTCCCTGCTTGCTGGGCTGAGATGGGAAATGGCTGACCTTTGTAGTAGATTGGTGAGAAAGTGTTCCAAACACACCTCATGAAGAACTCCCCCGGGGAAGTTGCCAGAAAGGAGTTCTGTTTTTAGTTCTTACACTGCTTCGGAAGCCTGCTGAAAGACACCACAAAAGTTGTTCTACTTGCTTTCTGGGCTAAGATGGGGAATCGCTGACTTTTGGACTCGGCTGGTGACAAAATGTTCCAAACACACCCCATGCACAACTCCACCGGGGAAGGTGCCAGAAAGGAGTTCTGTTGTTTGTTCTTACACTGCCCCGGTAGCCAGCTGAAAGATACCACAAAAGTGGTTCTCCCTGCTTTCTGGGCTGAGATGGGAAATCGCTAACCTTCGTAGTAGACTGGTGACAAAATGTTCGAAACATATCCCATGCACAACTCCCCCGGGGAAGGTGCCAGAAAGGAATTCTGTTGGTAGTTCCTACACTGCCCCGGAAGCCAGCTGAAAGACACCACAAAAGTTGTTCTACCTGCTTTCTGGGCTGAGATGGGGAATCGCTGACTTTTGGAGTCGGCTGGTGACAAAATGTTCCAAACACACCCCATGCAGAACTCTACCGGGGAAGGTGCCAGAAAGGAGTTCTGTTGGTAGTTCTTCCACTGCCCCGGTAGCCAGCTGAAAGACACCACAAAAGTTGTTCTACCTGCTTGCTGGGCTGAGATGGGGAATCGCTGACTTTTGGACTCGGCTGGTGACAAAGTGTTGCAAACACACCCCATGCACAACTCCCCCGGGGAAGGTGCCAGAAAGGAGTTCTGTTGGTAGTTCTTACACTGCCCCGGTAGCCAGATGAAAGACACCACAATAGTTGTTCTCCCTGCTTTCTGGGCTTAGATGGGAAATGGCTGACCTTTGTAGTAGATTGTTGAGAAAGTGTTCCAAAGACACCCCATGCAGAACTCTACCGGTGAAGGTGCCAGAAAGGAGTTCTGTTGGTAGTTCTTCCACTGCCCCGGTAGCCAGCTGAAAGACACCACAAAAGTTGTTCTCCCTGGTTGCTGGGCTTAGATGGGGAATCGCTGACTTTTGGAGTCGGCTGGTGAAAAAATGTTGCAAACACACCCCTTGCACAACTCCCCCGGGGAAGGTGCCAGAAAGGAGTTCTTTTGTTAGTTCCTACACTGCCCCGGAAGCCAGCTGAAAGACACCACAAAAGTTGTTCTACTTGCTTTCTGGGCTGAATTGGGAATCACTGACTTTTGGACTCGGCAGGTTAGAAATTGTTCCAAACACACCCCATGCACAACTCCACCGGGGAAGGTGTTAGAAAGGAGTTCTGTTGGTAGTTCTTCCACTGCCCCGGTAGCCAGCTGAAAGACACCACAAAAGTGGTTCTCCCTGCTTTCTGGGCTGAGATTGGGAATAGCTGAGTTTTGGAGTCGGCTGGTGACAAAATGTTCCAAACACAGCCCATGCAGAACTCCACCGGGAAAGGTGCCAGAAAGGAGTTCTGTTGCTTGTTCTTACACTGCCTCGGTAGCCAGCTGAAAGACACCACAAAAGTTGTTCTACCTGCTTTTTGCCTGAGATGGGGAATTGCTGACTTTTGGACTCGGCTGGTGACAAAATGTTCCAAACACATCCCATGCACAACTCCCCCGGGGAAGGTGCCAGAAAGGAGTTCTGTTGCTTGTTCTTAAACTGCCCCGGTAGCCAGCTGAAAGACACCACAAAAGTGGTTCTCCCTGCTTGCTGGGCTGAGATGGGAAATGGCTGACCTTTGTAGTAGATTGGTGAGAAAGTGTTCCAAACACACCCCTTGCACAACTCCCCCGGAGAAGTTGCCAGAAAGGAGTTCTGTTGGTAGTTCTTACACTGCTTCGGAAGCCTGCTGAAAGACACCACAAAAGTTGTTCTACTTGCTTTCTGGGCTGAGATGGGGAATCGCTGACTTTTGGAGTCGGCTGGTGACAAAATGTTCCAAACACACCCCATGCAGAACTCTACCGGGGAAGGTGCCAGAAAGGAGTTCTGTTGGTAGTTCTTCCACTGCCCCGGTAGCCAGCTGAAAGACACCACAAAAGTGGTTCTACCTGCTTGCTGGGCTGAGATGGGAAATCGCTGACTTTTGGACTCGGCTGGTTAGAAATTGTTCCAAAAACACTACATGCACAACTCCCCCGGGGAAGGTGTCAGAAAGGAATTCCGTTGCTTGTTCTTCCACTGCCCAGGTAGCCAGCTAAAAGACACCACAAAAGTGGTTCTACCTGCTTTCTGGGCTGAGATGGGAAATGGCTGACTTTTGGAGTCGGCTGGTGAAAAAATGTTGCAAACACACCCCTTGCACAACTCCCCTGGGGAAGGTGCCAGAAAGGAGTTCTTTTGTTAGTTCCTACACTGCCCCGGAAGCCAGCTGAAAGACACCACAAAAGTGGTTCTACCTGCTTTCTGGGCTGAGATGGGGAACCGCTGACTTTTGGAGTCGGCTGGTGACAAAATATTCCAAAACACACCCCATGCACAACTCCACCGGGGAAGGTGCCAGAAAGGAGTTCTGTTGGTTGTTCTTACACTGCCCCGGAAGCCTGCTGAAAGACACCACAAAAGTGGTTCTACCTTCTTGCTGGGCTGAGATGGGGAATCGCTGACTTTTGGACTCAGCTGGTTAGAAATTGTTCCAAACACACCCCATGCACAACTCCCCGGGGAAGGTGCCAGAAAGGAGTTCTTTTGTTAGTTCCTACACTGCCCCGGTAGCCAGCTGAAAGACACCACAAAAGTGGTTCTACCTGCTTGCTGGGCTGAGATGGGGAATCGCTGACTTTTGGACTCGGCTGGTTAGAAATTGTTCCAAACACAACCCATGCACAACTCAACCGGGGAAGGTGCCAGAAAGGAGTTCTGTTGGTAGTTCTTACACGGCCCCGGTAGCCAGCTGAAAGACACCACAAAAGTTGTTCTACCTGCTTTCTGGGCTGAGATGGGGAATCGCTGACTTTTGGAGTCGGCTGGTGACAAAATGTTCGAAACACATCCCATGCACAACTCCCCCGGGGAAGGTGCCAGAAAGGAGTTCTTTTGTTAGTTCCTACACTGCCCCGGTCGCTAGCTGAAAGACACCACAAAAGTGGTTCTACTTGCTTTCTGGGCTGAGATGGGGAATCGCTGACTTTTGGACTCGGCTGGTTACAAATTGTTCCAAACACACCCCATGCACAACTCCCCGGGGAAGGTGCCAGAAAGGAGTTCTGTTGGTAGTTCTTACACTGCCCCGGTAGCCAGCTGAAAGACACCACAAAGGTTGTTCTCCCTGCTTTCTGGGCTGAGATGGGAAATGGCTGACCTTTGTAGTAGATTGTTGAGAAAGTGTTCCAAACACACCCCATGCAGAACTCTACCGGTGAAGGTGCCAGAAAGGAGTTCTGTTGGTAGTTCTTCCACTGCCCCGGTAGCCAGCCTAAAGACAACACATAAGTGGTTCTACCTGCTTTCTGGGCTGAGATGGGCAATCGCTGACTTTTGGAGTCGGCTGGTTAGAAATTGTTCCAAACACACCCCATGCACAACTCCACCGGGGAAGGTGCCAGAAAGGAGTTCTGTTGGTAGTTCTTCCACTGCCCCGGTAGTCAGCTAAAAGCCACCACAAAAGTGGTTCTACCTGCTTTCTGGGCTGAACTGGGAATCACTGACTTTTGGACTCGGCAGGTTAGAAATTGTTCCAAACACAGCCCATGCACAACTCCACCGGGGAAGGTGCCAGAAAGGAGTTCTGTTCGTAGATCTTACACTGCCCCGGTAGCCAGCTAAAAGCCACCACAAAAGTGGTTCTCCCTGCTTGCTGGGCTGAGATGGGAAATGGCTGACCTTTGTAGTAGATTGGTGAGAAAGTGTTCCAAACACACCTCATGAAGAACTCCCCCGGAGAAGTTGCCAGAAAGGAGTTCTGTTGGTAGTTCTTCCACTGCCCCGGTAGCCAGCTGAAAGACACCACAAAAGTTGTTCTACCTGCTTTCTGGGCTGAGATGGGGAATCGCTGACTTTTGGACTCGGCTGGTGACAAAATGTTCCAAAAACAGCCCATGCAGAACTCCACCGGGAAAGGTGCCAGAAAGGAGTTCTGTTGCTTGTTCTTACACTGCCTCGGTAGCCAGATGAAAGACACCACAAAAGTGGTTCTCCCTGCTTGCTGGGCTGAGATGGGAAATGGCTGACCTTTGTAGTAGATTGGTGAGAAAGTGTTCCAAACACACCTCATGAAGAACTCCCCCGGGGAAGTTGCCAGAAAGGAGTTCTGTTTTTAGTTCTTACACTGCTTCGGAAGCCTGCTGAAAGACACCACAAAAGTTGTTCTACTTGCTTTCTGGGCTAAGATGGGGAATCGCTGACTTTTGGACTCGGCTGGTGACAAAATGTTCCAAACACACCCCATGCACAACTCCACCGGGGAAGGTGCCAGAAAGGAGTTCTGTTGTTTGTTCTTACACTGCCCCGGTAGCCAGCTGAAAGATACCACAAAAGTGGTTCTCCCTGCTTTCTGGGCTGAGATGGGAAATCGCTAACCTTCGTAGTAGACTGGTGACAAAATGTTCGAAACATATCCCATGCACAACTCCCCCGGGGAAGGTGCCAGAAAGGAATTCTGTTGGTAGTTCCTACACTGCCCCGGAAGCCAGCTGAAAGACACCACAAAAGTTGTTCTACCTGCTTTCTGGGCTGAGATGGGGAATCGCTGACTTTTGGAGTCGGCTGGTGACAAAATGTTCCAAACACACCCCATGCAGAACTCTACCGGGGAAGGTGCCAGAAAGGAGTTCTGTTGGTAGTTCTTCCACTGCCCCGGTAGCCAGCTGAAAGACACCACAAAAGTTGTTCTACCTGCTTGCTGGGCTGAGATGGGGAATCGCTGACTTTTGGACTCGGCTGGTGACAAAGTGTAGCAAACACACCCCATGCACAACTCCCCCGGGGAAGGTGCCAGAAAGGAGTTCTGTTGGTAGTTCTTACACTGCCCCGGAAGCCAGCTGAAAGACACCACAAAAGTTGTTCTACCTGCTTTCTGGGCTGAGATGGGGAATCGCTGACTTTTGGAGTCGGCTGGTGAAAAAATGTTGCAAACACACCCCATGCACAACTCCCCCGGGGAAGGTGTCAGAAAGGAGTTCTGTTGGTAGTTCTTCCACTGCCCCGGTAGCCATCTGAAAGACACCACAAAAGTGGTTCTCCCTGCTTTCTGGGCTGAGATGGGAAATCGCTAACCTTCGTAGTAGACTGGTGAGAAAGTGTTTCAAACATACCCCATGCAGAACTCTACCGGTGAAGGTGCCAGAAAGGAGTTCTGTTGGTAGTTCTGACACTGCCCCGGTAGCCAGCTGAAAGACACCACAAAAGTTGTTCTACTTGCTTTCTGGGCTGAGATGGGGAATCGCTGACTTTTGGAGTCGGCTGGTGACAAAATGTTCGAAACATATCCCATGCACAACTCCCCCGGGGAAGGTGCCAGAAAGGAGTTCTGTTGGTAGTTCCTACACTGCCCCGGAAGCCAGCTGAAAGACACCACAAAAGTTGTTCTCCCTGGTTGCTGGGCTGAGATAGGGAATCGCTGACTTTTGGAGTCGGCTGGTGAAAAAATGTTCCAAACACAGCCCATGCAGAACTCCACCGGGGAAGGTGCCAGAAAGGAGTTCTGTTGTTTGTTCTTACACTGCCCCGGTAGCCAGCTGAAAGATACCACAAAAGTGGTTCTCCCTGCTTTCTGGGCTGAGATGGGAAATCGCTAACCTTCGTAGTAGACTGGTGACAAAATGTTCGAAACATATCCCATGCACAACTCCCCCGGGGAAGGTGCCAGAAAGGAATTCTGTTGGTAGTTCCTACACTGCCCCGGAAGCCAGCTGAAAGACACCACAAAAGTTGTTCTACCTGCTTTCTGGGCTGAGATGGGGAATCGCTGACTTTTGGAGTCGGCTGGTGACAAAATGTTCCAAACACACCCCATGCAGAACTCTACCGGGGAAGGTGCCAGAAAGGAGTTCTGTTGGTAGTTCTTCCACTGCCCCGGTAGCCAGCTGAAAGACACCACAAAAGTTGTTCTACCTGCTTGCTGGGCTGAGATGGGGAATCGCTGACTTTTGGACTCGGCTGGTGACAAAGTGTTGCAAACACACCCCATGCACAACTCCCCCGGGGAAGGTGCCAGAAAGGAGTTCTGTTGGTAGTTCTTACACTGCCCCGGTAGCCAGATGAAAGACACCACAATAGTTGTTCTCCCTGCTTTCTGGGCTTAGATGGGAAATGGCTGACCTTTGTAGTAGATTGTTGAGAAAGTGTTCCAAAGACACCCCATGCAGAACTCTACCGGTGAAGGTGCCAGAAAGGAGTTCTGTTGGTAGTTCTTCCACTGCCCCGGTAGCCAGCTGAAAGACACCACAAAAGTTGTTCTCCCTGGTTGCTGGGCTTAGATGGGGAATCGCTGACTTTTGGAGTCGGCTGGTGAAAAAATGTTGCAAACACACCCCTTGCACAACTCCCCCGGGGAAGGTGCCAGAAAGGAGTTCTTTTGTTAGTTCCTACACTGCCCCGGAAGCCAGCTGAAAGACACCACAAAAGTTGTTCTACTTGCTTTCTGGGCTGAATTGGGAATCACTGACTTTTGGACTCGGCAGGTTAGAAATTGTTCCAAACACACCCCATGCACAACTCCACCGGGGAAGGTGTTAGAAAGGAGTTCTGTTGGTAGTTCTTCCACTGCCCCGGTAGCCAGCTGAAAGACACCACAAAAGTGGTTCTCCCTGCTTTCTGGGCTGAGATTGGGAATAGCTGAGTTTTGGAGTCGGCTGGTGACAAAATGTTCCAAACACAGCCCATGCAGAACTCCACCGGGAAAGGTGCCAGAAAGGAGTTCTGTTGCTTGTTCTTACACTGCCTCGGTAGCCAGCTGAAAGACACCACAAAAGTGGTTCTACCTGCTTTTTGCCTGAGATGGGGAATTGCTGACTTTTGGACTCGGCTGGTGACAAAATGTTCCAAACACATCCCATGCACAACTCCCCCGGGGAAGGTGCCAGAAAGGAGTTCTCTTGGAAGTTCTTACACTGCCCCGGTAGCCAGCTGAAAGACACCACAAAAGTGGTTCTCCCTGCTTTCTGGGCTGAGATGGGAAATGGCTGACCTTTGTAGTAGATTGGTGAGAAAGTGTTCCAAACACACCCCTTGCACAACTCCCCCGGAGAAGTTGCCAGAAAGGAGTTCTGTTGGTAGTTCTTACACTGCTTCGGAAGCCAGCTGAATGACACCACAAAAGTTGTTCTACTTGCTTTCTGGGCTGAGATGGGGAATCGCTGACTTTTGGAGTCGGCTGGTGACAAAATGTTCCAAACACACCCCATGCAGAACTCTACCGGGGAAGGTGCCAGAAAGGAGTTCTGTTGGTAGTTCTTCCACTGCCCCGGTAGCCAGCTGAAAGACACCACAAAAGTGGTTCTACCTGCTTGCTGGGCTGAGATGGGAAATCGCTGACTTTTGGACTCGGCTGGTTAGAAATTGTTCCAAAAACACTACATGCACAACTCCCCCGGGGAAGGTGTCAGAAAGGAATTCCGTTGCTTGTTCTTCCACTGCCCCGGTAGCCAGCTAAAAGACACCACAAAAGTGGTTCTACCTGCTTTCTGGGCTGAGATGGGAAATGGCTGACTTTTGGAGTCGGCTGGTGAAAAAATGTTGCAAACACACCCCTTGCACAACTCCCCTGGGGAAGGTGCCAGAAAGGAGTTCTTTTGTTAGTTCCTACACTGCCCCGGTAGCCAGCTGAAAGACACCACAAAAGTTGTTCTACTTGCTTTTTGGGCTGAGATGGGGAATCGCTGACTTTTGGACTCGGCTGGTTAGAAATTGTTCCAAACACAACCCATGCACAACTCCACCGGGGAAGGTGCCAGAAAGGAGTTCTGTTGGTAGTTCTTACACGGCCCCGGTAGCCAGCTGAAAGACACCACAAAAGTTGTTCTACCTGCTTTCTGGGCTGAGATGGGGAATCGCTGACTTTTGGAGTCGGCTGGTGACAAAATGTTCCAAACACATCCCATGCACAACTCCCCCGGGGAAGGTGCCAGAAAGGAGTTCTGTTGGTAGTTCTTACACTGCCCCGGTAGCTAGCTGAAAGACACCACAAAAGTTGTTCTACTTGCTTTCTGGGCTGAGATGGGGAATCGCTGACTTTTGGACTCGGCTGGTTACAAATTGTTCCAAACACACCCCATGCACAACTCCCCGGGGAAGGTGCCAGAAAGGAGTTCTGTTGGTAGTTCTTACACTGCCCCGGTAGCCAGCTGAAAGACACCACAAAGGTTGTTCTCCCTGCTTTCTGGGCTGAGATGGGAAATGGCTGACCTTTGTAGTAGATTGTTGAGAAAGTGTTCCAAACACACCCCATGCAGAACTCTACCGGTGAAGGTGCCAGAAAGGAGTTCTGTTGGTAGTTCTTCCACTGCCCCGGTAGCCAGCCTAAAGACAACACATAAGTGGTTCTACCTGCTTTCTGGGCTGAGATGGGCAATCGCTGACTTTTGGAGTCGGCTGGTTAGAAATTGTTCCAAACACACCCCATGCACAACTCCACCGGGGAAGGTGCCAGAAAGGAGTTCTGTTGGTAGTTCTTCCACTGCCCCGGTAGTCAGCTAAAAGCCACCACAAAAGTGGTTCTACCTGCTTTCTGGGCTGAACTGGGAATCACTGACTTTTGGACTCGGCAGGTTAGAAATTGTTCCAAACACAGCCCATGCACAACTCCACCGGGGAAGGTGCCAGAAAGGAGTTCTGTTCGTAGATCTTACACTGCCCCGGTAGCCAGCTGAAAGCCACCACAAAAGTGGTTCTCCCTGCTTGCTGGGCTGAGATGGGAAATGGCTGACCTTTGTAGTAGATTGGTGAGAAAGTGTTCCAAACACACCTCATGAAGAACTCCCCCGGAGAAGTTGCCAGAAAGGAGTTAGGTTGGTAGTTCTTCCACTGCCCCGGTAGCCAGCTGAAAGACACCACAAAAGTTGTTCTACTTGCTTTCTGGGCTAAGATGGGGAATCGCTGACTTTTGGACTCGGCTGGTGACAAAATGTTCCAAACACACCCCATGCACAACTCCACCGGGGAAGGTGCCAGAAAGGAGTTCTGTTGTTTGTTCTTACACTGCCCCGGTAGCCAGCTGAAAGATACCACAAAAGTGGTTCTCCCTGCTTTCTGGGCTGAGATGGGAAATCGCTAACCTTCGTAGTAGACTGGTGACAAAATGTTCGAAACATATCCCATGCACAACTCCCCCGGGGAAGGTGCCAGAAAGGAATTCTGTTGGTAGTTCCTACACTGCCCCGGAAGCCAGCTGAAAGACACCACAAAAGTTGTTCTACCTGCTTTCTGGGCTGAGATGGGGAATCGCTGACTTTTGGAGTCGGCTGGTGACAAAATGTTCCAAACACACCCCATGCAGAACTCTACCGGGGAAGGTGCCAGAAAGGAGTTCTGTTGGTAGTTCTTCCACTGCCCCGGTAGCCAGCTGAAAGACACCACAAAAGTTGTTCTACCTGCTTGCTGGGCTGAGATGGGGAATCGCTGACTTTTGGACTCGGCTGGTGACAAAGTGTTGCAAACACACCCCATGCACAACTCCCCCGGGGAAGGTGCCAGAAAGGAGTTCTGTTGGTAGTTCTTACACTGCCCCGGAAGCCAGCTGAAAGACACCACAAAAGTTGTTCTACCTGCTTTCTGGGCTGAGATGGGGAATCGCTGACTTTTGGAGTCGGCTGGTGAAAAAATGTTGCAAACACACCCCATGCACAACTCCCCCGGGGAAGGTGTCAGAAAGGAGTTCTGTTGGTAGTTCTTCCACTGCCCCGGTAGCCATCTGAAAGACACCACAAAAGTGGTTCTCCCTGCTTTCTGGGCTGAGATGGGAAATCGCTAACCTTCGTAGTAGACTGGTGAGAAAGTGTTCCAAACATACCCCATGCAGAACTCTACCGGTGAAGGTGCCAGAAAGGAGTTCTGTTGGTAGTTCTGACACTGCCCCGGTAGCCAGCTGAAAGACACCACAAAAGTTGTTCTACTTGCTTTCTGGGCTGAGATGGGGAATCGCTGACTTTTGGAGTCGGCTGGTGACAAAATGTTCGAAACATATCCCATGCACAACTCCCCCGGGGAAGGTGCCAGAAAGGAGTTCTGTTGGTAGTTCCTACACTGCCCCGGAAGCCAGCTGAAAGACACCACAAAAGTTGTTCTCCCTGGTTGCTGGGCTGAGATAGGGAATCGCTGACTTTTGGAGTCGGCTGGTGAAAAAATGTTCCAAACACAGCCCATGCAGAACTCCACCGGGGAAGGTGCCAGAAAGGAGTTCTGTTGTTTGTTCTTACACTGCCCCGGTAGCCAGCTGAAAGATACCACAAAAGTGGTTCTCCCTGCTTTCTGGGCTGAGATGGGAAATCGCTAACCTTCGTAGTAGACTGGTGACAAAATGTTCGAAACATATCCCATGCACAACTCCCCCGGGGAAGGTGCCAGAAAGGAATTCTGTTGGTAGTTCCTACACTGCCCCGGAAGCCAGCTGAAAGACACCACAAAAGTTGTTCTACCTGCTTTCTGGGCTGAGATGGGGAATCGCTGACTTTTGGAGTCGGCTGGTGACAAAATGTTCCAAACACACCCCATGCAGAACTCTAACGGGGAAGGTGCCAGAAAGGAGTTCTCTTGGTAGTTCTTCCACTGCCCCGGTAGCCAGCTGAAAGACACCACAAAAGTTGTTCTACCTGCTTGCTGGGCTGAGATGGGGAATCGCTGACTTTTGGACTCGGCTGGTGACAAAGTGTTGCAAACACACCCCATGCACAACTCCCCCGGGGAAGGTGCCAGAAAGGAGTTCTGTTGGTAGTTCTTACACTGCCCCGGTAGCCAGATGAAAGACACCACAATAGTTGTTCTCCCTGCTTTCTGGGCTTAGATGGGAAATGGCTGACCTTTGTAGTAGATTGTTGAGAAAGTGTTCCAAAGACACCCCATGCAGAACTCTACCGGTGAAGGTGCCAGAAAGGAGTTCTGTTGGTAGTTCTTCCACTGCCCCGGTAGCCAGCTGAAAGACACCACAAAAGTTGTTCTCCCTGGTTGCTGGGCTTAGATGGGGAATCGCTGACTTTTGGAGTCGGCTGGTGAAAAAATGTTGCAAACACACCCCTTGCACAACTCCCCCGGGGAAGGTGCCAGAAAGGAGTTCTTTTGTTAGTTCCTACACTGCCCCGGAAGCCAGCTGAAAGACACCACAAAAGTTGTTCTACTTGCTTTCTGGGCTGAATTGGGAATCACTGACTTTTGGACTCGGCAGGTTAGAAATTGTTCCAAACACACCCCATGCACAACTCCACCGGGGAAGGTGTTAGAAAGGAGTTCTGTTGGTAGTTCTTCCACTGCCCCGGTAGCCAGCTGAAAGACACCACAAAAGTGGTTCTCCCTGCTTTCTGGGCTGAGATTGGGAATAGCTGAGTTTTGGAGTCGGCTGGTGACAAAATGTTCCAAACACAGCCCATGCAGAACTCCACCGGGAAAGGTGCCAGAAAGGAGTTCTGTTGCTTGTTCTTACACTGCCTCGGTAGCCAGCTGAAAGACACCACAAAAGTGGTTCTACCTGCTTTTTGCCTGAGATGGGGAATTGCTGACTTTTGGACTCGGCTGGTGACAAAATGTTCCAAACACATCCCATGCACAACTCCCCCGGGGAAGGTGCCAGAAAGGAGTTCTCTTGGAAGTTCTTACACTGCCCCGGTAGCCAGCTGAAAGACACCACAAAAGTGGTTCTCCCTGCTTTCTGGGCTGAGATGGGAAATGGCTGACCTTTGTAGTAGATTGGTGAGAAAGTGTTCCAAACACACCCCTTGCACAACTCCCCCGGAGAAGTTGCCAGAAAGGAGTTCTGTTGGTAGTTCTTACACTGCTTCGGAAGCCAGCTGAATGACACCACAAAAGTTGTTCTACTTGCTTTCTGGGCTGAGATGGGGAATCGCTGACTTTTGGAGTCGGCTGGTGACAAAATGTTCCAAACACACCCCATGCAGAACTCTACCGGGGAAGGTGCCAGAAAGGAGTTCTGTTGGTAGTTCTTCCACTGCCCCGGTAGCCAGCTGAAAGACACCACAAAAGTGGTTCTACCTGCTTGCTGGGCTGAGATGGGGAATCGCTGACTTTTGGACTCGGCTGGTTAGAAATTGTTCCAAAAACACTACATGCACAACTCCCCCGGGGAAGGTGTCAGAAAGGAATTCCGTTGCTTGTTCTTCCACTGCCCCGGTAGCCAGCTAAAAGACACCACAAAAGTTGTTCTCCCTGCTTTCTGGGCTGAGATGGGAAATCGCTAACCTTCGTATTAGATTGGTGAGAAAGTGTTCCAAACACACCCGATACAGAACTCTATTGGTGAAGGTGCCAGAAAGGAGTTCTCTTGGAAGTTCTTACACTGCCCCGGTAGCAAGCTAAAAGATACAACTAAAGTTGTTCTCCCTGCTTGCTGGGCTGAGATGGGGAATCGCTGACTTTTGGACTCGGCTGGTGACAAAATGTTCCAAACACACCCCATGCACAACTCCCCCGGGGAAGGTGCCAGAAAGGAGTTCTGTTGGTAGTTCTTACACTGCCCCGGTAGCCAGCTGAAAGATACCACAAAAGTGGTTCTCCCTGCTTTCTGGGCTGAGATGGGAAATCGCTAACCTTCGTAGTAGATTGGTGAGAAAGTGTTCCAAACATACCCCATGCAGAACTCTATTGGTGAAGGTGCCAGAAAGGAGTTCTGTTGGTAGTTCCTACACTGCCCCGGTAGCCAGCTGAAAGACACCACAAAAGTTGTTCTACCTGCTTTCTGGGCTGAGATGGGGAATCGCTGACTTTTGGACTCGGCTGGTGACAAAATGTTCCAAACACACCCCATGCAGAACTCTACCGGGGAAGGTGCCAGAAAGGAGTTCTGTTGGTAGTTCTTACACTGCCCCGGAAGCCAGCTGAAAGACACCACAAAAGTGGTTCTACCTGCTTTCTGGGCTGAGATGGGAAATGGCTGACCTTTGTAGTAGATTGGTGAGAAAGTGTGCCAAAGACACCCCATGCACAACTCCACCGGGGAAGGTGCCAGAAAGGAGTTCTTTTGTTAGTTCTTACACTGCTTCGGAAGCCTGCTGAAAGACACCACAAAAGTTGCTCTACTTGCTTTCTGGGCTGAGATGGGGAATCGCTGACTTTTGGAGTCGGCTGGTGACAAAATGTTGCAAACACACCCCATGCACAACTCCCCCGGGGAAGGTGCCAGAAAGGAGTTCTGTTGCTTGTTCTTACACTGCTTCGGAAGCCAGCTGAAAGACACCACAAAAGTGGTTCTCCCTGCTTTCTGGGCTGAGATGGGGAATAGCTGAGTTTTGGACTCGGCTGGTGACAAAATGTTCCAAACACACCCCATGCACAACTCCCCTGGGGAAGGTGCCAGAAAGGAGTTCTGTTGGTAGTTCTTACACTGCCCCGGTAGCCAGCTGAAAGACACCACAAAAGTAGTTCTACCTGCTTTCTGGGCTGAGATGGGAAATGGCTGACTTTTGTAGTAGATTGTTGAGAAAGTGTTCCAAACACACCCCATGCAGAACTCTACCGGTGAAGGTGCCAGAAAGGAGTTCTGTTGGTAGTTCTTCCACTGCCCCGGTAGCCAGCTGAAAGACACCACAAAAGTGGTTCTACCTGCTTTCTGGGCTGAGATGGGGAATCGCTGACTTTTGGAGTCGGCTGGTGACAAAATGTTCGAAACACATCCCATGCACAACTCCCCCGGGGAAGGTGCCAGAAAGGAGTTCTTTTGTTAGTTCCTACACTGCCCCGGAAGCCAGCTGAAAGACACCACAAAAGTTGTTCTACTTGCTTTCTGGGCTGAATTGGGAATCGCTGACTTTTGGACTCGGCTGGTTAGAAATTGTTCCAAACACACCCCATGCACAACTCCCCCGGAGAAGGTGCCAGAAAGGAGTTCTGTTGATTGTTCTTACACTGCCCCGGTAGCCTGCTGAAAGACACCACAAAAGTTGATCTACATGATTTCTGGGCTGAGATGGGGAATTGCTGACTTTTGGAGTCGGCTGGTGAAAAAATGTTGCAAACACACCCCTTGCACAACTCCCCCGGGGAAGGTGCCAGAAAGGAGTTCTTTTGTTAGTTCCTACACTGCCCCGGAAGCCAGCTGAAAGACACCACAAAAGTTGTTCTACTTGCTTTCTGGGCTGAGATGGGGAATCGCTGACTTTTGGACTCGGCTGGTTAGAAATTGTTCCAAACACAACCCATGCACAACTCCCCCGGGGAAGGTGCCAGAAAGGAGTTCTGTTGCTTGTTCTTACACGGCCCCGGTAGCCAGCTGAAAGACACCACAAAAGTGGTTCTCCCTGCTTGCTGGGCTGAGATGGGAAATGGCTGACCTTTGTAGTAGATTGGTGAGAAAGTGTTCCAAACACACCTCATGAAGAACTCCCCCGGGGAAGTTGCAAGAAAGGAGTTCTGTTGGTAGTTCTTACACTGCCCCGGAAGCCAGCTGAAAGACACCACAAAAGTTGTTCTACCTGCTTTCTGGGCTGAGATGGGGAATCGCTGACTTTTGGACTCGGCTGGTGACAAAATGTTCCAAACACACCCCATGCACAACTCCCCCGGGGAAGGTGCCAGAAAGGAGTTCTGTTGTTTGTTCTTACACTGCCCCGGAAGCCAGCTGAAAGATACCACAAAAGTGGTTCTCCCTGCTTTCTGGGCTGAGATGGGAAATCGCTAACCTTCGTAGTAGATTGGTGAGAAAGTGTTCCAAACATACCCCATGCAGAACTCTACCAGTGAAGGTGCCAGAAAGGAGTTCTGTTGGTAGTTCTGACACTGCCCCGGTAGCCAGCTGAAAGACACCACAAAAGTTGTTCTACCTGCTTTCTGGGCTGAGATGGGGAATCGCTGACTTTTGGAGTCGGCTGGTGAAAAAATGTTGCAAACACACCCCATGCACAACTCCCCCGGGGAAGGTGCCAGAAAGGAGTTCTGTTGGTAGTTCTTCCACTGCCCCGGTAGCCATCTGAAAGACACCACAAAAGTGGTTCTCCCTGCTTTCTGGGCTGAGATGGGAAATCGCTAACCTTCGTAGTAGACTGGTGAGAAAGTGTTCCAAACATACCCCATGCAGAACTCTACCGGTGAAGGTGCCAGAAAGGAGTTCTGTTGGAAGTTCTGACACTGCCCCGGTAGCCAGCTGAAAGACACCACAAAAGTTGTTCTACTTGCTTTCTGGGCTGAGATGGGGAATCGCTGACTTTTGGAGTCGGCTGGTGACAAAATGTTCGAAACATATCCCATGCACAAATCCCCCGGGGAAGGTGCCAGAAAGGAGTTCTGTTGGTAGTTCCTACACTGCCCCGGAAGCCAGCTGAAAGACACCACAAAAGTTGTTCTACCTGCTTTCTGGGCTGAGATGGGGAATCGCTGACTTTTGGACTCGGCTGGTGACAAAATGTTCCAAACACACCCCATGCAGAACTCTACCGGGGAAGGTGCCAGAAAGGAGTTCTGTTGGTAGTTCTTACACTGCCCCGGTAGCAAGCTGAAAGACACCACAAAAGTGGTTCTACCTGCTTTCTGGGCTGAGATGGGAAATGGCTGACCTTTGTAGTAGATTGGTGAGAAAGTGTGCCAAAGACACCCCATGCACAACTCCACCGGGGAAGGTGCCAGAAAGGAGTTCTGTTGCTTGTTCTTACACTGCTTCGGAAGCCTGCTGAAAGACACCACAAAAGTTGCTCTACTTGCTTTCTGGGCTGAGATGGGGAATCGCTGACTTTTGGAGTCGGCTGGTGACAAAATGTTGCAAACACACCCCATGCACAACTCCCCCGGGGAAGGTGCCAGAAAGGAGTTCTGTTGCTTGTTCTTACACTGCTTCGGAAGCCAGCTGAAAGACACCACAAAAGTGGTTCTCCCTGCTTTCTGGGCTGAGATGGGGAATAGCTGAGTTTTGGACTCGGCTGGTGACAAAATGTTCCAAACACACCCCATGCACAACTCCCCTGGGGAAGGTGCCAGAAAGGAGTTCTGTTGGTAGTTCTTACACTGCCCCGGTAGCCAGCTGAAAGACACCACAAAAGTAGTTCTACCTGCTTTCTGGGCTGAGATGGGGAATCGCTGACTTTTGGAGTCGGCTGGTGACAAAATGTTCGAAACACATCCCATGCACAACTCCCCCGGGGAAGGTGCCAGAAAGGAGTTCTTTTGTTAGTTCCTACACTGCCCCGGTAGCCAGCTGAAAGACACCACAAAAGTTGTTCTACTTGCTTTCTGGGCTGAATTGGGAATCGCTGACTTTTGGACTCGGCTGGTTAGAAATTGTTCCAAACACACCCCATGCACAACTCCCCCGGAGAAGGTGCCAGAAAGGAGTTCTGTTGATTGTTCTTACACTGCCCCGGTAGCCTGCTGAAAGACACCACAAAAGTTGATCTACATGATTTCTGGGCTGAGATGGGGAATCGCTGACTTTTGGAGTCGGCTGGTGAAAAAATGTTGCAAACACACCCCTTGCACAACTCCCCCGGGGAAGGTGCCAGAAAGGAGTTCTTTTGGTAGTTCTTCCACTGCCCCGGAAGCCAGCTGAAAGACACCACAAAAGTTGTTCTACTTGCTTTCTGGGCTGAGATGGGGAATCGCTGACTTTTGGACTCGGCTGGTTAGAAATTGTTCCAAACACAACCCATGCACAACTCCACCGGGGAAGGTGCCAGAAAGGAGTTCTGTTGCTTGTTCTTACACGGCCCCGGTAGCCAGCTGAAAGACACCACAAAAGTTGTTCTACCTGCTTTCTGGGCTGAGATGGGGAATCGCTGACTTTTGCACTCGGCTGGTTAGAAATTGTGCCAAACACACCCCATGCACAACTCCACCGGGGAAGGTGCCAGAAAGGAGTTCTGTTGGTAGTTCTTCCACTGCCCCGGTAGCCAGCTGAAAGACACCACAAAAGTTGTTCTACCTGCTTTCTGGGCTGAGATGGGGAATCGCTGACTTTTGGACTCGGCTGGTGACAAAATGTTCCAAAGACACCCCATGCACAACTCCCCCGGGGAAGGTGCCAGAAAGCAGTTCTTTTGGTAGTTCCTACACTGCCCCGGAAGCCAGCTGAAAGACACCACAAAAGTGGTTCTCCCTGCTTTCTGGGCTGAGATGGGGAACCGCTGACTTTTGGAGTCGGCTGGTGACAAAATATTCCAAAACACACCCCATGCACAACTCCACAGGGGAAGGTGCCAGAAAGGAGTTCTGTTGGTTGTTCTTACACTGCCCCGGAAGCCTGCTGAAAGACACCACAAAAGTGGTTCTACCTTCTTGCTGGGCTGAGATGGGGAATCGCTGACTTTTGGACTCAGCTGGTTAGAAATTGTTCCAAACACACCCCATGCACAACTCCCCGGGGAAGGTGCCAGAAAGGAGTTCTTTTGGTAGTTCTTACACTGCCCCGGTAGCCAGCTGAAAGACACCACAAAAGTTGTTCTCCCTGCTTTCTGGGCTGAGATGGGAAATCGCTAACCTTCGTAGTAGATTGGTGAGAAAGTGTTCCAAACACACCCCATGCAGAACTCTACCAGTGAAGGTGCCAGCAAGGAGTTCTGTTGGTAGTTCTGACACTGCCCCGGTAGCCAGCTGAAAGACACCACAAAAGTTGTTCTACCTGCTTTCTGGGCTGAGATGGGGAATCGCTGACTTTTGGAGTCGGCTGGTGAAAAAATGTTGCAAACACACCCCATGCACAACTCCCCCGGGGAAGGTGTCAGAAAGGAGTTCTGTTGGTAGTTCTTCCACTGCCCCGGTAGCCATCTGAAAGACACCACAAAAGTGGTTCTCCCTGCTTTCTGGGCTGAGATGGGAAATCGCTAACCTTCGTAGTAGACTGGTGAGAAAGTGTTCCAAACATACCCCATGCAGAACTCTACCGGTGAAGGTGCCAGAAAGGAGTTCTGTTGGTAGTTCTGACACTGCCCCGGTAGCCAGCTGAAAGACACCACAAAAGTTGCTCTACTTGCTTTCTGGGCTGAGATGGGGAATCGCTGACTTTTGGAGTCGGCTGGTGACAAAATGTTGCAAACACACCCCATGCACAACTCCCCCGGGGAAGGTGCCAGAAAGGAGTTCTGTTGCTTGTTCTTACACTGCTTCGGAAGCCAGCTGAAAGACACCACAAAAGTGGTTCTACCTGCTTTCAGGGCTGAGATGGGGAATCGCTGACTTTTGGACTCGGCTGGTTAGAAATTGTTCCAAACACACCCCATGCACAACTCCCCCGGAGAAGGTGCCAGAAAGGAGTTCTGTTGATTGTTCTTACACTGCCCCGGTAGCCAGATGAAAGACACCACAAAAGTGGTTCTACCTGCTAAGTGGGCTGAGATGGGGAATCGCTGACTTTTGTAGTAGACTGGTGAGAAAGTGTTGCAAACACACCCCATGCACAACTCCACCGGGGAAGGTGCCAGAAAGGAGTTCTGTTGGTAGTTCTTACACTGCCCCGGAAGCCAGCTGAAAGACACCACAAAAGTTGTTCTACCTGCTTTCTGGGCTGAGATTGGAAATGGCTGACCTTTGTAGTAGATTGGTGAGAAAGTGTTCCAAAGACACCCCTTGCACAACTCCACCGGGGAAGGTGCCAGAAAGGAGTTCTGTTGGTAGTTCTTACACTGCCCCGGTAGCCTGCTGAAAGACACCACAAAAGTTGATCTACATGATTTCTGGGCCGAGATGGGGAATTGCTGACTTTTGGAGTCGGCTGGTGAAAAAATGTTGCAAACACACCCCTTGCACAACTCCACCGGGGAAGGTGCCAGAAAGGAGTTCTTTTGTTAGTTCCTACACTGCCCCGGAAGCCAGCTGAAAGACACCACAAAAGTTGTTCTACTTGCTTTCTGGGCTGAGATGGGGAATCGCTGACTTTTGGACTCGGCTGGTTAGAAATTGTTCCAAACACAACCCATGCACAACTCCACCGGGGAAGGTGCCAGAAAGGAGTTCTGTTGCTTGTTCTTACACGGCCCCGGTAGCCAGCTGAAAGACACCACAAAAGTTGTTCTACCTGCTTTCTGGGCTGAGATGGGGAATCGCTGACTTTTGGACTCGGCTGGTTAGAAATTGTGCCAAACACACCCCATGCACAACTCCACCGGGGAAGGCGCCAGAAAGGAGTTCTGTTGGTAGTTCTTACACGGCCCCGGTAGCCCGCTGAAAGACACCACAAAAGTTGTTCTACCTGCTTTCTGGGCTGAGATGGGGAATCGCTGACTTTTGGACTCGGCTGGTGACAAAATGTTCCAAAGACACCGCATGCACAACTCCACCGGGGAAGGTGCCAGAAAGGAGTTCTGTTGGTAGTTCCTACACTGCCCCGGAAGCCAGCTGAAAGACACCACAAAAGTGGTTCTCCCTGCTTTCTGGGCTGAGATGGGGAACCGCTGACTTTTGGAGTCGGCTGGTGACAAAATATTCCAAAACACACCCCATGCACAACTCCCCCGGGGAAGGTGCCAGAAAGGAGTTCTGTTGGTTGTTCTTACACTGCCCCGGAAGCCTGCTGAAAGACACCACAAAAGTGGTTCTACCTTCTTGCTGGGCTGAGATGGGGAATCGCTGACTTTTGGAGTCGGCTGGTGACAAAATGTTCCAAAAACACCCCATGCACAACTCCAGCGAGGAAGGTGCCAGAAAGGAGTTCTGTTGGTAGTTCTTCCACTGCCCCGGTAGCCAGCTGAAAGACACCACAAAAGTGGTTCTACCTGCTTTCAGGGCTGAGATGGGGAATCGCTGACTTTTGGACTCAGCTGGTTAGAAATTGTTCCAAACACAACCCATGCACAACTCCCCGGGGAAGGTGCCAGAAAGGAGTTCTGTTGGTAGTTCTTCCACTGCCCCGGTAGCCAGCTGAAAGACACCACAAAAGTTGTTCTCCCTGCTTTCTGGGCTGAGATGGGAAATCGCTAACCTTCGTAGTAGATTGGTGAGAAAGTGTTCCAAACACACCCGATACAGAACTCTATTGGTGAAGGTGCCAGAAAGGAGTTCTCTTGGAAGTTCTGACACTGCCCCGGTAGCCAGCTAAAAGACACCACAAAAGTTGTTCTACTTGCTTTCTGGGCTGAGATGGGGAATCGCTGACTTTTGGAGTCGGCTGGTGACAAAATGTTCGAAACATATCCCATGCACAACTCCCCCGGGGAAGGTGCCAGAAAGGAGTTCTGTTGGTAGTTCCTACACTGCCCCGGAAGCCAGCTGAAAGACACCACAAAAGTTGTTCTCCCTGCTTTCTGGGCTGAGATGGGGAATCGCTGACTTTTGGAGTCGGCTGGTGACAAAATGTTCCAAACACACCCCATGCAGAACTCTACCGGGGAAGGTGCCAGAAAGGAGTTCTCTTGGTAGTTCTTCCACTGCCCCGGTAGCCAGCTGAAAGACACCACAAAAGTTGTTCTACCTGCTTGCTGGGCTGAGATGGGGAATCGCTGACTTTTGGAGTCGGCTGGTGAGAAAGTGTTGCAAAAACACCCCATGCACAACTCCCCCGGGGAAGGTGCCAGAAAGGAGTTCTGTTAATAGTTCTTACACTGCCCCGGAAGCCAGCTGAAAGACACCACAAAAGTTGTTCTACCTGCTTTCTGAGCTGAGATGGGGAATCGATGACTTTTGAAGTAGACGGATGATAAAGTGTTGCAAACACACCCCATGCACAGCTCCACCGGGGAAGGTGCCAGAAAGGAGTTCTGTTGGTAGTTCTTACACTGCCCCGGAAGCCAGCTTAAAGACACCACAAAAGTTGTTCTCCCTGCTTTCTGGGCTGAGATGGGAAATCGCTGACTTTTGGACTCGGCTGGTGACAAAGTGTTGCAAACACAACCCATGCAGAACTCTACCGGGGAAGGTGCCAGAAAGGAGTTCTGTTGGTAGTTCTTCCACTGCCCCGGTAGCCAGCTGAAAGACACCACAAAAGTGGTTCTCCCTGCTTTCTGGGCTGAGATTGGGAATAGCTGAGTTTTGGAGTCGGCTGGTGACAAAATGTTCCAAACACAGCCCATGCAGAACTCCACCGGGAAAGGTGCCAGAAAGGAGTTCTGTTGCTTGTTCTTACACTGCCTCGGTAGCCAGCTGAAAGACACCACAAAAGTGGTTCTCCCTGCTTTCAGGGCTGAGATGGGGAATCGCTGACTTTTGGACTCGGCTGGTTAGAAATTGTTCCAAAAACACTACATGCACAACTCCCTCGGGGAAGGTGTCAGAAAGGAGTTCTTTTGTTAGTTCCTACACTGCCCCGGTAGCCAGCTGAAAGACACCACAAAAGTTGTTCTACCTGCTTTCTGGGCTGAGATGGGGAATCGCTGACTTTTGGAGTCGGCTGGTGACAAAATGTTCGAAACACATCCCATGCACAACTCCCCCGGGGAAGGTGCCAGAAAGGAGTTCTTTTGTTAGTTCCTACACTGCCCTGGAAGCCAGCTGAAAGACACCACAAAAGTGGTTCTACTTGCTTTCTGGGCTGAGATGGGGAATCGCTGACTTTTGGACTCAGCTGGTTAGAAATTGTTCCAAACACACCCCATGCACAACTCCCCGGGGAAGGTGCCAGAAAGGAGTTCTGTTGGTAGTTCTTACACTGCCCCGGTAGCCAGCTGAAAGACACCACAAAAGTTGTTCTCCCTGCTTTCTGGGCTGAGATGGGAAATCGCTAACCTTCGTAGTAGATTGGTGAGAAAGTGTTCCAAACACACCCGATACAGAACTCTATTGGTGAAGGTGCCAGAAAGGAGTTCTCTTGGAAGTTCTTACACTGCCCCGGTAGCCAGCTTAAAGACACCACAAAAGTTGTTCTCCCTGCTTTCTGGGCTGAGATGGGAAATAGCTGACCTTTGTAGTAGATTGGTGAGAAAGTGTTCCAAAGACACCCCATGCACAACTCCACCGGGGAAGGTGCCAGAAAGGAGTTCTCTTGCTTGTTCTTACACTGCCCCGGTAGCCAGCTGAAAGACACCACAAAAGTGGTTCTCCCTGCTTTCTGGGCTGAGATGGGGAATAGCTGAGTTTTGGACTCGGCTGGTGACAAAATGTTCGAAACACATCCCATGCACAACTCCCCCGGGGAAGGTGCCAGAAAGGAGTTCTTTTGTTAGTTCCTACACTGCCCCGGAAGCCAGCTGAAAGACACCACAAAAGTTGTTCTACTTGCTTTCTGGGCTGAATTGGGAATCGCTGACTTTTGTAGTAGACTGGTGAGAAAGTGTTGCAAACACACCCCATGCACAGCTCCACCGGGGAAGGTGCCAGAAAGGAGTTCTGTTGGTAGTTCTTACACTGCCCCGGAAGCCAGCTGAAAGACACCACAAAAGTTGTTCTACCTGCTTTCTGGGCTGAGATGGGAAAAGGCTGACCTTTGTAGTAGATTGGTGAGAGTGTTCAAAAGACACCCCTTGCACAACTCCACCGGGGAAGGTGCCAGAAAGGAGTTCTGTTGGTAGTTCTTACACTGCCCCGGTAGCCAGCTGAAAGACACCACAAAAGTTGATCTACATGATTTCTGGGCTGAGATGGGGAATTGCTGACTTTTGGAGTCGGCTGGTGAAAAAATGTTGCAAACACACCCCTTGCACAACTCCCCCGGGGAAGGTGCCAGAAAGGAGTTCTTTTGTTAGTTCCTACACTGCCCCGGAAGCCAGCTGAAAGACACCACAAAAGTTGTTCTACCTGCTTTCTGGGCTGAGATGGGGAATCGCTGACTTTTGGACTCGGCTGGTTAGAAATTGTTCCAAACACAACCCATGCACAACTCCACCGGGGAAGGTGCCAGAAAGGAGTTCTGTTGCTTGTTCTTCCACTGCCCCGGTAGCCAGCTGAAAGACACCACAAAAGTTGTTCTACCTGCTTGCTGGGCTTAGATGGGGAATCGCTGACTTTTGGAGTCGGCTGGTGAAAAAATGTTGCAAACACACCCCTTGCACAACTCCCCCGGGGAAGGTGCCAGAAAGGAGTTCTTTTGTTAGTTCCTACACTGCCCCGGAAGCCAGCTGAAAGACACCACAAAAGTGGTTCTACTTGCTTTCTGGGCTGAATTGGGAATCACTGACTTTTGGACTCGGCAGGTTAGAAATTGTTCCAAACACACCCCATGCACAACTCCACCGGGGAAGGTGTTAGAAAGGAGTTTTGTTGGTAGTTCTTCCACTGCCCCGGTAGCCAGCTGAAAGACACCACAAAAGTGGTTCTCCCTGCTTGCTGGGCTGAGATGGGGAATCGCTGACTTTTGGAGTCGGCTGGTGAAAAAATGTTGCAAACACACCCCATGCACAACTCCCCCGGGGAAGGTGCCAGAAAGGAGTTCTGTTGGTAGTTCTTACACTGCCCCGGTAGCCAGATGAAAGACACCACAATAGTTGTTCTCCCTGCTTTCTGGGCTGAGATGGGAAATGGCTGACCTTTGTAGTAGATTGTTGTGAAAGTGTTCCAAAGACACCCCATGCAGAACTCTACCGGGGAAGGTGCCAGAAAGGAGTTCTGTTGGTAGTTCTTCCACTGCCCCGGTAGCCAGCTGAAAGACACCACAAAAGTTGTTCTCCCTGGTTGCTGGGCTGAGATAGGGAATCGCTGACTTTTGGAGTCGGCTGGTGAAAAAATGTTGCAAACACACCCCTTGCACAACTCCCCCGGGGAAGGTGCCAGAAAGGAGTTCTGTTGGTAGTTCCTACACTGCCCCGGAAGCCAGCTGAAAGACACCACAAAAGTTGTTCTACCTGCTTTCTGGGCTGAGATGGGGAATCGCTGACTTTTGGAATCGGCTGGTTAGAAATTGTTCCAAACACAACCCATGCACAACTCCCCCGGGGAAGGTGCCAGAAAGGAGTTCTGTTGGTAGTTCTTACACTGCCCCGGTAGCCAGCTGAAAGACACCACAAAAGTGGTTCTACCTGCTAAGTGGGCTGAGATGGGAAATAGCTGACCTTTGTAGTAGATTGGTGAGAAAGTGTTCCAAAGACACCCCATGCACAACTCCACCGGGGAAGGTGCCAGAAAGGAGTTCTCTTGCTTGTTCTTACACTGCCCCGGTAGCCAGCTGAAAGACACCACAAAAGTGGTTCTCCCTGCTTTCTGGGCTGAGATGGGGAATAGCTGAGTTTTGGACTCGGCTGGTGACAAAATGTTCGAAACACATCCCATGCACAACTCCCCCGGGGAAGGTGCCAGAAAGGAGTTCTTTTGTTAGTTCCTACACTGCCCCGGAAGCCAGCTGAAAGACACCACAAAAGTTGTTCTACCTGCTTTCTGGGCTGAGATGGGAAATGGCTGACCTTTGTAGTAGATTGGTGAGAGTGTTCCAAAGACACCCCTTGCACAACTCCACCGGGGAAGGTGCCAGAAAGGAGTTCTGTTGGTAGTTCTTACACTGCCCCGGAAGCCTGCTGAAAGACACCACAAAAGTTGATCTACATGATTTCTGGGCTGAGATGGGGAATTGCTGACTTTTGGAGTCGGCTGGTGAAAAAATGTTGCAAACACACCCCTTGCACAACTCCCCCGGGGAAGGTGCCAGAAAGGAGTTCTTTTGTTAGTTCCTACACTGCCCCGGAAGCCAGCTGAAAGACACCACAAAAGTTGTTCTACCTGCTTTCTGGGCTGTGATGGGGAATCGCTGACTTTTGGACTCGGCTGGTTAGAAATTGTTCCAAACACACCCCATGCACAACTCCACCGGGGAAGGTGTTAGAAAGGAGTTCTGTTGCTTGTTCTTCCACTGCCCCGGTAGCCAGCTGAAAGACACCACAAAAGTTGTTCTACCTGCTTGCTGGGCTGAGATGGGGAATCGCTGACTTTTGGAGTCGGCTGGTGAAAAAATGTTGCAAACACACCCCTTGCACAACTCCCCCGGGGAAGGTGCCAGAAAGGAGTTCTTTTTTTAGTTCCTACACTGCCCCGGAAGCCAGCTGAAAGACACCACAAAAGTTGTTCTACTTGCTTTCTGGGCTGAATTGGGAATCACTGACTTTTGGACTCGGCAGGTTAGAAATTGTTCCAAACACACCCCATGCACAACTCCACCGGGGAAGGTGTTAGAAAGGAGTTCTGTTGGTAGTTCTTCCACTGCCCCGGTAGCCAGCTGAAAGACACCACAAAAGTGGTTCTCCCTGCTTTCTGGGCTGAGATTGGGAATAGCTGAGTTTTGGAGTCGGCTGGTGACAAAATGTTCCAAACACAGCCCATGCAGAACTCCACCGGGAAAGGTGCCAGAAAGGAGTTCTGTTGCTTGTTCTTACACTGCCTCGGTAGCCAGCTGAAAGACACCACAAAAGTGGTTCTCCCTGCTTTCTGGGCTGAGATGGGGAATAGCTGAGTTTTGGACTCGGCTGGTGACAAAATGTTCGAAACACATCCCATGCACAACTCCCCCGGGGAAGGTGCCAGAAAGGAGTTCTTTTGTTAGTTCCTACACTGCCCCGGAAGCCAGCTGAAAGACACCACAAAAGTTGTTCTACCTGCTTTCTGGGCTGAGATGGGAAATGGCTGACCTTTGTAGTAGATTGGTGAGAGTGTTCCAAAGACACCCCTTGCACAACTCCACCGGGGAAGGTGCCAGAAACGAGTTCTGTTGGTAGTTCTTACACTGCCCCGGAAGCCTGCTGAAAGACACCACAAAAGTTGATCTACATGATTTCTGGGCTGAGATGGGGAATTGCTGACTTTTGGAGTCGGCTGGTGAAAAAATGTTGCAAACACACCCCTTGCACAACTCCCCCGGGGAAGGTGCCAGAAAGGAGTTCTTTTGTTAGTTCCTACACTGCCCCGGAAGCCAGCTGAAAGACACCACAAAAGTTGTTCTACCTGCTTTCTGGGCTGTGATGGGGAATCGCTGACTTTTGGACTCGGCTGGTTAGAAATTGTTCCAAACACAATCCATGCACAACTCCACCGGGGAAGGTGCCAGAAAGGAGTTCTGTTGCTTGTTCTTCCACTGCCCCGGTAGCCAGCTGAAAGACACCACAAAAGTTGTTCTACCTGCTTGCTGGGCTGAGATGGGGAATCGCTGACTTTTGGAGTCGGCTGGTGAAAAAATGTTGCAAACACACCCCTTGCACAACTCCCCCGGGGAAGGTGCCAGAAAGGAGTTCTTTTTTTAGTTCCTACACTGCCCCGGAAGCCAGCTGAAAGACACCACAAAAGTTGTTCTACTTGCTTTCTGGGCTGAATTGGGAATCACTGACTTTTGGACTCGGCAGGTTAGAAATTGTTCCAAACACACCCCATGCACAACTCCACCGGGGAAGGTGTTAGAAAGGAGTTCTGTTGGTAGTTCTTCCACTGCCCCGGTAGCCAGCTGAAAGACACCACAAAAGTGGTTCTCCCTGCTTTCTGGGCTGAGATTGGGAATAGCTGAGTTTTGGAGTCGGCTGGTGACAAAATGTTCCAAACACAGCCCATGCAGAACTCCACCGGGAAAGGTGCCAGAAAGGAGTTCTGTTGCTTGTTCTTACACTGCCTCGGTAGCCAGCTGAAAGACACCACAAAAGTGGTTCTCCCTGCTTGCTGGGCTGAGATGGGGAATCGCTGACTTTTGGACTCGGCTGGTTAGAAATTGTTCCAAAAACACTACATGCACAACTCCCTCGGGGAAGGTGTCAGAAAGGAATTCCGTTGCTTGTTCTTCCACTGCCCCGGTAGCCAGCTAAAAGACACCACAAAAGTTGTTCTACCTGCTTTCTGGGCTGAGACGGGGAATTGCTGACTTTTGGAGTCGGCTGGTGAAAAAATGTTGCAAACACACCCCATGCACAACTCCACCGGGGAAGGTGCCAGAAAGGAGTTCTTTTGTTAGTTCCTACACTGCCCCGGTAGCCAGCTGAAAGACACCACAAAAGTGGTTCTACTTGCTTTTTGGGCTGAGATGGGGAATTGCTGACTTTTGGACTCGGCTGGTTAGAAATTGTTCCAAACACAACCCATGCACAACTCCACCGGGGAAGGTGCCAGAAAGGAGTTCTGTTGGTAGTTCTTACACGGCCCCGGTAGCCAGCTGAAAGACACCACAAAAGTTGTTCTACCTGCTTTCTGGGCTGAGATGGGGAATCGCTGACTTTTGGAGTCGGCTGGTGACAAAATGTTCGAAACACATCCCATGCACAACTCCCCCGGGGAAGGTGCCAGAAAGGAGTTCTTTTGTTAGTTCCTACACTGCCCCGGTAGCCAGCTGAAAGACACCACAAAAGTTGTTCTACTTGCTTTTTGGGCTGAGATGGGGAATCGCTGACTTTTGGACTCGGCTGGTTAGAAATTGTTCCAAACACAACCCATGCACAACTCAACCGGGGAAGGTGCCAGAAAGGAGTTCTGTTGGTAGTTCTTACACTGCCCCGGTAGCCAGCTGAAAGACACCACAAAAGTTGTTCTCCCTGCTTTCTGGGCTGAGATGGGAAATCGCTAACCTTCGTAGTAGATTGGTGAGAAAGTGTTCCAAACACACCCGATACAGAACTCTATTGGTGAAGGTGCCAGAAAGGAGTTCTCTTGGAAGTTCTGACACTGCCCCGGTAGCCAGCTGAAAGACACCACAAAAGTGGTTCTACCTGCTAAGTGGGCTGAGATGGGAAATGGCTGACCTTTGTAGTAGATTGGTGAGAAAGTGTTCCAAAGACACCCCATGCACAACTCCACCGGGGAAGGTGCCAGAAAGGAGTTCTCTTGCTTGTTCTTACACTGCCCTGGTAGCCAGCTGAAAGACACCACAAAAGTGGTTCTCCCTGCTTTCTGGGCTGAGATGGGGAATAGCTGAGTTTTGGACTCGGCTGGTGACAAAATGTTCGAAACACATCCCATGCACAACTCCCCCGGGGAAGGTGCCAGAAAGGAGTTCTTTTGTTAGTTCCTACACTGCCCCGGAAGCCAGCTGAAAGACACCACAAAAGTTGTTCTACTTGCTTTCTGGGCTGAATTGGGAATCGCTGACTTTTGTAGTAGACTGGTGAGAAAGTGTTGCAAACACACCCCATGCACAGCTCCACCGGGGAAGGTGCCAGAAAGGAGTTCTGTTGGTAGTTCTTACACTGCCCCGGAAGCCAGCTGAAAGACACCACAAAAGTTGTTCTACCTGCTTTCTGGGCTGAGATGGGAAATGGCTGACCTTTGTAGTAGATTGGTGAGAGTGTTCCAAAGACACCCCTTGCACAACTCCACCGGGGAAGGTGCCAGAAAGTAGTTCTGTTGGTAGTTCCTACACTGCCCCGGAAGCCAGCTGAAAGACACCACAAAAGTTGTTCTACTTGCTTTCTGGGCTGAATTGGGAATCACTGACTTTTGGACTCGGCTGGTTAGAAATTGTTCCAAACACAACCCATGCACAACTCCACCGGGGAAGGTGCCAGAAAGGAGTTCTGTTGGTAGTTCTTACACGGCCCCGGTAGCCAGCTGAAAGACACCACAAAAGTTGTTCTCCCTGCTTTCTGGGCTGAGATGGGGAATCGCTGACTTTTGGAGTCGGCTGGTGACAAAATGTTCGAAACACATCCCATGCACAACTCCACCGGGGAAGGTGCCAGAAAGGAGTTCTTTTGTTAGTTCCTACACTGCCCCGGTAGCCAGCTGAAAGACACCACAAAAGTTGTTCTACTTGCTTTTTGGGCTGAGATGGGGAATCGCTGACTTTTGGACTCGGCTGGTTAGAAATTGTTCCAAACACAACCCATGCACAACTCCCCCGGGGAAGGTGCCAGAAAGGAGTTCTGTTGGTAGTTCTTACACTGCCCCGGTAGCCAGCTGAAAGACACCACAAAAGTGGTTCTACCTGCTAAGTGGGCTGAGATGGGAAATAGCTGACCTTTGTAGTAGATTGGTGAGAAAGTGTTCCAAAGACACCCCATGCACAACTCCACCGGGGAAGGTGCCAGAAAGGAGTTCTCTTGCTTGTTCTTACACTGCCCCGGTAGCCAGCTGAAAGACACCACAAAAGTGGTTCTCCCTGCTTTCTGGGCTGAGATGGGGAATAGCTGAGTTTTGGACTCGGCTGGTGACAAAATGTTCGAAACACATCCCATGCACAACTCCCCCGGGGAAGGTGCCAGAAAGGAGTTCTTTTGTTAGTTCCTACACTGCCCCGGAAGCCAGCTGAAAGACACCACAAAAGTTGTTCTACCTGCTTTCTGGGCTGAGATGGGAAATGGCTGACCTTTGTAGTAGATTGGTGAGAGTGTTCCAAAGACACCCCTTGCACAACTCCACCGGGGAAGGTGCCAGAAAGGAGTTCTGTTGGTAGTTCTTACACTGCCCCGGAAGCCTGCTGAAAGACACCACAAAAGTTGATCTACATGATTTCTGGGCTGAGATGGGGAATTGCTGACTTTTGGAGTCGGCTGGTGAAAAAATGTTGCAAACACACCCCTTGCACAACTCCCCCGGGGAAGGTGCCAGAAAGGAGTTCTTTTGTTAGTTCCTACACTGCCCCGGAAGCCAGCTGAAAGACACCACAAAAGTTGTTCTACCTGCTTTCTGGGCTGTGATGGGGAATCGCTGACTTTTGGACTCGGCTGGTTAGAAATTGTTCCAAACACAATCCATGCACAACTCCACCGGGGAAGGTGCCAGAAAGGAGTTCTGTTGCTTGTTCTTCCACTGCCCCGGTAGCCAGCTGAAAGACACCACAAAAGTTGTTCTACCTGCTTGCTGGGCTGAGATGGGGAATCGCTGACTTTTGGAGTCGGCTGGTGAAAAAATGTTGCAAACACACCCCTTGCACAACTCCCCCGGGGAAGGTGCCAGAAAGGAGTTCTTTTTTTAGTTCCTACACTGCCCCGGAAGCCAGCTGAAAGACACCACAAAAGTTGTTCTACTTGCTTTCTGGGCTGAATTGGGAATCACTGACTTTTGGACTCGGCAGGTTAGAAATTGTTCCAAACACACCCCATGCACAACTCCACCGGGGAAGGTGTTAGAAAGGAGTTCTGTTGGTAGTTCTTCCACTGCCCCGGTAGCCAGCTGAAAGACACCACAAAAGTGGTTCTCCCTGCTTTCTGGGCTGAGATTGGGAATAGCTGAGTTTTGGAGTCGGCTGGTGACAAAATGTTCCAAACACAGCCCATGCAGAACTCCACCGGGAAAGGTGCCAGAAAGGAGTTCTGTTGCTTGTTCTTACACTGCCTCGGTAGCCAGCTGAAAGACACCACAAAAGTGGTTCTCCCTGCTTTCTGGGCTGAGATGGGGAATAGCTGAGTTTTGGACTCGGCTGGTGACAAAATGTTCGAAACACATCCCATGCACAACTCCCCCGGGGAAGGTGCCAGAAAGGAGTTCTTTTGTTAGTTCCTACACTGCCCCGGAAGCCAGCTGAAAGACACCACAAAAGTTGTTCTACCTGCTTTCTGGGCTGAGATGGGAAATGGCTGACCTTTGTAGTAGATTGGTGAGAGTGTTCCAAAGACACCCCTTGCACAACTCCACCGGGGAAGGTGCCAGAAAGGAGTTCTGTTGGTAGTTCTTACACTGCCCCGGAAGCCTGCTGAAAGACACCACAAAAGTTGATCTACATGATTTCTGGGCTGAGATGGGGAATTGCTGACTTTTGGAGTCGGCTGGTGAAAAAATGTTGCAAACACACCCCTTGCACAACTCCCCCGGGGAAGGTGCCAGAAAGGAGTTCTTTTGTTAGTTCCTACACTGCCCCGGAAGCCAGCTGAAAGACACCACAAAAGTTGTTCTACCTGCTTTCTGGGCTGTGATGGGGAATCGCTGACTTTTGGACTCGGCTGGTTAGAAATTGTTCCAAACACAATCCATGCACAACTCCACCGGGGAAGGTGCCAGAAAGGAGTTCTGTTGCTTGTTCTTCCACTGCCCCGGTAGCCAGCTGAAAGACACCACAAAAGTTGTTCTACCTGCTTGCTGGGCTGAGATGGGGAATCGCTGACTTTTGGAGTCGGCTGGTGAAAAAATGTTGCAAACACACCCCTTGCACAACTCCCCCGGGGAAGGTGCCAGAAAGGAGTTCTTTTTTTAGTTCCTACACTGCCCCGGAAGCCAGCTGAAAGACACCACAAAAGTTGTTCTACTTGCTTTCTGGGCTGAATTGGGAATCACTGACTTTTGGACTCGGCAGGTTAGAAATTGTTCCAAACACACCCCATGCACAACTCCACCGGGGAAGGTGTTAGAAAGGAGTTCTGTTGGTAGTTCTTCCACTGCCCCGGTAGCCAGCTGAAAGACACCACAAAAGTGGTTCTCCCTGCTTTCTGGGCTGAGATTGGGAATAGCTGAGTTTTGGAGTCGGCTGGTGACAAAATGTTCCAAACACAGCCCATGCAGAACTCCACCGGGAAAGGTGCCAGAAAGGAGTTCTGTTGCTTGTTCTTACACTGCCTCGGTAGCCAGCTGAAAGACACCACAAAAGTGGTTCTCCCTGCTTGCTGGGCTGAGATGGGGAATCGCTGACTTTTGGACTCGGCTGGTTAGAAATTGTTCCAAAAACACTACATGCACAACTCCCTCGGGGAAGGTGTCAGAAAGGAATTCCGTTGCTTGTTCTTCCACTGCCCCGGTAGCCAGCTAAAAGACACCACAAAAGTTGTTCTACCTGCTTTCTGGGCTGAGACGGGGAATTGCTGACTTTTGGAGTCGGCTGGTGAAAAAATGTTGCAAACACACCCCATGCACAACTCCACCGGGGAAGGTGCCAGAAAGGAGTTCTTTTGTTAGTTCCTACACTGCCCCGGTAGCCAGCTGAAAGACACCACAAAAGTGGTTCTACTTGCTTTTTGGGCTGAGATGGGGAATTGCTGACTTTTGGACTCGGCTGGTTAGAAATTGTTCCAAACACAACCCATGCACAACTCCACCGGGGAAGGTGCCAGAAAGGAGTTCTGTTGGTAGTTCTTACACGGCCCCGGTAGCCAGCTGAAAGACACCACAAAAGTTGTTCTACCTGCTTTCTGGGCTGAGATGGGGAATCGCTGACTTTTGGAGTCGGCTGGTGACAAAATGTTCGAAACACATCCCATGCACAACTCCCCCGGGGAAGGTGCCAGAAAGGAGTTCTTTTGTTAGTTCCTACACTGCCCCGGTAGCCAGCTGAAAGACACCACAAAAGTTGTTCTACTTGCTTTTTGGGCTGAGATGGGGAATCGCTGACTTTTGGACTCGGCTGGTTAGAAATTGTTCCAAACACAACCCATGCACAACTCAACCGGGGAAGGTGCCAGAAAGCAGTTCTGTTGGTAGTTCTTACACGGCCCCGGTAGCCAGCTGAAAGACACCACAAAAGTTGTTCTCCCTGCTTTCTGGGCTGAGATGGGAAATCACTAACCTTCGTAGTAGATTGGTGAGAAAGTGTTCCAAACACACCCGATACAGAACTCTATTGGTGAAGGTGCCAGAAAGGAGTTCTCTTGGAAGTTCTGACACTGCCCCGGTAGCCAGCTAAAAGACACCACAAAAGTTGTTCTACTTGCTTTCTGGGCTGAGATGGGGAATCGCTGACTTTTGGAGTCGGCTGGTGACAAAATGTTCGAAACACATTCCATGCACAACTCCACCGGGGAAGGTGCCAGAAAGGAGTTCTGTTGGTAGTTCTTACACTGCCCCGGTAGCCAACTAAAAGAGACCACAAAAGTTGTTCTACTTGCTTTCTGGGCTGAATTGGGAATCGCTGACTTTTGGAGTCGGCTGGTTAGAAATTGTTCCAAACACACCCCATGCACAACTCAACCGGGGAAGGTGTTAGAAAGGAGTTCTGTTGGTAGTTCTTCCACTGCCCCGGTAGCCAGCTGAAAGACACCACAAAAGTTGTTCTACCTGCTTGCTGGGCTGAGATGGGGAATCGCTGACTTTTGGAGTCGGCTGGTGACAAAGTGTTGCAAAAACACCCATGCACAACTCCCCCGGGGAAGGTGCCAGAAAGGAGTTCTGTTGGTAGTTCTTACACTGCCCCGGAAGCCAGCTGAAAGACACCACAAAAGTTGTTCTACCTGCTTTCTGAGCTGAGATGGGGAATCGATGACTTTTGAAGTAGACGGATGATAAAGTGTTGCAAACACACCCCATGCACAGCTCCACCGGGGAAGGTGCCAGAAAGGAGTTCTGTTGGTAGTTCTTACACTGCCCCGGTAGCCAGCTGAAAGACACCACAAAAGTTGTTCTACCTGCTTGCTGGGCTTAGATGGGGAATCGCTGACTTTTGGAGTCGGCTGGTGAAAAAATGTTGCAAACACACCCCTTGCACAACTCCCCCGGGGAAGGTGCCAGAAAGGAGTTCTTTTGTTAGTTCCTACACTGCCCCGGAAGCCAGCTGAAAGACACCACAAAAGTTGTTCTACTTGCTTTCTGGGCTGAATTGGGAATCACTGACTTTTGGACTCGGCAGGTTAGAAATTGTTCCAAACACACCCCATGCACAACTCCACCGGGGAAGGTGTTAGAAAGGAGTTCTGTTGGTAGTTCTTCCACTGCCCCGGTAGCCAGCTGAAAGACACCACAAAAGTGGTTCTCCCTGCTTGCTGGGCTGAGATGGGGAATCGCTGACTTTTGGACTCGGCTGGTTAGAAATTGTTCCAAAAACACTACATGCACAACTCCCTCGGGGAAGGTGTCAGAAAGGAATTCCGTTGCTTGTTCTTCCACTGCCCCGGTAGCCAGCCAAAAGACACCACAAAAGTTGTTCTACCTGCTTTCTGGGCTGAGACGGGGAATTGCTGACTTTTGGAGTCGGCTGGTGAAAAAATGTTGCAAACACACCCCATGCACAACTCCACCGGGGAAGGTGCCAGAAAGGAGTTCTGTTGGTAGTTCTTACACTGCCCCGGTAGCCAGCTGAAAGACACCACAAAAGTGGTTCTACCTGCTAAGTGGGCTGAGATGGGAAATGGCTGACCTTTGTAGTAGATTGGTGAGAAAGTGTTCCAAAGACACCCCATGCACAACTCCACCGGGGAAGGTGCCAGAAAGGAGTTCTCTTGCTTGTTCTTACACTGCCCCGGTAGCCAGCTGAAAGACACCACAAAAGTGGTTCTCCCTGCTTTCTGGGCTGAGATGGGGAATAGCTGAGTTTTGGACTCGGCTGGTGACAAAATGTTCGAAACACATCCCATGCACAACTCCCCCGGGGAAGGTGCCAGAAAGGAGTTCTTTTGTTAGTTCCTACACTGCCCCGGAAGCCAGCTGAAAGACACCACAAAAGTTGTTCTACTTGCTTTCTGGGCTGAATTGGGAATCGCTGACTTTTGTAGTAGACTGGTGAGAAAGTGTTGCAAACACACCCCATGCACAGCTCCACCGGGGAAGGTGCCAGAAAGGAGTTCTGTTGGTAGTTCTTACACTGCCCCGGAAGCCAGCTGAAAGACACCACAAAAGTTGTTCTACCTGCTTTCTGGGCTGAGATGGGAAATGGCTGACCTTTGTAGTAGATTGGTGAGAGTGTTCCAAACACAACCCATGCACAACTCCACCGGGGAAGGTGCCAGAAAGGAGTTCTGTTGGTAGTTCTTACACGGCCCCGGTAGCCAGCTGAAAGACACCACAAAAGTTGTTCTCCCTGCTTTCTGGGCTGAGATGGGGAATCGCTGACTTTTGGAGTCGGCTGGTGACAAAATGTTCGAAACACATCCCATGCACAACTCCACCGGGGAAGGTGCCAGAAAGGAGTTCTTTTGTTAGTTCCTACACTGCCCCGGTAGCCAGCTGAAAGACACCACAAAAGTTGTTCTACCTGCTTTCTGGGCTGAGATGGGAAATGGCTGACCTTTGTAGTAGATTGGTGAGAGTGTTCCAAAGACACCCCTTGCACAACTCCACCGGGGAAGGTGCCAGAAAGGAGTTCTGTTGGTAGTTCTTACACTGCCCCGGAAGCCTGCTGAAAGACACCACAAAAGTTGATCTACATGATTTCTGGGCTGAGATGGGGAATTGCTGACTTTTGGAGTCGGCTGGTGAAAAAATGTTGCAAACACACCCCTTGCACAACTCCCCCGGGGAAGGTGCCAGAAAGGAGTTCTTTTGTTAGTTCCTACACTGCCCCGGAAGCCAGCTGAAAGACACCACAAAAGTTGTTCTACCTGCTTTCTGGGCTGTGATGGGGAATCGCTGACTTTTGGACTCGGCTGGTTAGAAATTGTTCCAAACACAATCCATGCACAACTCCACCGGGGAAGGTGCCAGAAAGGAGTTCTGTTGCTTGTTCTTCCACTGCCCCGGTAGCCAGCTGAAAGACACCACAAAAGTTGTTCTACCTGCTTGCTGGGCTGAGATGGGGAATCGCTGACTTTTGGAGTCGGCTGGTGAAAAAATGTTGCAAACACACCCCTTGCACAACTCCCCCGGGGAAGGTGCCAGAAAGGAGTTCTTTTTTTAGTTCCTACACTGCCCCGGAAGCCAGCTGAAAGACACCACAAAAGTTGTTCTACTTGCTTTCTGGGCTGAATTGGGAATCACTGACTTTTGGACTCGGCAGGTTAGAAATTGTTCCAAACACACCCCATGCACAACTCCACCGGGGAAGGTGTTAGAAAGGAGTTCTGTTGGTAGTTCTTCCACTGCCCCGGTAGCCAGCTGAAAGACACCACAAAAGTGGTTCTCCCTGCTTTCTGGGCTGAGATTGGGAATAGCTGAGTTTTGGAGTCGGCTGGTGACAAAATGTTCCAAACACAGCCCATGCAGAACTCCACCGGGAAAGGTGCCAGAAAGGAGTTCTGTTGCTTGTTCTTACACTGCCTCGGTAGCCAGCTGAAAGACACCACAAAAGTGGTTCTCCCTGCTTGCTGGGCTGAGATGGGGAATCGCTGACTTTTGGACTCGGCTGGTTAGAAATTGTTCCAAAAACACTACATGCACAACTCCCTCGGGGAAGGTGTCAGAAAGGAATTCCGTTGCTTGTTCTTCCACTGCCCCGGTAGCCAGCTAAAAGACACCACAAAAGTTGTTCTACCTGCTTTCTGGGCTGAGACGGGGAATTGCTGACTTTTGGAGTCGGCTGGTGAAAAAATGTTGCAAACACACCCCATGCACAACTCCACCGGGGAAGGTGCCAGAAAGGAGTTCTTTTGTTAGTTCCTACACTGCCCCGGTAGCCAGCTGAAAGACACCACAAAAGTGGTTCTACTTGCTTTTTGGGCTGAGATGGGGAATTGCTGACTTTTGGACTCGGCTGGTTAGAAATTGTTCCAAACACAACCCATGCACAACTCCACCGGGGAAGGTGCCAGAAAGGAGTTCTGTTGGTAGTTCTTACACGGCCCCGGTAGCCAGCTGAAAGACACCACAAAAGTTGTTCTACCTGCTTTCTGGGCTGAGATGGGGAATCGCTGACTTTTGGAGTCGGCTGGTGACAAAATGTTCGAAACACATCCCATGCACAACTCCCCCGGGGAAGGTGCCAGAAAGGAGTTCTTTTGTTAGTTCCTACACTGCCCCGGTAGCCAGCTGAAAGACACCACAAAAGTTGTTCTACTTGCTTTTTGGGCTGAGATGGGGAATCGCTGACTTTTGGACTCGGCTGGTTAGAAATTGTTCCAAACACAACCCATGCACAACTCAACCGGGGAAGGTGCCAGAAAGCAGTTCTGTTGGTAGTTCTTACACGGCCCCGGTAGCCAGCTGAAAGACACCACAAAAGTTGTTCTCCCTGCTTTCTGGGCTGAGATGGGAAATCACTAACCTTCGTAGTAGATTGGTGAGAAAGTGTTCCAAACACACCCGATACAGAACTCTATTGGTGAAGGTGCCAGAAAGGAGTTCTCTTGGAAGTTCTGACACTGCCCCGGTAGCCAGCTAAAAGACACCACAAAAGTTGTTCTACTTGCTTTCTGGGCTGAGATGGGGAATCGCTGACTTTTGGAGTCGGCTGGTGACAAAATGTTCGAAACACATTCCATGCACAACTCCACCGGGGAAGGTGCCAGAAAGGAGTTCTGTTGGTAGTTCTTACACTGCCCCGGTAGCCAACTAAAAGAGACCACAAAAGTTGTTCTACTTGCTTTCTGGGCTGAATTGGGAATCGCTGACTTTTGGAGTCGGCTGGTTAGAAATTGTTCCAAACACACCCCATGCACAACTCAACCGGGGAAGGTGTTAGAAAGGAGTTCTGTTGGTAGTTCTTCCACTGCCCCGGTAGCCAGCTGAAAGACACCACAAAAGTTGTTCTACCTGCTTGCTGGGCTGAGATGGGGAATCGCTGACTTTTGGAGTCGGCTGGTGACAAAGTGTTGCAAAAACACCCATGCACAACTCCCCCGGGGAAGGTGCCAGAAAGGAGTTCTGTTGGTAGTTCTTACACTGCCCCGGAAGCCAGCTGAAAGACACCACAAAAGTTGTTCTACCTGCTTTCTGAGCTGAGATGGGGAATCGATGACTTTTGAAGTAGACGGATGATAAAGTGTTGCAAACACACCCCATGCACAGCTCCACCGGGGAAGGTGCCAGAAAGGAGTTCTGTTGGTAGTTCTTACACTGCCCCGGTAGCCAGCTGAAAGACACCACAAAAGTTGTTCTACCTGCTTGCTGGGCTTAGATGGGGAATCGCTGACTTTTGGAGTCGGCTGGTGAAAAAATGTTGCAAACACACCCCTTGCACAACTCCCCCGGGGAAGGTGCCAGAAAGGAGTTCTTTTGTTAGTTCCTACACTGCCCCGGAAGCCAGCTGAAAGACACCACAAAAGTTGTTCTACTTGCTTTCTGGGCTGAATTGGGAATCACTGACTTTTGGACTCGGCAGGTTAGAAATTGTTCCAAACACACCCCATGCACAACTCCACCGGGGAAGGTGTTAGAAAGGAGTTCTGTTGGTAGTTCTTCCACTGCCCCGGTAGCCAGCTGAAAGACACCACAAAAGTGGTTCTCCCTGCTTGCTGGGCTGAGATGGGGAATCGCTGACTTTTGGACTCGGCTGGTTAGAAATTGTTCCAAAAACACTACATGCACAACTCCCTCGGGGAAGGTGTCAGAAAGGAATTCCGTTGCTTGTTCTTCCACTGCCCCGGTAGCCAGCCAAAAGACACCACAAAAGTTGTTCTACCTGCTTTCTGGGATGAGACGGGGAATTGCTGACTTTTGGAGTCGGCTGGTGAAAAAATGTTGCAAACACACCCCATGCACAACTCCACCGGGGAAGGTGCCAGAAAGGAGTTCTGTTGGTAGTTCTTACACTGCCCCGGTAGCCAGCTGAAAGACACCACAAAAGTGGTTCTACCTGCTAAGTGGGCTGAGATGGGAAATGGCTGACCTTTGTAGTAGATTGGTGAGAAAGTGTTCCAAAGACACCCCATGCACAACTCCACCGGGGAAGGTGCCAGAAAGGAGTTCTCTTGCTTGTTCTTACACTGCCCCGGTAGCCAGCTGAAAGACACCACAAAAGTGGTTCTCCCTGCTTTCTGGGCTGAGATGGGGAATAGCTGAGTTTTGGACTCGGCTGGTGACAAAATGTTCGAAACACATCCCATGCACAACTCCCCCGGGGAAGGTGCCAGAAAGGAGTTCTTTTGTTAGTTCCTACACTGCCCCGGAAGCCAGCTGAAAGACACCACAAAAGTTGTTCTACTTGCTTTCTGGACTGAATTGGGAATCGCTGACTTTTGTAGTAGACTGGTGAGAAAGTGTTGCAAACACACCCCATGCACAGCTCCACCGGGGAAGGTGCCAGAAAGGAGTTCTGTTGGTAGTTCTTACACTGCCCCGGAAGCCAGCTGAAAGACACCACAAAAGTTGTTCTACCTGCTTTCTGGGCTGAGATGGGAAATGGCTGACCTTTGTAGTAGATTGGTGAGAGTGTTCCAAACACAACCCATGCACAACTCCACCGGGGAAGGTGCCAGAAAGGAGTTCTGTTGGTAGTTCTTACACGGCCCCGGTAGCCAGCTGAAAGACACCACAAAAGTTGTTCTCCCTGCTTTCTGGGCTGAGATGGGGAATCGCTGACTTTTGGAGTCGGCTGGTGACAAAATGTTCGAAACACATCCCATGCACAACTCCACCGGGGAAGGTGCCAGAAAGGAGTTCTTTTGTTAGTTCCTACACTGCCCCGGTAGCCAGCTGAAAGACACCACAAAAGTTGTTCTACTTGCTTTTTGGGCTGAGATGGGGAATCGCTGACTTTTGGACTCGGCTGGTTAGAAATTGTTCCAAACACAACCCATGCACAACTCAACCGGGGAAGGTGCCAGAAAGGAGTTCTGTTGGTAGTTCTTACACGGCCCCGGTAGCCAGCTGAAAGACACCACAAAAGTTGTTCTACCTGCTTTCTGGGCTGAGATGGGGAATCGCTGACTTTTGGAGTCGGCTGGTGACAAAATGTTCGAAACACATCCCATGCACAACTCCCCCGGGGAAGGTGCCAGAAAGGAGTTCTTTTGTTAGTTCCTACACTGCCCCGGTAGCCAGCTGAAAGACACCACAAAAGTTGTTCTACTTGCTTTTTGGGCTGAGATGGGGAATCGCTGACTTTTGGACTCGGCTGCTTAGAAATTGTTCCAAACACAACCCATGCACAACTCCACCGGGGAAGGTGCCAGAAAGGAGTTCTGTTGGTAGTTCTTACACGGCCCCGGTAGCCAGCTGAAAGACACCACAAAAGTTGTTCTACCTGCTTTCTGGGCTGAATTGGGAATCGCTGACTTTTGGACTCGGCTGGTTAGAAATTGTTCCAAACACACCCCATACACAACTCCACCGGGGAAGGTGTTAGAAAGGAGTTCTGTTGGTAGTTCTTCCACTGCCCCGGTAGCCAGGTGAAAGACACCACAAAAGTTGTTCTACTTGCTTTCTGGGCTGAGATGGGGAATCGCTGACTTTTGGAGTCGGCTGGTGACAAAATGTTCGAAACACATCCCATGCACAACTCCACCGGGGAAGGTGCCAGAAAGGAGTTCTTTTGTTAGTTCCTACACTGCCCCGGAAGCCAGCTGAAAGACACCACAAAAGTGGTTCTACTTGCTTTCTGGGCTGAGATGGGGAATCGCTGACTTTTGGACTCAGCTGGTTAGAAATTGTTCCAAACACACCCCATGCACAACTCCCCGGGGAAGGTGCCAGAAAGGAGTTCTGTTGGTAGTTCTTACACTGCCCCGGTAGCCAGCTGAAAGACACCACAAAAGTTGTTCTCCCTGCTTTCTGGGCTGAGATGGGAAATCGCTAACCTTCGTAGTAGATTGGTGAGAAAGTGTTCCAAACACACCCGATACAGAACTCTATTGGTGAAGGTGCCAGAAAGGAGTTCTCTTGGAAGTTCTGACACTGCCCCGGTAGCCAGCTAAAAGACACCACAAAAGTTGTTCTACTTGCTTTCTGGGCTGAGATGGGGAATCGCTGACTTTTGGAGTCGGCTGGTGACAAAATGTTCGAAACATATCCCATGCACAACTCCCCCGGGGAAGGTGCCAGAAAGGAGTTCTGTTGGTAGTTCCTACACTGCCCCGGAAGCCAGCTGAAAGACACCACAAAAGTTGTTCTACCTGCTTTCTGGGCTGAGATGGGGAATCGCTGACTTTTGGAGTCGGCTGGTGACAAAATGTTCCAAACACACCCCATGCAGAACTCTACCGGGGAAGGTGCCAGAAAGGAGTTCTGTTGGTAGTTCTTCCACTGCCCCGGTAGCCAGCTGAAAGACACCACAAAAGTTGTTCTACCTGCTTGCTGGGCTGAGATGGGGAATCGCTGACTTTTGGAGTCGGCTGGTGACAAAGTGTTGCAAAAACACCCCATGCACAACTCCCCCGGGGAAGGTGCCAGAAAGGAGTTCTGTTAATAGTTCTTACACTGCCCCGGAAGCCAGCTGAAAGACACCACAAAAGTTGTTCTACCTGCTTTCTGAGCTGAGATGGGGAATCGATGACTTTTGAAGTAGACGGATGATAAAGTGTTGCAAACACACCCCATGCACAGCTCCACCGGGGAAGGTGCCAGAAAGGAGTTCTGTTGGTAGTTCTTACACTGCCCCGGAAGCCAGCTTAAAGACACCACAAAAGTTGTTCTCCCTGCTTTCTGGGCTGAGATGGGAAATCGGTGACTTTTGGACTCGGCTGGTGACAAAGTGTTGCAAACACAACCCATGCAGAACTCTACCGGGGAAGGTGCCAGAAAGGAGTTCTGTTGGTAGTTCTTCCACTGCCTCGGTAGCCAGCTGAAAGACACCACAAAAGTGGTTCTCCCTGCTTGCTGGGCTGAGATGGGGAATCGCTGACTTTTGGACTCGGCTGGTTAGAAATTGTTCCAAAAACACTACATGCACAACTCCCTCGGGGAAGGTGTCAGAAAGGAATTCCGTTGCTTGTTCTTCCACTGCCCCGGTAGCCAGCTAAAAGACACCACAAAAGTTGTTCTACCTGCTTTCTGGGCTGAGACGGGGAATTGCTGACTTTTGGAGTCGGCTGGTGAAAAAATGTTGCAAACACACCCCATGCACAACTCCACCGGGGAAGGTGCCAGAAAGGAGTTCTTTTGTTAGTTCCTACACTGCCCCGGTAGCCAGCTGAAAGACACCACAAAAGTTGTTCTACTTGCTTTTTGGGCTGAGATGGGGAATCGCTGACTTTTGGACTCGGCTGGTTAGAAATTGTTCCAAAGACACCCCATGCTCAAGTCCACCGGGGAAGGTGCCAGAAAGGAGTTCTGTTGGTAGTTCTTACACGGCCCCGGTAGCCAGCTGAAAGACACCACAAAAGTGGTTCTACCTGCTTTCTGGGCTGAGATGGGGAATCGCTGACTTTTGGAGTCGGCTGGTGACAAAATGTTCGAAACACATCCCATGCACAACTCCCCCGGGGAAGGTGCCAGAAAGGAGTTCTTTTGTTAGTTCCTACACTGCCCCGGTAGCCAGCTGAAAGACACGACAAAAGTTGTTCTACTTGCTTTTTGGGCTGAGATGGGGAATCGCTGACTTTTGGACTCGGCTGGTTAGAAATTGTTCCAAACACAACCCATGCACAACTCCACCGGGGAAGGTGCCAGAAAGGAGTTCTGTTGTTAGTTCCTACACTGCCCCAGAAGCCAGCTGAAAGACACCACAAAAGTTGTTCTACTTGCTTTCTGGGCTGAATTGGGAATCGCTGACTTTTGGACTCGGCTGGTTAGAAATTGTTCCAAACACACCCCATACACAACTCAACCGGGGAAGGTGCCAGAAAGGAGTTCTTTTGGTAGTTCTTCCACTGCCCCGGTAGCCAGCTGAAAGACACCACAAAAGTTGTTCTACCTGCTTGCTGGGCTGAGATGGGGAATCGCTGACTTTTGGAGTCGGCTGGTGACAAAATGTTCGAAACACATCCCATGCACAACTCCACCGGGGAAGGTGCCAGAAAGGAGTTCTTTTGTTAGTTCCTACACTGCCCCGGAAGCCAGCTGAAAGACACCACAAAAGTGGTTCTCCCTGCTTTCTGGGCTGAGATGGGGAATCGCTGACTTTTGGACTCGGCTGGTTAGAAATTGTTCCAAACACACCCCATGCACAACTCCACCGGGGAAGGTGCCAGAAAGGAGTTCTGTTGGTAGTTCTTACACGGCCCCGGTAGCCAGCTGAAAGACACCACAAAAGTTGTTCTATCTGCTTTCTGGGCTGAGACGGGGAATCGCTGACTTTTGGACTCGGCTGGTGACAAAATGTTCGAAACACATCCCATGCACAACTCCCCCGGGGAAGGTGCCAGAAAGGAGTTCTTTTGTTAGTTCCTACACTGCCCCGGTAGCCAGCTGAAAGACACCACAAAAGTTGTTCTACTTGCTTTTTGGGCTGAGATGGGGAATCGCTGACTTTTGGACTCGGCTGGTTAGAAATTGTTCCAAACACAACCCATGCACAACTCAACCGGGGAAGGTGCCAGAAAGGAGTTCTGTTGGTAGTTCTTCCACTGCCCCGGAAGCCAGCTGAAAGACACCACAAAAGTTGTTCTACTTGCTTTCTGGGCTGAGATGGGGAATCGCTGACTTTTGGAGTCGGCTGGTGACAAAATGTTCGAAACACATCCCATGCACAACTCCACCGGGGAAGGTGCCAGAAAGGAGTTCAGTTGGTAGTTCTTACATTGCCCCGGTAGCCAACTAAAAGAGACCACAAAAGTTGTTCTACTTGCTTTCTGGGCTGAATTGGGAATCGCTGACTTTTGGAGTCGGCTGGTTAGAAATTGTTCCAAACACACCCCATGCACAACCCAACCGGGGAAGGTGCCAGAAAGGAGTTCTGTTAATAGTTCTTACACTGCCCCGGAAGCCAGCTGAAAGACACCACAAAAGTTGTTCTACCTGCTTTCTGAGCTGAGATGGGGAATCGATGACTTTTGAAGTAGACGGATGATAAAGTGTTGCAAACACACCCCATGCACAGCTCCACCGGGGAAGGTGCCAGAAAGGAGTTCTGTTGGTAGTTCTTACACTGCCCCGGAAGCCAGCTTAAAGACACCACAAAAGTTGTTCTCCCTGCTTTCTGGGCTGAGATGGGAAATCGCTGACTTTTGGACTCGGCTGGTGACAAAGTGTTCCAAACACAGACCATGCACAACTCCCCCGGGGAAGGTGCCAGAAAGGAGTTCTGTTGCTTGTTCTTACACTGCCCCGGTAGCCAGCTGAAAGACACCACAAAAGTTGTTCTACCTGCTTTCTGGGCTGAGATGGGGAATCGCTGACTTTTGGACTCGGCTGGTTAGAAATTGTTCCAAACACACCCCATGCACAACTCCACCGGGGAAGGTGCCAGAAAGGAGTTCTTTTGTTAGTTCCTACACTGCCCCGGTAGCCAGCTGAAAGACACCACAAAAGTTGTTCTACTTGCTTTCTGGGCTGAGATGGGGAATCGCTGACTTTTGGACTCGGCTGGTTAGAAATTGTTCCAAACACAACCCATACACAACTCAACCGGGGAAGGTGTTAGAAAGGAGTTCTGTTGGTAGTTCTTCCACTGCCCCGGTAGCCAGCTGAAAGACACCACAAAAGTTGTTCTACCTGCTTTCTGGGCTGAGATGGGGAATCGCTGACTTTTGGAGTCGGCTGGTGACAAAATGTTCGAAACACATCCCATGCACAACTCCACCGGGGAAGGTGCCAGAAAGGAGTTCTTTTGTTAGTTCCTACACTGCCCCGGAAGCCAGCTGAAAGACACCATAAAAGTGGTTCTACTTGCTTTCTGGGCTGAGATGGGGAATCGCTAACCTTCGTAGTAGATTGGTGAGAAAGTGTTCCAAACACACCCGATACAGAACTCTATTGGTGAAGGTGCCAGAAAGGAGTTCTCTTGGAAGTTCTTACACTGCCCCGGTAGCCAGCTTAAAGACACCACAAAAGTTGTTCTACCTGCTTTCTGGGCTGAGATGGGGAATCGCTGACTTTTGGAGTCGGCTGGTTAGAAATTGTTCCAAACACACCCCATGCACAACTCCACCGGGGAAGGTGCCAGAAAGGAGTTCTGTTGGTAGTTCCTACACTGCCCCGGTAGCCAGCTGAAAGATACCACAAAAGTTGTTCTACTTGCTTTCTGGGCTGAGATGGGGAATTGCTGACTTTTGGAGTCGGCTGGTGAAAAAATGTTGCAAACACACCCCTTGCACAACTCCACCGGGGAAGGTGCCAGAAAGGAGTTCTTTTGTTAGTTCCTACACTGCCCCGGTAGCCAGCTGAAAGACACCACAAAAGTTGTTCTACTTGCTTTCTGGGCTGAATTGGGAATCACTGACTTTTGGACTCGGCAGGTTAGAAATTGTTCCAAACACAACCCATGCACAACTCCACCGGGGAAGGTGCCAGAAAGGAGTTCTGTTGGTAGTTCTTACACTGCCCCGGTAGCCAGCTGAAAGACACCACAAAAGTTGTTCTACCTGCTTGCTGGGCTTAGATGGGGAATCGCTGACTTTTGGAGTCGGCTGGTGAAAAAATGTTGCAAACACACCCCTTGCACAACTCCCCCGGGGAAGGTGCCAGAAAGGAGTTCTTTTGTTAGTTCCTACACTGCCCCGGAAGCCAGCTGAAAGACACCACAAAAGTTGTTCTACTTGCTTTCTGGGCTGAATTGGGAATCACTGACTTTTGGACTCGGCAGGTTAGAAATTGTTCCAAACACACCCCATGCACAACTCCACCGGGGAAGGTGTTAGAAAGGAGTTCTGTTGGTAGTTCTTCCACTGCCCCGGTAGCCAGCTGAAAGACACCACAAAAGTGGTTCTCCCTGCTTGCTGGGCTGAGATGGGGAATCGCTGACTTTTGGACTCGGCTGGTTAGAAATTGTTCCAAAAACACTACATGCACAACTCCCTCGGGAAGGTGTCAGAAAGGAATTCCGTTGCTTGTTCTTCCACTGCCCCGGTAGCCAGCCAAAAGACACCACAAAAGTTGTTCTACCTGCTTTCTGGGCTGAGACGGGGAATTGCTGACTTTTGGAGTCGGCTGGTGAAAAAATGTTGCAAACACACCCCATGCACAACTCCACCGGGGAAGGTGCCAGAAAGGAGTTCTGTTGGTAGTTCTTACACTGCCCCGGTAGCCAGCTGAAAGACACCACAAAAGTGGTTCTACCTGCTAAGTGGGCTGAGATGGGAAATGGCTGACCTTTGTAGTAGATTGGTGAGAAAGTGTTCCAAAGACACCCCATGCACAACTCCACCGGGGAAGGTGCCAGAAAGGAGTTCTCTTGCTTGTTCTTACACTGCCCCGGTAGCCAGCTGAAAGACACCACAAAAGTGGTTCTCCCTGCTTTCTGGGCTGAGATGGGGAATAGCTGAGTTTTGGACTCGGCTGGTGACAAAATGTTCGAAACACATCCCATGCACAACTCCCCCGGGGAAGGTGCCAGAAAGGAGTTCTTTTGTTAGTTCCTACACTGCCCCGGAAGCCAGCTGAAAGACACCACAAAAGTTGTTCTACTTGCTTTCTGGGCTGAATTGGGAATCGCTGACTTTTGTAGTAGACTGGTGAGAAAGTGTTGCAAACACACCCCATGCACAGCTCCACCGGGGAAGGTGCCAGAAAGGAGTTCTGTTGGTAGTTCTTACACTGCCCCGGAAGCCAGCTGAAAGACACCACAAAAGTTGTTCTACCTGCTTTCTGGGCTGAGATGGGAAATGGCTGACCTTTGTAGTAGATTGGTGAGAGTGTTCCAAACACAACCCATGCACAACTCCACCGGGGAAGGTGCCAGAAAGGAGTTCTGTTGGTAGTTCTTACACGGCCCCGGTAGCCAGCTGAAAGACACCACAAAAGTTGTTCTCCCTGCTTTCTGGGCTGAGATGGGGAATCGCTGACTTTTGGAGTCGGCTGGTGACAAAATGTTCGAAACACATCCCATGCACAACTCCACCGGGGAAGGTGCCAGAAAGGAGTTCTTTTGTTAGTTCCTACACTGCCCCGGTAGCCAGCTGAAAGACACCACAAAAGTTGTTCTACTTGCTTTTTGGGCTGAGATGGGGAATCGCTGACTTTTGGACTCGGCTGGTTAGAAATTGTTCCAAACACAACCCATGCACAACTCAACCGGGGAAGGTGCCAGAAAGGAGTTCTGTTGGTAGTTCTTACACGGCCCCGGTAGCCAGCTGAAAGACACCACAAAAGTTGTTCTACCTGCTTTCTGGGCTGAGATGGGGAATCGCTGACTTTTGGAGTCGGCTGGTGACAAAATGTTCGAAACACATCCCATGCACAACTCCCCCGGGGAAGGTGCCAGAAAGGAGTTCTTTTGTTAGTTCCTACACTGCCCCGGTAGCCAGCTGAAAGACACCACAAAAGTTGTTCTACTTGCTTTTTGGGCTGAGATGGGGAATCGCTGACTTTTGGACTCGGCTGCTTAGAAATTGTTCCAAACACAACCCATGCACAACTCCACCGGGGAAGGTGCCAGAAAGGAGTTCTGTTGGTAGTTCTTACACGGCCCCGGTAGCCAGCTGAAAGACACCACAAAAGTTGTTCTACCTGCTTTCTGGGCTGAATTGGGAATCGCTGACTTTTGGACTCGGCTGGTTAGAAATTGTTCCAAACACACCCCATACACAACTCCACCGGGGAAGGTGTTAGAAAGGAGTTCTGTTGGTAGTTCTTCCACTGCCCCGGTAGCCAGGTGAAAGACACCACAAAAGTTGTTCTACTTGCTTTCTGGGCTGAGATGGGGAATCGCTGACTTTTGGAGTCGGCTGGTGACAAAATGTTCGAAACACATCCCATGCACAACTCCACCGGGGAAGGTGCCAGAAAGGAGTTCTTTTGTTAGTTCCTACACTGCCCCGGAAGCCAGCTGAAAGACACCACAAAAGTGGTTCTACTTGCTTTCTGGGCTGAGATGGGGAATCGCTGACTTTTGGACTCAGCTGGTTAGAAATTGTTCCAAACACACCCCATGCACAACTCCCCGGGGAAGGTGCCAGAAAGGAGTTCTGTTGGTAGTTCTTACACTGCCCCGGTAGCCAGCTGAAAGACACCACAAAAGTTGTTCTCCCTGCTTTCTGGGCTGAGATGGGAAATCGCTAACCTTCGTAGTAGATTGGTGAGAAAGTGTTCCAAACACACCCGATACAGAACTCTATTGGTGAAGGTGCCAGAAAGGAGTTCTCTTGGAAGTTCTGACACTGCTCCGGTAGCCAGCTAAAAGACACCACAAAAGTTGTTCTACTTGCTTTCTGGGCTGAGATGGGGAATCGCTGACTTTTGGAGTCGGCTGGTGACAAAATGTTCGAAACATATCCCATGCACAACTCCCCCGGGGAAGGTGCCAGAAAGGAGTTCTGTTGGTAGTTCCTACACTGCCCCGGAAGCCAGCTGAAAGACACCACAAAAGTTGTTCTACCTGCTTTCTGGGCTGAGATGGGGAATCGCTGACTTTTGGAGTCGGCTGGTGACAAAATGTTCCAAACACACCCCATGCAGAACTCTACCGGGGAAGGTGCCAGAAAGGAGTTCTGTTGGTAGTTCTTCCACTGCCCCGGTAGCCAGCTGAAAGACACCACAAAAGTTGTTCTACCTGCTTGCTGGGCTGAGATGGGGAATCGCTGACTTTTGGAGTCGGCTGGTGACAAAGTGTTGCAAAAACACCCCATGCACAACTCCCCCGGGGAAGGTGCCAGAAAGGAGTTCTGTTAATAGTTCTTACACTGCCCCGGAAGCCAGCTGAAAGACACCACAAAAGTTGTTCTACCTGCTTTCTGAGCTGAGATGGGGAATCGATGACTTTTGAAGTAGACGGATGATAAAGTGTTGCAAACACACCCCATGCACAGCTCCACCGGGGAAGGTGCCAGAAAGGAGTTCTGTTGGTAGTTCTTACACTGCCCCGGAAGCCAGCTTAAAGACACCACAAAAGTTGTTCTCCCTGCTTTCTGGGCTGAGATGGGAAATCGGTGACTTTTGGACTCGGCTGGTGACAAAGTGTTGCAAACACAACCCATGCAGAACTCTACCGGGGAAGATGCCAGAAAGGAGTTCTGTTGGTAGTTCTTCCACTGCCTCGGTAGCCAGCTGAAAGACACCACAAAAGTGGTTCTCCCTGCTTGCTGGGCTGAGATGGGGAATCGCTGACTTTTGGACTCGGCTGGTTAGAAATTGTTCCAAAAACACTACATGCACAACTCCCTCGGGGAAGGTGTCAGAAAGGAATTCCGTTGCTTGTTCTTCCACTGCCCCGGTAGCCAGCTAAAAGACACCACAAAAGTTGTTCTACCTGCTTTCTGGGCTGAGACGGGGAATTGCTGACTTTTGGAGTCGGCTGGTGAAAAAATGTTGCAAACACACCCCATGCACAACTCCCCCGGGGAAGGTGCCAGAAAGGAGTTCTTTTGTTAGTTCCTACACTGCCCCGGTAGCCAGCTGAAAGACACCACAAAAGTTGTTCTACTTGCTTTTTGGGCTGAGATGGGGAATCGCTGACTTTTGGACTCGGCTGGTTAGAAATTGTTCCAAAGACACCCCATGCTCAAGTCCACCGGGGAAGGTGCCAGAAAGGAGTTCTGTTGGTAGTTCTTACACGGCCCCGGTAGCCAGCTGAAAGACACCACAAAAGTGGTTCTACCTGCTTTCTGGGCTGAGATGGGGAATCGCTGACTTTTGGAGTCGGCTGGTGACAAAATGTTCGAAACACATCCCATGCACAACTCCCCCGGGGAAGGTGCCAGAAAGGAGTTCTTTTGTTAGTTCCTACACTGCCCCGGTAGCCAGCTGAAAGACACGACAAAAGTTGTTCTACTTGCTTTTTGGGCTGAGATGGGGAATCGCTGACTTTTGGACTCGGCTGGTTAGAAATTGTTCCAAACACAACCCATGCACAACTCCACCGGGGAAGGTGCCAGAAAGGAGTTCTGTTGTTAGTTCCTACACTGCCCCAGAAGCCAGCTGAAAGACACCACAAAAGTTGTTCTACTTGCTTTCTGGGCTGAATTGGGAATCGCTGACTTTTGGACTCGGCTGGTTAGAAATTGTTCCAAACACACCCCATACACAACTCAACCGGGGAAGGTGCCAGAAAGGAGTTCTTTTGGTAGTTCTTCCACTGCCCCGGTAGCCAGCTGAAAGACACCACAAAAGTTGTTCTACCTGCTTGCTGGGCTGAGATGGGGAATCGCTGACTTTTGGAGTCGGCTGGTGACAAAATGTTCGAAACACATCCCATGCACAACTCCACCGGGGAAGGTGCCAGAAAGGAGTTCTTTTGTTAGTTCCTACACTGCCCCGGAAGCCAGCTGAAAGACACCACAAAAGTGGTTCTCCCTGCTTTCTGGGCTGAGATGGGGAATCGCTGACTTTTGGACTCGGCTGGTTAGAAATTGTTCCAAACACACCCCATGCACAACTCCACCGGGGAAGGTGCCAGAAAGGAGTTCTGTTGGTAGTTCTTACACGGCCCCGGTAGCCAGCTGAAAGACACCACAAAAGTTGTTCTATCTGCTTTCTGGGCTGAGACGGGGAATCGCTGACTTTTGGACTCGGCTGGTGACAAAATGTTCGAAACACATCCCATGCACAACTCCCCCGGGGAAGGTGCCAGAAAGGAGTTCTTTTGTTAGTTCCTACACTGCCCCGGTAGCCAGCTGAAAGACACCACAAAAGTTGTTCTACTTGCTTTTTGGGCTGAGATGGGGAATCGCTGACTTTTGGACTCGGCTGGTTAGAAATTGTTCCAAACACAACCCATGCACAACTCAACCGGGGAAGGTGCCAGAAAGGAGTTCTGTTGGTAGTTCTTCCACTGCCCCGGAAGCCAGCTGAAAGACACCACAAAAGTTGTTCTACTTGCTTTCTGGGCTGAGATGGGGAATCGCTGACTTTTGGAGTCGGCTGGTGACAAAATGTTCGAAACACATCCCATGCACAACTCCACCGGGGAAGGTGCCAGAAAGGAGTTCAGTTGGTAGTTCTTACATTGCCCCGGTAGCCAACTAAAAGAGACCACAAAAGTTGTTCTACTTGCTTTCTGGGCTGAATTGGGAATCGCTGACTTTTGGAGTCGGCTGGTTAGAAATTGTTCCAAACACACCCCATGCACAACCCAACCGGGGAAGGTGCCAGAAAGGAGTTCTGTTAATAGTTCTTACACTGCCCCGGAAGCCAGCTGAAAGACACCACAAAAGTTGTTCTACCTGCTTTCTGAGCTGAGATGGGGAATCGATGACTTTTGAAGTAGACGGATGATAAAGTGTTGCAAACACACCCCATGCACAGCTCCACCGGGGAAGGTGCCAGAAAGGAGTTCTGTTGGTAGTTCTTACACTGCCCCGGAAGCCAGCTTAAAGACACCACAAAAGTTGTTCTCCCTGCTTTCTGGGCTGAGATGGGAAATCGCTGACTTTTGGACTCGGCTGGTGACAAAGTGTTCCAAACACAGACCATGCACAACTCCCCCGGGGAAGGTGCCAGAAAGGAGTTCTGTTGCTTGTTCTTACACTGCCCCGGTAGCCAGCTGAAAGACACCACAAAAGTTGTTCTACCTGCTTTCTGGGCTGAGATGGGGAATCGCTGACTTTTGGACTCGGCTGGTTAGAAATTGTTCCAAACACACCCCATGCACAACTCCACCGGGGAAGGTGCCAGAAAGGAGTTCTTTTGTTAGTTCCTACACTGCCCCGGTAGCCAGCTGAAAGACACCACAAAAGTTGTTCTACTTGCTTTCTGGGCTGAGATGGGGAATCGCTGACTTTTGGACTCGGCTGGTTAGAAATTGTTCCAAACACAACCCATACACAACTCAACCGGGGAAGGTGTTAGAAAGGAGTTCTGTTGGTAGTTCTTCCACTGCCCCGGTAGCCAGCTGAAAGACACCACAAAAGTTGTTCTACCTGCTTTCTGGGCTGAGATGGGGAATCGCTGACTTTTGGAGTCGGCTGGTGACAAAATGTTCGAAACACATCCCATGCACAACTCCACCGGGGAAGGTGCCAGAAAGGAGTTCTTTTGTTAGTTCCTACACTGCCCCGGAAGCCAGCTGAAAGACACCATAAAAGTGGTTCTACTTGCTTTCTGGGCTGAGATGGGGAATCGCTAACCTTCGTAGTAGATTGGTGAGAAAGTGTTCCAAACACACCCGATACAGAACTCTATTGGTGAAGGTGCCAGAAAGGAGTTCTCTTGGAAGTTCTTACACTGCCCCGGTAGCCAGCTTAAAGACACCACAAAAGTTGTTCTACCTGCTTTCTGGGCTGAGATGGGGAATCGCTGACTTTTGGAGTCGGCTGGTTAGAAATTGTTCCAAACACACCCCATGCACAACTCCACCGGGGAAGGTGCCAGAAAGGAGTTCTGTTGGTAGTTCCTACACTGCCCCGGTAGCCAGCTGAAAGATACCACAAAAGTTGTTCTACTTGCTTTCTGGGCTGAGATGGGGAATTGCTGACTTTTGGAGTCGGCTGGTGAAAAAATGTTGCAAACACACCCCTTGCACAACTCCACCGGGGAAGGTGCCAGAAAGGAGTTCTTTTGTTAGTTCCTACACTGCCCCGGTAGCCAGCTGAAAGACACCACAAAAGTTGTTCTACTTGCTTTCTGGGCTGAATTGGGAATCACTGACTTTTGGACTCGGCAGGTTAGAAATTGTTCCAAACACAACCCATGCACAACTCCACCGGGGAAGGTGCCAGAAAGGAGTTCTGTTGGTAGTTCTTACACTGCCCCGGTAGCCAGCTGAAAGACACCACAAAAGTTGTTCTACTTGCTTTCTGGGCTGAGATGGGGAATCGCTGACTTTTGGAGTCGGCTGGTGACAAAATGTTCGAAACACATCCCATGCACAACTCCACCGGGGAAGGTGCCAGAAAGGAGTTCAGTTGGTAGTTCTTACACTGCTTCGGAAGCCTGCTGAAAGACACTACAAAAGTTGTTCTACCTGCTTTCTGGGCTGAGATGGGGAATCGCTGACTTTTGGAGTCGGCTGTGACAAAATGTTCGAAACACTTCCCATGCACAACTCCCCCGGGGAAGGTGCCAGAAAGGAGTTCTTTTGTTAATTCCTACACTGCCCCGGAAGCCAGCTGAAAGACACCACAAAAGTGGTTCTACCTGCTTTCTGGGCTGAGATGGGGAATCGCTGACTTTTGGAGTCGGCTGGTTAGAAATTGTTCCAAACACACCCCATGCACAACTCCACCGGGGAAGGTGCCAGAAAGGAGTTCTGTTGGTAGTTCCTACACTGCCCCGGTAGCCAGCTGAAAGATACCACAAAAGTTGTTCTACTTGCTTTCTGGGCTGAGATGGGGAATTGCTGACTTTTGGAGTCGGCTGGTGAAAAAATGTTGCAAACACACCCCTTGCATAACTCCCCCGGGGAAGGTGCCAGAAAGGAGTTCTTTTGTTAGTTCTTACACTGCCCCGGTAGCCAGCTGAAAGACACCACAAAAGTTGTTCTCCCTGCTTTCTGGGCTGAGATGGGAAATCGCTAACCTTCGTAGTAGATTGGTGAGAAAGTGTTCCAAACACACCCGATACAGAACTCTATTGGTGAAGGTGCCAGAAAGGAGTTCTCTTGGAAGTTCTTACACTGCCCCGGTAGCCAGCTAAAAGACACCACAAAAGTTGTTCTACTTGCTTTCTGGGCTGAGATGGGGAATCGCTGACTTTTGGAGTCGGCTGGTGACAAAATGTTCGAAACACATCCCATGCACAACTCCCCCGGGGAAGGTGCCAGAAAGGAGTTCAGTTGGTAGTTCTTACACTGCCCCGGTAGCCAGCTAAAAGAGACCACAAAAGTTGTTCTACTTGCTTTCTGGGCTGAATTGGGAATCGCTGACTTTTGGAGTCGGCTGGTTAGAAATTGTTCCAAACACACCCCATGCACAACTCAACCGGGGAAGGTGTTAGAAAGGAGTTCTGTTGGTAGTTCTTCCACTGCCCCGGTAGCCAGCTGAAAGACACCACAAAAGTTGTTCTACCTGCTTTCTGGGCTGAGATGGGGAATCGCTGACTTTTGGACTCGGCTGGTTAGAAATTGTTCCAAACACACCCCATGCACAACTCCACCGGGGAAGGTGCCAGAAAGGAGTTCTTTTGTTAGTTCCTACACTGCCCCGGTAGCCAGCTGAAAGACACCACAAAAGTTGTTCTACTTGCTTTTTGGGCTGAGATGGGGAATCGCTGACTTTTGGACTCGGCTGGTTAGAAATTGTTCCAAACACAACCCATACACAACTCAACCGGGGAAGGTGTTAGAAAGGAGTTCTGTTGGTAGTTCTTCCACTGCCCCGGTAGCCAGCTGAAAGACACCACAAAAGTTGTTCTACCTGCTTTCTGGGCTGAGATGGGGAATCGCTGACTTTTGGAGTCGGCTGGTGACAAAATGTTCGAAACACATCCCATGCACAACTCCACCGGGGAAGGTGCCAGAAAGGAGTTCTTTTGTTAGTTCCTACACTGCCCCGGAAGCCAGCTGAAAGACACCACAAAAGTGGTTCTACTTGCTTTCTGGGCTGAGATGGGGAATCGCTAACCTTCGTAGTAGATTGGTGAGAAAGTGTTCCAAACACACCCGATACAGAACTCTATTGGTGAAGGTGCCAGAAAGGAGTTCTCTTGGAAGTTCTTACACTGCCCCGGTAGCCAGCTTAAAGACACCACAAAAGTTGTTCTCCCTGCTTTCTGGGCTGAGATGGGGAATCGCTGACTTTTGGACTCGGCTGGTGACAAAGTGTTGCAAACACAACCCATGCACAACTCCACCGGGGAAGGTGCCAGAAAGGAGTTCTGTTGCTTGTTCTTACACTGCCCCGGTAGCCAGCTAAAAGACACCACAAAAGTTGTTCTACCTGCTTTCTGGGCTGAGATGGGGAATCGCTGACTTTTGGAGTCGGCTGGTTAGAAATTGTTCCAAACACACCCCATGCACAACTCCCCCGGGGAAGGTGCCAGAAAGGAGTTCTTTTGTTAGTTCCTACACTGCCCCGGTAGCCAGCTGAAAGATACCACAAAAGTTGTTCTACCTGCTTGCTGGGCTGAGATGGGGAATCGCTGACTTTTGGAGTCGGCTGGTGACAAAGTGTTGCAAAAACACCCCATGCACAACTCCCCCGGGGAAGGTGCCAGAAAGGAGTTCTGTTAATAGTTCTTACACTGCCCCCGAAGCCAGCTGAAAGACACCACAAAAGTTGTTCTACCTGCTTTCTGAGCTGAGATGGGGAATCGATGACTTTTGAAGTAGACGGATGATAAAGTGTTGCAAACACACCCCATGCACAGCTCCACCGGGGAAGGTGCCAGAAAGGAGTTCTGTTGGTAGTTCTTACACTGCCCCGGTAGCCAGCTGAAAGACACCACAAAAGTTGTTCTCCCTGCTTTCTGGGCTGAGATGGGAAATCGGTGACTTTTGGACTCGGCTGGTGACAAAGTGTTGCAAACACAACCCATGCAGAACTCTACCGGGGAAGGTGCCAGAAAGGAGTTCTGTTGGTAGTTCTTACACTGCCCTGGAAGCCAGCTTAAAGACACCACAAAAGTTGTTCTCCCTGCTTTCTGGGCTGAGATGGGAAATCGCTGACTTTTGGAGTCGGCTGGTGACAAAGTGTTGCAAACACAACCCATGCACAACTCCACCGGGGAAGGTGCCAGAAAGGAGTTCTGTTGCTTGTTCTTACACTGCCCCGGTAGCCAGCTAAAAGACACCACAAAAGTTGTTCTACCTTCTTTCTGGGCTGAGACGGGGAATTGCTGACTTTTGGAGTCGGCTGGTGAAAAAATGTTGCAAACACACCCCATGCACAACTCCACCGGGGAAGGTGCCAGAAAGGAGTTCTTTTGTTAGTTCCTACACTGCCCCGGTAGCCAGCTGAAAGACACCACAAAAGTTGTTCTACTTGCTTTTTGGGCTGAGATGGGGAATCGCTGACTTTTGGACTCGGCTGGTTAGAAATTGTTCCAAACACAACCCATGCACAACTCCACCGGGGAAGGTGCCAGAAAGGAGTTCTGTTGGTAGTTCTTACACGGCCCCGGTAGCCAGCTGAAAGACACCACAAAAGTTGTTCTACCTGCTTTCTGGGCTGAGATGGGGAATCGCTGACTTTTGGAGTCGGCTGGTGACAAAATGTTCGAAACACATCCCATGCACAACTCCCCCGGGGAAGGTGCCAGAAAGGAGTTCTTTTGTTAGTTCCTACACTGCCCCGGTAGCCAGCTGAAAGACACCACAAAAGTTGTTCTACTTGCTTTTTGGGCTGAGATGGGGAATCGCTGACTTTTGGACTCGGCTGGTTAGAAATTGTTCCAAACACAACCCATGCACAACTCCACCGGGGAAGGTGCCAGAAAGGAGTTCTGTTGGTAGTTCTTACACTGCCCCGGAAGCCAGCTGAAAGACACCACAAAAGTTGTTCTCCCTGCTTTCTGGGCTGAGATGGGGAATCGCTGACTTTTGGAGTCGGCTGGTGACAAAATGTTCGAAACACATCCCATGCACAACTCCCCCGGGGAAGGTGCCAGAAAGGAGTTCTTTTGTTAGTTCCTACACTGCCCCGGAAGCCAGCTGAAAGACACCACAAAAGTTGTTCTACTTGCTTTCTGGGCTGAATTGGGAATCGCTGACTTTTGGACTCGGCTGGTTAGAAATTGTTCCAAACACACCCCATACACAACTCAACCGGGGAAGGTGTTAGAAAGGAGTTCTGTTGGTAGTTCTTCCTTTGCCCCGGTAGCCAGGTGAAAGACACCACAAAAGTTGTTCTACTTGCTTTCTGGGCTGAGATGGGGAATCGCTGACTTTTGGAGTCGGCTGGTGACAAAATGTTCGAAACACATCCCATGCACAACTCCACCGGGGAAGGTGCCAGAAAGGAGTTCTTTTGTTAGTTCCTACACTGCCCCGGAAGCCAGCTGAAAGACACCACAAAAGTGGTTCTACTTGCTTTCTGGGCTGAGATGGGGAATCGCTGACTTTTGGACTCGGCTGGTTAGAAATTGTTCCAAACACAACCCATGCACAACTCCACCGGGGAAGGTGCCAGAAAGGAGTTCTGTTGGTAGTTCTTACACGGCCCCGGTAGCCAGCTGAAAGACACCACAAAAGTTGTTCTACCTGCTTTCTGGGCTGAGATGGGGAATCGCTGACTTTTGGAGTCGGCTGGTGACAAAATGTTCGAAACACATCCCATGCACAACTCCCCCGGGGAAGGTGCCAGAAAGGAGTTCTTTTGTTAGTTCCTACACTGCCCCGGTAGCCAGCTGAAAGACACCACAAAAGTTGTTCTACTTGCTTTTTGGGCTGAGATGGGGAATCGCTGACTTTTGGAGTCGGCTGGTTAGAAATTGTTCCAAACACAACCCATGCACAACTCAACCGGGGAAGGTGCCAGAAAGGAGTTCTGTTGGTAGTTCTTACACTGCCCCGGTAGCCAGCTGAAAGACACCACAAAAGTTGTTCTCCCTGCTTTCTGGGCTGAGATGGGGAATCGCTGACTTTTGGAGTCGGCTGGTGACAAAATGTTCGAAACACATCCCATGCACAACTCCCCCGGGGAAGGTGCCAGAAAGGAGTTCTTTTGTTAGTTCCTACACTGCCCCGGAAGCCAGCTGAAAGACACCACAAAAGTTGTTCTACTTGCTTTCTGGGCTGAATTGGGAATCGCTGACTTTTGGACTCGGCTGGTTAGAAATTGTTCCAAACACACCCCATACACAACTCAACCGGGGAAGGTGTTAGAAAGGAGTTCTGTTGGTAGTTCTTCCACTGCCCCGGTAGCCAGGTGAAAGACACCACAAAAGTTGTTCTACTTGCTTTCTGGGCTGAGATGGGGAATCGCTGACTTTTGGAGTCGGCTGGTGACAAAATGTTCGAAACACATCCCATGCACAACTCCACCGGGGAAGGTGCCAGAAAGGAGTTCTTTTGTTAGTTCCTACACTGCCCCGGAAGCCAGCTGAAAGACACCACAAAAGTTGTTCTACTTGCTTTCTGGGCTGAGATGGGGAATCGCTGACTTTTGGACTCAGCTGATTAGAAATTGTTCCAAACACACCCCATGCACAACTCCCCGGGGAAGGTGCCAGAAAGGAGTTCTGTTGGTAGTTCTTACACTGCCCCGGTAGCCAGCTGAAAGACACCACAAAAGTTGTTCTCCCTGCTTTCTGGGCTGAGATGGGAAATCGCTAACCTTCGAAGTAGATTGGTGAGAAAGTGTTCCAAACACACCCGATACAGAACTCTATTGGTGAAGGTGCCAGAAAGGAGTTCTGTTGGTAGTTCTTCCACTGCCCCGGTAGCCAGCTAAAAGACACCACAAAAGTTGTTCTACTTGCTTTCTGGGCTGAGATGGGGAATCGCTGACTTTTGGAGTCGGATGGTGACAAAATGTTCGAAACACATCCCATGCACAACTCCACCGGGGAAGGTGCCAGAAAGGAGTTCTGTTGGTAGTTCTTACACTGCCCCGGTAGCCAACTAAAAGAGACCACAAAAGTTGTTCTACTTGCTTTCTGGGCTGAATTGGGAATCGCTGACTTTTGGAGTCGGCTGGTTAGAAATTGTTCCAAACACACCCCATGCACAACTCAACCGGGGAAGGTGTTAGAAAGGAGTTCTGGTGGTAGTTCTTCCACTGCCCCGGTAGCCAGCTGAAAGACACCACAAAAGTTGTTCTACTTGCTTGCTGGGCTGAGATGGGGAATCGCTGACTTTTGGAGTCGGCTGGTGACAAAGTGTTGCAAAAACACCCCATGCACAACTCCCCCGGGGAAGGTGCCAGAAAGGAGTTCTGTTAATAGTTCTTACACTGCCCCGGAAGCCAGCTGAAAGACACCACAAAAGTTGTTCTACCTGCTTTCTGAGCTGAGATGGGGAATCGATGACTTTTGAAGTAGACGGATGATAAAGTGTTGCAAACACACCCCATGCACAGCTCCACCGGGGAAGGTGCCAGAAAGGAGTTCTGTTGGTAGTTCTTACACTGCCCCGGAAGCCAGCTTAAAGACACCACAAAAGTTGTTCTCCCTGCTTTCTGGGCTGAGATGGGAAATCGCTGACTTTTGGAGTCGGCTGGTGACAAAGTGTTGCAAACACAACCCATGCACAACTCCACCGGGGAAGGTGCCAGAAAGGAGTTCTGTTGCTTGTTCTTACACTGCCCCGGTAGCCAGCTAAAAGACACCACAAAAGTTGTTCTACCTGCTTTCTGGGCTGAGATGGGGAATCGCTGACTTTTGGACTCGGCTGGTTAGAAATTGTTCCAAACACAACCCATGCACAACTCCACCGGGGAAGGTGCCAGAAAGGAGTTCTTTTGTTAGTTCCTACACTGCCCCGGTAGCCAGCTGAAAGACACCACAAAAGTTGTTCTACTTGCTTTCTGGGCTGAGATGGGGAATCGCTGACTTTTGGACTCGGCTGGTTAGAAATTGTTCCAAACACAACCCATACACAACTCAACCGGGGAAGGTGTTAGAAAGGAGTTCTGTTGGTAGTTCTTCCACTGCCCCGGTAGCCAGCTGAAAGACACCACAAAAGTTGTTCTACCTGCTTTCTGGGCTGAGATGGGGAATCGCTGACTTTTGGAGTCGGCTGGTGACAAAATGTTCGAAACACATCCCATGCACAACTCCACCGGGGAAGGTGCCAGAAAGGAGTTCTTTTGTTAGTTCCTACACTGCCCCGGAAGCCAGCTGAAAGACACCATAAAAGTGGTTCTACTTGCTTTCTGGGCTGAGATGGGAAATCGCTAACCTTCGTAGTAGATTGGTGAGAAAGTGTTCCAAACACACCCGATACAGAACTCTATTGGTGAAGGTGCCAGAAAGGAGTTCTCTTGGAAGTTCTTACACTGCCCCGGTAGCCAGCTTAAAGACACCACAAAAGTTGTTCTACCTGCTTTCTGGGCTGAGATGGGGAATCGCTGACTTTTGGAGTCGGCTGGTGACAAAATGTTCCAAACACATCCCATGCACAACTCCACCGGGGAAGGTGCCAGAAAGGAGTTCTGTTGGTAGTTCCTACACTGCCCCGGTAGCCAGCTGAAAGATACCACAAAAGTTGTTCTACTTGCTTTCTGGGCTGAGATGGGGAATTGCTGACTTTTGGAGTCGGCTGGTGAAAAAATGTTGCAAACACACCCCTTGCACAACTCCCCCGGGGAAGGTGCCAGAAAGGAGTTCTTTTGTTAGTTCCTACACTGCCCCGGAAGCCAGCTGAAAGACACCACAAAAGTTGTTCTACTTGCTTTCTGGGCTGAATTGGGAATCACTGACTTTTGGACTCGGCAGGTTAGAAATTGTTCCAAACACACCCCATGCACAACTCCACCGGGGAAGGTGTTAGAAAGGAGTTCTGTTGGTAGTTCTTCCACTGCCCCGGTAGCCAGCTGAAAGACACCACAAAAGTGGTTCTCCCTGCTTTCTGGGCTGAGATTGGGAATAGCTGAGTTTTGGAGTCGGCTGGTGACAAAATGTTCCAAACACAGCCCATGCAGAACTCCACCGGGAAAGGTGCCAGAAAGGAGTTCTGTTGCTTGTTCTTACACTGCCTCGGTAGCCAGCTGAAAGACACCACAAAAGTGGTTCTACCTGCTTTTTGCCTGAGATGGGGAATTGCTGACTTTTGGACTCGGCTGGTGACAAAATGTTCCAAACACATCCCATGCACAACTCCCCCGGGGAAGGTGCCAGAAAGGAGTTCTGTTGCTTGTTCTTACACTGCCCCGGTAGCCAACTAAAAGAGACCACAAAAGTTGTTCTACTTGCTTTCTGGGCTGAGATGGGGAATAGCTGAGTTTTGGACTCGGCTGGTGACAAAATGTTCCAAACACAGCCCATGCACAACTCCCCCGGGGAAGGTGCCAGAAAGGAGTTCTGTTGGTAGTTCTTACACTGCCCCGGTAGCCAGCTGAAATACACCACAAAAGTGGTTCTCCCTGCTTGCTGGGCTGAGATGGGGAATCGCTGACTTTTGGACTCGGCTGGTTAGAAATTGTTCCAAAAACACTACATGCACAACTCCCTCGGGGAAGGTGTCAGAAAGGAATTCCGTTGCTTGTTCTTCCACTGCCCCGGTAGCCAGCTAAAAGACACCACAAAAGTTGTTCTACCTGCTTTCTGGGCTGAGACGGGGAATTGCTGACTTTTGGAGTCGGCTGGTGAAAAAATGTTGCAAACACACCCCTTGCACAACTCCCCTGGGGAAGGTGCTAGAAAGGAGTTCTTTTGTTAGTTCCTACACTGCCCCGGTAGCCAGCTGAAAGACACCACAAAAGTTGTTCTACCTGCTTTCTGGGCTGAGATGGGGAATCGCTGACTTTTGGACTCGGCTGGTTAGAAATTGTTCCAAACACAACCCATGCACAACTCCACCGGGGAAGGTGCCAGAAAGGAGTTCTGTTGGTAGTTCTTACACGGCCCCGGTAGCCAGCTGAAAGACACCACAAAAGTTGTTCTACCTGCTTTCTGGGCTGAGATGGGGAATCGCTGACTTTTGGAGTCGGCTGGTGACAAAATGTTCCAAACACACCCCATGCAGAACTCCCCCGGGGAAGGTGCCAGAAAGGAGTTCTTTTGTTAGTTCCTACACTGCCCCGGTAGCCAGCTGAAAGACACCACAAAAGTTGTTCTACCTGCTTTCTGGGCTGAGATGGGGAATCGCTGACTTTTGGAGTCGGCTGTGACAAAATGTTCGAAACACATCCCATGCACAACTCCCCCGGGGAAGGTGCCAGAAAGGAGTTCTTTTGTTAGTTCCTACACTGCCCCGGAAGCCAGCTGAAAGACACCACAAAAGTGGTTCTACTTGCTTTCTGGGCTGAGATGGGGAATCGCTGACTTTTGGACTCAGCTGGTTAGAAATTGTTCCAAACACACCCCATGCACAACTCCCCGGGGAAGGTGCCAGAAAGGAGTTCTGTTGGTAGTTCTTACACTGCCCCGGTAGCCAGCTGAAAGACACCACAAAAGTTGTTCTCCCTGCTTTCTGGGCTGAGATGGGAAATCGCTAACCTTCGTAGTAGATTGGTGAGAAAGTGTTCCAAACACACCCGATACAGAACTCTATTGGTGAAGGTGCCAGAAAGGAGTTCTGTTGGTAGTTCTTCCACTGCCCCGGTAGCCAGCTAGAAGACACCACAAAAGTTGTTCTACTTGCTTTCTGGGCTGAGATGGGGAATCGCTGACTTTTGGACTTGGCTGGTTAGAAATTGTTCCAAACACAACCCATACACAACTCAACCGGGGAAGGTGTTAGAAAGGAGTTCTGTTGGTAGTTCTTCCACTGCCCCGGTAGCCAGCTGAAAGACACCACAAAAGTTGTTCTACCTGCTTTCTGGGCTGAGATGGGGAATCGCTGACTTTTGGAGTCGGCTGGTGACAAAATGTTCGAAACACATCCCATGCACAACTCCACCGGGGAAGGTGCCAGAAAGGAGTTCTTTTGTTAGTTCCTACACTGCCCCGGAAGCCAGTTGAAAGACACCATAAAAGTGGTTCTACTTGCTTTCTGGGCTGAGATGGGGAATCGCTAACCTTCGTAGTAGATTGGTGAGAAAGTGTTCCAAACACACCCGATACAGAACTCTATTGGTGAAGGTGCCAGAAAGGAGTTCTCTTGGAAGTTCTTACACTGCCCCGGTAGCCAGCTGAAAGACACCACAAAAGTTGTTCTACCTGCTTTCTGGGCTGAGATGGGGAATCGCTGACTTTTGGAGTCGGCTGGTTAGAAATTGTTCCAAACACACCCCATGCACAACTCCACCGGGGAAGGTGCCAGAAAGGAGTTCTTTTGTTAGTTCCTACACTGCCCCGGTAGCCAGCTGAAAGACACCACAAAAGTTGTTCTACTTGCTTTTTGGGCTGAGATGGGGAATCGCTGACTTTTGGACTCGGCTGGTTAGAAATTGTTCCAAACACAACCCATGCACAACTCCACCGGGGAAGGTGCCAGAAAGGAGTTCTGTTGGTAGTTCTTACACGGCCCCGGTAGCCAGCTGAAAGACACCACAAAAGTTGTTCTACCTGCTTTCTGGGCTGAGATGGGGAATCGCTGACTTTTGGAGTCGGCTGGTGACAAAATGTTCGAAACACATCCCATGCACAACTCCCCCGGGGAAGGTGCCAGAAAGGAGTTCTTTTGTTAGTTCCTACACTGCCCCGGTAGCCAGCTGAAAGACACCACAAAAGTTGTTCTACTTGCTTTTTGGGCTGAGATGGGGAATCGCTGACTTTTGGACTCGGCTGGTTAGAAATTGTTCCAAACACAACCCATGCACAACTCCACCGGGGAAGGTGCCAGAAAGGAGTTCTGTTGGTAGTTCTTACACTGCCCCGGAAGCCAGCTGAAAGACACCACAAAAGTTGTTCTACCTGCTTTCTGGGCTGAGATGGGGAATCGCTGACTTTTGGAGTCGGCTGGTGACAAAATGTTCAAAACACATCCCATGCACAACTCCCCCGGGGAAGGTGCCAGAAAGGAGTTCTTTTGTTAGTTCCTACACTGCCCCGGAAGCCAGCTGAAAGACACCACAAAAGTTGTTCTACTTGCTTTCTGGGCTGAATTGGGAATCGCTGACTTTTGGACTCGGCTGGTTAGAAATTGTTCCAAACACACCCCATACACAACTCAACCGGGGAAGGTGTTAGAAAGGAGTTCTGTTGGTAGTTCTTCCACTGCCCCGGTAGCCAGGTGAAAGACACCACAAAAGTTGTTCTACTTGCTTTCTGGGCTGAGATGGGGAATCGCTGACTTTTGGAGTCGGCTGGTGACAAAATGTTCGAAACACATCCCATGCACAACTCCACCGGGGAAGGTGCCAGAAAGGAGTTCTTTTGTTAGTTCCTACACTGCCCCGGAAGCCAGCTGAAAGACACCACAAAAGTGGTTCTACTTGCTTTCTGGGCTGAGATGGGGAATCGCTGACTTTTGGACTCGGCTGGTTAGAAATTGTTCCAAACACAACCCATGCACAACTCCACCGGGGAAGGTGCCAGAAAGGAGTTCTGTTGGTAGTTCTTACACGGCCCCGGTAGCCAGCTGAAAGACACCACAAAAGTTGTTCTACCTGCTTTCTGGGCTGAGATGGGGAATCGCTGACTTTTGGAGTCGGCTGGTTAGAAATTGTTCCAAACACACCCCATGCACAACTCCACCGGGGAAGGTGCCAGAAAGGAGTTCTTTTGTTAGTTCCTACACTGCCCCGGTAGCCAGCTGAAAGACACCACAAAAGTTGTTCTACTTGCTTTTTGGGCTGAGATGGGGAATCGCTGACTTTTGGAGTCGGCTGGTGACAAAATGTTCGAAACACATCCCATGCACAACTCCACCGGGGAAGGTGCCAGAAAGGAGTTCTTTTGTTAGTTCCTACACTGCCCCGGAAGCCAGTTGAAAGACACCATAAAAGTGGTTCTACTTGCTTTCTGGGCTGAGATGGGGAATCGCTAACCTTCGTAGTAGATTGGTGAGAAAGTGTTCCAAACACACCCGATACAGAACTCTATTGGTGAAGGTGCCAGAAAGGAGTTCTCTTGGAAGTTCTTACACTGCCCCGGTAGCCAGCTGAAAGACACCACAAAAGTTGTTCTACCTGCTTTCTGGGCTGAGATGGGGAATCGCTGACTTTTGGAGTCGGCTGGTTAGAAATTGTTCCAAACACACCCCATGCACAACTCCACCGGGGAAGGTGCCAGAAAGGAGTTCTTTTGTTAGTTCCTACACTGCCCCGGTAGCCAGCTGAAAGACACCACAAAAGTTGTTCTACTTGCTTTTTGGGCTGAGATGGGGAATCGCTGACTTTTGGACTCGGCTGGTTAGAAATTGTTCCAAACACAACCCATGCACAACTCCACCGGGGAAGGTGCCAGAAAGGAGTTCTGTTGGTAGTTCTTACACGGCCCCGGTAGCCAGCTGAAAGACACCACAAAAGTTGTTCTACCTGCTTTCTGGGCTGAGATGGGGAATCGCTGACTTTTGGAGTCGGCTGGTGACAAAATGTTCGAAACACATCCCATGCACAACTCCCCCGGGGAAGGTGCCAGAAAGGAGTTCTTTTGTTAGTTCCTACACTGCCCCGGTAGCCAGCTGAAAGACACCACAAAAGTTGTTCTACTTGCTTTTTGGGCTGAGATGGGGAATCGCTGACTTTTGGACTCGGCTGGTTAGAAATTGTTCCAAACACAACCCATGCACAACTCCACCGGGGAAGGTGCCAGAAAGGAGTTCTGTTGGTAGTTCTTACACTGCCCCGGAAGCCAGCTGAAAGACACCACAAAAGTTGTTCTACCTGCTTTCTGGGCTGAGATGGGGAATCGCTGACTTTTGGAGTCGGCTGGTGACAAAATGTTCAAAACACATCCCATGCACAACTCCCCCGGGGAAGGTGCCAGAAAGGAGTTCTTTTGTTAGTTCCTACACTGCCCCGGAAGCCAGCTGAAAGACACCACAAAAGTTGTTCTACTTGCTTTCTGGGCTGAATTGGGAATCGCTGACTTTTGGACTCGGCTGGTTAGAAATTGTTCCAAACACACCCCATACACAACTCAACCGGGGAAGGTGTTAGAAAGGAGTTCTGTTGGTAGTTCTTCCACTGCCCCGGTAGCCAGGTGAAAGACACCACAAAAGTTGTTCTACTTGCTTTCTGGGCTGAGATGGGGAATCGCTGACTTTTGGAGTCGGCTGGTGACAAAATGTTCGAAACACATCCCATGCACAACTCCACCGGGGAAGGTGCCAGAAAGGAGTTCTTTTGTTAGTTCCTACACTGCCCCGGAAGCCAGCTGAAAGACACCACAAAAGTGGTTCTACTTGCTTTCTGGGCTGAGATGGGGAATCGCTGACTTTTGGACTCGGCTGGTTAGAAATTGTTCCAAACACAACCCATGCACAACTCCACCGGGGAAGGTGCCAGAAAGGAGTTCTGTTGGTAGTTCTTACACGGCCCCGGTAGCCAGCTGAAAGACACCACAAAAGTTGTTCTACCTGCTTTCTGGGCTGAGATGGGGAATCGCTGACTTTTGGAGTCGGCTGGTTAGAAATTGTTCCAAACACACCCCATGCACAACTCCACCGGGGAAGGTGCCAGAAAGGAGTTCTTTTGTTAGTTCCTACACTGCCCCGGTAGCCAGCTGAAAGACACCACAAAAGTTGTTCTACTTGCTTTTTGGGCTGAGATGGGGAATCGCTGACTTTTGGACTCGGCTGGTTAGAAATTGATCCAAACACAACCCATGCACAACTCCACCGGGGAAGGTGCCAGAAAGGAGTTCTGTTGGTAGTTCTTACACGGCCCCGGTAGCCAGCTGAAAGACACCACAAAAGTTGTTCTACCTGCTTTCTGGGCTGAGATGGGGAATCGCTGACTTTTGGAGTCGGCTGGTGACAAAATGTTCGAAACACATCCCATGCACAACTCCCCCGGGGAAGGTGCCAGAAAGGAGTTCTTTTGTTAGTTCCTACACTGCCCCGGTAGCCAGCTGAAAGACACCACAAAAGTTGTTCTACTTGCTTTTTGGGCTGAGATGGGGAATCGCTGACTTTTGGACTCGGCTGGTTAGAAATTGTTCCAAACACAACCCATGCACAACTCCACCGGGGAAGGTGCCAGAAAGGAGTTCTGTTGGTAGTTCTTACACTGCCCCGGAAGCCAGCTGAAAGACACCACAAAAGTTGTTCTACCTGCTTTCTGGGCTGAGATGGGGAATCGCTGACTTTTGGAGTCGGCTGGTGACAAAATGTTCGAAACACATCCCATGCACAACTCCCCCGGGGAAGGTGCCAGAAAGGAGTTCTTTTGTTAGTTCCTACACTGCCCCGGAAGCCAGCTGAAAGACACCACAAAAGTTGTTCTACTTGCTTTCTGGGCTGAATTGGGAATCGCTGACTTTTGGACTCGGCTGGTTAGAAATTGTTCCAAACACACCCCATACACAACTCAACCGGGGAAGGTGTTAGAAAGGAGTTCTGTTGGTAGTTCTTCCACTGCCCCGGTAGCCAGGTGAAAGACACCACAAAAGTTGTTCTACTTGCTTTCTGGGCTGAGATGGGGAATCGCTGACTTTTGGAGTCGGCTGGTGACAAAATGTTCGAAACACATCCCATGCACAACTCCACCGGGGAAGGTGCCAGAAAGGAGTTCTTTTGTTAGTTCCTACACTGCCCCGGAAGCCAGCTGAAAGACACCACAAAAGTGGTTCTACTTGCTTTCTGGGCTGAGATGGGGAATCGCTGACTTTTGGACTCGGCTGGTTAGAAATTGTTCCAAACACAACCCATGCACAACTCCACCGGGGAAGGTGCCAGAAAGGAGTTCTGTTGGTAGTTCTTACACGGCCCCGGTAGCCAGCTGAAAGACACCACAAAAGTTGTTCTACCTGCTTTCTGGGCTGAGATGGGGAATCGCTGACTTTTGGAGTCGGCTGGTGACAAAATGTTCGAAACACATCCCATGCACAACTCCCCCGGGGAAGGTGCCAGAAAGGAGTTCTTTTGTTAGTTCCTACACTGCCCCGGTAGCCAGCTGAAAGACACCACAAAAGTTGTTCTACTTGCTTTTTGGGCTGAGATGGGGAATCGCTGACTTTTGGAGTCGGCTGGTTAGAAATTGTTCCAAACACAACCCATGCACAACTCAACCGGGGAAGGTGCCAGAAAGGAGTTCTGTTGGTAGTTCTTACACTGCCCCGGTAGCCAGCTGAAAGACACCACAAAAGTTGTTCTCCCTGCTTTCTGGGCTGAGATGGGGAATCGCTGACTTTTGGAGTCGGCTGGTGACAAAATGTTCGAAACACATCCCATGCACAACTCCACCGGGGAAGGTGCCAGAAAGGAGTTCTTTTGTTAGTTCCTACACTGCCCCGGAAGCCAGCTGAAAGACACCACAAAAGTTGTTCTACTTGCTTTCTGGGCTGAATTGGGAATCGCTGACTTTTGGACTCGGCTGGTTAGAAATTGTTCCAAACACACCCCATACACAACTCAACCGGGGAAGGTGTTAGAAAGGAGTTCTGTTGGTAGTTCTTCCACTGCCCCGGTAGCCAGGTGAAAGACACCACAAAAGTTGTTCTACTTGCTTTCTGGGCTGAGATGGGGAATCGCTGACTTTTGGAGTCGGCTGGTGACAAAATGTTCGAAACACATCCCATGCACAACTCCACCGGGGAAGGTGCCAGAAAGGAGTTCTGTTGGTAGTTCTTACACTGCCCCGGAAGCCAGCTGAAAGACACCACAAAAGTTGTTCTACTTGCTTTCTGGGCTGAGATGGGGAATCGCTGACTTTTGGACTCAGCTGATTAGAAATTGTTCCAAACACACCCCATGCACAACTCCCCGGGGAAGGTGCCAGAAAGGAGTTCTGTTGGTAGTTCTTACACTGCCCCGGTAGCCAGCTGAAAGACACCACAAAAGTTGTTCTCCCTGCTTTCTGGGCTGAGATGGGAAATCGCTAACCTTCGAAGTAGATTGGTGAGAAAGTGTTCCAAACACACCCGATACAGAACTCTATTGGTGAAGGTGCCAGAAAGGAGTTCTGTTGGTAGTTCTTCCACTGCCCCGGTAGCCAGCTAAAAGACACCACAAAAGTTGTTCTACTTGCTTTCTGGGCTGAGATGGGGAATCGCTGACTTTTGGAGTCGGATGGTGACAAAATGTTCGAAACACATCCCATGCACAACTCCACCGGGGAAGGTGCCAGAAAGGAGTTCTGTTGGTAGTTCTTACACTGCCCCGGTAGCCAACTAAAAGAGACCACAAAAGTTGTTCTACTTGCTTTCTGGGCTGAATTGGGAATCGCTGACTTTTGGAGTCGGCTGGTTAGAAATTGTTCCAAACACACCCCATGCACAACTCAACCGGGGAAGGTGATAGAAAGGAGTTCTGGTGGTAGTTCTTCCACTGCCCCGGTAGCCAGCTGAAAGACACCACAAAAGTTGTTCTACTTGCTTGCTGGGCTGAGATGGGGAATCGCTGACTTTTGGAGTCGGCTGGTGACAAAGTGTTGCAAAAACACCCCATGCACAACTCCCCCGGGGAAGGTGCCAGAAAGGAGTTCTGTTAATAGTTCTTACACTGCCCCGGAAGCCAGCTGAAAGACACCACAAAAGTTGTTCTACCTGCTTTCTGAGCTGAGATGGGGAATCGATGACTTTTGAAGTAGACGGATGATAAAGTGTTGCAAACACACCCCATCCACAGCTCCACCGGGGAAGGTGCCAGAAAGGAGTTCTGTTGGTAGTTCTTACACTGCCCCGGAAGCCAGCTTAAAGACACCACAAAAGTTGTTCTCCCTGCTTTCTGGGCTGAGATGGGAAATCGCTGACTTTTGGAGTCGGCTGGTGACAAAGTGTTGCAAACACAACCCATGCACAACTCCACCGGGGAAGGTGCCAGAAAGGAGTTCTGTTGCTTGTTCTTACACTGCCCCGGTAGCCAGCTAAAAGACACCACAAAAGTTGTTCTACCTGCTTTCTGGGCTGAGATGGGGAATCGCTGACTTTTGGACTCGGCTGGTTAGAAATTGTTCCAAACACACCCCATGCACAACTCCACCGGGGAAGGTGCCAGAAAGGAGTTCTTTTGTTAGTTCCTACACTGCCCCGGTAGCCAGCTGAAAGACACCACAAAAGTTGTTCTACTTGCTTTCTGGGCTGAGATGGGGAATCGCTGACTTTTGGACTCGGCTGGTTAGAAATTGTTCCAAACACAACCCATACACAACTCAACCGGGGAAGGTGTTAGAAAGGAGTTCTGTTGGTAGTTCTTCCACTGCCCCGGTAGCCAGCTAAAAGACACCACAAAAGTTGTTCTACCTGCTTTCTGGGCTGAGATGGGGAATCCCTGACTTTTGGAGTCGGCTGGTGACAAAATATTCGAAACACATCCCATGCACAACTCCACCGGGGAAGGTGCCAGAAAGGAGTTCTTTTGTTAGTTCCTACACTGCCCCGGAAGCCAGCTGAAAGACACCATAAAAGTGGTTCTACTTGCTTTCTGGGCTGAGATGGGAAATCGCTAACCTTCGTAGTAGATTGGTGAGAAAGTGTTCCAAACACACCCGATACAGAACTCTATTGGTGAAGGTGCCAGAAAGGAGTTCTCTTGGAAGTTCTTACACTGCCCCGGTAGCCAGCTTAAAGACACCACAAAAGTTGTTCTACCTGCTTTCTGGGCTGAGATGGGGAATCGCTGACTTTTGGAGTCGGCTGGTGAAAAAATGTTGCAAACACATCCCATGCACAACTCCACCGGGGAAGGTGCCAGAAAGGAGTTCTGTTGGTAGTTCCTACACTGCCCCGGTAGCCAGCTGAAAGATACCACAAAAGTTGTTCTACTTGCTTTCTGGGCTGAGATGGGGAATTGCTGACTTTTGGAGTCGGCTGGTGAAAAAATGTTGCAAACACACCCCTTGCACAACTCCCCCGGGGAAGGTGCCAGAAAGGAGTTCTTTTGTTAGTTCCTACACTGCCCCGGAAGCCAGCTGAAAGACACCACAAAAGTTGTTCTACTTGCTTTCTGGGCTGAATTGGGAATCACTGACTTTTGGACTCGGCAGGTTAGAAATTGTTCCAAACACACCCCATGCACAACTCCACCGGGGAAGGTGTTAGAAAGGAGTTCTGTTGGTAGTTCTTCCACTGCCCCGGTAGCCAGCTGAAAGACACCACAAAAGTGGTTCTCCCTGCTTTCTGGGCTGAGATTGGGAATAGCTGAATTTTGGAGTCGGCTGGTGACAAAATGTTCCAAACACAGCCCATGCAGAACTCCACCGGGAAAGGTGCCAGAAAGGAGTTCTGTTGCTTGTTCTTACACTGCCTCGGTAGCCAGCTGAAAGACACCACAAAAGTGGTTCTACCTGCTTTTTGCCTGAGATGGGGAATTGCTGACTTTTGGACTCGGCTGGTGACAAAATGTTCCAAACACATCCCATGCACAACTCCCCCGGGGAAGGTGCCAGAAAGGAGTTCTGTTGCTTGTTCTTACACTGCCCCGGTAGCCAACTAAAAGAGACCACAAAAGTTGTTCTACTTGCTTTCTGGGCTGAGATGGGGAATAGCTGAGTTTTGGACTCGGCTGGTGACAAAATGTTCCAAACACAGCCCATGCACAACTCCCCCGGGGAAGGTGCCAGAAAGGAGTTCTGTTGCTTGTTCTTCCACTGCCCCGGTAGCCAGCTAAAAGACACCACAAAAGTTGTTCTACCTGCTTTCTGGGCTGAGATGGGGAATTGCTGACTTTTGGAGTCGGCTGGTGAAAAAATGTTGCAAACACACCCCTTGCACAACTCCCCTGGGGAAGGTGCTAGAAAGGAGTTCTTTTGTTAGTTCCTACACTGCCCCGGTAGCCAGCTGAAAGACACCACAAAAGTTGTTCTACCTGCTTTCTGGGCTGAGATGGGGAATCGCTGACTTTTGGACTCGGCTGGTTAGAAATTGTTCCAAACACAACCCATGCACAACTCCACCGGGGAAGGTGCCAGAAAGGAGTTCTGTTGGTAGTTCTTACACGGCCCCGGTAGCCAGCTGAAAGACACCACAAAAGTTGTTCTACCTGCTTTCTGGGCTGAGATGGGGAATCGCTGACTTTTGGAGTCGGCTGGTGACAAAATGTTCCAAACACACCCCATGCAGAACTCCACCGGGGAAGGTGCCAGAAAGGAGTTCTTTTGTTAGTTCCTACACTGCCCCGGTAGCCAGCTGAAAGACACCACAAAAGTTGTTCTACTTGCTTTTTGGGCTGAGATGGGGAATCGCTGACTTTTGGACTCGGCTGGTTAGAAATTGTTCCAAACACAACCCATGCACAACTCCACCGGGGAAGGTGCCAGAAAGGAGTTCTGTTGGTAGTTCTTACACGGCCCCGGTAGCCAGCTGAAAGACACCACAAAAGTTGTTCTACCTGCTTTCTGGGCTGAGATGGGGAATCGCTGACTTTTGGAGTCGGCTGGTGACAAAATGTTCGAAACACATCCCATGCACAACTCCCCCGGGGAAGGTGCCAGAAAGGAGTTCTTTTGTTAGTTCCTACACTGCCCCGGTAGCCAGCTGAAAGACACCACAAAAGTTGTTCTACTTGCTTTTTGGGCTGAGATGGGGAATCGCTGACTTTTGGACTCGGCTGGTTAGAAATTGTTCCAAACACAACCCATGCACAACTCCACCGGGGAAGGTGCCAGAAAGGAGTTCTGTTGGTAGTTCTTACACTGCCCCGGAAGCCAGCTGAAAGACACCACAAAAGTTGTTCTACCTGCTTTCTGGGCTGAGATGGGGAATCGCTGACTTTTGGAGTCGGCTGGTGACAAAATGTTCGAAACACATCCCATGCACAACTCCACCGGGGAAGGTGCCAGAAAGGAGTTCTTTTGTTAGTTCCTACACTGCCCCGGAAGCCAGCTGAAAGACACCACAAAAGTGGTTCTACTTGCTTTCTGGGCTGAGATGGGGAATCGCTGACTTTTGGACTCGGCTGGTTAGAAATTGTTCCAAACACAACCCATGCACAACTCCACCGGGGAAGGTGCCAGAAAGGAGTTCTGTTGGTAGTTCTTACACGGCCCCGGTAGCCAGCTGAAAGACACCACAAAAGTTGTTCTACCTGCTTTCTGGGCTGAGATGGGGAATCGCTGACTTTTGGAGTCGGCTGGTGACAAAATGTTCGAAACACATCCCATGCACAACTCCCCCGGGGAAGGTGCCAGAAAGGAGTTCTTTTGTTAGTTCCTACACTGCCCCGGTAGCCAGCTGAAAGACACCACAAAAGTTGTTCTACTTGCTTTTTGGGCTGAGATGGGGAATCGCTGACTTTTGGAGTCGGCTGGTTAGAAATTGTTCCAAACACAACCCATGCACAACTCAACCGGGGAAGGTGCCAGAAAGGAGTTCTGTTGGTAGTTCTTACACTGCCCCGGTAGCCAGCTGAAAGACACCACAAAAGTTGTTCTCCCTGCTTTCTGGGCTGAGATGGGGAATCGCTGACTTTTGGAGTCGGCTGGTGACAAAATGTTCGAAACACATCCCATGCAGAACTCCACCGGGGAAGGTGCCAGAAAGGAGTTCTTTTGTTAGTTCCTACACTGCCCCGGAAGCCAGCTGAAAGACACCACAAAAGTTGTTCTACTTGCTTTCTGGGCTGAATTGGGAATCGCTGACTTTTGGACTCGGCTGGTTAGAAATTGTTCCAAACACACCCCATACACAACTCAACCGGGGAAGGTGTTAGAAAGGAGTTCTGTTGGTAGTTCTTCCACTGCCCCGGTAGCCAGGTGAAAGACACCACAAAAGTTGTTCTACTTGCTTTCTGGGCTGAGATGGGGAATCGCTGACTTTTGGAGTCGGCTGGTGACAAAATGTTCGAAACACATCCCATGCACAACTCCACCGGGGAAGGTGCCAGAAAGGAGTTCTTTTGTTAGTTCCTACACTGCCCCGGAAGCCAGCTGAAAGACACCACAAAAGTTGTTCTACTTGCTTTCTGGGCTGAGATGGGGAATCGCTGACTTTTGGACTCAGCTGATTAGAAATTGTTCCAAACACACCCCATGCACAACTCCCCGGGGAAGGTGCCAGAAAGGAGTTCTGTTGGTAGTTCTTACACTGCCCCGGTAGCCAGCTGAAAGACACCACAAAAGTTGTTCTCCCTGCTTTCTGGGCTGAGATGGGAAATCGCTAACCTTCGAAGTAGATTGGTGAGAAAGTGTTCCAAACACACCCGATACAGAACTCTATTGGTGAAGGTGCCAGAAAGGAGTTCTGTTGGTAGTTCTTCCACTGCCCCGGTAGCCAGCTAAAAGACACCACAAAAGTTGTTCTACTTGCTTTCTGGGCTGAGATGGGGAATCGCTGACTTTTGGAGTCGGATGGTGACAAAATGTTCGAAACACATCCCATGCACAACTCCACCGGGGAAGGTGCCAGAAAGGAGTTCTGTTGGTAGTTCTTACACTGCCCCGGTAGCCAACTAAAAGAGACCACAAAAGTTGTTCTACTTGCTTTCTGGGCTGAATTGGGAATCGCTGACTTTTGGAGTCGGCTGGTTAGAAATTGTTCCAAACACACCCCATGCACAACTCAACCGGGGAAGGTGATAGAAAGGAGTTCTGGTGGTAGTTCTTCCACTGCCCCGGTAGCCAGCTGAAAGACACCACAAAAGTTGTTCTACTTGCTTGCTGGGCTGAGATGGGGAATCGCTGACTTTTGGAGTCGGCTGGTGACAAAGTGTTGCAAAAACACCCCATGCACAACTCCCCTGGGGAAGGTGCCAGAAAGGAGTTCTGTTAATAGTTCTTACACTGCCCCGGAAGCCAGCTGAAAGACACCACAAAAGTTGTTCTACCTGCTTTCTGAGCTGAGATGGGGAATCGATGACTTTTGAAGTAGACGGATGATAAAGTGTTGCAAACACACCCCATCCACAGCTCCACCGGGGAAGGTGCCAGAAAGGAGTTCTGTTGGTAGTTCTTACACTGCCCCGGAAGCCAGCTTAAAGACACCACAAAAGTTGTTCTCCCTGCTTTCTGGGCTGAGATGGGAAATCGGTGACTTTTGGAGTCGGCTGGTGACAAAGTGTTGCAAACACAACCCATGCACAACTCCACCGGGGAAGGTGCCAGAAAGGAGTTCTGTTGCTTGTTCTTACACTGCCCCGGTAGCCAGCTAAAAGACACCACAAAAGTTGTTCTACCTGCTTTCTGGGCTGAGATGGGGAATCGCTGACTTTTGGACTCGGCTGGTTAGAAATTGTTCCAAACACACCCCATGCACAACTCCACCGGGGAAGGTGCCAGAAAGGAGTTCTTTTGTTAGTTCCTACACTGCCCCGGTAGCCAGCTGAAAGACACCACAAAAGTTGTTCTACTTGCTTTCTGGGCTGAGATGGGGAATCGCTGACTTTTGGACTCGGCTGGTTAGAAATTGTTCCAAACACAACCCATACACAACTCAACCGGGGAAGGTGTTAGAAAGGAGTTCTGTTGGTAGTTCTTCCACTGCCCCGGTAGCCAGCTAAAAGACACCACAAAAGTTGTTCTACCTGCTTTCTGGGCTGAGATGGGGAATCGCTGACTTTTGGAGTCGGCTGGTGACAAAATGTTCGAAACACATCCCATGCACAACTCCACCGGGGAAGGTGCCAGAAAGGAGTTCTTTTGTTAGTTCCTACACTGCCCCGGAAGCCAGCTGAAAGACACCATAAAAGTGGTTCTACTTGCTTTCTGGGCTGAGATGGGGAATCGCTAACCTTCGTAGTAGATTGGTGAGAAAGTGTTCCAAACACACCCGATACAGAACTCTATTGGTGAAGGTGCCAGAAAGGAGTTCTCTTGGAAGTTCTTACACTGCCCCGGTAGCCAGCTAAAAGACACCACAAAAGTTGTTCTACTTGCTTTCTGGGCTGAGATGGGGAATCGCTGACTTTTGGACTCGGCTGGTTAGAAATTGTTCCAAACACACCCCATGCACAACTCCACCGGGGAAGGTGCCAGAAAGGAGTTCTGTTGGTAGTTCCTACACTGCCCCGGTAGCCAGCTGAAAGATACCACAAAAGTTGTTCTACTTGCTTTCTGGGCTGAGATGGGGAATTGCTGACTTTTGGAGTCGGCTGGTGAAAAAATGTTGCAAACACACCCCTTGCACAACTCCACCGGGGAAGGTGCCAGAAAGGAGTTTTTTTGTTAGTTCCTACACTGCCCCGGAAGCCAGCTGAAAGACACCACAAAAGTTGTTCTACTTGCTTTCTGGGCTGAATTGGGAATCACTGACTTTTGGACTCGGCAGGTTAGAAATTGTTCCAAACACACCCCATGCACAACTCCACCGGGGAAGGTGTTAGAAAGGAGTTCTGTTGGTAGTTCTTCCACTGCCCCGGTAGCCAGCTGAAAGACACCACAAAAGTGGTTCTCCCTGCTTTCTGGGCTGAGATTGGGAATAGCTGAGTTTTGGAGTCGGCTGGTGACAAAATGTTCCAAACACAGCCCATGCAGAACTCCACCGGGAAAGGTGCCAGAAAGGAGTTCTGTTGCTTGTTCTTACACTGCCTCGGTAGCCAGCTGAAAGACACCACAAAAGTGGTTCTACCTGCTTTTTGCCTGAGATGGGGAATTGCTGACTTTTGGACTCGGCTGGTGACAAAATGTTCCAAACACATCCCATGCACAACTCCCCCGGGGAAGGTGCCAGAAAGGAGTTCTGTTGCTTGTTCTTACACTGCCCCGGTAGCCAACTAAAAGAGACCACAAAAGTTGTTCTACTTGCTTTCTGGGCTGAGATGGGGAATAGCTGAGTTTTGGACTCGGCTGGTGACAAAATGTTCCAAACACAGCCCATGCACAACTCCCCCGGGGAAGGTGCCAGAAAGGAGTTCTGTTGGTAGTTCTTACACTGCCCCGGTAGCCAGCTGAAATACACCACAAAAGTGGTTCTCCCTGCTTGCTGGGCTGAGATGGGGAATCGCTGACTTTTGGACTCGGCTGGTTAGAAATTGTTCCAAAAACACTACATGCACAACTCCCTCGGGGAAGGTGTCAGAAAGGAATTCCGTTGCTTGTTCTTCCACTGCCCCGGTAGCCAGCTAAAAGACACCACAAAAGTTGTTCTACCTGCTTTCTGGGCTGAGATGGGGAATTGCTGACTTTTGGAGTCGGCTGGTGAAAAAATGTTGCAAACACACCCCTTGCACAACTCCCCTGGGGAAGGTGCTAGAAAGGAGTTCTTTTGTTAGTTCCTACACTGCCCCGGTAGCCAGCTGAAAGACACCACAAAAGTTGTTCTACTTGCTTTCTGGGCTGAGTTGGGGAATCGCTGACTTTTGGACTCGGCTGGTTAGAAATTGTTCCAAACACAACCCATACACAACTCAACCGGGGAAGGTGTTAGAAAGGAGTTCTGTTGGTAGTTCTTCCACTGCCCCGGTAGCCAGCTGAAAGACACCACAAAAGTTGTTCTACCTGCTTTCTGGGCTGAGATGGGGAATCGCTGACTTTTGGAGTCGGCTGGTGACAAAATGTTCGAAACACATCCCATGCACAACTCCACCGGGGAAGGTGCCAGAAAGGAGTTCTTTTGTTAGTTCCTACACTGCCCCGGAAGCCAGCTGAAAGACACCACAAAAGTGGTTCTACTTGCTTTCTGGGCTGAGATGGGGAATCGCTGACTTTTGGACTCAGCTGGTTAGAAATTGTTCCAAACACACCCCATGCACAACTCCCCGGGGAAGGTGCCAGAAAGGAGTTCTGTTGGTAGTTCTTACACTGCCCCGGTAGCCAGCTGAAAGACACCACAAAAGTTGTTCTCCCTGCTTTCTGGGCTGAGATGGGAAATCGCTAACCTTCGTAGTAGATTGGTGAGAAAGTGTTCCAAACACACCCGATACAGAACTCTATTGGTGAAGGTGCCAGAAAGGAGTTCTCTTGGAAGTTCTTACACTGCCCCGGTAGCCAGCTAAAAGACACCACAAAAGTTGTTCTACCTGCTTTCTGGGCTGAGATGGGGAATCGCTGACTTTTGGACTCGGCTGGTTAGAAATTGTTCCAAACACAACCCATACACAACTCAACCGGGGAAGGTGTTAGAAAGGAGTTCTGTTGGTAGTTCTTCCACTGCCCCGGTAGCCAGCTGAAAGACACCACAAAAGTTGTTCTACCTGCTTTCTGGGCTGAGATGGGGAATCGCTGACTTTTGAAGTCGGCTGTGACAAAATGTTCGAAACACATCCCATGCACAACTCCCCCGGGGAAGGTGCCAGAAAGGAGTTCTGTTGGTAGTTCTTACACTGCCCCGGTAGCCAGCTAAAAGAGACCACAAAAGTTGTTCTCCCTGCTTTCTGGGCTGAGATGGGAAATCGCTAACCTTCGTAGTAGATTGGTGAGAAAGTGTTCCAAACACACCCGATACAGAACTCTATTGGTGAAGGTGCCAGAAAGGAGTTCTCTTGGAAGTTCTTACACTGCCCCGGTAGCCAGCTTAAAGACACCACAAAAGTTGTTCTACCTGCTTTCTGGGCTGAGATGGGGAATCGCTGACTTTTGGAGTCGGCTGGTTAGAAATTGTTCCAAACACACCCCATGCACAACTCCACCGGGGAAGGTGCCAGAAAGGAGTTCTGTTGGTAGTTCCTACACTGCCCCGGTAGCCAGCTGAAAGATACCACAAAAGTTGTTCTACTTGCTTTCTGGGCTGAGATGGGGAATTGCTGACTTTTGGAGTCGGCTGGTGAAAAAATGTTGCAAACACACCCCTTGCACAACTCCACCGGGGAAGGTGCCAGAAAGGAGTTTTTTTGTTAGTTCCTACACTGCCCCAGTAGCCAGCTTAAAGACACCACAAAAGTTGTTCTACTTGCTTTCTGGGCTGAATTGGGAATCACTGACTTTTGGACTCGGCAGGTTAGAAATTGTTCCAAACACACCCCATGCACAACTCCACCGGGGAAGGTGTTAGAAAGGAGTTCTGTTGGTAGTTCTTCCACTGCCCCGGTAGCCAGCTGAAAGACACCACAAAAGTGGTTCTCCCTGCTTTCTGGGCTGAGATTGGGAATAGCTGAGTTTTGGAGTCGGCTGGTGACAAAATGTTCCAAACACAGCCCATGCAGAACTCCCCGGGGAAGGTGCCAGAAAGGAGTTCTGTTGGTAGTTCTTCCACTGCCCCGGTAGCCAGCTGAAAGACACCACAAAAGTTGTTCTCCCTGCTTTCTGGGCTGAGATGGGAAATCGCTAACCTTCGTAGTAGATTGGTGAGAAAGTGTTCCAAACACACCCGATACAGAACTCTATTTGTGAAGGTGCCAGAAAGGAGTTCTCTTGGAAGTTCTTACACTGCCCCGGTAGCCAGCTAAAAGACACCACAAAAGGTGTTCTACTTGCTTTCTGGGCTGAGTTGGGGAATCGCTGACTTTTGGACTCGGCTGGTTAGAAATTGTTCCAAACACAACCCATACACAACTCAACCGGGGAAGGTGTTAGAAAGGAGTTCTGTTGGTAGTTCTTCCACTGCCCCGGTAGCCAGCTGAAAGACACCACAAAAGTTGTTCTACCTGCTTTCTGGGCTGAGATGGGGAATCGCTGACTTTTGGAGTCGGCTGGTGACAAAATGTTCGAAACACATCCCATGCACAACTCCACCGGGGAAGGTGCCAGAAAGGAGTTCTTTTGTTAGTTCCTACACTGCCCCGGAAGCCAGCTGAAAGACACCACAAAAGTGGTTCTACTTGCTTTCTGGGCTGAGATGGGGAATCGCTGACTTTTGGACTCAGCTGGTTAGAAATTGTTCCAAACACACCCCATGCACAACTCCCCGGGGAAGGTGCCAGAAAGGAGTTCTGTTGGTAGTTCTTCCACTGCCCCGGTAGCCAGCTGAAAGACACCACAAAAGTTGTTCTCCCTGCTTTCTGGGCTGAGATGGGAAATCGCTAACCTTCGTAGTAGATTGGTGAGAAAGTGTTCCAAACACACCCGATACAGAACTCTATTGGTGAAGGTGCCAGAAAGGAGTTCTCTTGGAAGTTCTTACACTGCCCCGGTAGCCAGCTAAAAGACACCACAAAAGTTGTTCTACTTGCTTTCTGGGCTGAGTTGGGGAATCGCTGACTTTTGGACTCGGCTGGTTAGAAATTGTTCCAAACACAACCCATACACAACTCAACCGGGGAAGGTGTTAGAAAGGAGTTCTGTTGGTAGTTCTTCCACTGCCCCGGTAGCCAGCTGAAAGACACCACAAAAGTTGTTCTACCTGCTTTCTGGGCTGAGATGGGGAATCGCTGACTTTTGGAGTCGGCTGTGACAAAATGTTCGAAACACATCCCATGCACAACTCCCCCGGGGAAGGTGCCAGAAAGGAGTTCTTTTGTTAATTCCTACACTGCCCCGGAAGCCAGCTGAAAGACACCACAAAAGTGGTTCTACTTGCTTTCTGGGCTGAGATGGGGAATCGCTGACTTTTGGACTCAGCTGGTTAGAAATTGTTCCAAACACACCCCATGCACAACTCCCCGGGGAAGGTGCCAGAAAGGAGTTCTGTTGGTAGTTCTTACACTGCCCCGGTAGCCAGCTGAAAGACACCACAAAAGTTGTTCTCCCTGCTTTCTGGGCTGAGATGGGAAATCGCTAACCTTCGTAGTAGATTGGTGAGAAAGTGTTCCAAACACACCCGATACAGAACTCTATTGGTGAAGGTGCCAGAAAGGAGTTCTCTTGGAAGTTCTTACACTGCCCCGGTAGCCAGCTAAAAGACACCACAAAAGTTGTTCTACTTGCTTTCTGGGCTGAGATGGGGAATCGCTGACTTTTGGACTCGGCTGGTTAGAAATTGTTCCAAACACAACCCATACACAACTCAACCGGGGAAGGTGTTAGAAAGGAGTTCTGTTGGTAGTTCTTCCACTGCCCCGGTAGCCAGCTGAAAGACACCACAAAAGTTGTTCTACCTGCTTTCTGGGCTGAGATGGGGAATCGCTGACTTTTGGAGTCGGCTGTGACAAAATGTTCGAAACACATCCCATGCACAACTCCCCCGGGGAAGGTGCCAGAAAGGAGTTCTTTTGTTAATTCCTACACTGCCCCGGAAGCCAGCTGAAAGACACCACAAAAGTGGTTCTACTTGCTTTCTGGGCTGAGATGGGGAATCGCTGACTTTTGGACTCAGCTGGTTAGAAATTGTTCCAAACACACCCCATGCACAACTCCCCGGGGAAGGTGCCAGAAAGGAGTTCTTTTGTTAGTTCCTACACTGCCCCGGAAGCCAGCTGAAAGACACCATAAAAGTGGTTCTACTTGCTTTCTGGGCTGAGATGGGGAATCGCTAACCTTCGTAGTAGATTGGTGAGAAAGTGTTCCAAACACACCCCATGCAGAACTCTATTGGTGAAGGTGCCAGAAAGGAGTTCTCTTGGAAGTTCTTACACTGCCCCGGTAGCCAGCTTAAAGACACCACAAAAGTTGTTCTACCTGCTTTCTGGGCTGAGATGGGGAATCGCTGACTTTTGGAGTCGGCTGGTTAGAAATTGTTCCAAACACACCCCATGCACAACTCCACCGGGGAAGGTGCCAGAAAGGAGTTCTGTTGGTAGTTCCTACACTGCCCCGGTAGCCAGCTGAAAGATACCACAAAAGTTGTTCTACTTGCTTTCTGGGCTGAGATGGGGAATTGCTGACTTTTGGAGTCGGCTGGTGAAAAAATGTTGCAAACACACCCCTTGCACAACTCCACCGGGGAAGGTGCCAGAAAGGAGTTCTGTTGGTAGTTCCTACACTGCCCCAGTAGCCAGCTGAAAGACACCACAAAAGTTGTTCTACTTGCTTTCTGGGCTGAATTGGGAATCACTGACTTTTGGACTCGGCAGGTTAGAAATTGTTCCAAACACACCCCATGCACAACTCCACCGGGGAAGGTGTTAGAAAGGAGTTCTGTTGGTAGTTCTTCCACTGCCCCGGTAGCCAGCTGAAAGACACCACAAAAGTGGTTCTCCCTGCTTTCTGGGCTGAGATTGGGAATAGCTGAATTTTGGAGTCGGCTGGTGACAAAATGTTCCAAACACAGCCCATGCAGAACTCCCCGGGGAAGGTGCCAGAAAGGAGTTCTGTTGGTAGTTCTTCCACTGCCCCGGTAGCCAGCTGAAAGACACCACAAAAGTTGTTCTCCCTGCTTTCTGGGCTGAGATGGGAAATCGCTAACCTTCGTAGTAGATTGGTGAGAAAGTGTTCCAAACACACCCGATACAGAACTCTATTTGTGAAGGTGCCAGAAAGGAGTTCTCTTGGAAGTTCTTACACTGCCCCGGTAGCCAGCTAAAAGACACCACAAAAGTTGTTCTACTTGCTTTCTGGGCTGAGTTGGGGAATCGCTGACTTTTGGACTCGGCTGGTTAGAAATTGTTCCAAACACAACCCATACACAACTCAACCGGGGAAGGTGTTAGAAAGGAGTTCTGTTGGTAGTTCTTCCACTGCCCCGGTAGCCAGCTGAAAGACACCACAAAAGTTGTTCTACCTGCTTTCTGGGCTGAGATGGGGAATCGCTGACTTTTGGAGTCGGCTGGTGACAAAATGTTCGAAACACATCCCATGCACAACTCCACCGGGGAAGGTGCCAGAAAGGAGTTCTTTTGTTAGTTCCTACACTGCCCCGGAAGCCAGCTGAAAGACACCACAAAAGTGGTTCTACTTGCTTTCTGGGCTGAGATGGGGAATCGCTGACTTTTGGACTCAGCTGGTTAGAAATTGTTCCAAACACACCCCATGCACAACTCCCCGGGGAAGGTGCCAGAAAGGAGTTCTGTTGGTAGTTCTTACACTGCCCCGGTAGCCAGCTGAAAGACACCACAAAAGTTGTTCTCCCTGCTTTCTGGGCTGAGATGGGAAATCGCTAACCTTCGTAGTAGATTGGTGAGAAAGTGTTCCAAACACACCCGATACAGAACTCTATTGGTGAAGGTGCCAGAAAGGAGTTCTCTTGGAAGTTCTTACACTGCCCCGGTAGCCAGCTTAAAGACACCACAAAAGTTGTTCTACCTGCTTTCTGGGCTGAGATGGGGAATCGCTGACTTTTGGAGTCGGCTGGTTAGAAATTGTTCCAAACACACCCCATGCACAACTCCACCGGGGAAGGTGCCAGAAAGGAGTTCTGTTGGTAGTTCCTACACTGCCCCGGTAGCCAGCTGAAAGATACCACAAAAGTTGTTCTACTTGCTTTCTGGGCTGAGATGGGGAATTGCTGACTTTTGGAGTCGGCTGGTGAAAAAATGTTGCAAACACACCCCTTGCACAACTCCACCGGGGAAGGTGCCAGAAAGGAGTTTTTTTGTTAGTTCCTACACTGCCCCAGTAGCCAGCTGAAAGACACCACAAAAGTTGTTCTACTTGCTTTCTGGGCTGAATTGGGAATCACTGACTTTTGGACTCGGCAGGTTAGAAATTGTTCCAAACACACCCCATGCACAACTCCACCGGGGAAGGTGTTAGAAAGGAGTTCTGTTGGTAGTTCTTCCACTGCCCCGGTAGCCAGCTGAAAGACACCACAAAAGTGGTTCTCCCTGCTTTCTGGGCTGAGATTGGGAATAGCTGAGTTTTGGAGTCGGCTGGTGACAAAATGTTCCAAACACAGCCCATGCAGAACTCCCCGGGGAAGGTGCCAGAAAGGAGTTCTGTTGGTAGTTCTTCCACTGCCCCGGTAGCCAGCTGAAAGACACCACAAAAGTTGTTCTCCCTGCTTTCTGGGCTGAGATGGGAAATCGCTAACCTTCGTAGTAGATTGGTGAGAAAGTGTTCCAAACACACCTGATACAGAACTCTATTTGTGAAGGTGCCAGAAAGGAGTTCTCTTGGAAGTTCTTACACTGCCCCGGTAGCCAGCTAAAAGACACCACAAAAGTTGTTCTACTTGCTTTCTGGGCTGAGTTGGGGAATCGCTGACTTTTGGACTCGGCTGGTTAGAAATTGTTCCAAACACAACCCATACACAACTCAACCGGGGAAGGTGTTAGAAAGGAGTTCTGTTGGTAGTTCTTCCACTGCCCCGGTAGCCAGCTGAAAGACACCACAAAAGTTGTTCTACCTGCTTTCTGGGCTGAGATGGGGAATCGCTGACTTTTGGAGTCGGCTGGTGACAAAATGTTCGAAACACATCCCATGCACAACTCCACCGGGGAAGGTGCCAGAAAGGAGTTCTTTTGTTAGTTCCTACACTGCCCCGGAAGCCAGCTGAAAGACACCACAAAAGTGGTTCTACTTGCTTTCTGGGCTGAGATGGGGAATCGCTGACTTTTGGACTCAGCTGGTTAGAAATTGTTCCAAACACACCCCATGCACAACTCCCCGGGGAAGGTGCCAGAAAGGAGTTCTGTTGGTAGTTCTTACACTGCCCCGGTAGCCAGCTGAAAGACACCACAAAAGTTGTTCTCCCTGCTTTCTGGGCTGAGATGGGAAATCGCTAACCTTCGTAGTAGATTGGTGAGAAAGTGTTCCAAACACACCCGATACAGAACTCTATTGGTGAAGGTGCCAGAAAGGAGTTCTCTTGGAAGTTCTTACACTGCCCCGGTAGCCAGCTAAAAGACACCACAAAAGTTGTTCTACTTGCTTTCTGGGCTGAGATGGGGAATCGCTGACTTTTGGACTCGGCTGGTTAGAAATTGTTCCAAACACAACCCATACACAACTCAACCGGGGAAGGTGTTAGAAAGGAGTTCTGTTGGTAGTTCTTCCACTGCCCCGGTAGCCAGCTGAAAGACACCACAAAAGTTGTTCTCCCTGCTTTCTGGGCTGAGATGGGGAATCGCTAACCTTCGTAGTAGATTGGTGAGAAAGTGTTCCAAACACACCCGATACAGAACTCTATTGGTGAAGGTGCCAGAAAGGAGTTCTCTTGGAAGTTCTTACACTGCCCCGGTAGCCAGCTTAAAGACACCACAAAAGTTGTTCTACCTGCTTTCTGGGCTGAGATGGGGAATCGCTGACTTTTGGAGTCGGCTGGTTAGATTTTGTTCCAAACACACCCCATGCACAACTCCACCGGGGAAGGTGCCAGAAAGGAGTTCTGTTGGTAGTTCCTACACTGCCCCGGTAGCCAGATGAAAGAAACCACATAAGTGGTTTTACCTGCTTTCTGGGCTGAGATGGGCAATCGCTGACTTTTGGACTCGGCTGGGTGACAAAATGTTCCAAAAACATCCCATGCAGAACTCCACCGGGGAAGGTGCCAGAAAGGAGTTCTGTTGCTTGTTCTTACACTGCCCCGGTAGCCAGCTGAAACACACCACAAAAGTGGTTCTACCTGCTTTCTGGGCTGAGATGGGGAATCGCTGACTTTTGGAGTCGGCTGGTTAGAAATTGTTCCAAACACACCCCATGCACAACTCCACCGGGGAAGGTGCCAGAAAGGAGTTCTGTTGGTAGTTCCTACACTGCCCCGGTAGCCAGCTGAAAGATACCACAAAAGTTGTTCTACTTGCTTTCTGGGCTGAGATGGGGAATTGCTGACTTTTGGAGTCGGCTGGTGAAAAAATGTTGCAAACACACCCCTTGCACAACTCCACCGGGGAAGGTGCCAGAAAGGAGTTCTTTTGTTAGTTCCTACACTGCCCCGGAAGCCAGCTGAAAGACACCACAAAAGTGGTTCTACTTGCTTTCTGGGCTGAGATGGGGAATCGCTGACTTTTGGACTCAGCTGGTTAGAAATTGTTCCAAACACACCCCATGCACAACTCCCCGGGGAAGGTGCCAGAAAGGAGTTCTGTTGGTAGTTCTTACACTGCCCCGGTAGCCAGCTGAAAGACACCACAAAAGTTGTTCTCCCTGCTTTCTGGGCTGAGATGGGAAATCGCTAACCTTCGTAGTAGATTGGTGAGAAAGTGTTCCAAACACACCCGATACAGAACTCTATTGGTGAAGGTGCCAGAAAGGAGTTCTCTTGGAAGTTCTTACACTGCCCCGGTAGCCAGCTTAAAGACACCACAAAAGTTGTTCTACCTGCTTTCTGGGCTGAGATGGGGAATCGCTGACTTTTGGAGTCGGCTGGTTAGAAATTGTTCCAAACACACCCCATGCACAACTCCACCGGGGAAGGTGCCAGAAAGGAGTTCTGTTGGTAGTTCCTACACTGCCCCGGTAGCCAGCTGAAAGATACCACAAAAGTTGTTCTACTTGCTTTCTGGGCTGAGATGGGGAATTGCTGACTTTTGGAGTCGGCTGGTGAAAAAATGTTGCAAACACACCCCTTGCACAACTCCACCGGGGAAGGTGCCAGAAAGGAGTTTTTTTGTTAGTTCCTACACTGCCCCAGTAGCCAGCTGAAAGACACCACAAAAGTTGTTCTACTTGCTTTCTGGGCTGAATTGGGAATCACTGACTTTTGGACTCGGCAGGTTAGAAATTGTTCCAAACACACCCCATGCACAACTCCACCGGGGAAGGTGTTAGAAAGGAGTTCTGTTGGTAGTTCTTCCACTGCCCCGGTAGCCAGCTGAAAGACACCACAAAAGTGGTTCTCCCTGCTTTCTGGGCTGAGATTGGGAATAGCTGAGTTTTGGAGTCGGCTGGTGACAAAATGTTCCAAACACAGCCCATGCAGAACTCCCCGGGGAAGGTGCCAGAAAGGAGTTCTGTTGGTAGTTCTTCCACTGCCCCGGTAGCCAGCTGAAAGACACCACAAAAGTTGTTCTCCCTGCTTTCTGGGCTGAGATGGGAAATCGCTAACCTTCGTAGTAGATTGGTGAGAAAGTGTTCCAAACACACCTGATACAGAACTCTATTTGTGAAGGTGCCAGAAAGGAGTTCTCTTGGAAGTTCTTACACTGCCCCGGTAGCCAGCTAAAAGACACCACAAAAGTTGTTCTACTTGCTTTCTGGGCTGAGTTGGGGAATCGCTGACTTTTGGACTCGGCTGGTTAGAAATTGTTCCAAACACAACCCATACACAACTCAACCGGGGAAGGTGTTAGAAAGGAGTTCTGTTGGTAGTTCTTCCACTGCCCCGGTAGCCAGCTGAAAGACACCACAAAAGTTGTTCTACCTGCTTTCTGGGCTGAGATGGGGAATCGCTGACTTTTGGAGTCGGCTGGTGACAAAATGTTCGAAACACATCCCATGCACAACTCCACCGGGGAAGGTGCCAGAAAGGAGTTCTTTTGTTAGTTCCTACACTGCCCCGGAAGCCAGCTGAAAGACACCACAAAAGTGGTTCTACTTGCTTTCTGGGCTGAGATGGGGAATCGCTGACTTTTGGACTCAGCTGGTTAGAAATTGTTCCAAACACACCCCATGCACAACTCCCCGGGGAAGGTGCCAGAAAGGAGTTCTGTTGGTAGTTCTTACACTGCCCCGGTAGCCAGCTGAAAGACACCACAAAAGTTGTTCTCCCTGCTTTCTGGGCTGAGATGGGAAATCGCTAACCTTCGTAGTAGATTGGTGAGAAAGTGTTCCAAACACACCCGATACAGAACTCTATTGGTGAAGGTGCCAGAAAGGAGTTCTCTTGGAAGTTCTTACACTGCCCCGGTAGCCAGCTAAAAGACACCACAAAAGTTGTTCTACTTGCTTTCTGGGCTGAGATGGGGAATCGCTGACTTTTGGACTCGGCTGGTTAGAAATTGTTCCAAACACAACCCATACACAACTCAACCGGGGAAGGTGTTAGAAAGGAGTTCTGTTGGTAGTTCTTCCACTGCCCCGGTAGCCAGCTGAAAGACACCACAAAAGTTGTTCTCCCTGCTTTCTGGGCTGAGATGGGGAATCGCTAACCTTCGTAGTAGATTGGTGAGAAAGTGTTCCAAACACACCCGATACAGAACTCTATTGGTGAAGGTGCCAGAAAGGAGTTCTCTTGGAAGTTCTTACACTGCCCCGGTAGCCAGCTTAAAGACACCACAAAAGTTGTTCTACCTGCTTTCTGGGCTGAGATGGGGAATCGCTGACTTTTGGAGTCGGCTGGTTAGATTTTGTTCCAAACACACCCCATGCACAACTCCACCGGGGAAGGTGCCAGAAAGGAGTTCTGTTGGTAGTTCCTACACTGCCCCGGTAGCCAGATGAAAGAAACCACATAAGTGGTTTTACCTGCTTTCTGGGCTGAGATGGGCAATCGCTGACTTTTGGACTCGGCTGGGTGACAAAATGTTCCAAAAACATCCCATGCAGAACTCCACCGGGGAAGGTGCCAGAAAGGAGTTCTGTTGCTTGTTCTTACACTGCCCCGGTAGCCAGCTGAAACACACCACAAAAGTGGTTCTACCTGCTTTCTGGGCTGAGATGGGGAATCGCTGACTTTTGGAGTCGGCTGGTTAGAAATTGTTCCAAACACACCCCATGCACAACTCCACCGGGGAAGGTGCCAGAAAGGAGTTCTGTTGGTAGTTCCTACACTGCCCCGGTAGCCAGCTGAAAGATACCACAAAAGTTGTTCTACTTGCTTTCTGGGCTGAGATGGGGAATTGCTGACTTTTGGAGTCGGCTGGTGAAAAAATGTTGCAAACACACCCCTTGCACAACTCCACCGGGGAAGGTGCCAGAAAGGAGGTTTTTTGTTAGTTCCTACACTGCCCCAGTAGCCAGCTGAAAGACACCACAAAAGTTGTTCTACTTGCTTTCTGGGCTGAATTGGGAATCACTGACTTTTGGACTCGGCAGGTTAGAAATTGTTCCAAACACACCCCATGCACAACTCCACCGGGGAAGGTGTTAGAAAGGAGTTCTGTTGGTAGTTCTTCCACTGCCCCGGTAGCCAGCTGAAAGACACCACAAAAGTGGTTCTCCCTGCTTTCTGGGCTGAGATTGGGAATAGCTGAGTTTTGGAGTCGGCTGGTGACAAAATGTTCCAAACACAGCCCATGCAGAACTCCCCGGGGAAGGTGCCAGAAAGGAGTTCTGTTGGTAGTTCTTCCACTGCCCCGGTAGCCAGCTGAAAGACACCACAAAAGTTGTTCTCCCTGCTTTCTGGGCTGAGATGGGAAATCGCTAACCTTCGTAGTAGATTGGTGAGAAAGTGTTCCAAACACACCCGATACAGAACTCTATTTGTGAAGGTGCCAGAAAGGAGTTCTCTTGGAAGTTCTTACACTGCCCCGGTAGCCAGCTAAAAGACACCACAAAAGTTGTTCTACTTGCTTTCTGGGCTGAGTTGGGGAATCGCTGACTTTTGGACTCGGCTGGTTAGAAATTGTTCCAAACACAACCCATACACAACTCAACCGGGGAAGGTGTTAGAAAGGAGTTCTGTTGGTAGTTCTTCCACTGCCCCGGTAGCCAGCTGAAAGACACCACAAAAGTTGTTCTACCTGCTTTCTGGGCTGAGATGGGGAATCGCTGACTTTTGGAGTCGGCTGGTGACAAAATGTTCGAAACACATCCCATGCACAACTCCACCGGGGAAGGTGCCAGAAAGGAGTTCTTTTGTTAGTTCCTACACTGCCCCGGAAGCCAGCTGAAAGACACCACAAAAGTGGTTCTACTTGCTTTCTGGGCTGAGATGGGGAATCGCTGACTTTTGGACTCAGCTGGTTAGAAATTGTTCCAAACACACCCCATGCACAACTCCCCGGGGAAGGTGCCAGAAAGGAGTTCTGTTGGTAGTTCTTCCACTGCCCCGGTAGCCAGCTGAAAGACACCACAAAAGTTGTTCTCCCTGCTTTCTGGGCTGAGATGGGAAATCGCTAACCTTCGTAGTAGATTGGTGAGAAAGTGTTCCAAACACACCCGATACAGAACTCTATTGGTGAAGGTGCCAGAAAGGAGTTCTCTTGGAAGTTCTTACACTGCCCCGGTAGCCAGCTAAAAGACACCACAAAAGTTGTTCTACTTGCTTTCTGGGCTGAGATGGGGAATCGCTGACTTTTGGACTCGGCTGGTTAGAAATTGTTCCAAACACAACCCATACACAACTCAACCGGGGAAGGTGTTAGAAAGGAGTTCTGTTGGTAGTTCTTCCACTGCCCCGGTAGCCAGCTGAAAGACACCACAAAAGTTGTTCTCCCTGCTTTCTGGGCTGAGATGGGGAATCGCTAACCTTCGTAGTAGATTGGTGAGAAAGTGTTCCAAACACACCCGATACAGAACTCTATTGGTGAAGGTGCCAGAAAGGAGTTCTCTTGGAAGTTCTTACACTGCCCCGGTAGCCAGCTTAAAGACACCACAAAAGTTGTTCTACCTGCTTTCTGGGCTGAGATGGGGAATCGCTGACTTTTGGAGTCGGCTGGTTAGATTTTGTTCCAAACACACCCCATGCACAACTCCACCGGGGAAGGTGCCAGAAAGGAGTTCTGTTGGTAGTTCCTACACTGCCCCGGTAGCCAGATGAAAGAAACCACATAAGTGGTTTAACCTGCTTTCTGGGCTGAGATGGGCAATCGCTGACTTTTGGACTCGGCTGGGTGACAAAATGTTCCAAAAACATCCCATGCAGAACTCCACCGGGGAAGGTGCCAGAAAGGAGTTCTGTTGCTTGTTCTTACACTGCCCCGGTAGCCAGCTGAAACACACCACAAAAGTGGTTCTACCTGCTTTCTGGGCTGAGATGGGGAATCGCTGACTTTTGGACTCGGCTGGTTAGAAATTGTTCCAAACACACCCCATGCACAACTCCACCGGGGAAGGTGCCAGAAAGGAGTTCTGTTGGTAGTTCCTACACTGCCCCGGTAGCCAGCTGAAAGATACCACAAAAGTTGTTCTACTTGCTTTCTGGGCTGAGATGGGGAATTGCTGACTTTTGGAGTCGGCTGGTGAAAAAATGTTGCAAACACACCCCTTGCATAACTCCCCCGGGGAAGGTGCCAGAAAGGAGTTCTTTTGTTAGTTCCTACACTGCCCTGGTAGCCAGCTGAAAGACACCACAAAAGTTGTTCTACTTGCTTTCTGGGCTGAATTGGGAATCACTGACTTTTGGACTCGGCAGGTTAGAAATTGTTCCAAACACACCCCATGCGCAACTCCACCGGGGAAGGTGTTAGAAAGGAGTTCTGTTGGTAGTTCTTCCACTGCCCCGGTAGCCAGCTGAAAGACACCACAAAAGTGGTTCTCCCTGCTTTCTGGGCTGAGATTGGGAATAGCTGAGTTTTGGAGTCGGCTGGTGAAAAAATGTTGCAAACACACCCCTTGCACAACTCCACCGGGAAAGGTGCCAGAAAGGAGTTCTGTTGCTTGTTCTTACACTGCCTCGGTAGCCAGCTGAAAGACACCACAAAAGTGGTTCTACCTGCTTTTTGCCTGAGATGGGGAATTGCTGACTTTTGGACTCGGCTGGTGACAAAATGTTCCAAACACATCCCATGCACAACTCCCCCGGGGAAGGTGCCAGAAAGGAGTTCTGTTGCTTGTTCTTACACTGCCCCGGTAGCCAGCTGAAAGACACCACAAAAGTGGTTCTACTTGCTTTCTGGGCTGAGATGGGGAATAGCTGAGTTTTGGACTCGGCTGGTGACAAAATGTTCCAAACACAGCCCATGCACAACTCCCCCGGGGAAGGTGCCAGAAAGGAGTTCTGTTGGTAGTTCTTACACTGCCCCGGTAGCCAGCTGAAATACACCACAAAAGTGGTTCTCCCTGCTTGCTGGGCTGAGATGGGGAATCGCTGACTTTTGGACTCGGCTGGTTAGAAATTGTTCCAAACACAACCCATACACAACTCAACCGGGGAAGGTGTTAGAAAGGAGTTCTGTTGGTAGTTCTTCCACTGCCCCGGTAGCCAGCTGAAAGACACCACAAAAGTTGTTCTACCTGCTTTCTGGGCTGAGATGGGGAATCGCTGACTTTTGGAGTCGGCTGGTGACAAAATGTTCGAAACACATCCCATGCACAACTCCACCGGGGAAGGTGCCAGAAAGGAGTTCTTTTGTTAGTTCCTACACTGCCCCGGAAGCCAGCTGAAAGACACCACAAAAGTGGTTCTACTTGCTTTCTGGGCTGAGATGGGGAATCGCTGACTTTTGGACTCGGCAGGTTAGAAATTGTTCCAAACACACCCCATGCACAACTCCCCGGGGAAGGTGCCAGAAAGGAGTTCTGTTGGTAGTTCTTACACTGCCCCGGTAGCCAGCTGAAAGACACCACAAAAGTTGTTCTCCCTGCTTTCTGGGCTGAGATGGGAAATCGCTAACCTTCGTAGTAGATTGGTGAGAAAGTGTTCCAAACACACCCGATACAGAACTCTATTGGTGAAGGTGCCAGAAAGGAGTTCTCTTGGAAGTTCTTACACTGCCCCGGTAGCCAGCTAAAAGACACCACAAAAGTTGTTCTACTTGCTTTCTGGGCTGAGATGGGGAATCGACGACTTTTGGACTCGGCTGGTTAGAAATTGTTCCAAACACAACCCATACACAACTCAACCGGGGAAGGTGTTAGAAAGGAGTTCTGTTGGTAGTTCTTCCACTGCCCCGGTAGCCAGCTGAAAGACACCACAAAAGTTGTTCTACCTGCTTTCTGGGCTGAGATGGGGAATCGCTGACTTTTGGAGTCGGCTGTGACAAAATGTTCGAAACACATCCCATGCACAACTCCCCCGGGGAAGGTGCCAGAAAGGAGTTCTTTTGTTAATTCCTACACTGCCCCGGAAGCCAGCTGAAAGACACCACAAAAGTGGTTCTACTTGCTTTCTGGGCTGAGATGGGGAATCGCTGACTTTTGGACTCAGCTGGTTAGAAATTGTTCCAAACACACCCCATGCACAACTCCCCGGGGAAGGTGCCAGAAAGGAGTTCTGTTGGTAGTTCTTCCACTGCCCCGGTAGCCAGCTGAAAGACACCACAAAAGTTGTTCTACCTGCTTTCTGGGCTGAGATGGGAAATCGCTAACCTTCGTAGTAGATTGGTGAGAAAGTGTTCCAAACACACCCGATACAGAACTCTATTGGTGAAGGTGCCAGAAAGGAGTTCTCTTGGAAGTTCTTACACTGCCCCGGTAGCCAGCTTAAAGACACCACAAAAGTTGTTCTACCTGCTTTCTGGGCTGAGATGGGGAATCGCTGACTTTTGGAGTCGGCTGGTTAGAAATTGTTCCAAACACACCCCATGCACAACTCCACCGGGGAAGGTGCCAGAAAGGAGTTCTGTTGGTAGTTCCTACACTGCCCCGGTAGCCAGCTGAAAGATACCACAAAAGTTGTTCTACTTGCTTTCTGGGCTGAGATGGGGAATTGCTGACTTTTGGAGTCGGCTGGTGAAAAAATGTTGCAAACACACCCCTTGCACAACTCCACCGGGGAAGGTGCCAGAAAGGAGTTTTTTTGTTAGTTCCTACACTGCCCCAGTAGCCAGCTGAAAGACACCACAAAAGTTGTTCTACTTGCTTTCTGGGCTGAATTGGGAATCACTGACTTTTGGACTCGGCAGGTTAGAAATTGTTCCAAACACACCCCATGCACAACTCCACCGGGGAAGGTGTTAGAAAGGAGTTCTGTTGGTAGTTCTTCCACTGCCCCGGTAGCCAGCTGAAAGACACCACAAAAGTGGTTCTCCCTGCTTTCTGGGCTGAGATTGGGAATAGCTGAGTTTTGGAGTCGGCTGGTGACAAAATGTTCCAAACACAGCCCATGCAGAACTCCCCGGGGAAGGTGCCAGAAAGGAGTTCTGTTGGTAGTTCTTCCACTGCCCCGGTAGCCAGCTGAAAGACACCACAAAAGTTGTTCTCCCTGCTTTCTGGGCTGAGATGGGGAATCGCTAACCTTCGTAGTAGATTGGTGAGAAAGTGTTCCAAACACACCCGATACAGAACTCTATTGGTGAAGGTGCCAGAAAGGAGTTCTCTTGGAAGTTCTTACACTGCCCCGGTAGCCAGCTTAAAGACACCACAAAAGTTGTTCTACCTGCTTTCTGGGCTGAGATGGGGAATCGCTGACTTTTGGAGTCGGCTGGTTAGATTTTGTTCCAAACACACCCCATGCACAACTCCACCGGGGAAGGTGCCAGAAAGGAGTTCTGTTGGTAGTTCCTACACTGCCCCGGTAGCCAGATGAAAGAAACCACATAAGTGGTTTTACCTGCTTTCTGGGCTGAGATGGGCAATCGCTGACTTTTGGACTCGGCTGGGTGACAAAATGTTCCAAAAACATCCCATGCAGAACTCCACCGGGGAAGGTGCCAGAAAGGAGTTCTGTTGCTTGTTCTTACACTGCCCCGGTAGCCAGCTGAAACACACTACAAAAGTGGTTCTACCTGCTTTCTGGGCTGAGATGGGGAATCGCTGACTTTTGGAGTTGGCTGGTTAGAAATTGTTCCAAACACACCCCATGCACAACTCCACCGGGGAAGGTGCCAGAAAGGAGTTCTGTTGGTAGTTCCTACACTGCCCCGGTAGCCAGCTGAAAGATACCACAAAAGTTGTTCTACTTGCTTTCTGGGCTGAGATGGGGAATTGCTGACTTTTGGAGTCGGCTGGTGAAAAAATGTTGCAAACACACCCCTTGCATAACTCCCCCGGGGAAGGTGCCAGAAAGGAGTTCTTTTGTTAGTTCCTACACTGCCCTGGTAGCCAGCTGAAAGACACCACAAAAGTTGTTCTACTTGCTTTCTGGGCTGAATTGGGAATCACTGACTTTTGGACTCGGCAGGTTAGAAATTGTTCCAAACACACCCCATGCGCAACTCCACCGGGGAAGGTGTTAGAAAGGAGTTCTGTTGGTAGTTCTTCCACTGCCCCGGTAGCCAGCTGAAAGACACCACAAAAGTGGTTCTCCCTGCTTTCTGGGCTGAGATTGGGAATAGCTGAGTTTTGGAGTCGGCTGGTGACAAAATGTTCGAAACACAGCCCATGCAGAACTCCACCGGGAAAGGTGCCAGAAAGGAGTTCTGTTGCTTGTTCTTACACTGCCTCGGTAGCCAGCTGAAAGACACCACAAAAGTGGTTCTACCTGCTTTTTGCCTGAGATGGGGAATTGCTGACTTTTGGACTCGGCTGGTGACAAAATGTTCCAAACACATCCCATGCACAACTCCCCCGGGGAAGGTGCCAGAAAGGAGTTCTGTTGCTTGTTCTTACACTGCCCCGGTAGCCAGCTGAAAGACACCACAAAAGTGTTTCTACTTGCTTTCTGGGCTGAGATGGGGAATAGCTGAGTTTTGGACTCGGCTGGTGACAAAATGTTCCAAACACAGCCCATGCACAACTCCCCCGGGGAAGGTGCCAGAAAGGAGTTCTGTTGGTAGTTCTTACACTGCCCCGGTAGCCAGCTGAAATACACCACAAAAGTGGTTCTCCCTGCTTGCTGGGCTGAGATGGGGAATCGCTGACTTTTGGACTCGGCTGGTTAGAAATTGTTCCAAACACATACCCATACACAACTCAACCGGGGAAGGTGTTAGAAAGGAGTTCTGTTGGTAGTTCTTCCACTGCCCCGGTAGCCAGCTGAAAGACACCACAAAAGTTGTTCTACCTGCTTTCTGGGCTGAGATGGGAAATCGCTAACCTTCGTAGTAGATTGGTGAGAAAGTGTTCCAAACACACCCGATACAGAACTCTATTGGTGAAGGTGCCAGAAAGGAGTTCTCTTGGAAGTTCTTACACTGCCCCGGTAGCCAGCTTAAAGACACCACAAAAGTTGTTCTACCTGCTTTCTGGGCTGAGATGGGGAATCGCTGACTTTTGGAGTCGGCTGGTTAGAAATTGTTCCAAACACACCCCATGCACAACTCCACCGGGGAAGGTGCCAGAAAGGAGTTCTGTTGGTAGTTCCTACACTGCCCCGGTAGCCAGCTGAAAGATACCACAAAAGTTGTTCTACTTGCTTTCTGGGCTGAGATGGGGAATTGCTGACTTTTGGAGTCGGCTGGTGAAAAAATGTTGCAAACACACCCCTTGCACAACTCCACCGGGGAAGGTGCCAGAAAGGAGTTTTTTTGTTAGTTCCTACACTGCCCCAGTAGCCAGCTGAAAGACACCACAAAAGTTGTTCTACTTGCTTTCTGGGCTGAATTGGGAATCACTGACTTTTGGACTCGGCAGGTTAGAAATTGTTCCAAACACACCCCATGCACAACTCCACCGGGGAAGGTGTTAGAAAGGAGTTCTGTTGGTAGTTCTTCCACTGCCCCGGTAGCCAGCTGAAAGACACCACAAAAGTGGTTCTCCCTGCTTTCTGGGCTGAGATTGGGAATAGCTGAGTTTTGGAGTCGGCTGGTGACAAAATGTTCCAAACACAGCCCATGCAGAACTCCCCGGGGAAGGTGCCAGAAAGGAGTTCTGTTGGTAGTTCTTCCACTGCCCCGGTAGCCAGCTGAAAGACACCACAAAAGTTGTTCTCCCTGCTTTCTGGGCTGAGATGGGGAATCGCTAACCTTCGTAGTAGATTGGTGAGAAAGTGTTCCAAACACACCCGATACAGAACTCTATTGGTGAAGGTGCCAGAAAGGAGTTCTCTTGGAAGTTCTTACACTGCCCCGGTAGCCAGCTTAAAGACACCACAAAAGTTGTTCTACCTGCTTTCTGGGCTGAGATGGGGAATCGCTGACTTTTGGACTCGGCTGGTTAGATTTTGTTCCAAACACACCCCATGCACAACTCCACCGGGGAAGGTGCCAGAAAGGAGTTCTGTTGGTAGTTCCTACACTGCCCCGGTAGCCAGATGAAAGAAACCACATAAGTGGTTTTACCTGCTTTCTGGGCTGAGATGGGCAATCGCTGACTTTTGGACTCGGCTGGGTGACAAAATGTTCCAAAAACATCCCATGCAGAACTCCACCGGGGAAGGTGCCAGAAAGGAGTTCTGTTGCTTGTTCTTACACTGCCCCGGTAGCCAGCTGAAACACACTACAAAAGTGGTTCTACCTGCTTTCTGGGCTGAGATGGGGAATCGCTGACTTTTGGAGTTGGCTGGTTAGAAATTGTTCCAAACACACCCCATGCACAACTCCACCGGGGAAGGTGCCAGAAAGGAGTTCTGTTGGTAGTTCCTACACTGCCCCGGTAGCCAGCTGAAAGATACCACAAAAGTTGTTCTACTTGCTTTCTGGGCTGAGATGGGGAATTGCTGACTTTTGGAGTCGGCTGGTGAAAAAATGTTGCAAACACACCCCTTGCATAACTCCCCCGGGGAAGGTGCCAGAAAGGAGTTCTTTTGTTAGTTCCTACACTGCCCTGGTAGCCAGCTGAAAGACACCACAAAAGTTGTTCTACTTGCTTTCTGGGCTGAATTGGGAATCACTGACTTTTGGACTCGGCAGGTTAGAAATTGTTCCAAACACACCCCATGCGCAACTCCACCGGGGAAGGTGTTAGAAAGGAGTTCTGTTGGTAGTTCTTCCACTGCCCCGGTAGCCAGCTGAAAGACACCACAAAAGTGGTTCTCCCTGCTTTCTGGGCTGAGATTGGGAATAGCTGAGTTTTGGAGTCGGCTGGTGACAAAATGTTCGAAACACAGCCCATGCAGAACTCCACCGGGAAAGGTGCCAGAAAGGAGTTCTGTTGCTTGTTCTTACACTGCCTCGGTAGCCAGCTGAAAGACACCACAAAAGTGGTTCTACCTGCTTTTTGCCTGAGATGGGGAATTGCTGACTTTTGGACTCGGCTGGTGACAAAATGTTCCAAACACATCCCATGCACAACTCCCCCGGGGAAGGTGCCAGAAAGGAGTTCTGTTGCTTGTTCTTACACTGCCCCGGTAGCCAGCTGAAAGACACCACAAAAGTGGTTCTACTTGCTTTCTGGGCTGAGATGGGGAATAGCTGAGTTTTGGACTCGGCTGGTGACAAAATGTTCCAAACACAGCCCATGCACAACTCCCCCGGGGAAGGTGCCAGAAAGGAGTTCTGTTGGTAGTTCTTACACTGCCCCGGTAGCCAGCTGAAATACACCACAAAAGTGGTTCTCCCTGCTTGCTGGGCTGAGATGGGGAATCGCTGACTTTTGGACTCGGCTGGTTAGAAATTGTTCCAAACACATACCCATACACAACTCAACCGGGGAAGGTGTTAGAAAGGAGTTCTGTTGGTAGTTCTTCCACTGCCCCGGTAGCCAGCTGAAAGACACCACAAAAGTTGTTCTACCTGCTTTCTGGGCTGAGATGGGGAATCGCTGACTTTTGGAGTCGGCTGGTGACAAAATGTTCGAAACACATCCCATGCACAACTCCACCGGGGAAGGTGCCAGAAAGGAGTTCTTTTGTTAGTTCCTACACTGCCCCGGAAGCCAGCTGAAAGACACCACAAAAGTGGTTCTACTTGCTTTCTGGGCTGAGATGGGGAATCGCTGACTTTTGGACTCAGCTGGTTAGAAATTGTTCCAAACACACCCCATGCACAACTCCCCGGGGAAGGTGCCAGAAAGGAGTTCTGTTGGTAGTTCTTACACTGCCCCGGTAGCCAGCTGAAAGACACCACAAAAGTTGTTCTCCCTGCTTTCTGGGCTGAGATGGGAAATCGCTAACCTTCGTAGTAGATTGGTGAGAAAGTGTTCCAAACACACCCGATACAGAACTCTATTGGTGAAGGTGCCAGAAAGGAGTTCTCTTGGAAGTTCTTACACTGCCCCGGTAGCCAGCTAAAAGACACCACAAAAGTTGTTCTACTTGCTTTCTGGGCTGAGATGGGGAATCGCTGACTTTTGGACTCGGCTGGTTAGAAATTGTTCCAAACACAATCCATACACAACTCAACCGGGGAAGGTGTTAGAAAGGAGTTCTGTTGGTAGTTCTTCCACTGCCCCGGTAGCCAGCTGAAAGACACCACAAAAGTTGTTCTACCTGCTTTCTGGGCTGAGATGGGGAATCGCTGACTTTTGGAGTCGGCTGTGACAAAATGTTCGAAACACATCCCATGCACAACTCCCCCGGGGAAGGTGCCAGAAAGGAGTTCTTTTGTTAATTCCTACACTGCCCCGGAAGCCAGCTGAAAGACACCACAAAAGTGGTTCTACTTGCTTTCTGGGCTGAGATGGGGAATCGCTGACTTTTGGACTCAGCTGGTTAGAAATTGTTCCAAACACACCCCATGCACAACTCCCCGGGGAAGGTGCCAGAAAGGAGTTCTGTTGGTAGTTCTTACACTGCCCCGGTAGCCAGCTGAAAGACACCACAAAAGTTGTTCTCCCTGCTTTCTGGGCTGAGATGGGAAATCGCTAACCTTCGTAGTAGATTGGTGAGAAAGTGTTCCAAACACACCCGATACAGAACTCTATTGGTGAAGGTGCCAGAAAGGAGTTCTCTTGGAAGTTCTTACACTGCCCCGGTAGCCAGCTTAAAGACACCACAAAAGTTGTTCTACCTGCTTTCTGGGCTGAGATGGGGAATCGCTGACTTTTGGAGTCGGCTGGTTAGAAATTGTTCCAAACACACCCCATGCACAACTCCACCGGGGAAGGTGCCAGAAAGGAGTTCTGTTGGTAGTTCCTACACTGCCCCGGTAGCCAGCTGAAAGATACCACAAAAGTTGTTCTACTTGCTTTCTGGGCTGAGATGGGGAATTGCTGACTTTTGGAGTCGGCTGGTGAAAAAATGTTGCAAACACACCCCTTGCACAACTCCACCGGGGAAGGTGCCAGAAAGGAGTTTTTTTGTTAGTTCCTACACTGCCCCAGTAGCCAGCTGAAAGACACCACAAAAGTTGTTCTACTTGCTTTCTGGGCTGAATTGGGAATCACTGACTTTTGGACTCGGCAGGTTAGAAATTGTTCCAAACACACCCCATGCACAACTCCACCGGGGAAGGTGTTAGAAAGGAGTTCTGTTGGTAGTTCTTCCACTGCCCCGGTAGCCAGCTGAAAGACACCACAAAAGTGGTTCTCCCTGCTTTCTGGGCTGAGATTGGGAATAGCTGAGTTTTGGAGTCGGCTGGTGACAAAATGTTCCAAACACAGCCCATGCAGAACTCCCCGGGGAAGGTGCCAGAAAGGAGTTCTGTTGGTAGTTCTTCCACTGCCCCGGTAGCCAGCTGAAAGACACCACAAAAGTTGTTCTCCCTGCTTTCTGGGCTGAGATGGGAAATCGCTAACCTTCGTAGTAGATTGGTGAGAAAGTGTTCCAAACACACCCGATACAGAACTCTATTGGTGAAGGTGCCAGAAAGGAGTTCTCTTGGAAGTTCTTACACTGCCCCGGTAGCCAGCTAAAAGACACCACAAAAGTTGTTCTACTTGCTTTCTGGGCTGAGATGGGGAATCGCTGACTTTTGGACTCGGCTGGTTAGAAATTGTTCCAAACACAATCCATACACAACTCAACCGGGGAAGGTGTTAGAAAGGAGTTCTGTTGGTAGTTCTTCCACTGCCCCGGTAGCCAGCTGAAAGACACCACAAAAGTTGTTCTACCTGCTTTCTGGGCTGAGATGGGGAATCGCTGACTTTTGGAGTCGGCTGTGACAAAATGTTCGAAACACATCCCATGCACAACTCCCCCGGGGAAGGTGCCAGAAAGGAGTTCTTTTGTTAATTCCTACACTGCCCCGGAAGCCAGCTGAAAGACACCACAAAAGTGGTTCTACTTGCTTTCTGGGCTGAGATGGGGAATCGCTGACTTTTGGACTCAGCTGGTTAGAAATTGTTCCAAACACACCCCATGCACAACTCCCCGGGGAAGGTGCCAGAAAGGAGTTCTGTTGGTAGTTCTTACACTGCCCCGGTAGCCAGCTGAAAGACACCACAAAAGTTGTTCTCCCTGCTTTCTGGGCTGAGATGGGAAATCGCTAACCTTCGTAGTAGATTGGTGAGAAAGTGTTCCAAACACACCCGATACAGAACTCTATTGGTGAAGGTGCCAGAAAGGAGTTCTCTTGGAAGTTCTTACACTGCCCCGGTAGCCAGCTTAAAGACACCACAAAAGTTGTTCTACCTGCTTTCTGGGCTGAGATGGGGAATCGCTGACTTTTGGAGTCGGCTGGTTAGAAATTGTTCCAAACACACCCCATGCACAACTCCACCGGGGAAGGTGCCAGAAAGGAGTTCTGTTGGTAGTTCCTACACTGCCCCGGTAGCCAGCTGAAAGATACCACAAAAGTTGTTCTACTTGCTTTCTGGGCTGAGATGGGGAATTGCTGACTTTTGGAGTCGGCTGGTGAAAAAATGTTGCAAACACACCCCTTGCACAACTCCACCGGGGAAGGTGCCAGAAAGGAGTTTTTTTGTTAGTTCCTACACTGCCCCAGTAGCCAGCTGAAAGACACCACAAAAGTTGTTCTACTTGCTTTCTGGGCTGAATTGGGAATCACTGACTTTTGGACTCGGCAGGTTAGAAATTGTTCCAAACACACCCCATGCACAACTCCACCGGGGAAGGTGTTAGAAAGGAGTTCTGTTGGTAGTTCTTCCACTGCCCCGGTAGCCAGCTGAAAGACACCACAAAAGTGGTTCTCCCTGCTTTCTGGGCTGAGATTGGGAATAGCTGAGTTTTGGAGTCGGCTGGTGACAAAATGTTCCAAACACAGCCCATGCAGAACTCCCCGGGGAAGGTGCCAGAAAGGAGTTCTGTTGGTAGTTCTTCCACTGCCCCGGTAGCCAGCTGAAAGACACCACAAAAGTTGTTCTCCCTGCTTTCTGGGCTGAGATGGGAAATCGCTAACCTTCGTAGTAGATTGGTGAGAAAGTGTTCCAAACACACCCGATACAGAACTCTATTGGTGAAGGTGCCAGAAAGGAGTTCTCTTGGAAGTTCTTACACTGCCCCGGTAGCCAGCTAAAAGACACCACAAAAGTTGTTCTACTTGCTTTCTGGGCTGAGATGGGGAATCGCTGACTTTTGGACTCGGCTGGTTAGAAATTGTTCCAAACACAATCCATACACAACTCAACCGGGGAAGGTGTTAGAAAGGAGTTCTGTTGGTAGTTCTTCCACTGCCCCGGTAGCCAGCTGAAAGACACCACAAAAGTTGTTCTACCTGCTTTCTGGGCTGAGATGGGGAATCGCTGACTTTTGGAGTCGGCTGTGACAAAATGTTCGAAACACATCCCATGCACAACTCCCCCGGGGAAGGTGCCAGAAAGGAGTTCTTTTGTTAATTCCTACACTGCCCCGGAAGCCAGCTGAAAGACACCACAAAAGTGGTTCTACTTGCTTTCTGGGCTGAGATGGGGAATCGCTGACTTTTGGACTCAGCTGGTTAGAAATTGTTCCAAACACACCCCATGCACAACTCCCCGGGGAAGGTGCCAGAAAGGAGTTCTGTTGGTAGTTCTTACACTGCCCCGGTAGCCAGCTGAAAGACACCACAAAAGTTGTTCTCCCTGCTTTCTGGGCTGAGATGGGAAATCGCTAACCTTCGTAGTAGATTGGTGAGAAAGTGTTCCAAACACACCCGATACAGAACTCTATTGGTGAAGGTGCCAGAAAGGAGTTCTCTTGGAAGTTCTTACACTGCCCCGGTAGCCAGCTTAAAGACACCACAAAAGTTGTTCTACCTGCTTTCTGGGCTGAGATGGGGAATCGCTGACTTTTGGAGTCGGCTGGTTAGAAATTGTTCCAAACACACCCCATGCACAACTCCACCGGGGAAGGTGCCAGAAAGGAGTTCTGTTGGTAGTTCCTACACTGCCCCGGTAGCCAGCTGAAAGATACCACAAAAGTTGTTCTACTTGCTTTCTGGGCTGAGATGGGGAATTGCTGACTTTTGGAGTCGGCTGGTGAAAAAATGTTGCAAACACACCCCTTGCACAACTCCACCGGGGAAGGTGCCAGAAAGGAGTTTTTTTGTTAGTTCCTACACTGCCCCAGTAGCCAGCTGAAAGACACCACAAAAGTTGTTCTACTTGCTTTCTGGGCTGAATTGGGAATCACTGACTTTTGGACTCGGCAGGTTAGAAATTGTTCCAAACACACCCCATGCACAACTCCACCGGGGAAGGTGTTAGAAAGGAGTTCTGTTGGTAGTTCTTCCACTGCCCCGGTAGCCAGCTGAAAGACACCACAAAAGTGGTTCTCCCTGCTTTCTGGGCTGAGATTGGGAATAGCTGAGTTTTGGAGTCGGCTGGTGACAAAATGTTCCAAACACAGCCCATGCAGAACTCCCCGGGGAAGGTGCCAGAAAGGAGTTCTGTTGGTAGTTCTTCCACTGCCCCGGTAGCCAGCTGAAAGACACCACAAAAGTTGTTCTCCCTGCTTTCTGGGCTGAGATGGGAAATCGCTAACCTTCGTAGTAGATTGGTGAGAAAGTGTTCCAAACACACCCGATACAGAACTCTATTGGTGAAGGTGCCAGAAAGGAGTTCTCTTGGAAGTTCTTACACTGCCCCGGTAGCCAGCTAAAAGACACCACAAAAGTTGTTCTACTTGCTTTCTGGGCTGAGATGGGGAATCGCTGACTTTTGGACTCGGCTGGTTAGAAATTGTTCCAAACACAATCCATACACAACTCAACCGGGGAAGGTGTTAGAAAGGAGTTCTGTTGGTAGTTCTTCCACTGCCCCGGTAGCCAGCTGAAAGACACCACAAAAGTTGTTCTACCTGCTTTCTGGGCTGAGATGGGGAATCGCTGACTTTTGGAGTCGGCTGGTGACAAAATGTTGCAAACACACCCCTTGCACAACTCCACCGGGGAAGGTGCCAGAAAGGAGTTCTTTTGTTAGTTCCTACACTGCCCTGGAAGCCAGCTGAAAGACACCACAAAAGTGGTTCTACTTGCTTTCTGGGCTGAGATGGGGAATCGCTGACTTTTGGACTCAGCTGGTTAGAAATTGTTCCAAACACACCCCATGCACAACTCCCCGGGGAAGGTGCCAGAAAGGAGTTCTGTTGGTAGTTCTTACACTGCCCCGGTAGCCAGCTGAAAGACACCACAAAAGTTGTTCTCCCTGCTTTCTGGGCTGAGATGGGAAATCGCTAACCTTCGTAGTAGATTGGTGAGAAAGTGTTCCAAACACACCCGATACAGAACTCTATTGGTGAAGGTGCCAGAAAGGAGTTCTCTTGGAAGTTCTTACACTGCCCCGGTAGCCAGCTAAAAGAGACCACAAAAGTTGTTCTACTTGCTTTCTGGGCTGAGATGGGGAATCGCTGACTTTTGGACTCGGCTGGTTAGAAATTGTTCCAAACACAACCCATACACAACTCAACCGGGGAAGGTGTTAGAAAGGAGTTCTGTTGGTAGTTCTTCCACTGCCCCGGTAGCCAGCTGAAAGACACCACAAAAGTTGTTCTCCCTGCTTTCTGGGCTGAGATGGGGAATCGCTAACCTTCGTAGTAGATTGGTGAGAAAGTGTTCCAAACACACCCGATACAGAACTCTATTGGTGAAGGTGCCAGAAAGGAGTTCTCTTGGAAGTTCTTACACTGCCCCGGTAGCCAGCTTAAAGACACCACAAAAGTTGTTCTACCTGCTTTCTGGGCTGAGATGGGGAATCGCTGACTTTTGGAGTCGGCTGGTTAGAAATTGTTCCAAACACACCCCATGCACAACTCCACCGGGGAAGGTGCCAGAAAGGAGTTCTGTTGGTAGTTCCTACACTGCCCCGGTAGCCAGATGAAAGAAACCACATAAGTGGTTTTACCTGCTTTCTGGGCTGAGATGGGCAATCGCTGACTTTTGGACTCGGCTGGGTGACAAAATGTTCCAAAAACATCCCATGCAGAACTCCACCGGGGAAGGTGCCAGAAAGGAGTTCTGTTGCTTGTTCTTACACTGCCCCGGTAGCCAGCTGAAACACACCACAAAAGTGGTTCTACCTGCTTTCTGGGCTGAGATGGGGAATCGCTGACTTTTGGACTCGGCTGGTTAGAAATTGTTCCAAACACACCCCATGCACAACTCCCCCGGGGAAGGTGCCAGAAAGGAGTTCTGTTGGTAGTTCCTACACTGCCCCGGTAGCCAGCTGAAAGACACCACAAAAGTTGTTCTACTTGCTTTCTGGGCTGAGATGGGGAATTGCTGACTTTTGGAGTCGGCTGGTGAAAAAATGTTGCAAACACACCCCTTGCATAACTCCCCCGGGGAAGGTGCCAGAAAGGAGTTCTTTTGTTAGTTCCTACACTGCCCTGGTAGCCAGCTGAAAGACACCACAAAAGTTGTTCTACTTGCTTTCTGGGCTGAATTGGGAATCACTGACTTTTGGACTCGGCAGGTTAGAAATTGTTCCAAACACACCCCATGCGCAACTCCACCGGGGAAGGTGTTAGAAAGGAGTTCTGTTGGTAGTTCTTCCACTGCCCCGGTAGCCAGCTGAAAGACACCACAAAAGTGGTTCTCCCTGCTTTCTGGGCTGAGATTGGGAATAGCTGAGTTTTGGAGTCGGCTGGTGACAAAATGTTCCAAACACAGCCCATGCAGAACTCCACCGGGAAAGGTGCCAGAAAGGAGTAGTGTTGCTTGTTCTTACACTGCCTCGGTAGCCAGCTGAAAGACACCACAAAAGTGGTTCTACCTGCTTTTTGCCTGAGATGGGGAATTGCTGACTTTTGGACTCGGCTGGTGACAAAATGTTCCAAACACATCCCATACACAACTCCCCCGGGGAAGGTGCCAGAAAGGAGTTCTGTTGCTTGTTCTTACACTGCCCCGGTAGCCAGCTGAAAGACACCACAAAAGTGGTTCTACTTGCTTTCTGGGCTGAGATGGGGAATAGCTGAATTTTGGACTCGGCTGGTGACAAAATGTTCCAAACACAGCCCATGCACAACTCCCCCGGGGAAGGTGCCAGAAAGGAGTTCTGTTGGTAGTTCTTACACTGCCCCGGTAGCCAGCTGAAATACACCACAAAAGTGGTTCTCCCTGCTTGCTGGGCTGAGATGGGGAATCGCTGACTTTTGGACTCGGCTGGTTAGAAATTGTTCCAAACACAACCCATACACAACTCAACCGGGGAAGGTGTTAGAAAGGAGTTCTGTTGGTAGTTCTTCCACTGCCCCGGTAGCCAGCTGAAAGACACCACAAAAGTTGTTCTACCTGCTTTCTGGGCTGAGATGGGGAATCGCTGACTTTTGGAGTCGGCTGGTGACAAAATGTTCGAAACACATCCCATGCACAACTCCACCGGGGAAGGTGCCAGAAAGGAGTTCTTTTGTTAGTTCCTACACTGCCCCGGAAGCCAGCTGAAAGACACCATAAAAGTGGTTCTACTTGCTTTCTGGGCTGAGATGGGGAATCGCTAACCTTCATAGTAGATTGGTGAAAAGTGTTCCAAACACACCCGATACAGAACTCTATTGGTGAAGGTGCCAGAAAGGAGTTCTCTTGGAAGTTCTTACACTGCCCCGGTAGCCAGCTTAAAGACACCACAAAAGTTGTTCTACCTGCTTTCTGGGCTGAGATGGGGAATCGCTGACTTTTGGAGTCGGCTGGTTAGAAATTGTTCCAAACACACCCCATGCACAACTCCACCGGGGAAGGTGCCAGAAAGGAGTTCTGTTGGTAGTTCCTACACTGCCCCGGTAGCCAGCTGAAAGATACCACAAAAGTTGTTCTACTTGCTTTCTGGGCTGAGATGGGGAATTGCTGACTTTTGGAGTCGGCTGGTGAAAAAATGTTGCAAACACACCCCTTGCACAACTCCACCGGGGAAGGTGCCAGAAAGGAGTTCTGTTGGTAGTTCCTACACTGCCCCGGTAGCCAGCTGAAAGACACCACAAAAGTGGTTCTACTTGCTTTCTGGGCTGAGATGGGGAATCGCTGACTTTTGGACTCAGCTGGTTAGAAATTGTTCCAAACACACCCCATGCACAACTCCCCGGGGAAGGTGCCAGAAAGGAGTTCTGTTGGTAGTTCTTCCACTGCCCCGGTAGCCAGCTGAAAGACACCACAAAAGTTGTTCTCCCTGCTTTCTGGGCTGAGATGGGAAATCGCTAACCTTCGTAGTAGATTGGTGAGAAAGTGTTCCAAACACACCCGATACAGAACTCTATTGGTGAAGGTGCCAGAAAGGAGTTCTCTTGGAAGTTCTTACACTGCCCCGGTAGCCAGCTAAAAGACACCACAAAAGTTGTTCTACTTGCTTTCTGGGCTGAGATGGGGAATCGCTGACTTTTGGACTCGGCTGGTTAGAAATTGTTCCAAACACAACCCATACACAACTCAACCGGGGAAGGTGTTAGAAAGGAGTTCTGTTGGTAGTTCTTCCACTGCCCCGGTAGCCAGCTGAAAGACACCACAAAAGTTGTTCTACCTGCTTTCTGGGCTGAGATGGGGAATCGCTGACTTTTGGAGTCGGCTGGTGACAAAATGTTCGAAACACATCCCATGCACAACTCCACCGGGGAAGGTGCCAGAAAGGAGTTCTTTTGTTAGTTCCTACACTGCCCCGGAAGCCAGCTGAAAGACACCATAAAAGTGGTTCTACTTGCTTTCTGGGCTGAGATGGGGAATCGCTAACCTTCGTAGTAGATTGGTGAGAAAGTGTTCCAAACACACCCGATACAGAACTCTATTGGTGAAGGTGCCAGAAAGGAGTTCTCTTGGAAGTTCTTACACTGCCCCGGTAGCCAGCTTAAAGACACCACAAAAGTTGTTCTACCTGCTTTCTGGGCTGAGATGGGGAATCGCTGACTTTTGGAGTCGGCTGGTTAGAAATTGTTCCAAACACACCCCATGCACAACTCCCCCGGGGAAGGTGCCAGAAAGGAGTTCTTTTGTTAGTTCCTACACTGCCCCGGTAGCCAGCTGAAAGACACCACAAAAGTTGTTCTACTTGCTTTCTGGGCTGAATTGGGAATCACTGACTTTTGGACTCGGCAGGTTAGAAATTGTTCCAAACACACCCCATGCACAACTCCACCGGGGAAGGTGTTAGAAAGGAGTTCTGTTGGTAGTTCTTCCACTGCCCCGGTAGCCAGCTTAAAGACACCACAAAAGTTGTTCTACCTGCTTTCTGGGCTGAGATGGGGAATCGCTGACTTTTGGAGTCGGCTGGTGACAAAATGTTCCAAACACACCCCATGCACAACTCCCCCGGGGAAGGTGCCAGAAAGGAGTTCTGTTGGTAGTTCTTACACTGCCCCGGTAGCCAGCTGAAAGACACCACAAAAGTGGTTCTCCCTGCTTTCTGGGCTGAGATTGGGAATAGCTGAGTTTTGGAGTCGGCTGGTGACAAAATGTTCCAAACACAGCCCATGCAGAACTCCACCGGGAAAGGTGCCAGAAAGGAGTTCTGTTGCTTGTTCTTACACTGCCTCGGTAGCCAGCTGAAAGACACCACAAAAGTGGTTCTACCTGCTTTCTGGGCTGAGATGGGGAATCGCTGACTTTTGGAGTCGGCTGGTGACAAAATGTTCCAAACACACCCCATGCAGAACTCCCCCGGGGAAGGTGCCAGAAAGGAGTTCTTTTGTTAGTTCCTACACTGCCCCGGTAGCCAGCTGAAAGACACCACAAAAGTTGTTCTACCTGCTTTCTGGGCTGAGATGGGGAATCGCTGACTTTTGGAGTCGGCTGTGACAAAATGTTCGAAACACATCCCATGCACAACTCCCCCGGGGAAGGTGCCAGAAAGGAGTTCTTTTGTTAATTCCTACACTGCCCCGGAAGCCAGCTGAAAGACACCACAAAAGTGGTTCTACTTGCTTTCTGGGCTGAGATGGGGAATCGCTGACTTTTGGACTCAGCTGGTTAGAAATTGTTCCAAACACACGCCATGCACAACTCCCCGGGGAAGGTGCCAGAAAGGAGTTCTGTTGGTAGTTCTTACACTGCCCCGGTAGCCAGCTGAAAGACACCACAAAAGTTGTTCTCCCTGCTTTCTGGGCTGAGATGGGAAATCGCTAACCTTCGTAGTAGATTGGTGAGAAAGTGTTCCAAACACACCCGATACAGAACTCTATTGGTGAAGGTGCCAGAAAGGAGTTCTCTTGGAAGTTCTTACACTGCCCTGGTAGCCAGCTAGAAGACACCACAAAAGTTGTTCTACTTGCTTTCTGGGCTGAGATGGGGAATCGCTGACTTTTGGAGTCGGCTGGTTAGAAATTGTTCCAAACACAACCCATACACAACTCAACCGGGGAAGGTGTTAGAAAGGAGTTCTGTTGCTTGTTCTTACACTGCCCCGGTAGCCAGCTGAAAGACACCACAAAAGTGGTTCTACTTGCTTTCTGGGCTGAGATGGGGAATAGCTGAATTTTGGACTCGGCTGGTGACAAAATGTTCCAAACACAGCCCATGCACAACTCCCCCGGGGAAGGTGCCAGAAAGGAGTTCTGTTGGTAGTTCTTACACTGCCCCGGTAGCCAGCTGAAATACACCACAAAAGTGGTTCTCCCTGCTTGCTGGGCTGAGATGGGGAATCGCTGACTTTTGGACTCGGCTGGTTAGAAATTGTTCCAAACACAACCCATACACAACTCAACCGGGGAAGGTGTTAGAAAGGAGTTCTGTTGGTAGTTCTTCCACTGCCCCGGTAGCCAGCTGAAAGACACCACAAAAGTTGTTCTACCTGCTTTCTGGGCTGAGATGGGGAATCGCTGACTTTTGGAGTCGGCTGGTGACAAAATGTTCGAAACACATCCCATGCACAACTCCACCGGGGAAGGTGCCAGAAAGGAGTTCTTTTGTTAGTTCCTACACTGCCCCGGAAGCCAGCTGAAAGACACCACAAAAGTGGTTCTACTTGCTTTCTGGGCTGAGATGGGGAATCGCTGACTTTTGGACTCAGCTGGTTAGAAATTGTTCCAAACACACCCCATGCACAACTCCCCGGGGAAGGTGCCAGAAAGGAGTTCTGTTGGTAGTTCTTACACTGCCCCGGTAGCCAGCTGAAAGACACCACAAAAGTTGTTCTCCCTGCTTTCTGGGCTGAGATGGGAAATCGCTAACCTTCGTAGTAGATTGGTGAGAAAGTGTTCCAAACACACCCGATACAGAACTCTATTGGTGAAGGTGCCAGAAAGGAGTTCTCTTGGAAGTTCTTACACTGCCCCGGTAGCCAGCTAAAAGACACCACAAAAGTTGTTCTACTTGCTTTCTGGGCTGAGATGGGGAATCGCTGACTTTTGGAGTCGGCTGGTTAGAAATTGTTCCAAACACAACCCATACACAACTCAACCGGGGAAGGTGTTAGAAAGGAGTTCTGTTGGTAGTTCTTCCACTGCCCCGGTAGCCAGCTGAAAGACACCACAAAAGTTGTTCTACCTGCTTTCTGGGCTGAGATGGGGAATCGCTGACTTTTGGAGTCGGCTGGTGACAAAATGTTCGAAACACATCCCATGCACAACTCCACCGGGGAAGGTGCCAGAAAGGAGTTCTTTTGTTAGTTCCTACACTGCCCCGGAAGCCAGCTGAAAGACACCATAAAAGTGGTTCTACTTGCTTTCTGGGCTGAGATGGGGAATCGCTAACCTTCGTAGTAGATTGGTGAAAAGTGTTCCAAACACACCCGATACAGAACTCTATTGGTGAAGGTGCCAGAAAGGAGTTCTCTTGGAAGTTCTTACACTGCCCCGGTAGCCAGCTTAAAGACACCACAAAAGTTGTTCTACCTGCTTTCTGGGCTGAGATGGGGAATCGCTGACTTTTGGAGTCGGCTGGTTAGAAATTGTTCCAAACACACCCCATGCACAACTCCACCGGGGAAGGTGCCAGAAAGGAGTTCTGTTGGTAGTTCCTACACTGCCCCGGTAGCCAGCTGAAAGATACCACAAAAGTTGTTCTACTTGCTTTCTGGGCTGAGATGGGGAATTGCTGACTTTTGGAGTCGGCTGGTGAAAAAATGTTGCAAACACACCCCTTGCACAACTCCACCGGGGAAGGTGCCAGAAAGGAGTTCTGTTGGTAGTTCCTACACTGCCCCGGTAGCCAGCTGAAAGACACCACAAAAGTGGTTCTACTTGCTTTCTGGGCTGAGATGGGGAATCGCTGACTTTTGGACTCAGCTGGTTAGAAATTGTTCCAAACACACCCCATGCACAACTCCCCGGGGAAGGTGCCAGAAAGGAGTTCTGTTGGTAGTTCTTCCACTGCCCCGGTAGCCAGCTGAAAGACACCACAAAAGTTGTTCTCCCTGCTTTCTGGGCTGAGATGGGAAATCGCTAACCTTCGTAGTAGATTGGTGAGAAAGTGTTCCAAACACACCCGATACAGAACTCTATTGGTGAAGGTGCCAGAAAGGAGTTCTCTTGGAAGTTCTTACACTGCCCCGGTAGCCAGCTAAAAGACACCACAAAAGTTGTTCTACTTGCTTTCTGGGCTGAGATGGGGAATCGCTGACTTTTGGAGTCGGCTGGTTAGAAATTGTTCCAAACACAACCCATACACAACTCAACCGGGGAAGGTGTTAGAAAGGAGTTCTGTTGGTAGTTCTTCCACTGCCCCGGTAGCCAGCTGAAAGACACCACAAAAGTTGTTCTACCTGCTTTCTGGGCTGAGATGGGGAATCGCTGACTTTTGGAGTCGGCTGGTGACAAAATGTTCGAAACACATCCCATGCACAACTCCACCGGGGAAGGTGCCAGAAAGGAGTTCTTTTGTTAGTTCCTACACTGCCCCGGAAGCCAGCTGAAAGACACCATAAAAGTGGTTCTACTTGCTTTCTGGGCTGAGATGGGGAATCGCTAACCTTCGTAGTAGATTGGTGAGAAAGTGTTCCAAACACACCCGATACAGAACTCTATTGGTGAAGGTGCCAGAAAGGAGTTCTCTTGGAAGTTCTTACACTGCCCCGGTAGCCAGCTTAAAGACACCACAAAAGTTGTTCTACCTGCTTTCTGGGCTGAGATGGGGAATCGCTGACTTTTGGAGTCGGCTGGTTAGAAATTGTTCCAAACACACCCCATGCACAACTCCACCGGGGAAGGTGTTAGAAAGGAGTTCTGTTGGTAGTTCTTCCACTGCCCCGGTAGCCAGCTTAAAGACACCACAAAAGTTGTTCTACCTGCTTTCTGGGCTGAGATGGGGAATCGCTGACTTTTGGAGTCGGCTGGTGACAAAATGTTCCAAACACACCCCATGCACAACTCCCCCGGGGAAGGTGCCAGAAAGGAGTTCTGTTGGTAGTTCTTACACTGCCCCGGTAGCCAGCTGAAAGACACCACAAAAGTGGTTCTCCCTGCTTTCTGGGCTGAGATTGGGAATAGCTGAGTTTTGGAGTCGGCTGGTGACAAAATGTTCCAAACACAGCCCATGCAGAACTCCACCGGGAAAGGTGCCAGAAAGGAGTTCTGTTGCTTGTTCTTACACTGCCTCGGTAGCCAGCTGAAAGACACCACAAAAGTGGTTCTACCTGCTTTCTGGGCTGAGATGGGGAATCGCTGACTTTTGGAGTCGGCTGGTGACAAAATGTTCCAAACACACCCCATGCAGAACTCCCCCGGGGAAGGTGCCAGAAAGGAGTTCTTTTGTTAGTTCCTACACTGCCCCGGTAGCCAGCTGAAAGACACCACAAAAGTTGTTCTACCTGCTTTCTGGGCTGAGATGGGGAATCGCTGACTTTTGGAGTCGGCTGTGACAAAATGTTCGAAACACATCCCATGCACAACTCCCCCGGGGAAGGTGCCAGAAAGGAGTTCTTTTGTTAATTCCTACACTGCCCCGGAAGCCAGCTGAAAGACACCACAAAAGTGGTTCTACTTGCTTTCTGGGCTGAGATGGGGAATCGCTGACTTTTGGACTCAGCTGGTTAGAAATTGTTCCAAACACACGCCATGCACAACTCCCCGGGGAAGGTGCCAGAAAGGAGTTCTGTTGGTAGTTCTTACACTGCCCCGGTAGCCAGCTGAAAGACACCACAAAAGTTGTTCTCCCTGCTTTCTGGGCTGAGATGGGAAATCGCTAACCTTCGTAGTAGATTGGTGAGAAAGTGTTCCAAACACACCCGATACAGAACTCTATTGGTGAAGGTGCCAGAAAGGAGTTCTCTTGGAAGTTCTTACACTGCCCTGGTAGCCAGCTAGAAGACACCACAAAAGTTGTTCTACTTGCTTTCTGGGCTGAGATGGGGAATCGCTGACTTTTGGAGTCGGCTGGTTAGAAATTGTTCCAAACACAACCCATACACAACTCAACCGGGGAAGGTGTTAGAAAGGAGTTCTGTTGGTAGTTCTTCCACTGCCCCGGTAGCCAGCTGAAAGACACCACAAAAGTTGTTCTACCTGCTTTCTGGGCTGAGATGGGGAATCGCTGACTTTTGGAGTCGGCTGGTGACAAAATGTTCGAAACACATCCCATGCACAACTCCACCGGGGAAGGTGCCAGAAAGGAGTTTTTTTGTTAGTTCCTACACTGCCCCGGTAGCCAGCTGAAAGACACCACAAAAGTTGTTCTACCTGCTTTCTGGGCTGAGATGGGGAATCGCTGACTTTTGGAGTCGGCTGGTGACAAAATGTTCGAAACACATCCCATGCACAACTCCACCGGGGAAGGTGCCAGAAAGGAGTTCTTTGTTAGTTCCTACACTGCCCCGGAAGCCAGCTGAAAGACACCATAAAAGTGGTTCTACTTGCTTTCTGGGCTGAGATGGGGAATCGCTAACCTTCGTAGTAGATTGGTGAGAAAGTGTTCCAAACACACCCGATACAGAACTCTATTGGTGAAGGTGCCAGAAAGGAGTTCTCTTGGAAGTTCTTACACTGCCCCGGTAGCCAGCTGAAAGACACCACAAAAGTTGTTCTACCTGCTTTCTGGGCTGAGATGGGGAATCGCTGACTTTTGGAGTCGGCTGGTTAGAAATTGTTCCAAACACACCCCATGCACAACTCCACCGGGGAAGGTGCCAGAAAGGAGTTCTGTTGGTAGTTCCTACACTGCCCCGGTAGCCAGCTGAAAGATACCACAAAAGTTGTTCTACTTGCTTTCTGGGCTGAGATGGGGAATTGCTGACTTTTGGAGTCGGCTGGTGAAAAAATGTTGCAAACACACCCCTTGCACAACTCCCCCGGGGAAGGTGCCAGAAAGGAGTTCTTTTGTTAGTTCCTACACTGCCCCGGTAGCCAGCTGAAAGACACCACAAAAGTTGTTCTACTTGCTTTCTGGGCTGAATTGGGAATCACTGACTTTTGGACTCGGCAGGTTAGAAATTGTTCCAAACACACCCCATGCACAACTCCACCGGGGAAGGTGTTAGAAAGGAGTTCTGTTGGTAGTTCTTCCACTGCCCCGGTAGCCAGCTGAAAGACACCACAAAAGTGGTTCTCCCTGCTTTCTGGGCTGAGATTGGGAATAGCTGAGTTTTGGAGTCGGCTGGTGACAAAATGTTCCAAACACAGCCCATGCAGAACTCCACCGGGAAAGGTGCCAGAAAGGAGTTCTGTTGCTTGTTCTTACACTGCCTCGGTAGCCAGCTGAAAGACACCACAAACGTGGGTCTACCTGCTTTTTGCCTGAGATGGGGAATTGCTGAGTTTTGGACTCGGCTGGTGACAAAATGTTCCAAACACAGACCATGCACAACTCCCCCGGGGAAGGTGCCAGAAAGGAGTTCTGTTGGTAGTTCTTCCACTGCCCCGGTAGCCAGCTGAAAGACACCACAAAAGTGGTTCTCCCTGCTTTCTGGGCTGAGATTGGGAATAGCTGAGTTTTGGAGTCGGCTGGTGACAAAATGTTCCAAACACAGCCCATGCAGAACTACACCGGGAAAGGTGCCAGAAAGGAGTTCTGTTGCTTGTTCTTACACTGCCTCGGTAGCCAGCTGAAAGACACCACAAAAGTGGTTCTCCCTGCTTGCTGGGCTGAGATGGGGAATCGCTGACTTTTGGACTCGGCTGGTTAGAAATTGTTCCAAAAACACTACATGCACAACTCCCTCGGGGAAGGTGTCAGAAAGGAATTCCGTTGCTTGTTCTTCCACTGCCCCGGTAGCCAGCCAAAAGACACCACAAAAGTTGTTCTACCTGCTTTCTGGGCTGAGACGGGGAATTGCTGACTTTTGGAGTCGGCTGGTGAAAAAATGTTGCAAACACATCCCATGCACAACTCCACCGGGGAAGGTGCCAGAAAGGAGTTTTTTTGTTAGTTCCTACACTGCCCCGGTAGCCAGCTGAAAGACACCACAAAAGTGGTTCTACTTGCTTTCTGGGCTGAGATGGGGAATAGCTGAGTTTGGACTCGGCTGGTGACAAAATGTTCCAAACACAACCCATGCACAACTCCCCCGGGGAAGGTGTTAGAAAGGAGTTCTGTTGGTAGTTCTTCCACTGCCCCGGTAGCCAGCTGAAAGACACCACAAAAGTTGTTCTACCTGCTTTCTGGGCTGAGATGGGGAATCGCTGACTTTTGGAGTCGGCTGGTGACAAAATGTTCGAAACACATCCCATGCACAACTCCACCGGGGAAGGTGCCAGAAAGGAGTTCTTTTGTTAGTTCCTACACTGCCCCGGAAGCCAGCTGAAAGACACCACAAAAGTGGTTCTACTTGCTTTCTGGGCTGAGATGGGGAATCGCTGACTTTTGGACTCAGCTGGTTAGAAATTGTTCCAAACACACCCCATGCACAACTCCCCGGGGAAGGTGCCAGAAAGGAGTTCTGTTGGTAGTTCTTACACTGCCCCGGTAGCCAGCTGAAAGACACCACAAAAGTTGTTCTCCCTGCTTTCTGGGCTGAGATGGGAAATCGCTAACCTTCGTAGTAGATTGGTGAGAAAGTGTTCCAAACACACCCGATACAGAACTCTATTGGTGAAGGTGCCAGAAAGGAGTTCTCTTGGAAGTTCTTACACGGCCCCGGTAGCCAGCTAAAAGACACCACAAAAGTTGTTCTACTTGCTTTCTGGGCTGAGATGGGGAATCGCTGACTTTTGGACTCGGCTGGTTAGAAATTGTTCCAAACACAACCCATACACAACTCAACCGGGGAAGGTGTTAGAAAGGAGTTCTGTTGGTAGTTCTTCCACTGCCCCGGTAGCCAGCTGAAAGACACCACAAAAGTTGTTCTCCCTGCTTTCTGGGCTGAGATGGGGAATCGCTGACTTTTGGAGTCGGCTGGTGACAAAATGTTCGAAACACATCCCATGCACAACTCCACCGGGGAAGGTGCCAGAAAGGAGTTCTTTTGTTAGTTCCTACACTGCCCCGGAAGCCAGCTGAAAGACACCATAAAAGTGGTTCTACTTGCTTTCTGGGCTGAGATGGGGAATCGCTAACCTTCGTAGTAGATTGGTGAGAAAGTGTTCCAAACACACCCGATACAGAACTCTATTGGTGAAGGTGCCAGAAAGGAGTTCTCTTGGAAGTTCTTACACTGCCCCGGTAGCCAGCTTAAAGACACCACAAAAGTTGTTCTACCTGCTTTCTGGGCTGAGATGGGGAATCGCTGACTTTTGGAGTCGGCTGGTTAGAAATTGTTCCAAACACACCCCATGCACAACTCCACCGGGGAAGGTGCCAGAAAGGAGTTCTGTTGGTAGTTCCTACACTGCCCCGGTAGCCAGCTGAAAGATACCACAAAAGTTGTTCTACTTGCTTTCTGGGCTGAGATGGGGAATTGCTGACTTTTGGAGTCAGCTGGTGAAAAAATGTTGCAAACACACCCCTTGCACAACTCCACCGGGGAAGGTGCCAGAAAGGAGTTTTTTTGTTAGTTCCTACACTGCCCCGGTAGCCAGCTGAAAGACACCACAAAAGTTGTTCTACTTGCTTTCTGGGCTGAATTGGGAATCACTGACTTTTGGACTCGGCAGGTTAGAAATTGTTCCAAACACACCCCATGCACAACTCCACCGGGGAAGGTGTTAGAAAGGAGTTCTGTTGGTAGTTCTTCCACTGCCCCGGTAGCCAGCTGAAAGACACCACAAAAGTTGTTCTACCTGCTTTCTGGGCTGAGATGGGGAATCGCTGACTTTTGGAGTCGGCTGGTGACAAAATGTTCGAAACACATCCCATGCACAACTCCACCGGGGAAGGTGCCAGAAAGGAGTTCTTTTGTTAGTTCCTACACTGCCCCGGAAGCCAGCTGAAAGACACCATAAAAGTGGTTCTACTTGCTTTCTGGGCTGAGATGGGGAATCGCTAACCTTCGTAGTAGATTGGTGAGAAAGTGTTCCAAACACACCCCATGCAGAACTCTATTGGTGAAGGTGCCAGAAAGGAGTTCTCTTGGAAGTTCTTACACTGCCCCGGTAGCCAGCTTAAAGACACCACAAAAGTGGTTCTACTTGCTTTCTGGGCTGAGATGGGGAATATCTGAGTTTTGGACTCGGCTGGTGACAAAATGTTCCAAACACAGCCCATGCACAACTCCCCCGGGGAAGGTGCCAGAAAGGAGTTCTGTTGGTAGTTCTTACACTGCCCCGGTAGCCAGCTGAAATACACCACAAAAGTGGTTCTCCCTGCTTGCTGGGCTGAGATGGGGAATCGCTGACTTTTGGACTCGGCTGGTTAGAAATTGTTCCAAAAACACTACATGCACAACTCCCTCGGGGAAGGTGTCAGAAAGGAATTCCGTTGCTTGTTCTTCCACTGCCCCGGAAGCCAGCTAAAAGACACCACAAAAGTTGTTCTACCTGCTTTCTGGGCTGAGACGGGGAATTGCTGACTTTTGGAGTCGGCTGGTGAAAAAATGTTGCAAACACACCCCTTGCACAACTCCCCTGGGGAAGGTGCTAGAAAGGAGTTCTTTTGTTAGTTCCTACACTGCCCCGGTAGCCAGCTGAAAGACACCACAAAAGTTGTTCTACCTGCTTTCTGGGCTGAGATGGGGAATCGCTGACTTTTGGACTCGGCTGGTTAGAAATTGTTCCAAACACAACCCATGCACAACTCCACCGGGGAAGGTGCCAGAAAGGAGTTCTGTTGGTAGTTCTTACACGGCCCCGGTAGCCAGCTGAAAGACACCACAAAAGTTGTTCTACCTGCTTTCTGGGCTGAGATGGGGAATCGCTGACTTTTGGAGTCGGCTGTGACAAAATGTTCGAAACACATCCCATGCACAACTCCCCCGGGGAAGGTGCCAGAAAGGAGTTCTTTTGTTAATTCCTACACTGCCCCGGAAGCCAGCTGAAAGACACCACAAAAGTGGTTCTACTTGCTTTCTGGGCTGAGATGGGGAATCGCTGACTTTTGGACTCAGCTGGTTAGAAATTGTTCCAAACACACCCCATGCACAACTCCCCGGGGAAGGTGCCAGAAAGGAGTTCTGTTGGTAGTTCTTACACTGCCCCGGTAGCCAGCTGAAAGACACCACAAAAGTTGTTCTCCCTGCTTTCTGGGCTGAGATGGGAAATCGCTAACCTTCGTAGTAGATTGGTGAGAAAGTGTTCCAAACACACCCGATACAGAACTCTATTGGTGAAGGTGCCAGAAAGGAGTTCTCTTGGAAGTTCTTACACTGCCCCGGTAGCCAGCTAAAAGACACCACAAAAGTTGTTCTACTTGCTTTCTGGGCTGAGATGGGGAATCGCTGACTTTTGGACTCGGCTGGTTAGAAATTGTTCCAAACACAACCTATACACAACTCAACCGGGGAAGGTGTTAGAAAGGAGTTCTGTTGGTAGTTCTTCCACTGCCCCGGTAGCCAGCTGAAAGACACCACAAAAGTTGTTCTACCTGCTTTCTGGGCTGAGATGGGGAATCGCTGACTTTTGGAGTCGGCTGGTGACAAAATGTTCGAAACACATCCCATGCACAACTCCCCCGGGGAAGGTGCCAGAAAGGAGTTCTTTTGTTAGTTCCTACACTGCCCTGGAAGCCAGCTGAAAGACACCACAAAAGTGGTTCTACTTGCTTTCTGGGCTGAGATGGGGAATCGCTGACTTTTGGACTCAGCTGGTTAGAAATTGTTCCAAACACACCCCATGCACAACTCCCCGGGGAAGGTGCCAGAAAGGAGTTCTGTTGGTAGTTCTTACACTGCCCCGGTAGCCAGCTGAAAGACACCACAAAAGTTGTTCTCCCTGCTTTCTGGGCTGAGATGGGAAATCGCTAACCTTCGTAGTAGATTGGTGAGAAAGTGTTCCAAACACACCCGATACAGAACTCTATTGGTGAAGGTGCCAGAAAGGAGTTCTCTTGGAAGTTCTTACACTGCCCCGGTAGCCAGCTAAAAGACACCACAAAAGTTGTTCTCCCTGCTTTCTGGGCTGAGATGGGGAATCGCTGACTTTTGGACTCGGCTGGTTAGAAATTGTTCCAAACACAACCCATACACAACTCAACCGGGGAAGGTGCCAGAAAGGAGTTCTTTTGTTAGTTCCTACACTGCCCCGGAAGCCAGCTGAAAGACACCATAAAAGTGGTTCTACTTGCTTTCTGGGCTGAGATGGGGAATCGCTAACCTTCGTAGTAGATTGGTGAGAAAGTGTTCCAAACACACCCGATACAGAACTCTATTGGTGAAGGTGCCAGAAAGGAGTTCTCTTGGAAGTTCTTACACTGCCCCGGTAGCCAGCTTAAAGACACCACAAAAGTTGTTCTACCTGCTTTCTGGGCTGAGATGGGGAATCGCTGACTTTTGGAGTCGGCTGGTTAGAAATTGTTCCAAACACACCCCATGCACAACTCCACCGGGGAAGGTGCCAGAAAGGAGTTCTGTTGGTAGTTCCTACACTGCCCCGGTAGCCAGCTGAAAGATACCACAAAAGTTGTTCTACTTGCTTTCTGGGCTGAGATGGGGAATTGCTGACTTTTGGAGTCGGCTGGTGAAAAAATGTTGCAAACACACCCCTTGCACAACTCCACCGGGGAAGGTGCCAGAAAGGAGTTTTTTTGTTAGTTCCTACACTGCCCCGGTAGCCAGCTGAAAGACACCACAAAAGTTGTTCTCCCTGCTTTCTGGGCTGAATTGGGAATCACTGACTTTTGGACTCGGCAGGTTAGAAATTGTTCCAAACACACCCCATGCACAACTCCACCGGGGAAGGTGTTAGAAAGGAGTTCTGTTGGTAGTTCTTCCACTGCCCCGGTAGCCAGCTGAAAGACACCACAAAAGTTGTTCTACCTGCTTTCTGGGCTGAGATGGGGAATCGCTGACTTTTGGAGTCGGCTGGTGACAAAATGTTCGAAACACATCCCATGCACAACTCCACCGGGGAAGGTGCCAGAAAGGAGTTCTTTTGTTAGTTCCTACACTGCCCCGGAAGCCAGCTGAAAGACACCATAAAAGTGGTTCTACTTGCTTTTTGGGCTGAGATGGGGAATCGCTAACCTTCGTAGTAGATTGGTGAGAAAGTGTTCCAAACACACCCGATACAGAACTCTATTGGTGAAGGTGCCAGAAAGGAGTTCTCTTGGAAGTTCTTACACTGCCCCGGTAGCCAGCTTAAAGACACCACAAAAGTTGTTCTACCTGCTTTCTGGGCTGAGATGGGGAATCGCTGACTTTTGGAGTCGGCTGGTTAGAAATTGTTCCAAACACACCCCATGCACAACTCCACCGGGGAAGGTGCCAGAAAGGAGTTCTGTTGGTAGTTCCTACACTGCCCCGGTAGCCAGCTGAAAGACACCACAAAAGTTGTTCTCCCTGCTTTCTGGGCTGAGATGGGAAATCGCTAACCTTCGTAGTAGATTGGTGAGAAAGTGTTCCAAACACACCCGATACAGAACTCTATTGGTGAAGGTGCCAGAAAGGAGTTCTCTTGGAAGTTCTTACACTGCCCCGGTAGCCAGCTGAAAGACACCACAAAAGTTGTTCTACCTGCTTTCTGGGCTGAGATGGGGAATCGCTGACTTTTGGAGTCGGCTGGTTAGAAATTGTTCCAAACACACCCCATGCACAACTCCACCGGGGAAGGTGCCAGAAAGGAGTTCTGTTGGTAGTTCCTACACTGCCCCGGTAGCCAGCTGAAAGATACCACAAAAGTTGTTCTACTTGCTTTCTGGGCTGAGATGGGGAATTGCTGACTTTTGGAGTCGGCTGGTGAAAAAATGTTGCAAACACACCCCTTGCACAACTCCACCGGGGAAGGTGCCAGAAAGGAGTTTTTTTGTTAGTTCCTACACTGCCCCGGTAGCCAGCTGAAAGACACCACAAAAGTTGTTCTACTTGCTTTCTGGGCTGAATTGGGAATCACTGACTTTTGGACTCGGCAGGTTAGAAATTGTTCCAAACACACCCCATGCACAACTCCACCGGGGAAGGTGTTAGAAAGGAGTTCTGTTGGTAGTTCTTCCACTGCCCCGGTAGCCAGCTGAAAGACACCACAAAAGTTGTTCTACCTGCTTTCTGGGCTGAGATGGGGAATCGCTGACTTTTGGAGTCGGCTGGTGACAAAATGTTCGAAACACATCCCATGCACAACTCCACCGGGGAAGGTGCCAGAAAGGAGTTCTTTTGTTAGTTCCTACACTGCCCCGGAAGCCAGCTGAAAGACACCATAAAAGTGGTTCTACTTGCTTTCTGGGCTGAGATGGGGAATCGCTAACCTTCGTAGTAGATTGGTGAGAAAGTGTTCCAAACACACCCCATGCAGAACTCTATTGGTGAAGGTGCCAGAAAGGAGTTCTCTTGGAAGTTCTTACACTGCCCCGGTAGCCAGCTTAAAGACACCACAAAAGTTGTTCTACCTGCTTTCTGGGCTGAGATGGGGAATCGCTGACTTTTGGAGTCGGCTGGTTAGAAATTGTTCCAAACACACCCCATGCACAACTCCACCGGGGAAGGTGCCAGAAAGGAGTTCTGTTGGTAGTTCCTACACTGCCCCGGTAGCCAGCTGAAAGATACCACAAAAGTTGTTCTACTTGCTTTCTGGGCTGAGATGGGGAATTGCTGACTTTTGGAGTCGGCTGGTGAAAAAATGTTGCAAACACACCCCTTGCACAACTCCACCGGGGAAGGTGCCAGAAAGGAGTTTTTTTGTTAGTTCCTACACTGCCCCAGTAGCCAGCTGAAAGACACCACAAAAGTTGTTCTACTTGCTTTCTGGGCTGAATTGGGAATCACTGACTTTTGGACTCGGCAGGTTAGAAATTGTTCCAAACACACCCCATGCACAACTCCACCGGGGAAGGTGTTAGAAAGGAGTTCTGTTGGTAGTTCTTCCACTGCCCCGGTAGCCAGCTGAAAGACACCACAAAAGTGGTTCTCCCTGCTTTCTGGGCTGAGATTGGGAATAGCTGAGTTTTGGAGTCGGCTGGTGACAAAATGTTCCAAACACAGCCCATGCAGAACTCCCCGGGGAAGGTGCCAGAAAGGAGTTCTGTTGGTAGTTCTTCCACTGCCCCGGTAGCCAGCTGAAAGACACCACAAAAGTTGTTCTCCCTGCTTTCTGGGCTGAGATGGGAAATCGCTAACCTTCGTAGTAGATTGGTGAGAAAGTGTTCCAAACACACCCGATACAGAACTCTATTGGTGAAGGTGCCAGAAAGGAGTTCTCTTGGAAGTTCTTACACTGCCCCGGTAGCCAGCTAAAAGACACCACAAAAGTTGTTCTACTTGCTTTCTGGGCTGAGATGGGGAATCGCTGACTTTTGGACTCGGCTGGTTAGAAATTGTTCCAAACACAACCCATACACAACTCAACCGGGGAAGGTGTTAGAAAGGAGTTCTGTTGGTAGTTCTTCCACTGCCCCGGTAGCCAGCTGAAAGACACCACAAAAGTTGTTCTACCTGCTTTCTGGGCTGAGATGGGGAATCGCTGACTTTTGGAGTCGGCTGGTGACAAAATGTTCGAAACACATCCCATGCACAACTCCACCGGGGAAGGTGCCAGAAAGGAGTTCTTTTGTTAGTTCCTACACTGCCCCGGAAGCCAGCTGAAAGACACCACAAAAGTGGTTCTACTTGCTTTCTGGGCTGAGATGGGGAATCGCTGACTTTTGGACTCAGCTGGTTAGAAATTGTTCCAAACACACCCCATGCACAACTCCCCGGGGAAGGTGCCAGAAAGGAGTTCTGTTGGTAGTTCTTCCACTGCCCCGGTAGCCAGCTGAAAGACACCACAAAAGTTGTTCTCCCTGCTTTCTGGGCTGAGATGGGAAATCGCTAACCTTCGTAGTAGATTGGTGAGAAAGTGTTCCAAACACACCCGATACAGAACTCTATTGGTGAAGGTGCCAGAAAGGAGTTCTGTTGGTAGTTCTTCCACTGCCCCGGTAGCCAGCTAAAAGACACCACAAAAGTTGTTCTACTTGCTTTCTGGGCTGAGATGGGGAATCGCTGACTTTTGGACTCGGCTGGTTAGAAATTGTTCCAAACACAACCCATACACAACTCAACCGGGGAAGGTGTTAGAAAGGAGTTCTGTTGGTAGTTCTTCCACTGCCCCGGTAGCCAGCTGAAAGACACCACAAAAGTTGTTCTACCTGCTTTCTGGGCTGAGATGGGGAATCGCTGACTTTTGGAGTCGGCTGGTGACAAAATGTTCGAAACACATCCCATGCACAACTCCCCCGGGGAAGGTGCCAGAAAGGAGTTCTTTTGTTAGTTCCTACACTGCCCCGGAAGCCAGCTGAAAGACACCATAAAAGTGGTTCTACTTGCTTTCTGGGCTGAGATGGGGAATCGCTAACCTTCGTAGTAGATTGGTGAGAAAGTGTTCCAAACACACCCGATACAGAACTCTATTGGTGAAGGTGCCAGAAAGGAGTTCTCTTGGAAGTTCTTACACTGCCCCGGTAGCCAGCTTAAAGACACCACAAAAGTTGTTCTACCTGCTTTCTGGGCTGAGATGGGGAATCGCTGACTTTTGGAGTCGGCTGGTTAGAAATTGTTCCAAACACACCCCATGCACAACTCCACCGGGGAAGGTGCCAGAAAGGAGTTCTGTTGGTAGTTCCTACACTGCCCCGGTAGCCAGCTGAAAGATACCACAAAAGTTGTTCTACTTGCTTTCTGGGCTGAGATGGGGAATTGCTGACTTTTGGAGTCGGCTGGTGAAAAAATGTTGCAAACACACCCCTTGCACAACTCCACCGGGGAAGGTGCCAGAAAGGAGTTCTTTTGTTAGTTCCTACACTGCCCTGGAAGCCAGCTGAAAGACACCACAAAAGTGGTTCTACTTGCTTTCTGGGCTGAGATGGGGAATCCTGACTTTTGGACTCAGCTGGTTAGAAATTGTTCCAAACACACCCCATGCACAACTCCCCGGGGAAGGTGCCAGAAAGGAGTTCTGTTGGTAGTTCTTACACTGCCCCGGTAGCCAGCTGAAAGACACCACAAAAGTTGTTCTCCCTGCTTTCTGGGCTGAGATGGGAAATCGCTAACCTTCGTAGTAGATTGGTGAGAAAGTGTTCCAAACACACCCGATACAGAACTCTATTGGTGAAGGTGCCAGAAAGGAGTTCTCTTGGAAGTTCTTACACTGCCCCGGTAGCCAGCTAAAAGACACCACAAAAGTTGTTCTACTTGCTTTCTGGGCTGAGATGGGGAATCGCTGACTTTTGGACTCGGCTGGTTAGAAATTGTTCCAAACACAACCCATACACAACTCAACCGGGGAAGGTGTTAGAAAGGAGTTCTGTTGGTAGTTCTTCCACTGCCCCGGTAGCCAGCTGAAAGACACCACAAAAGTTGTTCTACCTGCTTTCTGGGCTGAGATGGGGAATCGCTGACTTTTGGAGTCGGCTGGTGACAAAATGTTCGAAACACATCCCATGCACAACTCCACCGGGGAAGGTGCCAGAAAGGAGTTCTTTTGTTAGTTCCTACACTGCCCCGGAAGCCAGCTGAAAGACACCATAAAAGTGGTTCTACTTGCTTTCTGGGCTGAGATGGGGAATCGCTAACCTTCGTAGTAGATTGGTGAGAAAGTGTTCCAAACACACCCGATACAGAACTCTATTGGTGAAGGTGCCAGAAAGGAGTTCTCTTGGAAGTTCTTACACTGCCCCGGTAGCCAGCTAAAAGACACCACAAAAGTTGTTCTACCTGCTTTCTGGGCTGAGATGGGGAATCGCTGACTTTTGGACTAGGCTGGTTAGAAATTGTTCCAAACACACCCCATGCACAACTCCACCGGGGAAGGTGCCAGAAAGGAGTTCTGTTGGTAGTTCCTACACTGCCCCGGTAGCCAGCTGAAAGATACCACAAAAGTTGTTCTACTTGCTTTCTGGGCTGAGATGGGGAATTGCTGACTTTTGGAGTCGGCTGGTGAAAAAATGTTGCAAACACACCCCTTGCACAACTCCACCGGGGAAGGTGCCAGAAAGGAGTTTTTTTGTTAGTTCCTACACTGCCCCGGTAGCCAGCTGAAAGACACCACAAAAGTTGTTCTACTTGCTTTCTGGGCTGAATTGGGAATCACTGACTTTTGGACTCGGCAGGTTAGAAATTGTTCCAAACACACCCCATGCACAACTCCACCGGGGAAGGTGTTAGAAAGGAGTTCTGTTGGTAGTTCCTACACTGCCCCGGTAGCCAGCTGAAAGACACCACAAAAGTTGTTCTACCTGCTTTCTGGGCTGAGATGGGGAATCGCTGACTTTTGGAGTCGGCTGGTGACAAAATGTTCGAAACACATCCCATGCACAACTCCACCGGGGAAGGTGCCAGAAAGGAGTTCTTTTGTTAGTTCCTACACTGCCCCGGAAGCCAGCTGAAAGACACCATAAAAGTGGTTCTACTTGCTTTCTGGGCTGAGATGGGGAATCGCTAACCTTCGTAGTAGATTGGTGAGAAAGTGTTCCAAACACACCCCATGCAGAACTCTATTGGTGAAGGTGCCAGAAAGGAGTTCTCTTGGAAGTTCTTACACTGCCCCGGTAGCCAGCTTAAAGACACCACAAAAGTTGTTCTACCTGCTTTCTGGGCTGAGATGGGGAATCGCTGACTTTTGGAGTCGGCTGGTTAGAAATTGTTCCAAACACACCCCATGCACAACTCCACCGGGGAAGGTGCCAGAAAGGAGTTCTGTTGGTAGTTCCTACACTGCCCCGGTAGCCAGCTGAAAGATACCACAAAAGTTGTTCTACTTGCTTTCTGGGCTGAGATGGGGAATTGCTGACTTTTGGAGTCGGCTGGTGAAAAAATGTTGCAAACACACCCCTTGCACAACTCCACCGGGGAAGGTGCCAGAAAGGAGTTTTTTTGTTAGTTCCTACACTGCCCCAGTAGCCAGCTGAAAGACACCACAAAAGTTGTTCTACTTGCTTTCTGGGCTGAATTGGGAATCACTGACTTTTGGACTCGGCAGGTTAGAAATTGTTCCAAACACACCCCATGCACAACTCCACCGGGGAAGGTGTTAGAAAGGAGTTCTGTTGGTAGTTCTTCCACTGCCCCGGTAGCCAGCTGAAAGACACCACAAAAGTGGTTCTCCCTGCTTTCTGGGCTGAGATTGGGAATAGCTGAGTTTTGGAGTCGGCTGGTGACAAAATGTTCCAAACACAGCCCATGCAGAACTCCCCGGGGAAGGTGCCAGAAAGGAGTTCTGTTGGTAGTTCTTCCACTGCCCCGGTAGCCAGCTGAAAGACACCACAAAAGTTGTTCTCCCTGCTTTCTGGGCTGAGATGGGAAATCGCTAACCTTCGTAGTAGATTGGTGAGAAAGTGTTCCAAACACACCCGATACAGAACTCTATTGGTGAAGGTGCCAGAAAGGAGTTCTCTTGGAAGTTCTTACACTGCCCCGGTAGCCAGCTAAAAGACACCACAAAAGTTGTTCTACCTGCTTTCTGGGCTGAGATGGGGAATCGCTGACTTTTGGAGTCGGCTGGTGACAAAATGTTCGAAACACATCCCATGCACAACTCCACCGGGGAAGGTGCCAGAAAGGAGTTCTTTTGTTAGTTCCTACACTGCCCCGGAAGCCAGCTGAAAGACACCACAAAAGTTGTTCTACTTGCTTTCTGGGCTGAGATGGGGAATCGCTGACTTTTGGACTCAGCTGGTTAGAAATTGTTCCAAACACACCCCATGCACAACTCCCCGGGGAAGGTGCCAGAAAGGAGTTCTGTTGGTAGTTCTTCCACTGCCCCGGTAGCCAGCTGAAAGACACCACAAAAGTTGTTCTCCCTGCTTTCTGGGCTGAGATGGGAAATCGCTAACCTTCGTAGTAGATTGGTGAGAAAGTGTTCCAAACACACCCGATACAGAACTCTATTGGTGAAGGTGCCAGAAAGGAGTTCTGTTGGTAGTTCTTCCACTGCCCCGGTAGCCAGCTAAAAGACACCACAAAAGTTGTTCTACTTGCTTTCTGGGCTGAGATGGGGAATCGCTGACTTTTGGACTCGGCTGGTTAGAAATTGTTCCAAACACAACCCATACACAACTCAACCGGGGAAGGTGTTAGAAAGGAGTTCTGTTGGTAGTTCTTCCACTGCCCCGGTAGCCAGCTGAAAGACACCACAAAAGTTGTTCTACCTGCTTTCTGGGCTGAGATGGGGAATCGCTGACTTTTGGAGTCGGCTGGTGACAAAATGTTCGAAACACATCCCATGCACAACTCCACCGGGGAAGGTGCCAGAAAGGAGTTCTTTTGTTAGTTCCTACACTGCCCCGGAAGCCAGCTGAAAGACACCATAAAAGTGGTTCTACTTGCTTTCTGGGCTGAGATGGGGAATCGCTAACCTTCGTAGTAGATTGGTGAGAAAGTGTTCCAAACACACCCGATACAGAACTCTATTGGTGAAGGTGCCAGAAAGGAGTTCTCTTGGAAGTTCTTACACTGCCCCGGTAGCCAGCTTAAAGACACCACAAAAGTTGTTCTACCTGCTTTCTGGGCTGAGATGGGGAATCGCTGACTTTTGGAGTCGGCTGGTTAGAAATTGTTCCAAACACACCCCATGCACAACTCCACCGGGGAAGGTGCCAGAAAGGAGTTCTGTTGGTAGTTCCTACACTGCCCCGGTAGCCAGCTGAAAGATACCACAAAAGTTGTTCTACTTGCTTTCTGGGCTGAGATGGGGAATTGCTGACTTTTGGAGTCGGCTGGTGAAAAAATGTTGCAAACACACCCCTTGCACAACTCCACCGGGTAAGGTGCCAGAAAGGAGTTTTTTTGTTAGTTCCTACACTGCCCCGGTAGCCAGCTGAAAGACACCACAAAAGTTGTTCTACTTGCTTTCTGGGCTGAATTGGGAATCACTGACTTTTGGACTCGGCAGGTTAGAAATTGTTCCAAACACACCCCATACACAACTCCACCGGGGAAGGTGTTAGAAAGGAGTTCTGTTGGTAGTTCTTCCACTGCCCCGGTAGCCAGCTGAAAGACACCACAAAAGTGGTTCTCCCTGCTTTCTGGGCTGAGATTGGGAATAGCTGACTTTTGGAGTCGGCTGGTGACAAAATGTTCCAAACACAGCCCATGCAGAACTCCACCGGGAAAGGTGCCAGAAAGGAGTTCTGTTGCTTGTTCTTACACTGCCCCGGTAGCCAGCTGAAAGACACCACAAAAGTGGTTCTACCTGCTTTTTGCTTGAGATGGGGAATTGCTGAATTTTGGACTCGGCTGGTGACAAAATGTTCCAAACACAGACCATGCACAACTCCCCCGGGGAAGGTGCCAGAAAGGAGTTCTTTTGGTAGTTCTTACACTGCCCCGGTAGCCAGCTGAAATACACCACAAAAGTGGTTCTCCCTGCTTGCTGGGCTGAGATGGGGAATCGCTGACTTTTGGACTCGGCTGGTTAGAAATTGTTCCAAAAACACTACATGCACAACTCCCTCGGGGAAGGTGTCAGAAAGGAATTCCGTTGCTTGTTCTTCCACTGCCCCGGTAGCCAGCTAAAAGACACCACAAAAGTTGTTCTCCCTGCTTTCTGGGCTGAGACGGGGAATTGCTGACTTTTGGAGTCGGCTGGTGAAAAAATGTTGCAAACACACCCCTTGCACAACTCCCCTGGGGAAGGTGCTAGAAAGGAGTTCTTTTGTTAGTTCCTACACTGCCCCGGTAGCCAGCTGAAAGACACCACAAAAGTTGTTCTACTTGCTTTTTGGGCTGAGATGGGGAATCGCTGACTTTTGGACTCGGCTGGTTAGAAATTGTTCCAAACACAACCCATGCACAACTCCACCGGGGAAGGTGCCAGAAAGGAGTTCTGTTGGTAGTTCTTACACGGCCCCGGTAGCCAGCTGAAAGACACCACAAAAGTGGTTCTACCTGCTTTCTGGGCTGAGATGGGGAATTGCTGACTTTTGGAGTCGGCTGGTGAAAAAATATTCCAAAACACACCCCATGCACAACTCCACCGGTGAAGGTGCCAGCAAGGAGTTCTGTTGGTTGTTCTTACACTGCCCCGGAAGCCTGCTGAAAGACACCACAAAAGTTGTTCTACCTGCTTTCTGGGCTGAGATGGGGAATCGCTGACTTTTGGACTCGGCTGGTGACAAAATGTTCCAAACACACCCCATGCACAACTCCAGCGGGGAAGGTGCCAGAAAGGAGTTCTGGTGGTAGTTCTTCCACTGCCCCGGTAGCCAGCTGAAAGACACCACAAAAGTGGTTCTACCTGCTTTCAGGGCTGAGATGGGGAATCGCTGACTTTTGGACTCAGCTGGTTAGAAATTGTTCCAAACACACCCCATGCACAACTCCCCGGGGAAGGTGCCAGAAAGGAGTTCTGTTGGTAGTTCTTACACTGCCCCGGTAGCCAGCTGAAAGACACCACAAAAGTTGTTCTCCCTGCTTTCTGGGCTGAGATGGGAAATCGCTAACCTTCGTAGTAGATTGGTGAGAAAGTGTTCCAAACACACGCGATACAGAACTCTATTGGTGAAGGTGCCAGAAAGGAGTTCTCTTGGAAGTTCTTACACTGCCCCGGTAGCCAGCTAAAAGACACCACAAAAGTTGTTCTACTTGCTTTCTGGGCTGAGATGGGGAATCGCTGACTTTTGGACTCGGCTGGTTAGAAATTGTTCCAAACACACCCCATGCACAACTCCACCGGGGAAGGTGCCAGAAAGGAGTTCTTTTGGTAGTTCTTACACGGCCCCGGTAGCCAGCTGAAAGATACCACAAAAGTTGTTCTACTTGCTTTCTGGGCTGAGATGGGGAATTGCTGACTTCTGGAGTCGGCTGGTGACAAAATGTTGCAAACACACCCCTTGCACAACTCCCCCGGGGAAGGTGCCAGAAAGGAGATCTGTTGGTAGTTCTTACACTGCCCCGGTAGCCAGCTGAAAGACACCACAAAAGTTGTTCTCCCTGCTTGCTGGGCTGAGATGGGGAATCGCTGACTTTTGGAGTCGGCTGGTGACAAAATGTTCGAAACACATCCCATGCACAACTCCACCGGGGAAGGTGCCAGAAAGGAGTTCTTTTGTTAGTTCCTACACTGCCCCGGAAGCCAGCTGAAAGACACCACAAAAGTGGTTCTACTTGCTTTCTGGGCTGAGATGGGGAATCGCTGACTTTTGGACTCAGCTGGTTAGAAATTGTTCCAAACACACCCCATGCACAACTCCCCGGGGAAGGTGCCAGAAAGGAGTTCTGTTGTTTGTTCTTACACTGCCCCGGTAACCAGCTGAAAGATACCACAAAAGTGGTTCTCCCTGCTTTCTGGGCTGAGATGGGAAATCGCTAACCTTCGTAGTAGATTGGTGAGAATGTGTTCCAAACACACCCCATGCAGAACTCTACCAGTGAAGGTGCCAGAAAGGAGTTCTGTTGGTAGTTCTGACACTGCCCCGGTAGCCAGCTTAAAGACACCACAAAAGTTGTTCTACCTGCTTTCTGGGCTGAGATGGGGAATCGCTGACTTTTGGAGTCGGCTGGTGAAAAAATGTTGCAAACACACCCCATGCACAACTCCCCCGGGGAAGGTGTCAGAAAGGAGTTCAGTTGGTAGTTCTTCCACTGCCCCGGTAGCCAGCTGAAAGACACCACAAAAGTGGTTCTACCTGCTTTTTGCCTGAGATGGGGAATTGCTGAGTTTTGGACTCGGCTGGTGACAAAATGTTCCAAACACAGACCATGCACAACTCCCCCGGGGAAGGTGCCAGAAAGGAGTTCTGTTGCTTGTTCTTACACTGCCCCGGTAGCCAGCTGAAAGACACCACAAAAGTGGTTCTACTTGCTTTCTGGGCTGAGATGGGGAATAGCTGAGTTTTGGACTCGGCTGGTGACAAAATGTTCCAAACACAACCCATACACAACTCCCCCGGGGAAGGTGTTAGAAAGGAGTTCTGTTGGTAGTTCTTACACGGCCCCGGTAGCCAGCTGAAAGACACCACAAAAGTTGTTCTACCTGCTTTCTGGGCTGAGATGGGGAATCGCTGACTTTTGGAGTCGGCTGGTGACAAAATGTTCGAAACACATCCCATGCACAACTCCACCGGGGAAGGTGCCAGAAAGGAGTTCTTTTGTTAGTTCCTACACTGCCCCGGAAGCCAGCTGAAAGACACCACAAAAGTGGTTCTACTTGCTTTCTGGGCTGAGATGGGGAATCGCTGACTTTTGGACTCAGCTGGTTAGAAATTGTTCCAAACACACCCCATGCACAACTCCCCGGGGAAGGTGCCAGAAAGGAGTTCTGTTGGTAGTTCTTCCACTGCCCCGGTAGCCAGCTGAAAGACACCACAAAAGTTGTTCTCCCTGCTTTCTGGGCTGAGATGGGAAATCGCTAACCTTCGTAGTAGATTGGTGAGAAAGTGTTCCAAACACACCCGATACAGAACTCTATTGGTGAAGGTGCCAGAAAGGAGTTCTCTTGGAAGTTCTTACACTGCCCCGGTAGCCAGCTAAAAGACACCACAAAAGTTGTTCTACCTGCTTTCTGGGCTGAGATGGGGAATCGCTGACTTTTGGACTCGGCTGGTTAGAAATTGTTCCAAACACACCCCATGCACAACTCCACCGGGGAAGGTGCCAGAAAGGAGTTCTGTTGGTAGTTCCTACACTGCCCCGGTAGCCAGCTGAAAGACACCACAAAAGTTGTTCTACCTGCTTTCTGGGCTGAGATGGGGAATCGCTGACTTTTGGAGTCGGCTGGTGACAAAATGTTCGAAACACATCCCATGCACAACTCCACCGGGGAAGGTGCCAGAAAGGAGTTCTTTTGTTAGTTCCTACACTGCCCTGGAAGCCAGCTGAAAGACACCACAAAAGTGGTTCTACTTGCTTTCTGGGCTGAGATGGGGAATCGCTGACTTTTGGACTCAGCTGGTTAGAAATTGTTCCAAACACACCCCATGCACAACTCCCCGGGGAAGGTGCCAGAAAGGAGTTCTGTTGGTAGTTCTTACACTGCCCCGGTAGCCAGCTGAAAGACACCACAAAAGTTGTTCTCCCTGCTTTCTGGGCTGAGATGGGAAATCGCTAACCTTCGTAGTAGATTGGTGAGAAAGTGTTCCAAACACACCCGATACAGAACTCTATTGGTGAAGGTGCCAGAAAGGAGTTCTCTTGGAAGTTCTTCCACTGCCCCGGTAGCCAGCTAAAAGACACCACAAAAGTTGTTCTACTTGCTTTCTGGGCTGAGATGGGGAATCGCTGACTTTTGGACTCGGCTGGTTAGAAATTGTTCCAAACACAACCCATACACAACTCAACCGGGGAAGGTGTTAGAAAGGAGTTCTGTTGGTAGTTCTTCCACTGCCCCGGTAGCCAGCTGAAAGACACCACAAAAGTTGTTCTACCTGCTTTCTGGGCTGAGATGGGGAATCGCTGACTTTTGGAGTCGGCTGGTGACAAAATGTTCGAAACACATCCCATGCACAACTCCACCGGGGAAGGTGCCAGAAAGGAGTTCTTTTGTTAGTTCCTACACTGCCCCGGAAGCCAGCTGAAAGACACCATAAAAGTGGTTCTACTTGCTTTCTGGGCTGAGATGGGGAATCGCTAACCTTCGTAGTAGATTGGTGAGAAAGTGTTCCAAACACACCCGATACAGAACTCTATTGGTGAAGGTGCCAGAAAGGAGTTCTCTTGGAAGTTCTTACACTGCCCCGGTAGCCAGCTTAAAGACACCACAAAAGTTGTTCTACCTGCTTTCTGGGCTGAGATGGGGAATCGCTGACTTTTGGAGTCGGCTGGTTAGAAATTGTTCCAAACACACCCCATGCACAACTCCACCGGGGAAGGTGCCAGAAAGGAGTTCTGTTGGTAGTTCTGACACTGCCCCGGTAGCCAGCTTAAAGACACCACAAAAGTTGTTCTACCTGCTTTCTGGGCTGAGATGGGGAATCGCTGACTTTTGGAGTCGGCTGGTGAAAAAATGTTGCAAACACACCCCATGCACAACTCCCCCGGGGAAGGTGTCAGAAAGGAGTTCAGTTGGTAGTTCTTCCACTGCCCCGGTAGCCAGCTGAAAGACACCACAAAAGTGGTTCTACCTGCTTTTTGCCTGAGATGGGGAATTGCTGAGTTTTGGACTCGGCTGGTGACAAAATGTTCCAAACACAGACCATGCACAACTCCCCCGGGGAAGGTGCCAGAAAGGAGTTCTGTTGCTTGTTCTTACACTGCCCCGGTAGCCAGCTGAAAGACACCACAAAAGTGGTTCTACTTGCTTTCTGGGCTGAGATGGGGAATAGCTGAGTTTTGGACTCGGCTGGTGACAAAATGTTCCAAACACAACCCATACACAACTCCCCCGGGGAAGGTGTTAGAAAGGAGTTCTGTTGGTAGTTCCTACACGGCCCCGGTAGCCAGCTGAAAGATACCACAAAAGTTGTTCTACTTGCTTTCTGGGCTGAGATGGGGAATCGCTGACTTTTGGAGTCGGCTGGTGACAAAATGTTCGAAACACATCCCATGCACAACTCCACCGGGGAAGGTGCCAGAAAGGAGTTCTTTTGTTAGTTCCTACACTGCCCCGGAAGCCAGCTGAAAGACACCACAAAAGTGGTTCTACTTGCTTTCTGGGCTGAGATGGGGAATCGCTGACTTTTGGACTCAGCTGGTTAGAAATTGTTCCAAACACACCCCATGCACAACTCCCCGGGGAAGGTGCCAGAAAGGAGTTCTGTTGGTAGTTCTTCCACTGCCCCGGTAGCCAGCTGAAAGACACCACAAAAGTTGTTCTCCCTGCTTTCTGGGCTGAGATGGGAAATCGCTAACCTTCGTAGTAGATTGGTGAGAAAGTGTTCCAAACACACCCGATACAGAACTCTATTGGTGAAGGTGCCAGAAAGGAGTTCTCTTGGAAGTTCTTACACTGCCCCGGTAGCCAGCTAAAAGACACCACAAAAGTTGTTCTACCTGCTTTCTGGGCTGAGATGGGGAATCGCTGACTTTTGGACTCAGCTGGTTAGAAATTGTTCCAAACACACCCCATGCACAACTCCACCGGGGAAGGTGCCAGAAAGGAGTTCTGTTGGTAGTTCCTACACTGCCCCGGTAGCCAGCTGAAAGACACCACAAAAGTTGTTCTACCTGCTTTCTGGGCTGAGATGGGGAATCGCTGACTTTTGGAGTCGGCTGGTGACAAAATGTTCGAAACACATCCCATGCACAACTCCACCGGGGAAGGTGCCAGAAAGGAGTTCTTTTGTTAGTTCCTACACTGCCCTGGAAGCCAGCTGAAAGACACCACAAAAGTGGTTCTACTTGCTTTCTGGGCTGAGATGGGGAATCGCTGACTTTTGGACTCAGCTGGTTAGAAATTGTTCCAAACACACCCCATGCACAACTCCCCGGGGAAGGTGCCAGAAAGGAGTTCTGTTGGTAGTTCTTACACTGCCCCGGTAGCCAGCTGAAAGACACCACAAAAGTTGTTCTCCCTGCTTTCTGGGCTGAGATGGGAAATCGCTAACCTTCGTAGTAGATTGGTGAGAAAGTGTTCCAAACACACCCGATACAGAACTCTATTGGTGAAGGTGCCAGAAAGGAGTTCTCTTGGAAGTTCTTCCACTGCCCCGGTAGCCAGCTAAAAGACACCACAAAAGTTGTTCTACTTGCTTTCTGGGCTGAGATGGGGAATCGCTGACTTTTGGACTCGGCTGGTTAGAAATTGTTCCAAACACAACCCATACACAACTCAACCGGGGAAGGTGTTAGAAAGGAGTTCTGTTGGTAGTTCTTCCACTGCCCCGGTAGCCAGCTGAAAGACACCACAAAAGTTGTTCTACCTGCTTTCTGGGCTGAGATGGGGAATCGCTGACTTTTGGAGTCGGCTGGTGACAAAATGTTCGAAACACATCCCATGCACAACTCCACCGGGGAAGGTGCCAGAAAGGAGTTCTTTTGTTAGTTCCTACACTGCCCCGGAAGCCAGCTGAAAGACACCATAAAAGTGGTTCTACTTGCTTTCTGGGCTGAGATGGGGAATCGCTAACCTTCGTAGTAGATTGGTGAGAAAGTGTTCCAAACACACCCGATACAGAACTCTATTGGTGAAGGTGCCAGAAAGGAGTTCTCTTGGAAGTTCTTACACTGCCCCGGTAGCCAGCTTAAAGACACCACAAAAGTTGTTCTACCTGCTTTCTGGGCTGAGATGGGGAATCGCTGACTTTTGGAGTCGGCTGGTTAGAAATTGTTCCAAACACACCCCATGCACAACTCCACCGGGGAAGGTGCCAGAAAGGAGTTCTGTTGGTAGTTCCTACACTGCCCCGGTAGCCAGCTGAAAGATACCACAAAAGTTGTTCTACTTGCTTTCTGGGCTGAGATGGGGAATTGCTGACTTTTGGAGTCGGCTGGTGAAAAAATGTTGCAAACACACCCCTTGCACAACTCCACCGGGGAAGGTGCCAGAAAGGAGTTCTTTTGTTAGTTCCTACACTGCCCCGGTAGCCAGCTGAAAGACACCACAAAAGTGGTTCTACTTGCTTTCTGGGCTGAGATGGGGAATCGCTGACTTTTGGACTCGGCAGGTTAGAAATTGTTCCAAACACAGCCCATGCACAACTCCCCGGGGAAGGTGCCAGAAAGGAGTTCTGTTGGTAGTTCTTCCACTGCCCCGGTAGCCAGATGAAAGACACCACAAAAGTTGTTCTCCCTGCTTTCTGGGCTGAGATGGGAAATCGCTAACCTTCGTAGTAGATTGGTGAGAAAGTGTTCCAAACACACCCGATACAGAACTCTATTGGTGAAGGTGCCAGAAAGGAGTTCTCTTGGAAGTTCTTACACTGCCCCGGTAGCCAGCTAAAAGACACCACAAAAGTTGTTCTACTTGCTTTCTGGGCTGAGATGGGGAATCGCTGACTTTTGGACTCGGCTGGTTAGAAATTGTTCCAAACACAACCCATACACAACTCAACCGGGGAAGGTGTTAGAAAGGAGTTCTGTTGGTAGTTCTTCCACTGCCCCGGTAGCCAGCTGAAAGACACCACAAAAGTTGTTCTACCTGCTTTCTGGGCTGAGATGGGGAATCGCTGACTTTTGGAGTCGGCTGGTGACAAAATGTTCGAAACACATCCCATGCACAACTCCACCGGGGAAGGTGCCAGAAAGGAGTTCTTTTGTTAGTTCCTACACTGCCCCGGAAGCCAGCTGAAAGACACCACAAAAGTGGTTCTACTTGCTTTCTGGGCTGAGATGGGGAATCGCTGACTTTTGGACTCAGCTGGTTAGAAATTGTTCCAAACACACCCCATGCACAACTCCCCGGGGAAGGTGCCAGAAAGGAGTTCTGTTGGTAGTTCTTACACTGCCCCGGTAGCCAGCTAAAAGACACCACAAAAGTTGTTCTACTTGCTTTCTGGGCTGAGATGGGGAATCGCTGACTTTTGGACTCGGCAGGTTAGAAATTGTTCCAAACACACCCCATGCACAACTCCCCGGGGAAGGTGCCAGAAAGGAGTTCTGTTGGTAGTTCTTACACTGCCCCGGTAGCCAGCTGAAAGACACCACAAAAGTTGTTCTCCCTGCTTTCTGGGCTGAGATGGGAAATCGCTAACCTTCGTAGTAGATTGGTGAGAAAGTGTTCCAAACACACCCGATACAGAACTCTATTGGTGAAGGTGCCAGAAAGGAGTTCTCTTGGAAGTTCTTACACTGCCCCGGTAGCCAGCTAAAAGACACCACAAAAGTTGTTCTACTTGCTTTCTGGGCTGAGATGGGGAATCGCTGACTTTTGGACTCGGCTGGTTAGAAATTGTTCCAAACACAACCCATACACAACTCAACCGGGGAAGGTGTTAGAAAGGAGTTCTGTTGGTAGTTCTTCCACTGCCCCGGTAGCCAGCTGAAAGACACCACAAAAGATGTTCTACCTGCTTTCTGGGCTGAGATGGGGAATCGCTGACTTTTGGAGTCGGCTGGTGACAAAATGTTCGAAACACATCCCATGCACAACTCCACCGGGGAAGGTGCCAGAAAGGAGTTCTTTTGTTAGTTCCTACACTGCCCCGGAAGCCAGCTGAAAGACACCATAAAAGTGGTTCTACTTGCTTTCTGGGCTGAGATGGGGAATCGCTAACCTTCGTAGTAGATTGGTGAGAAAGTGTTCCAAACACACCCGATACAGAACTCTATTGGTGAAGGTGCCAGAAAGGAGTTCTCTTGGAAGTTCTTACACTGCCCCGGTAGCCAGCTTAAAGACACCACAAAAGTTGTTCTACCTGCTTTCTGGGCTGAGATGGGGAATCGCTGACTTTTGGACTCGGCTGGTTAGAAATTGTTCCAAACACACCCCATGCACAACTCCACCGGGGAAGGTGCCAGAAAGGAGTTCTGTTGGTAGTTCCTACACTGCCCCGGTAGCCAGCTGAAAGATACCACAAAAGTTGTTCTACTTGCTTTCTGGGCTGAGATGGGGAATTGCTGACTTTTGGAGTCGGCTGGTGAAAAAATGTTGCAAACACACCCCTTGCACAACTCCACCGGGGAAGGTGCCAGAAAGGAGTTTTTTTGTTAGTTCCTACACTGCCCCGGTAGCCAGCTGAAAGACACCACAAAAGTTGTTCTACTTGCTTTCTGGGCTGAATTGGGAATCACTGACTTTTGGACTCGGCTGGTTAGAAATTGTTCCAAACACACCCCATGCACAACTCCACCGGGGAAGGTGTTAGAAAGGAGTTCTGTTGGTAGTTCTTCCACTGCCCCGGTAGCCAGCTGAAAGACACCACAAAAGTTGTTCTACCTGCTTTCTGGGCTGAGATGGGGAATCGCTGACTTTTGGAGTCGGCTGGTGACAAAATGTTCGAAACACATCCCATGCACAACTCCACCGGGGAAGGTGCCAGAAAGGAGTTCTTTTGTTAGTTCCTACACTGCCCCGGAAGCCAGCTGAAAGACACCATAAAAGTGGTTCTACTTGCTTTCTGGGCTGAGATGGGGAATCGCTAACCTTCGTAGTAGATTGGTGAGAAAGTGTTCCAAACACACCCCATGCAGAACTCTATTGGTGAAGGTGCCAGAAAGGAGTTCTCTTGGAAGTTCTTACACTGCCCCGGTAGCCAGCTTAAAGACACCACAAAAGTTGTTCTACTTGCTTTCTGGGCTGAGATGGGGAATCGCTGACTTTTGGAGTCGGCTGGTTAGAAATTGTTCCAAACACACCCCATGCACAACTCCACCGGGGAAGGTGCCAGAAAGGAGTTCTGTTGGTAGTTCCTACACTGCCCCGGTAGCCAGCTGAAAGATACCACAAAAGTTGTTCTACTTGCTTTCTGGGCTGAGATGGGGAATTGCTGACTTTTGGAGTCGGCTGGTGAAAAAATGTTGCAAACACACCCCTTGCACAACTCCACCGGGGAAGGTGCCAGAAAGGAGTTTTTTTGTTAGTTCCTACACTGCCCCAGTAGCCAGCTGAAAGACACCACAAAAGTGGTTCTACTTGCTTTCTGGGCTGAATTGGGAATCACTGACTTTTGGACTCGGCAGGTTAGAAATTGTTCCAAACACACCCCATGCACAACTCCACCGGGGAAGGTGTTAGAAAGGAGTTCTGTTGGTAGTTCTTCCACTGCCCCGGTAGCCAGCTGAAAGACACCACAAAAGTGGTTCTCCCTGCTTTCTGGGCTGAGATTGGGAATAGCTGAGTTTTGGAGTCGGCTGGTGACAAAATGTTCCAAACACAGCCCATGCAGAACTCCCCGGGGAAGGTGCCAGAAAGGAGTTCTGTTGGTAGTTCTTCCACTGCCCCGGTAGCCAGCTGAAAGACACCACAAAAGTTGTTCTCCCTGCTTTCTGGGCTGAGATGGGAAATCGCTAACCTTCGTAGTAGATTGGTGAGAAAGTGTTCCAAACACACCCGATACAGAACTCTATTGGTGAAGGTGCCAGAAAGGAGTTCTCTTGGAAGTTCTTACACTGCCCCGGTAGCCAGCTAAAAGACACCACAAAAGTTGTTCTACTTGCTTTCTGGGCTGAGATGGGGAATCGCTGACTTTTGGACTCGGCTGGTTAGAAATTGTTCCAAACACAACCCATACACAACTCAACCGGGGAAGGTGTTAGAAAGGAGTTCTGTTGGTAGTTCTTCCACTGCCCCGGTAGCCAGCTGAAAGACACCACAAAAGTTGTTCTACCTGCTTTCTGGGCTGAGATGGGGAATCGCTGACTTTTGGAGTCGGCTGGTGACAAAATGTTCGAAACACATCCCATGCACAACTCCACCGGGGAAGGTGCCAGAAAGGAGTTCTTTTGTTAGTTCCTACACTGCCCCGGAAGCCAGCTGAAAGACACCATAAAAGTGGTTCTACTTGCTTTCTGGGCTGAGATGGGGAATCGCTAACCTTCGTAGTAGATTGGTGAGAAAGTGTTCCAAACACACCCGATACAGAACTCTATTGGTGAAGGTGCCAGAAAGGAGTTCTGTTGGTAGTTCTTACACTGCCCCGGTAGCCAGCTTAAAGACACCACAAAAGTTGTTCTACCTGCTTTCTGGGCTGAGATGGGGAATCGCTGACTTTTGGAGTCGGCTGGTTAGAAATTGTTCCAAACACACCCCATGCACAACTCCACCGGGGAAGGTGCCAGAAAGGAGTTCTGTTGGTAGTTCCTACACTGCCCCGGTAGCCAGCTGAAAGATACCACAAAAGTTGTTCTACTTGCTTTCTGGGCTGAGATGGGGAATTGCTGACTTTTGGAGTCGGCTGGTGAAAAAATGTTGCAAACACACCCCTTGCACAACTCCACCGGGGAAGGTGCCAGAAAGGAGTTTTTTTGTTAGTTCCTACACTGCCCCGGTAGCCAGCTGAAAGACACCACAAAAGTTGTTCTACTTGCTTTCTGGGCTGAATTGGGAATCACTGACTTTTGGACTCGGCAGGTTAGAAATTGTTCCAAACACACCCCATGCACAACTCCACCGGGGAAGGTGTTAGAAAGGAGTTCTGTTGGTAGTTCTTCCACTGCCCCAGTAGCCAGCTGAAAGACACCACAAAAGTTGTTCTACCTGCTTTCTGGGCTGAGATGGGGAATCGCTGACTTTTGGAGTCGGCTGGTGACAAAATGTTCGAAACACATCCCATGCACAACTCCACCGGGGAAGGTGCCAGAAAGGAGTTCTTTTGTTAGTTCCTACACTGCCCCGGTAGCCAGCTGAAAGATACCACAAAAGTTGTTCTACTTGCTTTCTGGGCTGAGATGGGGAATTGCTGACTTTTGGAGTCGGCTGGTGAAAAAATGTTGCAAACACACCCCTTGCACAACTCCACCGGGGAAGGTGCCAGAAAGGAGTTCTTTTGTTAGTTCCTACACTGCCCCGGTAGCCAGCTGAAAGACACCACAAAAGTGGTTCTACTTGCTTTCTGGGCTGAGATGGGGAATCGCTGACTTTTGGACTCGGCAGGTTAGAAATTGTTCCAAACACACCCCATGCACAACTCCCCGGGGAAGGTGCCAGAAAGGAGTTCTGTTGGTAGTTCTTACACTGCCCCGGTAGCCAGCTGAAAGACACCACAAAAGTTGTTCTCCCTGCTTTCTGGGCTGAGATGGGAAATCGCTAACCTTCGTAGTAGATTGGTGAGAAAGTGTTCCAAACACACCCGATACAGAACTCTATTGGTGAAGGTGCCAGAAAGGAGTTCTCTTGGAAGTTCTTACACTGCCCCGGTAGCCAGCTAAAAGACACCACAAAAGTTGTTCTACTTGCTTTCTGGGCTGAGATGGGGAATCGCTGACTTTTGGACTCGGCTGGTTAGAAATTGTTCCAAACACAACCCATACACAACTCAACCGGGGAAGGTGTTAGAAAGGAGTTCTGTTGGTAGTTCTTCCACTGCCCCGGTAGCCAGCTGAAAGACACCACAAAAGTTGTTCTACCTGCTTTCTGGGCTGAGATGGGGAATCGCTGACTTTTGGAGTCGGCTGGTGACAAAATGTTCGAAACACATCCCATGCACAACTCCACCGGGGAAGGTGCCAGAAAGGAGTTCTTTTGTTAGTTCCTACACTGCCCCGGAAGCCAGCTGAAAGACACCATAAAAGTGGTTGTACTTGCTTTCTGGGCTGAGATGGGGAATCGCTAACCTTCGTAGTAGATTGGTGAGAAAGTGTTCCAAACACACCCGATACAGAACTCTATTGGTGAAGGTGCCAGAAAGGAGTTCTCTTGGAAGTTCTTACACTGCCCCGGTAGCCAGCTTAAAGACACCACAAAAGTTGTTCTACCTGCTTTCTGGGCTGAGATGGGGAATCGCTGACTTTTGGAGTCGGCTGGTTAGAAATTGTTCCAAACACACCCCATGCACAACTCCACCGGGGAAGGTGCCAGAAAGGAGTTCTGTTGGTAGTTCCTACACTGCCCCGGTAGCCAGCTGAAAGATACCACAAAAGTTGTTCTACTTGCTTTCTGGGCTGAGATGGGGAATTGCTGACTTTTGGAGTCGGCTGGTGAAAAAATGTTGCAAACACACCCCTTGCACAACTCCACCGGGGAAGGTGCCAGAAAGGAGTTTTTTTGTTAGTTCCTACACTGCCCCGGTAGCCAGCTGAAAGACACCACAAAAGTTGTTCTACTTGCTTTCTGGGCTGAATTGGGAATCGCTGACTTTTGGACTCGGCAGGTTAGAAATTGTTCCAAACACACCCCATGCACAACTCCACCGGGGAAGGTGTTAGAAAGGAGTTCTGTTGGTAGTTCTTCCACTGCCCCGGTAGCCAGCTGAAAGACACCACAAAAGTTGTTCTACCTGCTTTCTGGGCTGAGATGGGGAATCGCTGACTTTTGGAGTCGGCTGGTGACAAAATGTTCGAAACACATCCCATGCACAACTCCACCGGGGAAGGTGCCAGAAAGGAGTTCTTTTGTTAGTTCCTACACTGCCCCGGAAGCCAGCTGAAAGACACCATAAAAGTGGTTCTACTTGCTTTCTGGGCTGAGATGGGGAATCGCTAACCTTCGTAGTAGATTGGTGAGAAAGTGTTCCAAACACACCCCATGCAGAACTCTATTGGTGAAGGTGCCAGAAAGGAGTTCTCTTGGAAGTTCTTACACTGCCCCGGTAGCCAGCTTAAAGACACCACAAAAGTTGTTCTACCTGCTTTCTGGGCTGAGATGGGGAATCGCTGACTTTTGGAGTCGGCTGGTTAGAAATTGTTCCAAACACACCCCATGCACAACTCCACCGGGGAAGGTGCCAGAAAGGAGTTCTGTTGGTAGTTCCTACACTGCCCCGGTAGCCAGCTGAAAGATACCACAAAAGTTGTTCTACTTGCTTTCTGGGCTGAGATGGGGAATTGCTGACTTTTGGAGTCGGCTGGTGAAAAAATGTTGCAAACACACCCCTTGCACAACTCCACCGGGGAAGGTGCCAGAAAGGAGTTTTTTTGTTAGTTCCTACACTGCCCCAGTAGCCAGCTGAAAGACACCACAAAAGTTGTTCTACTTGCTTTCTGGGCTGAATTGGGAATCACTGACTTTTGGACTCGGCAGGTTAGAAATTGTTCCAAACACACCCCATGCACAACTCCACCGGGGAAGGTGTTAGAAAGGAGTTCTGTTGGTAGTTCTTCCACTGCCCCGGTAGCCAGCTGAAAGACACCACAAAAGTGGTTCTCCCTGCTTTCTGGGCTGAGATTGGGAATAGCTGAGTTTTGGAGTCGGCTGGTGACAAAATGTTCCAAACACAGCCCATGCAGAACTCCCCGGGGAAGGTGCCAGAAAGGAGTTCTGTTGGTAGTTCTTCCACTGCCCCGGTAGCCAGCTGAAAGACACCACAAAAGTTGTTCTCCCTGCTTTCTGGGCTGAGATGGGAAATCGCTAACCTTCGTAGTAGATTGGTGAGAAAGTGTTCCAAACACACCCGATACAGAACTCTATTGGTGAAGGTGCCAGAAAGGAGTTCTGTTGGTAGTTCTTCCACTGCCCCGGTAGCCAGCTAAAAGACACCACAAAAGTTGTTCTACTTGCTTTCTGGGCTGAGATGGGGAATCGCTGACTTTTGGACTCGGCTGGTTAGAAATTGTTCCAAACACAACCCATACACAACTCAACCGGGGAAGGTGTTAGAAAGGAGTTCTGTTGGTAGTTCTTCCACTGCCCCGGTAGCCAGCTGAAAGACACCACAAAAGTTGTTCTACCTGCTTTCTGGGCTGAGATGGGGAATCGCTGACTTTTGGAGTCGGCTGGTGACAAAATGTTCGAAACACATCCCATGCACAACTCCACCGGGGAAGGTGCCAGAAAGGAGTTCTTTTGTTAGTTCCTACACTGCCCCGGAAGCCAGCTGAAAGACACCACAAAAGTGGTTCTACTTGCTTTCTGGGCTGAGATGGGGAATCGCTGACTTTTGGACTCAGCTGGTTAGAAATTGTTCCAAACACACCCCATGCACAACTCCCCGGGGAAGGTGCCAGAAAGGAGTTCTGTTGGTAGTTCTTACACTGCCCCGGTAGCCAGCTAAAAGACACCACAAAAGTTGTTCTACTTGCTTTCTGGGCTGAGATGGGGAATCGCTGACTTTTGGACTCGGCAGGTTAGAAATTGTTCCAAACACACCCCATGCACAACTCCCCGGGGAAGGTGCCAGAAAGGAGTTCTGTTGGTAGTTCTTACACTGCCCCGGTAGCCAGCTGAAAGACACCACAAAAGTTGTTCTCCCTGCTTTCTGGGCTGAGATGGGAAATCGCTAACCTTCGTAGTAGATTGGTGAGAAAGTGTTCCAAACACACCCGATACAGAACTCTATTGGTGAAGGTGCCAGAAAGGAGTTCTCTTGGAAGTTCTTACACTGCCCCGGTAGCCAGCTAAAAGACACCACAAAAGTTGTTCTACTTGCTTTCTGGGCTGAGATGGGGAATCGCTGACTTTTGGACTCGGCTGGTTAGAAATTGTTCCAAACACAACCCATACACAACTCAACCGGGGAAGGTGTTAGAAAGGAGTTCTGTTGGTAGTTCTTCCACTGCCCCGGTAGCCAGCTGAAAGACACCACAAAAGTTGTTCTACCTGCTTTCTGGGCTGAGATGGGGAATCGCTGACTTTTGGAGTCGGCTGGTGACAAAATGTTCGAAACACATCCCATGCACAACTCCACCGGGGAAGGTGCCAGAAAGGAGTTCTTTTGTTAGTTCCTACACTGCCCCGGAAGCCAGCTGAAAGACACCATAAAAGTGGTTCTACTTGCTTTCTGGGCTGAGATGGGGAATCGCTAACCTTCGTAGTAGATTGGTGAGAAAGTGTTCCAAACACACCCGATACAGAACTCTATTGGTGAAGGTGCCAGAAAGGAGTTCTCTTGGAAGTTCTTACACTGCCCCGGTAGCCAGCTTAAAGACACCACAAAAGTTGTTCTACCTGCTTTCTGGGCTGAGATGGGGAATCGCTGACTTTTGGAGTCGGCTGGTTAGAAATTGTTCCAAACACACCCCATGCACAACTCCACCGGGGAAGGTGCCAGAAAGGAGTTCTGTTGGTAGTTCCTACACTGCCCCGGTAGCCAGCTGAAAGATACCACAAAAGTTGTTCTACTTGCTTTCTGGGCTGAGATGGGGAATTGCTGACTTTTGGAGTCGGCTGGTGAAAAAATGTTGCAAACACACCCCTTGCACAACTCCACCGGGGAAGGTGCCAGAAAGGAGTTTTTTTGTTAGTTCCTACACTGCCCCGGTAGCCAGCTGAAAGACACCACAAAAGTTGTTCTACTTGCTTTCTGGGCTGAATTGGGAATCGCTGACTTTTGGACTCGGCAGGTTAGAAATTGTTCCAAACACACCCCATGCACAACTCCACCGGGGAAGGTGTTAGAAAGGAGTTCTGTTGGTAGTTCTTCCACTGCCCCGGTAGCCAGCTGAAAGACACCACAAAAGTTGTTCTACCTGCTTTCTGGGCTGAGATGGGGAATCGCTGACTTTTGGAGTCGGCTGGTGACAAAATGTTCGAAACACATCCCATGCACAACTCCACCGGGGAAGGTGCCAGAAAGGAGTTCTTTTGTTAGTTCCTACACTGCCCCGGAAGCCAGCTGAAAGACACCATAAAAGTGGTTCTACTTGCTTTCTGGGCTGAGATGGGGAATCGCTAACCTTCGTAGTAGATTGGTGAGAAAGTGTTCCAAACACACCCCATGCAGAACTCTATTGGTGAAGGTGCCAGAAAGGAGTTCTCTTGGAAGTTCTTACACTGCCCCGGTAGCCAGCTTAAAGACACCACAAAAGTTGTTCTACCTGCTTTCTGGGCTGAGATGGGGAATCGCTGACTTTTGGAGTCGGCTGGTTAGAAATTGTTCCAAACACACCCCATGCACAACTCCACCGGGGAAGGTGCCAGAAAGGAGTTCTGTTGGTAGTTCCTACACTGCCCCGGTAGCCAGCTGAAAGATACCACAAAAGTTGTTCTACTTGCTTTCTGGGCTGAGATGGGGAATTGCTGACTTTTGGAGTCGGCTGGTGAAAAAATGTTGCAAACACACCCCTTGCACAACTCCACCGGGGAAGGTGCCAGAAAGGAGTTTTTTTGTTAGTTCCTACACTGCCCCAGTAGCCAGCTGAAAGACACCACAAAAGTTGTTCTACTTGCTTTCTGGGCTGAATTGGGAATCACTGACTTTTGGACTCGGCAGGTTAGAAATTGTTCCAAACACACCCCATGCACAACTCCACCGGGGAAGGTGTTAGAAAGGAGTTCTGTTGGTAGTTCTTCCACTGCCCCGGTAGCCAGCTGAAAGACACCACAAAAGTGGTTCTCCCTGCTTTCTGGGCTGAGATTGGGAATAGCTGAGTTTTGGAGTCGGCTGGTGACAAAATGTTCCAAACACAGCCCATGCAGAACTCCCCGGGGAAGGTGCCAGAAAGGAGTTCTGTTGGTAGTTCTTCCACTGCCCCGGTAGCCAGCTGAAAGACACCACAAAAGTTGTTCTCCCTGCTTTCTGGGCTGAGATGGGAAATCGCTAACCTTCGTAGTAGATTGGTGAGAAAGTGTTCCAAACACACCCGATACAGAACTCTATTGGTGAAGGTGCCAGAAAGGAGTTCTCTTGGAAGTTCTTACACTGCCCCGGTAGCCAGCTAAAAGACACCACAAAAGTTGTTCTACTTGCTTTCTGGGCTGAGATGGGGAATCGCTGACTTTTGGACTCGGCTGGTTAGAAATTGTTCCAAACACAACCCATACACAACTCAACCGGGGAAGGTGTTAGAAAGGAGTTCTGTTGGTAGTTCTTCCACTGCCCCGGTAGCCAGCTGAAAGACACCACAAAAGTTGTTCTACCTGCTTTCTGGGCTGAGATGGGGAATCGCTGACTTTTGGAGTCGGCTGGTGACAAAATGTTCGAAACACATCCCATGCACAACTCCACCGGGGAAGGTGCCAGAAAGGAGTTCTTTTGTTAGTTCCTACACTGCCCCGGAAGCCAGCTGAAAGACACCATAAAAGTGGTTCTACTTGCTTTCTGGGCTGAGATGGGGAATCGCTAACCTTCGTAGTAGATTGGTGAGAAAGTGTTCCAAACACACCCGATACAGAACTCTATTGGTGAAGGTGCCAGAAAGGAGTTCTCTTGGAAGTTCTTACACTGCCCCGGTAGCCAGCTTAAAGACACCACAAAAGTTGTTCTACCTGCTTTCTGGGCTGAGATGGGGAATCGCTGACTTTTGGAGTCGGCTGGTGAAAAAATGTTGCAAACACACCCCTTGCACAACTCCACCGGGGAAGGTGCCAGAAAGGAGTTTTTTTGTTAGTTCCTACACTGCCCCAGTAGCCAGCTGAAAGACACCACAAAAGTTGTTCTACTTGCTTTCTGGGCTGAATTGGGAATCACTGACTTTTGGACTCGGCAGGTTAGAAATTGTTCCAAACACACCCCATGCACAACTCCACCGGGGAAGGTGTTAGAAAGGAGTTCTGTTGGTAGTTCTTCCACTGCCCCGGTAGCCAGCTGAAAGACACCACAAAAGTGGTTCTCCCTGCTTTCTGGGCTGAGATTGGGAATAGCTGAGTTTTGGAGTCGGCTGGTGACAAAATGTTCCAAACACAGCCCATGCAGAACTCCCCGGGGAAGGTGCCAGAAAGGAGTTCTGTTGGTAGTTCTTCCACTGCCCCGGTAGCCAGCTGAAAGACACCACAAAAGTTGTTCTCCCTGCTTTCTGGGCTGAGATGGGAAATCGCTAACCTTCGTAGTAGATTGGTGAGAAAGTGTTCCAAACACACTCGATACAGAACTCTATTGGTGAAGGTGCCAGAAAGGAGTTCTCTTGGAAGTTCTTACACTGCCCCGGTAGCCAGCTAAAAGACACCACAAAAGTTGTTCTACTTGCTTTCTGGGCTGAGATGGGGAATCGCTGACTTTTGGACTCGGCTGGTTAGAAATTGTTCCAAACACAACCCATACACAACTCAACCGGGGAAGGTGTTAGAAAGGAGTTCTGTTGGTAGTTCTTCCACTGCCCCGGTAGCCAGCTGAAAGACACCACAAAAGTTGTTCTACCTGCTTTCTGGGCTGAGATGGGGAATCGCTGACTTTTGGAGTCGGCTGGTGACAAAATGTTCGAAACACATCCCATGCACAACTCCACCGGGGAAGGTGCCAGAAAGGAGTTCTTTTGTTAGTTCCTACACTGCCCCGGAAGCCAGCTGAAAGACACCATAAAAGTGGTTCTACTTGCTTTCTGGGCTGAGATGGGGAATCGCTAACCTTCGTAGTAGATTGGTGAGAAAGTGTTCCAAACACACCCGATACAGAACTCTATTGGTGAAGGTGCCAGAAAGGAGTTCTCTTGGAAGTTCTTACACTGCCCCGGTAGCCAGCTTAAAGACACCACAAAAGTTGTTCTACCTGCTTTCTGGGCTGAGATGGGGAATCGCTGACTTTTGGAGTCGGCTGGTTAGAAATTGTTCCAAACACACCCCATGCACAACTCCACCGGGGAAGGTGCCAGAAAGGAGTTCTGTTGGTAGTTCCTACACTGCCCCGGTAGCCAGCTGAAAGATACCACAAAAGTTGTTCTACTTGCTTTCTGGGCTGAGATGGGGAATCGCTGACTTTTGGACTCGGCTGGTTAGAAATTGTTCCAAACACAACCCATACACAACTCAACCGGGGAAGGTGTTAGAAAGGAGTTCTGTTGGTAGTTCTTCCACTGCCCCGGTAGCCAGCTGAAAGACACCACAAAAGTTGTTCTACCTGCTTTCTGGGCTGAGATGGGGAATCGCTGACTTTTGGAGTCGGCTGGTGACAAAATGTTCGAAACACATCCCATGCACAACTCCACCGGGGAAGGTGCCAGAAAGGAGTTCTTTTGTTAGTTCCTACACTGCCCCGGAAGCCAGCTGAAAGACACCACAAAAGTGGTTCTACTTGCTTTCTGGGCTGAGATGGGGAATCGCTGACTTTTGGACTCAGCTGGTTAGAAATTGTTCCAAACACACCCCATGCACAACTCCACCGGGGAAGGTGCCAGAAAGGAGTTCTGTTGGTAGTTCTTCCACTGCCCCGGTAGCCAGCTGAAAGACACCACAAAAGTGGTTCTCCCTGCTTTCTGGGCTGAGATTGGGAATAGCTGAGTTTTGGAGTCGGCTGGTGACAAAATGTTCCAAACACAGCCCATGCAGAACTCCCCGGGGAAGGTGCCAGAAAGGAGTTCTGTTGGTAGTTCTTCCACTGCCCCGGTAGCCAGCTGAAAGACACCACAAAAGTTGTTCTCCCTGCTTTCTGGGCTGAGATTGGGAATAGCTGAGTTTTGGAGTCGGCTGGTGACAAAATGTTCCAAACACAGCCCATGCAGAACTCCCCGGGGAAGGTGCCAGAAAGGAGTTCTGTTGGTAGTTCTTCCACTGCCCCGGTAGCCAGCTGAAAGACACCACAAAAGTTGTTCTCCCTGCTTTCTGGGCTGAGATGGGAAATCGCTAACCTTCGTAGTAGATTGGTGAGAAAGTGTTCCAAACACACCCGATACAGAACTCTATTGGTGAAGGTGCCAGAAAGGAGTTCTCTTGGAAGTTCTTACACTGCCCCGGTAGCCAGCTAAAAGACACCACAAAAGTTGTTCTACTTGCTTTCTGGGCTGAGATGGGGAATCGCTGACTTTTGGACTCGGCTGGTTAGAAATTGTTCCAAACACAACCCATACACAACTCAACCGGGGAAGGTGTTAGAAAGGAGTTCTGTTGGTAGTTCTTCCACTGCCCCGGTAGCCAGCTGAAAGACACCACAAAAGTTGTTCTACCTGCTTTCTGGGCTGAGATGGGGAATCGCTGACTTTTGGAGTCGGCTGGTGACAAAATGTTCGAAACACATCCCATGCACAACTCCACCGGGGAAGGTGCCAGAAAGGAGTTCTTTTGTTAGTTCCTACACTGCCCCGGAAGCCAGCTGAAAGACACCATAAAAGTGGTTCTACTTGCTTTCTGGGCTGAGATGGGGAATCGCTAACCTTCGTAGTAGATTGGTGAGAAAGTGTTCCAAACACACCCGATACAGAACTCTATTGGTGAAGGTGCCAGAAAGGAGTTCTCTTGGAAGTTCTTACACTGCCCCGGTAGCCAGCTTAAAGACACCACAAAAGTTGTTCTACCTGCTTTCTGGGCTGAGATGGGGAATCGCTGACTTTTGGAGTCGGCTGGTTAGAAATTGTTCCAAACACACCCCATGCACAACTCCACCGGGGAAGGTGCCAGAAAGGAGTTCTGTTGGTAGTTCCTACACTGCCCCGGTAGCCAGCTGAAAGATACCACAAAAGTTGTTCTACTTGCTTTCTGGGCTGAGATGGGGAATTGCTGACTTTTGGAGTCGGCTGGTGAAAAAATGTTGCAAACACACCCCTTGCACAACTCCACCGGGGAAGGTGCCAGAAAGGAGTTTTTTTGTTAGTTCCTACACTGCCCCAGTAGCCAGCTGAAAGACACCACAAAAGTTGTTCTACTTGCTTTCTGGGCTGAATTGGGAATCACTGACTTTTGGACTCGGCAGGTTAGAAATTGTTCCAAACACACCCCATGCACAACTCCACCGGGGAAGGTGTTAGAAAGGAGTTCTGTTGGTAGTTCTTCCACTGCCCCGGTAGCCAGCTGAAAGACACCACAAAAGTGGTTCTCCCTGCTTTCTGGGCTGAGATTGGGAATAGCTGAGTTTTGGAGTCGGCTGGTGACAAAATGTTCCAAACACAGCCCATGCAGAACTCCCCGGGGAAGGTGCCAGAAAGGAGTTCTGTTGGTAGTTCTTCCACTGCCCCGGTAGCCAGCTGAAAGACACCACAAAAGTTGTTCTCCCTGCTTTCTGGGCTGAGATGGGAAATCGCTAACCTTCGTAGTAGATTGGTGAGAAAGTGTTCCAAACACACTCGATACAGAACTCTATTGGTGAAGGTGCCAGAAAGGAGTTCTCTTGGAAGTTCTTACACTGCCCCGGTAGCCAGCTAAAAGACACCACAAAAGTTGTTCTACTTGCTTTCTGGGCTGAGATGGGGAATCGCTGACTTTTGGACTCGGCTGGTTAGAAATTGTTCCAAACACAACCCATACACAACTCAACCGGGGAAGGTGTTAGAAAGGAGTTCTGTTGGTAGTTCTTCCACTGCCCCGGTAGCCAGCTGAAAGACACCACAAAAGTTGTTCTACCTGCTTTCTGGGCTGAGATGGGGAATCGCTGACTTTTGGAGTCGGCTGGTGACAAAATGTTCGAAACACATCCCATGCACAACTCCACCGGGGAAGGTGCCAGAAAGGAGTTCTTTTGTTAGTTCCTACACTGCCCCGGAAGCCAGCTGAAAGACACCATAAAAGTGGTTCTACTTGCTTTCTGGGCTGAGATGGGGAATCGCTAACCTTCGTAGTAGATTGGTGAGAAAGTGTTCCAAACACACCCGATACAGAACTCTATTGGTGAAGGTGCCAGAAAGGAGTTCTCTTGGAAGTTCTTACACTGCCCCGGTAGCCAGCTTAAAGACACCACAAAAGTTGTTCTACCTGCTTTCTGGGCTGAGATGGGGAATCGCTGACTTTTGGAGTCGGCTGGTTAGAAATTGTTCCAAACACACCCCATGCACAACTCCACCGGGGAAGGTGCCAGAAAGGAGTTCTGTTGGTAGTTCCTACACTGCCCCGGTAGCCAGCTGAAAGATACCACAAAAGTTGTTCTACTTGCTTTCTGGGCTGAGATGGGGAATTGCTGACTTTTGGAGTCGGCTGGTGAAAAAATGTTGCAAACACACCCCTTGCACAACTCCACCGGGGAAGGTGCCAGAAAGGAGTTTTTTTGTTAGTTCCTACACTGCCCCGGTAGCCAGCTGAAAGACACCACAAAAGTTGTTCTACTTGCTTTCTGGGCTGAATTGGGAATCGCTGACTTTTGGACTCGGCAGGTTAGAAATTGTTCCAAACACACCCCATGCACAACTCCACCGGGGAAGGTGTTAGAAAGGAGTTCTGTTGGTAGTTCTTCCACTGCCCCGGTAGCCAGCTGAAAGACACCACAAAAGTTGTTCTACCTGCTTTCTGGGCTGAGATGGGGAATCGCTGACTTTTGGAGTCGGCTGGTGACAAAATGTTCGAAACACATCCCATGCACAACTCCACCGGGGAAGGTGCCAGAAAGGAGTTCTTTTGTTAGTTCCTACACTGCCCCGGAAGCCAGCTGAAAGACACCATAAAAGTGGTTCTACTTGCTTTCTGGGCTGAGATGGGGAATCGCTAACCTTCGTAGTAGATTGGTGAGAAAGTGTTCCAAACACACCCCATGCAGAACTCTATTGGTGAAGGTGCCAGAAAGGAGTTCTCTTGGAAGTTCTTACACTGCCCCGGTAGCCAGCTTAAAGACACCACAAAAGTTGTTCTACCTGCTTTCTGGGCTGAGATGGGGAATCGCTGACTTTTGGAGTCGGCTGGTTAGAAATTGTTCCAAACACACCCCATGCACAACTCCACCGGGGAAGGTGCCAGAAAGGAGTTCTGTTGGTAGTTCCTACACTGCCCCGGTAGCCAGCTGAAAGATACCACAAAAGTTGTTCTACTTGCTTTCTGGGCTGAGATGGGGAATTGCTGACTTTTGGAGTCGGCTGGTGAAAAAATGTTGCAAACACACCCCTTGCACAACTCCACCGGGGAAGGTGCCAGAAAGGAGTTTTTTTGTTAGTTCCTACACTGCCCCAGTAGCCAGCTGAAAGACACCACAAAAGTTGTTCTACTTGCTTTCTGGGCTGAATTGGGAATCACTGACTTTTGGACTCGGCAGGTTAGAAATTGTTCCAAACACACCCCATGCACAACTCCACCGGGGAAGGTGTTAGAAAGGAGTTCTGTTGGTAGTTCTTCCACTGCCCCGGTAGCCAGCTGAAAGACACCACAAAAGTGGTTCTCCCTGCTTTCTGGGCTGAGATTGGGAATAGCTGAGTTTTGGAGTCGGCTGGTGACAAAATGTTCCAAACACAGCCCATGCAGAACTCCCCGGGGAAGGTGCCAGAAAGGAGTTCTGTTGGTAGTTCTTCCACTGCCCCGGTAGCCAGCTGAAAGACACCACAAAAGTTGTTCTCCCTGCTTTCTGGGCTGAGATGGGAAATCGCTAACCTTCGTAGTAGATTGGTGAGAAAGTGTTCCAAACACACCCGATACAGAACTCTATTGGTGAAGGTGCCAGAAAGGAGTTCTCTTGGAAGTTCTTACACTGCCCCGGTAGCCAGCTAAAAGACACCACAAAAGTTGTTCTACTTGCTTTCTGGGCTGAGATGGGGAATCGCTGACTTTTGGACTCGGCTGGTTAGAAATTGTTCCAAACACAACCCATACACAACTCAACCGGGGAAGGTGTTAGAAAGGAGTTCTGTTGGTAGTTCTTCCACTGCCCCGGTAGCCAGCTGAAAGACACCACAAAAGTTGTTCTACCTGCTTTCTGGGCTGAGATGGGGAATCGCTGACTTTTGGAGTCGGCTGGTGACAAAATGTTCGAAACACATCCCATGCACAACTCCACCGGGGAAGGTGCCAGAAAGGAGTTCTTTTGTTAGTTCCTACACTGCCCCGGAAGCCAGCTGAAAGACACCATAAAAGTGGTTCTACTTGCTTTCTGGGCTGAGATGGGGAATCGCTAACCTTCGTAGTAGATTGGTGAGAAAGTGTTCCAAACACACCCGATACAGAACTCTATTGGTGAAGGTGCCAGAAAGGAGTTCTCTTGGAAGTTCTTACACTGCCCCGGTAGCCAGCTTAAAGACACCACAAAAGTTGTTCTACCTGCTTTCTGGGCTGAGATGGGGAATCGCTGACTTTTGGAGTCGGCTGGTTAGAAATTGTTCCAAACACACCCCATGCACAACTCCACCGGGGAAGGTGCCAGAAAGGAGTTCTGTTGGTAGTTCCTACACTGCCCCGGTAGCCAGCTGAAAGATACCACAAAAGTTGTTCTACTTGCTTTCTGGGCTGAGATGGGGAATTGCTGACTTTTGGAGTCGGCTGGTGAAAAAATGTTGCAAACACACCCCTTGCACAACTCCACCGGGGAAGGTGCCAGAAAGGAGTTTTTTTGTTAGTTCCTACACTGCCCCAGTAGCCAGCTGAAAGACACCACAAAAGTTGTTCTACTTGCTTTCTGGGCTGAATTGGGAATCACTGACTTTTGGACTCGGCAGGTTAGAAATTGTTCCAAACACACCCCATGCACAACTCCACCGGGGAAGGTGTTAGAAAGGAGTTCTGTTGGTAGTTCTTCCACTGCCCCGGTAGCCAGCTGAAAGACACCACAAAAGTGGTTCTCCCTGCTTTCTGGGCTGAGATTGGGAATAGCTGAGTTTTGGAGTCGGCTGGTGACAAAATGTTCCAAACACAGCCCATGCAGAACTCCCCGGGGAAGGTGCCAGAAAGGAGTTCTGTTGGTAGTTCTTCCACTGCCCCGGTAGCCAGCTGAAAGACACCACAAAAGTTGTTCTCCCTGCTTTCTGGGCTGAGATGGGAAATCGCTAACCTTCGTAGTAGATTGGTGAGAAAGTGTTCCAAACACACTCGATACAGAACTCTATTGGTGAAGGTGCCAGAAAGGAGTTCTCTTGGAAGTTCTTACACTGCCCCGGTAGCCAGCTAAAAGACACCACAAAAGTTGTTCTACTTGCTTTCTGGGCTGAGATGGGGAATCGCTGACTTTTGGACTCGGCTGGTTAGAAATTGTTCCAAACACAACCCATACACAACTCAACCGGGGAAGGTGTTAGAAAGGAGTTCTGTTGGTAGTTCTTCCACTGCCCCGGTAGCCAGCTGAAAGACACCACAAAAGTTGTTCTACCTGCTTTCTGGGCTGAGATGGGGAATCGCTGACTTTTGGAGTCGGCTGGTGACAAAATGTTCGAAACACATCCCATGCACAACTCCACCGGGGAAGGTGCCAGAAAGGAGTTCTTTTGTTAGTTCCTACACTGCCCCGGAAGCCAGCTGAAAGACACCATAAAAGTGGTTCTACTTGCTTTCTGGGCTGAGATGGGGAATCGCTAACCTTCGTAGTAGATTGGTGAGAAAGTGTTCCAAACACACCCGATACAGAACTCTATTGGTGAAGGTGCCAGAAAGGAGTTCTCTTGGAAGTTCTTACACTGCCCCGGTAGCCAGCTTAAAGACACCACAAAAGTTGTTCTACCTGCTTTCTGGGCTGAGATGGGGAATCGCTGACTTTTGGAGTCGGCTGGTTAGAAATTGTTCCAAACACACCCCATGCACAACTCCACCGGGGAAGGTGCCAGAAAGGAGTTCTGTTGGTAGTTCCTACACTGCCCCGGTAGCCAGCTGAAAGATACCACAAAAGTTGTTCTACTTGCTTTCTGGGCTGAGATGGGGAATCGCTGACTTTTGGACTCGGCTGGTTAGAAATTGTTCCAAACACAACCCATACACAACTCAACCGGGGAAGGTGTTAGAAAGGAGTTCTGTTGGTAGTTCTTCCACTGCCCCGGTAGCCAGCTGAAAGACACCACAAAAGTTGTTCTACCTGCTTTCTGGGCTGAGATGGGGAATCGCTGACTTTTGGAGTCGGCTGGTGACAAAATGTTCGAAACACATCCCATGCACAACTCCACCGGGGAAGGTGCCAGAAAGGAGTTCTTTTGTTAGTTCCTACACTGCCCCGGAAGCCAGCTGAAAGACACCACAAAAGTGGTTCTACTTGCTTTCTGGGCTGAGATGGGGAATCGCTGACTTTTGGACTCAGCTGGTTAGAAATTGTTCCAAACACACCCCATGCACAACTCCACCGGGGAAGGTGCCAGAAAGGAGTTCTGTTGGTAGTTCTTCCACTGCCCCGGTAGCCAGCTGAAAGACACCACAAAAGTGGTTCTCCCTGCTTTCTGGGCTGAGATTGGGAATAGCTGAGTTTTGGAGTCGGCTGGTGACAAAATGTTCCAAACACAGCCCATGCAGAACTCCACCGGGGAAGGTGCCAGAAAGGAGTTTTTTTGTTAGTTCCTACACTGCCCCGGAAGCCAGCTGAAAGACACCATAAAAGTGGTTCTACTTGCTTTCTGGGCTGAGATGGGGAATCGCTAACCTTCGTAGTAGATTGGTGAGAAAGTGTTCCAAACACACCCGATACAGAACTCTATTGGTGAAGGTGCCAGAAAGGAGTTCTCTTGGAAGTTCTTACACTGCCCCGGTAGCCAGCTTAAAGACACCACAAAAGTTGTTCTACCTGCTTTCTGGGCTGAGATGGGGAATCGCTGACTTTTGGAGTCGGCTGGTTAGAAATTGTTCCAAACACACCCCATGCACAACTCCACCGGGGAAGGTGCCAGAAAGGAGTTCTGTTGGTAGTTCCTACACTGCCCCGGTAGCCAGCTGAAAGATACCACAAAAGTTGTTCTACTTGCTTTCTGGGCTGAGATGGGGAATTGCTGACTTTTGGAGTCGGCTGGTGAAAAAATGTTGCAAACACACCCCTTGCACAACTCCACCGGGGAAGGTGCCAGAAAGGAGTTTTTTTGTTAGTTCCTACACTGCCCCGGTAGCCAGCTGAAAGACACCACAAAAGTTGTTCTACTTGCTTTCTGGGCTGAATTGGGAATCGCTGACTTTTGGACTCGGCAGGTTAGAAATTGTTCCAAACACACCCCATGCACAACTCCACCGGGGAAGGTGTTAGAAAGGAGTTCTGTTGGTAGTTCTTCCACTGCCCCGGTAGCCAGCTGAAAGACACCACAAAAGTTGTTCTACCTGCTTTCTGGGCTGAGATGGGGAATCGCTGACTTTTGGAGTCGGCTGGTGACAAAATGTTCGAAACACATCCCATGCACAACTCCACCGGGGAAGGTGCCAGAAAGGAGTTCTTTTGTTAGTTCCTACACTGCCCCGGAAGCCAGCTGAAAGACACCATAAAAGTGGTTCTACTTGCTTTCTGGGCTGAGATGGGGAATCGCTAACCTTCGTAGTAGATTGGTGAGAAAGTGTTCCAAACACACCCCATGCAGAACTCTATTGGTGAAGGTGCCAGAAAGGAGTTCTCTTGGAAGTTCTTACACTGCCCCGGTAGCCAGCTTAAAGACACCACAAAAGTTGTTCTACCTGCTTTCTGGGCTGAGATGGGGAATCGCTGACTTTTGGAGTCGGCTGGTTAGAAATTGTTCCAAACACACCCCATGCACAACTCCACCGGGGAAGGTGCCAGAAAGGAGTTCTGTTGGTAGTTCCTACACTGCCCCGGTAGCCAGCTGAAAGATACCACAAAAGTTGTTCTACTTGCTTTCTGGGCTGAGATGGGGAATTGCTGACTTTTGGAGTCGGCTGGTGAAAAAATGTTGCAAACACACCCCTTGCACAACTCCACCGGGGAAGGTGCCAGAAAGGAGTTTTTTTGTTAGTTCCTACACTGCCCCAGTAGCCAGCTGAAAGACACCACAAAAGTTGTTCTACTTGCTTTCTGGGCTGAATTGGGAATCACTGACTTTTGGACTCGGCAGGTTAGAAATTGTTCCAAACACACCCCATGCACAACTCCACCGGGGAAGGTGTTAGAAAGGAGTTCTGTTGGTAGTTCTTCCACTGCCCCGGTAGCCAGCTGAAAGACACCACAAAAGTGGTTCTCCCTGCTTTCTGGGCTGAGATTGGGAATAGCTGAGTTTTGGAGTCGGCTGGTGACAAAATGTTCCAAACACAGCCCATGCAGAACTCCCCGGGGAAGGTGCCAGAAAGGAGTTCTGTTGGTAGTTCTTCCACTGCCCCGGTAGCCAGCTGAAAGACACCACAAAAGTTGTTCTCCCTGCTTTCTGGGCTGAGATGGGAAATCGCTAACCTTCGTAGTAGATTGGTGAGAAAGTGTTCCAAACACACCCGATACAGAACTCTATTGGTGAAGGTGCCAGAAAGGAGTTCTCTTGGAAGTTCTTACACTGCCCCGGTAGCCAGCTAAAAGACACCACAAAAGTTGTTCTACTTGCTTTCTGGGCTGAGATGGGGAATCGCTGACTTTTGGACTCGGCTGGTTAGAAATTGTTCCAAACACAACCCATACACAACTCAACCGGGGAAGGTGTTAGAAAGGAGTTCTGTTGGTAGTTCTTCCACTGCCCCGGTAGCCAGCTGAAAGACACCACAAAAGTTGTTCTACCTGCTTTCTGGGCTGAGATGGGGAATCGCTGACTTTTGGAGTCGGCTGGTGACAAAATGTTCGAAACACATCCCATGCACAACTCCACCGGGGAAGGTGCCAGAAAGGAGTTCTTTTGTTAGTTCCTACACTGCCCCGGAAGCCAGCTGAAAGACACCATAAAAGTGGTTCTACTTGCTTTCTGGGCTGAGATGGGGAATCGCTAACCTTCGTAGTAGATTGGTGAGAAAGTGTTCCAAACACACCCGATACAGAACTCTATTGGTGAAGGTGCCAGAAAGGAGTTCTCTTGGAAGTTCTTACACTGCCCCGGTAGCCAGCTTAAAGACACCACAAAAGTTGTTCTACCTGCTTTCTGGGCTGAGATGGGGAATCGCTGACTTTTGGAGTCGGCTGGTTAGAAATTGTTCCAAACACACCCCATGCACAACTCCACCGGGGAAGGTGCCAGAAAGGAGTTCTGTTGGTAGTTCCTACACTGCCCCGGTAGCCAGCTGAAAGATACCACAAAAGTTGTTCTACTTGCTTTCTGGGCTGAGATGGGGAATTGCTGACTTTTGGAGTCGGCTGGTGAAAAAATGTTGCAAACACACCCCTTGCACAACTCCACCGGGGAAGGTGCCAGAAAGGAGTTTTTTTGTTAGTTCCTACACTGCCCCAGTAGCCAGCTGAAAGACACCACAAAAGTTGTTCTACTTGCTTTCTGGGCTGAATTGGGAATCACTGACTTTTGGACTCGGCAGGTTAGAAATTGTTCCAAACACACCCCATGCACAACTCCACCGGGGAAGGTGTTAGAAAGGAGTTCTGTTGGTAGTTCTTCCACTGCCCCGGTAGCCAGCTGAAAGACACCACAAAAGTGGTTCTCCCTGCTTTCTGGGCTGAGATTGGGAATAGCTGAGTTTTGGAGTCGGCTGGTGACAAAATGTTCCAAACACAGCCCATGCAGAACTCCCCGGGGAAGGTGCCAGAAAGGAGTTCTGTTGGTAGTTCTTCCACTGCCCCGGTAGCCAGCTGAAAGACACCACAAAAGTTGTTCTCCCTGCTTTCTGGGCTGAGATGGGAAATCGCTAACCTTCGTAGTAGATTGGTGAGAAAGTGTTCCAAACACACTCGATACAGAACTCTATTGGTGAAGGTGCCAGAAAGGAGTTCTCTTGGAAGTTCTTACACTGCCCCGGTAGCCAGCTAAAAGACACCACAAAAGTTGTTCTACTTGCTTTCTGGGCTGAGATGGGGAATCGCTGACTTTTGGACTCGGCTGGTTAGAAATTGTTCCAAACACAACCCATACACAACTCAACCGGGGAAGGTGTTAGAAAGGAGTTCTGTTGGTAGTTCTTCCACTGCCCCGGTAGCCAGCTGAAAGACACCACAAAAGTTGTTCTACCTGCTTTCTGGGCTGAGATGGGGAATCGCTGACTTTTGGAGTCGGCTGGTGACAAAATGTTCGAAACACATCCCATGCACAACTCCACCGGGGAAGGTGCCAGAAAGGAGTTCTTTTGTTAGTTCCTACACTGCCCCGGAAGCCAGCTGAAAGACACCATAAAAGTGGTTCTACTTGCTTTCTGGGCTGAGATGGGGAATCGCTAACCTTCGTAGTAGATTGGTGAGAAAGTGTTCCAAACACACCCGATACAGAACTCTATTGGTGAAGGTGCCAGAAAGGAGTTCTCTTGGAAGTTCTTACACTGCCCCGGTAGCCAGCTTAAAGACACCACAAAAGTTGTTCTACCTGCTTTCTGGGCTGAGATGGGGAATCGCTGACTTTTGGAGTCGGCTGGTTAGAAATTGTTCCAAACACACCCCATGCACAACTCCACCGGGGAAGGTGCCAGAAAGGAGTTCTGTTGGTAGTTCCTACACTGCCCCGGTAGCCAGCTGAAAGATACCACAAAAGTTGTTCTACTTGCTTTCTGGGCTGAGATGGGGAATCGCTGACTTTTGGACTCGGCTGGTTAGAAATTGTTCCAAACACAACCCATACACAACTCAACCGGGGAAGGTGTTAGAAAGGAGTTCTGTTGGTAGTTCTTCCACTGCCCCGGTAGCCAGCTGAAAGACACCACAAAAGTTGTTCTACCTGCTTTCTGGGCTGAGATGGGGAATCGCTGACTTTTGGAGTCGGCTGGTGACAAAATGTTCGAAACACATCCCATGCACAACTCCACCGGGGAAGGTGCCAGAAAGGAGTTCTTTTGTTAGTTCCTACACTGCCCCGGAAGCCAGCTGAAAGACACCACAAAAGTGGTTCTACTTGCTTTCTGGGCTGAGATGGGGAATCGCTGACTTTTGGACTCAGCTGGTTAGAAATTGTTCCAAACACACCCCATGCACAACTCCACCGGGGAAGGTGCCAGAAAGGAGTTCTGTTGGTAGTTCTTCCACTGCCCCGGTAGCCAGCTGAAAGACACCACAAAAGTGGTTCTCCCTGCTTTCTGGGCTGAGATTGGGAATAGCTGAGTTTTGGAGTCGGCTGGTGACAAAATGTTCCAAACACAGCCCATGCAGAACTCCCCGGGGAAGGTGCCAGAAAGGAGTTCTGTTGGTAGTTCTTCCACTGCCCCGGTAGCCAGCTGAAAGACACCACAAAAGTTGTTCTCCCTGCTTTCTGGGCTGAGATGGGAAATCGCTAACCTTCGTAGTAGATTGGTGAGAAAGTGTTCCAAACACACCCGATACAGAACTCTATTGGTGAAGGTGCCAGAAAGGAGTTCTCTTGGAAGTTCTTACACTGCCCCGGTAGCCAGCTAAAAGACACCACAAAAGTTGTTCTACTTGCTTTCTGGGCTGAGATGGGGAATCGCTGACTTTTGGACTCGGCTGGTTAGAAATTGTTCCAAACACAACCCATACACAACTCAACCGGGGAAGGTGTTAGAAAGGAGTTCTGTTGGTAGTTCTTCCACTGCCCCGGTAGCCAGCTGAAAGACACCACAAAAGTTGTTCTACCTGCTTTCTGGGCTGAGATGGGGAATCGCTGACTTTTGGAGTCGGCTGGTGACAAAATGTTCGAAACACATCCCATGCACAACTCCACCGGGGAAGGTGCCAGAAAGGAGTTCTTTTGTTAGTTCCTACACTGCCCCGGAAGCCAGCTGAAAGACACCATAAAAGTGGTTCTACTTGCTTTCTGGGCTGAGATGGGGAATCGCTAACCTTCGTAGTAGATTGGTGAGAAAGTGTTCCAAACACACCCGATACAGAACTCTATTGGTGAAGGTGCCAGAAAGGAGTTCTCTTGGAAGTTCTTACACTGCCCCGGTAGCCAGCTTAAAGACACCACAAAAGTTGTTCTACCTGCTTTCTGGGCTGAGATGGGGAATCGCTGACTTTTGGAGTCGGCTGGTTAGAAATTGTTCCAAACACACCCCATGCACAACTCCACCGGGGAAGGTGCCAGAAAGGAGTTCTGTTGGTAGTTCCTACACTGCCCCGGTAGCCAGCTGAAAGATACCACAAAAGTTGTTCTACTTGCTTTCTGGGCTGAGATGGGGAATCGCTGACTTTTGGACTCGGCTGGTTAGAAATTGTTCCAAACACAACCCATACACAACTCAACCGGGGAAGGTGTTAGAAAGGAGTTCTGTTGGTAGTTCTTCCACTGCCCCGGTAGCCAGCTGAAAGACACCACAAAAGTTGTTCTACCTGCTTTCTGGGCTGAGATGGGGAATCGCTGACTTTTGGAGTCGGCTGGTGACAAAATGTTCGAAACACATCCCATGCACAACTCCACCGGGGAAGGTGCCAGAAAGGAGTTCTTTTGTTAGTTCCTACACTGCCCCGGAAGCCAGCTGAAAGACACCACAAAAGTGGTTCTACTTGCTTTCTGGGCTGAGATGGGGAATCGCTGACTTTTGGACTCAGCTGGTTAGAAATTGTTCCAAACACACCCCATGCACAACTCCCCGGGGAAGGTGCCAGAAAGGAGTTCTGTTGGTAGTTCTTACACTGCCCCGGTAGCCAGCTGAAAGACACCACAAAAGTTGTTCTCCCTGCTTTCTGGGCTGAGATGGGAAATCGCTAACCTTCGTAGTAGATTGGTGAGAAAGTGTTCCAAACACACCCGATACAGAACTCTATTGGTGAAGGTGCCAGAAAGGAGTTCTCTTGGAAGTTCTTACACTGCCCCGGTAGCCAGCTAAAAGACACCACAAAAGTTGTTCTACTTGCTTTCTGGGCTGAGATGGGGAATCGCTGACTTTTGGACTCGGCTGGTTAGAAATTGTTCCAAACACAACCCATACACAACTCCACCGGGGAAGGTGTTAGAAAGGAGTTCTGTTGGTAGTTCTTCCACTGCCCCGGTAGCCAGCTGAAAGACACCACAAAAGTTGTTCTACCTGCTTTCTGGGCTGAGATGGGGAATCGCTGACTTTTGGAGTCGGCTGGTGACAAAATGTTCGAAACACATCCCATGCACAACTCCACCGGGGAAGGTGCCAGAAAGGAGTTCTTTTGTTAGTTCCTACACTGCCCCGGAAGCCAGCTCAAAGACACCATAAAAGTGGTTCTACTTGCTTTCTGGGCTGAGATGGGGAATCGCTAACCTTCGTAGTAGATTGGTGAGAAAGTGTTCCAAACACACCCGATACAGAACTCTATTGGTGAAGGTGCCAGAAAGGAGTTCTCTTGGAAGTTCTTACACTGCCCCGGTAGCCAGCTAAAAGACACCACAAAAGTTGTTCTACCTGCTTTCTGGGCTGAGATGGGGAATCGCTGACTTTTGGAGTCGGCTGGTTAGAAATTGTTCCAAACACACCCCATGCACAACTCCACCGGGGAAGGTGCCAGAAAGGAGTTCTGTTGGTAGTTCCTACACTGCCCCGGTAGCCAGCTGAAAGATACCACAAAAGTTGTTCTACTTGCTTTCTGGGCTGAGATGGGGAATTGCTGACTTTTGGAGTCGGCTGGTGAAAAAATGTTGCAAACACACCCCTTGCACAACTCCACCGGGGAAGGTGCCAGAAAGGAGTTTTTTTGTTAGTTCCTACACTGCCCCGGTAGCCAGCTGAAAGACACCACAAAAGTTGTTCTACTTGCTTTCTGGGCTGAATTGGGAATCACTGACTTTTGGACTCGGCAGGTTAGAAATTGTTCCAAACACACCCCATGCACAACTCCACCGGGGAAGGTGTTAGAAAGGAGTTCTGTTGGTAGTTCTTCCACTGCCCCGGTAGCCAGCTGAAAGACACCACAAAAGTTGTTCTACCTGCTTTCTGGGCTGAGATGGGGAATCGCTGACTTTTGGAGTCGGCTGGTGACAAAATGTTCGAAACACATCCCATGCACAACTCCACCGGGGAAGGTGCCAGAAAGGAGTTCTTTTGTTAGTTCCTACACTGCCCCGGAAGCCAGCTGAAAGACACCATAAAAGTGGTTCTACTTGCTTTCTGGGCTGAGATGGGGAATCGCTAACCTTCGTAGTAGATTGGTGAGAAAGTGTTCCAAACACACCCCATGCAGAACTCTATTGGTGAAGGTGCCAGAAAGGAGTTCTCTTGGAAGTTCTTACACTGCCCCGGTAGCCAGCTTAAAGACACCACAAAAGTTGTTCTACCTGCTTTCTGGGCTGAGATGGGGAATCGCTGACTTTTGGACTCGGCTGGTTAGAAATTGTTCCAAACACACCCCATGCACAACTCCACCGGGGAAGGTGCCAGAAAGGAGTTCTGTTGGTAGTTCCTACACTGCCCCGGTAGCCAGCTGAAAGATACCACAAAAGTTGTTCTACTTGCTTTCTGGGCTGAGATGGGGAATTGCTGACTTTTGGAGTCGGCTGGTGAAAAAATGTTGCAAACACACCCCTTGCACAACTCCACCGGGGAAGGTGCCAGAAAGGAGTTTTTTTGTTAGTTCCTACACTGCCCCAGTAGCCAGCTGAAAGACACCACAAAAGTTGTTCTACTTGCTTTCTGGGCTGAATTGGGAATCACTGACTTTTGGACTCGGCAGGTTAGAAATTGTTCCAAACACACCCCATGCACAACTCCACCGGGGAAGGTGTTAGAAAGGAGTTCTGTTGGTAGTTCTTCCACTGCCCCGGTAGCCAGCTGAAAGACACCACAAAAGTGGTTCTCCCTGCTTTCTGGGCTGAGATTGGGAATAGCTGAGTTTTGGAGTCGGCTGGTGACAAAATGTTCCAAACACAGCCCATGCAGAACTCCCCGGGGAAGGTGCCAGAAAGGAGTTCTGTTGGTAGTTCTTCCACTGCCCCGGTAGCCAGCTGAAAGACACCACAAAAGTTGTTCTCCCTGCTTTCTGGGCTGAGATGGGAAATCGCTAACCTTCGTAGTAGATTGGTGAGAAAGTGTTCCAAACACACCCGATACAGAACTCTATTGGTGAAGGTGCCAGAAAGGAGTTCTGTTGGTAGTTCTTCCACTGCCCCGGTAGCCAGCTAAAAGACACCACAAAAGTTGTTCTACTTGCTTTCTGGGCTGAGATGGGGAATCGCTGACTTTTGGACTCGGCTGGTTAGAAATTGTTCCAAACACAACCCATACACAACTCAACCGGGGAAGGTGTTAGAAAGGAGTTCTGTTGGTAGTTCTTCCACTGCCCCGGTAGCCAGCTGAAAGACACCACAAAAGTTGTTCTACCTGCTTTCTGGGCTGAGATGGGGAATCGCTGACTTTTGGAGTCGGCTGGTGACAAAATGTTCGAAACACATCCCATGCACAACTCCACCGGGGAAGGTGCCAGAAAGGAGTTCTTTTGTTAGTTCCTACACTGCCCCGGAAGCCAGCTGAAAGACACCATAAAAGTGGTTCTACTTGCTTTCTGGGCTGAGATGGGGAATCGCTAACCTTCGTAGTAGATTGGTGAGAAAGTGTTCCAAACACACCCGATACAGAACTCTATTGGTGAAGGTGCCAGAAAGGAGTTCTCTTGGAAGTTCTTACACTGCCCCGGTAGCCAGCTTAAAGACACCACAAAAGTTGTTCTACCTGCTTTCTGGGCTGAGATGGGGAATCGCTGACTTTTGGAGTCGGCTGGTGACAAAATGTTCGAAACACATCCCATGCACAACTCCACCGGGGAAGGTGCCAGAAAGGAGTTCTTTTGTTAGTTCCTACACTGCCCCGGAAGCCAGCTGAAAGACACCACAAAAGTGGTTCTACTTGCTTTCTGGGCTGAGATGGGGAATCGCTGACTTTTGGACTCAGCTGGTTAGAAATTGTTCCAAACACACCCCATGCACAACTCCCCGGGGAAGGTGCCAGAAAGGAGTTCTGTTGGTAGTTCTTACACTGCCCCGGTAGCCAGCTGAAAGACACCACAAAAGTTGTTCTCCCTGCTTTCTGGGCTGAGATGGGAAATCGCTAACCTTCGTAGTAGATTGGTGAGAAAGTGTTCCAAACACACCCGATACAGAACTCTATTGGTGAAGGTGCCAGAAAGGAGTTCTGTTGGTAGTTCTTCCACTGCCCCGGTAGCCAGCTAAAAGACACCACAAAAGTTGTTCTACTTGCTTTCTGGGCTGAGATGGGGAATCGCTGACTTTTGGACTCGGCTGGTTAGAAATTGTTCCAAACACAACCCATACACAACTCAACCGGGGAAGGTGTTAGAAAGGAGTTCTGTTGGTAGTTCTTCCACTGCCCCGGTAGCCAGCTGAAAGACACCACAAAAGTTGTTCTACCTGCTTTCTGGGCTGAGATGGGGAATCGCTGACTTTTGGAGTCGGCTGGTGACAAAATGTTCGAAACACATCCCATGCACAACTCCCCCGGGGAAGGTGCCAGAAAGGAGTTCTTTTGTTAGTTCCTACACTGCCCCGGAAGCCAGCTGAAAGACACCATAAAAGTGGTTCTACTTGCTTTCTGGGCTGAGATGGGGAATCGCTAACCTTCGTAGTAGATTGGTGAGAAAGTGTTCCAAACACACCCGATACAGAACTCTATTGGTGAAGGTGCCAGAAAGGAGTTCTCTTGGAAGTTCTTACACTGCCCCGGTAGCCAGCTTAAAGACACCACAAAAGTTGTTCTACCTGCTTTCTGGGCTGAGATGGGGAATCGCTGACTTTTGGAGTCGGCTGGTTAGAAATTGTTCCAAACACACCCCATGCACAACTCCACCGGGGAAGGTGCCAGAAAGGAGTTCTGTTGGTAGTTCCTACACTGCCCCGGTAGCCAGCTGAAAGATACCACAAAAGTTGTTCTACTTGCTTTCTGGGCTGAGATGGGGAATTGCTGACTTTTGGAGTCGGCTGGTGAAAAAATGTTGCAAACACACCCCTTGCACAACTCCACCGGGGAAGGTGCCAGAAAGGAGTTTTTTTGTTAGTTCCTACACTGCCCCGGTAGCCAGCTGAAAGACACCACAAAAGTTGTTCTACTTGCTTTCTGGGCTGAATTGGGAATCACTGACTTTTGGACTCGGCAGGTTAGAAATTGTTCCAAACACACCCCATGCACAACTCCACCGGGGAAGGTGTTAGAAAGGAGTTCTGTTGGTAGTTCTTCCACTGCCCCGGTAGCCAGCTGAAAGACACCACAAAAGTTGTTCTACCTGCTTTCTGGGCTGAGATGGGGAATCGCTGACTTTTGGAGTCGGCTGGTGACAAAATGTTCGAAACACATCCCATGCACAACTCCACCGGGGAAGGTGCCAGAAAGGAGTTCTTTTGTTAGTTCCTACACTGCCCCGGAAGCCAGCTGAAAGACACCATAAAAGTGGTTCTACTTGCTTTCTGGGCTGAGATGGGGAATCGCTAACCTTCGTAGTAGATTGGTGAGAAAGTGTTCCAAACACACCCCATGCAGAACTCTATTGGTGAAGGTGCCAGAAAGGAGTTCTCTTGGAAGTTCTTACACTGCCCCGGTAGCCAGCTGAAAGACACCACAAAAATTGTTCTACCTGCTTTCTGGGCTGAGATGGGGAATCGCTGACTTTTGGAGTCGGCTGGTTAGAAATTGTTCCAAACACACCCCATGCACAACTCCACCGGGGAAGGTGCCAGAAAGGAGTTCTGTTGGTAGTTCCTACACTGCCCCGGTAGCCAGCTGAAAGATACCACAAAAGTTGTTCTACTTGCTTTCTGGGCTGAGATGGGGAATTGCTGACTTTTGGAGTCGGCTGGTGAAAAAATGTTGCAAACACACCCCTTGCACAACTCCACCGGGGAAGGTGCCAGAAAGGAGTTTTTTTGTTAGTTCCTACACTGCCCCGGTAGCCAGCTGAAAGACACCACAAAAGTTGTTCTACTTGCTTTCTGGGCTGAATTGGGAATCACTGACTTTTGGACTCGGCAGGTTAGAAATTGTTCCAAACACACCCCACGCACAACTCCACCGGGGAAGGTGTTAGAAAGGAGTTCTGTTGGTAGTTCTTCCACTGCCCCGGTAGCCAGCTGAAAGACACCACAAAAGTGGTTCTCCCTGCTTTCTGGGCTGAGATTGGGAATAGCTGAGTTTTGGAGTCGGCTGGTGACAAAATGTTCCAAACACAGCCCATGCAGAACTCCCCGGGGAAGGTGCCAGAAAGGAGTTCTGTTGGTAGTTCTTCCACTGCCCCGGTAGCCAGCTAAAAGACACCACAAAAGTTGTTCTACTTGCTTTCTGGGCTGAGATGGGGAATCGCTGACTTTTGGACTCGGCTGGTTAGAAATTGTTCCAAACACAACCCATACACAACTCAACCGGGGAAGGTGTTAGAAAGGAGTTCTGTTGGTAGTTCTTCCACTGCCCCGGTAGCCAGCTGAAAGACACCACAAAAGTTGTTCTACCTGCTTTCTGGGCTGAGATGGGGAATCGCTGACTTTTGGAGTCGGCTGGTGACAAAATGTTCGAAACACATCCCATGCACAACTCCACCGGGGAAGGTGCCAGAAAGGAGTTCTTTTGTTAGTTCCTACACTGCCCCGGAAGCCAGCTGAAAGACACCATAAAAGTGGTTCTACTTGCTTTCTGGGCTGAGATGGGGAATCGCTAACCTTCGTAGTAGATTGGTGAGAAAGTGTTCCAAACACACCCCATGCAGAACTCTATTGGTGAAGGTGCCAGAAAGGAGTTCTCTTGGAAGTTCTTACACTGCCCCGGTAGCCAGCTTAAAGACACCACAAAAGTTGTTCTACCTGCTTTCTGGGCTGAGATGGGGAATCGCTGACTTTTGGAGTCGGCTGGTTAGAAATTGTTCCAAACACACCCCATGCACAACTCCACCGGGGAAGGTGCCAGAAAGGAGTTCTGTTGGTAGTTCCTACACTGCCCCGGTAGCCAGCTGAAAGATACCACAAAAGTTGTTCTACTTGCTTTCTGGGCTGAGATGGGGAATTGCTGACTTTTGGAGTCGGCTGGTGAAAAAATGTTGCAAACACACCCCTTGCACAACTCCACCGGGGAAGGTGCCAGAAAGGAGTTTTTTTGTTAGTTCCTACACTGCCCCAGTAGCCAGCTGAAAGACACCACAAAAGTTGTTCTACTTGCTTTCTGGGCTGAATTGGGAATCACTGACTTTTGGACTCGGCAGGTTAGAAATTGTTCCAAACACACCCCATGCACAACTCCACCGGGGAAGGTGTTAGAAAGGAGTTCTGTTGGTAGTTCTTCCACTGCCCCGGTAGCCAGCTGAAAGACACCACAAAAGTGGTTCTCCCTGCTTTCTGGGCTGAGATTGGGAATAGCTGAGTTTTGGAGTCGGCTGGTGACAAAATGTTCCAAACACAGCCCATGCAGAACTCCCCGGGGAAGGTGCCAGAAAGGAGTTCTGTTGGTAGTTCTTCCACTGCCCCGGTAGCCAGCTGAAAGACACCACAAAAGTTGTTCTCCCTGCTTTCTGGGCTGAGATGGGAAATCGCTAACCTTCGTAGTAGATTGGTGAGAAAGTGTTCCAAACACACCCGATACAGAACTCTATTGGTGAAGGTGCCAGAAAGGAGTTCTCTTGGAAGTTCTTACACTGCCCCGGTAGCCAGCTAAAAGACACCACAAAAGTTGTTCTACTTGCTTTCTGGGCTGAGATGGGGAATCGCTGACTTTTGGAGTCGGCTGGTTAGAAATTGTTCCAAACACAACCCATACACAACTCAACCGGGGAAGGTGTTAGAAAGGAGTTCTGTTGGTAGTTCTTCCACTGCCCCGGTAGCCAGCTGAAAGACACCACAAAAGTTGTTCTACCTGCTTTCTGGGCTGAGATGGGGAATCGCTGACTTTTGGAGTCGGCTGGTGACAAAATGTTCGAAACACATCCCATGCACAACTCCACCGGGGAAGGTGCCAGAAAGGAGTTCTTTTGTTAGTTCCTACACTGCCCCGGAAGCCAGCTGAAAGACACCACAAAAGTGGTTCTACTTGCTTTCTGGGCTGAGATGGGGAATCGCTGACTTTTGGACTCAGCTGGTTAGAAATTGTTCCAAATACACCCCATGCACAACTCCTCGGGGAAGGTGCCAGAAAGGAGTTCTGTTGGTAGTTCTTACACTGCCCCGGTAGCCAGCTGAAAGACACCACAAAAGTTGTTCTCCCTGCTTTCTGGGCTGAGATGGGAAATCGCTAACCTTCGTAGTAGATTGGTGAGAAAGTGTTCCAAACACACCCGATACAGAACTCTATTGGTGAAGGTGCCAGAAAGGAGTTCTGTTGGTAGTTCTTCCACTGCCCCGGTAGCCAGCTAAAAGACACCACAAAAGTTGTTCTACTTGCTTTCTGGGCTGAGATGGGGAATCGCTGACTTTTGGACTCGGCTGGTTAGAAATTGTTCCAAACACAACCCATACACAACTCAACCGGGGAAGGTGTTAGAAAGGAGTTCTGTTGGTAGTTCTTCCACTGCCCCGGTAGCCAGCTGAAAGACACCACAAAAGTTGTTCTACCTGCTTTCTGGGCTGAGATGGGGAATCGCTGACTTTTGGAGTCGGCTGGTGACAAAATGTTCGAAACACATCCCATGCACAACTCCACCGGGGAAGGTGCCAGAAAGGAGTTCTTTTGTTAGTTCCTACACTGCCCCGGAAGCCAGCTGAAAGACACCATAAAAGTGGTTCTACTTGCTTTCTGGGCTGAGATGGGGAATCGCTAACCTTCGTAGTAGATTGGTGAGAAAGTGTTCCAAACACACCCGATACAGAACTCTATTGGTGAAGGTGCCAGAAAGGAGTTCTCTTGGAAGTTCTTACACTGCCCCGGTAGCCAGCTTAAAGACACCACAAAAGTTGTTCTACCTGCTTTCTGGGCTGAGATGGGGAATCGCTGACTTTTGGAGTCGGCTGGTTAGAAATTGTTCCAAACACACCCCATGCACAACTCCACCGGGGAAGGTGCCAGAAAGGAGTTCTGTTGGTAGTTCCTACACTGCCCCGGTAGCCAGCTGAAAGATACCACAAAAGTTGTTCTACTTGCTTTCTGGGCTGAGATGGGGAATTGCTGACTTTTGGAGTCGGCTGGTGAAAAAATGTTGCAAACACACCCCTTGCACAACTCCACCGGGGAAGGTGCCAGAAAGGAGTTTTTTTGTTAGTTCCTACACTGCCCCGGTAGCCAGCTGAAAGACACCACAAAAGTTGTTCTACTTGCTTTCTGGGCTGAATTGGGAATCACTGACTTTTGGACTCGGCAGGTTAGAAATTGTTCCAAACACACCCCATGCACAACTCCACCGGGGAAGGTGTTAGAAAGGAGTTCTGTTGGTAGTTCTTCCACTGCCCCGGTAGCCAGCTGAAAGACACCACAAAAGTGGTTCTCCCTGCTTTCTGGGCTGAGATTGGGAATAGCTGACTTTTGGAGTCGGCTGGTGACAAAATGTTCCAAACACAGCCCATGCAGAACTCCACCGGGAAAGGTGCCAGAAAGGAGTTCTGTTGCTTGTTCTTACACTGCCCCGGTAGCCAGCTGAAAGACACCACAAAAGTGGTTCTACCTGCTTTCAGGGCTGAGATGGGGAATCGCTGACTTTTGGAGTCGGCTGGTGACAAAATGTTCGAAACACATCCCATGCACAACTCCACCGGGGAAGGTGCCAGAAAGGAGTTCTTTTGTTAGTTCCTACACTGCCCCGGAAGCCAGCTGAAAGACACCACAAAAGTGGTTCTACTTGCTTTCTGGGCTGAGATGGGGAATCGCTGACTTTTGGACTCAGCTGGTTAGAAATTGTTCCAAACACACCCCATGCACAACTCCCCGGGGAAGGTGCCAGAAAGGAGTTCTGTTGGTAGTTCTTACACTGCCCCGGTAGCCAGCTAAAAGACACCACAAAAGTTGTTCTACTTGCTTTCTGGGCTGAGATGGGGAATCGCTGACTTTTGGACTCGGCAGGTTAGAAATTGTTCCAAACACACCCCATGCACAACTCCCCGGGGAAGGTGCCAGAAAGGAGTTCTTTTGTTAGTTCCTACACTGCCCCGGAAGCCAGCTGAAAGACACCACAAAAGTTGTTCTCCCTGCTTTCTGGGCTGAGATGGGAAATCGCTAACCTTCGTAGTAGATTGGTGAGAAAGTGTTCCAAACACACCCGATACAGAACTCTATTGGTGAAGGTGCCAGAAAGGAGTTCTCTTGGAAGTTCTTACACTGCCCCGGTAGCCAGCTAAAAGACACCACAAAAGTTGTTCTACTTGCTTTCTGGGCTGAGATGGGGAATCGCTGACTTTTGGACTCGGCTGGTTAGAAATTGTTCCAAACACACCCCATGCACAACTCCACCGGGGAAGGTGCCAGAAAGGAGTTCTGTTGGTAGTTCCTACACTGCCCCGGTAGCCAGCTGAAAGACACCACAAAAGTTGTTCTCCCTGCTTTCTGGGCTGAGATGGGAAATCGCTAACCTTCGTAGTAGATTGGTGAGAAAGTGTTCCAAACACACCCGATACAGAACTCTATTGGTGAAGGTGCCAGAAAGGAGTTCTCTTGGAAGTTCTTACACTGCCCCGGTAGCCAGCTAAAAGACACCACAAAAGTTGTTCTACTTGCTTTCTGGGCTGAGATGGGGAATCGCTGACTTTTGGACTCGGCTGGTTAGAAATTGTTCCAAACACAACCCATACACAACTCAACCGGGGAAGGTGTTAGAAAGGAGTTCTGTTGGTAGTTCTTCCACTGCCCCGGTAGCCAGCTGAAAGACACCACAAAAGTTGTTCTACCTGCTTTCTGGGCTGAGATGGGGAATCGCTGACTTTTGGAGTCGGCTGGTGACAAAATGTTCGAAACACATCCCATGCACAACTCCACCGGGGAAGGTGCCAGAAAGGAGTTCTTTTGTTAGTTCCTACACTGCCCCGGAAGCCAGCTGAAAGACACCATAAAAGTGGTTGTACTTGCTTTCTGGGCTGAGATGGGGAATCGCTAACCTTCGTAGTAGATTGGTGAGAAAGTGTTCCAAACACACCCGATACAGAACTCTATTGGTGAAGGTGCCAGAAAGGAGTTCTCTTGGAAGTTCTTACACTGCCCCGGTAGCCAGCTTAAAGACACCACAAAAGTTGTTCTACCTGCTTTCTGGGCTGAGATGGGGAATCGCTGACTTTTGGAGTCGGCTGGTTAGAAATTGTTCCAAACACACCCCATGCACAACTCCACCGGGGAAGGTGCCAGAAAGGAGTTCTGTTGGTAGTTCCTACACTGCCCCGGTAGCCAGCTGAAAGATACCACAAAAGTTGTTCTACTTGCTTTCTGGGCTGAGATGGGGAATTGCTGACTTTTGGAGTCGGCTGGTGAAAAAATGTTGCAAACACACCCCTTGCACAACTCCACCGGGGAAGGTGCCAGAAAGGAGTTTTTTTGTTAGTTCCTACACTGCCCCGGTAGCCAGCTGAAAGACACCACAAAAGTTGTTCTACTTGCTTTCTGGGCTGAATTGGGAATCACTGACTTTTGGACTCGGCAGGTTAGAAATTGTTCCAAACACACCCCATGCACAACTCCACCGGGGAAGGTGTTAGAAAGGAGTTCTGTTGGTAGTTCTTCCACTGCCCCGGTAGCCAGCTGAAAGACACCACAAAAGTTGTTCTACCTGCTTTCTGGGCTGAGATGGGGAATCGCTGACTTTTGGAGTCGGCTGGTGACAAAATGTTCGAAACACATCCCATGCACAACTCCACCGGGGAAGGTGCCAGAAAGGAGTTCTTTTGTTAGTTCCTACACTGCCCCGGAAGCCAGCTGAAAGACACCATAAAAGTGGTTCTACTTGCTTTCTGGGCTGAGATGGGGAATCGCTAACCTTCGTAGTAGATTGGTGAGAAAGTGTTCCAAACACACCCCATGCAGAACTCTATTGGTGAAGGTGCCAGAAAGGAGTTCTCTTGGAAGTTCTTACACTGCCCCGGTAGCCAGCTTAAAGACACCACAAAAGTTGTTCTACCTGCTTTCTGGGCTGAGATGGGGAATCGCTGACTTTTGGAGTCGGCTGGTTAGAAATTGTTCCAAACACACCCCATGCACAACTCCACCGGGGAAGGTGCCAGAAAGGAGTTCTGTTGGTAGTTCCTACACTGCCCCGGTAGCCAGCTGAAAGATACCACAAAAGTTGTTCTACTTGCTTTCTGGGCTGAGATGGGGAATTGCTGACTTTTGGAGTCGGCTGGTGAAAAAATGTTGCAAACACACCCCTTGCACAACTCCACCGGGGAAAGTGCCAGAAAGGAGTTTTTTTGTTAGTTCCTACACTGCCCCAGTAGCCAGCTGAAAGACACCACAAAAGTTGTTCTACTTGCTTTCTGGGCTGAATTGGGAATCACTGACTTTTGGACTCGGCAGGTTAGAAATTGTTCCAAACACACCCCATGCACAACTCCACCGGGGAAGGTGTTAGAAAGGAGTTCTGTTGGTAGTTCTTCCACTGCCCCGGTAGCCAGCTGAAAGACACCACAAAAGTGGTTCTCCCTGCTTTCTGGGCTGAGATTGGGAATAGCTGAGTTTTGGAGTCGGTTGGTGACAAATTGTTCCAAACACAGCCCATGCAGAACTCCCCGGGGAAGGTGCCAGAAAGGAGTTCTGTTGGTAGTTCTTCCACTGCCCCGGTAGCCAGCTGAAAGACACCACAAAAGTTGTTCTCCCTGCTTTCTGGGCTGAGATGGGAAATCGCTAACCTTCGTAGTAGATTGGTGAGAAAGTGTTCCAAACACACCCGATACAGAACTCTATTGGTGAAGGTGCCAGAAAGGAGTTCTCTTGGAAGTTCTTACACTGCCCCGGTAGCCAGCTAAAAGACACCACAAAAGTTGTTCTACTTGCTTTCTGGGCTGAGATGGGGAATCGCTGACTTTTGGACTCGGCTGGTTAGAAATTGTTCCAAACACAACCCATACACAACTCAACCGGGGAAGGTGTTAGAAAGGAGTTCTGTTGGTAGTTCTTCCACTGCCCCGGTAGCCAGCTGAAAGACACCACAAAAGTTGTTCTACCTGCTTTCTGGGCTGAGATGGGGAATCGCTGACTTTTGGAGTCGGCTGGTGACAAAATGTTCGAAACACATCCCATGCACAACTCCACCGGGGAAGGTGCCAGAAAGGAGTTCTTTTGTTAGTTCCTACACTGCCCCGGAAGCCAGCTGAAAGACACCACAAAAGTGGTTCTACTTGCTTTCTGGGCTGAGATGGGGAATCGCTGACTTTTGGACTCAGCTGGTTAGAAATTGTTCCAAACACACCCCATGCACAACTCCCCGGGGAAGGTGCCAGAAAGGAGTTCTGTTGGTAGTTCTTACACTGCCCCGGTAGCCAGCTGAAAGACACCACAAAAGTTGTTCTCCCTGCTTTCTGGGCTGAGATGGGAAATCGCTAACCTTCGTAGTAGATTGGTGAGAAAGTGTTCCAAACACACCCGATACAGAACTCTATTGGTGAAGGTGCCAGAAAGGAGTTCTGTTGGTAGTTCTTCCACTGCCCCGGTAGCCAGCTAAAAGACACCACAAAAGTTGTTCTACTTGCTTTCTGGGCTGAGATGGGGAATCGCTGACTTTTGGACTCGGCTGGTTAGAAATTGTTCCAAACACAACCCATACACAACTCAACCGGGGAAGGTGTTAGAAAGGAGTTCTGTTGGTAGTTCTTCCACTGCCCCGGTAGCCAGCTGAAAGACACCACAAAAGTTGTTCTACCTGCTTTCTGGGCTGAGATGGGGAATCGCTGACTTTTGGAGTCGGCTGGTGACAAAATGTTCGAAACACATCCCATGCACAACTCCACCGGGGAAGGTGCCAGAAAGGAGTTCTTTTGTTAGTTCCTACACTGCCCCGGTAGCCAGCTGAAAGACACCACAAAAGTGGTTCTACTTGCTTTCTGGGCTGAATTGGGAATCACTGACTTTTGGACTCGGCAGGTTAGAAATTGTTCCAAACACACCCCATGCACAACTCCACCGGGGAAGGTGTTAGAAAGGAGTTCTGTTGGTAGTTCTTCCACTGCCCCGGTAGCCAGCTGAAAGACACCACAAAAGTGGTTCTCCCTGCTTTCTGGGCTGAGATTGGGAATAGCTGAGTTTTGGAGTCGGCTGGTGACAAAATGTTCCAAACACAGCCCATGCAGAACTCCCCGGGGAAGGTGCCAGAAAGGAGTTCTGTTGGTAGTTCTTCCACTGCCCCGGTAGCCAGCTGAAAGACACCACAAAAGTTGTTCTCCCTGCTTTCTGGGCTGAGATGGGAAATCGCTAACCTTCGTAGTAGATTGGTGAGAAAGTGTTCCAAACACACCCGATACAGAACTCTATTGGTGAAGGTGCCAGAAAGGAGTTCTCTTGGAAGTTCTTACACTGCCCCGGTAGCCAGCTAAAAGACACCACAAAAGTTGTTCTACTTGCTTTCTGGGCTGAGATGGGGAATCGCTGACTTTTGGACTCGGCTGGTTAGAAATTGTTCCAAACACAACCCATACACAACTCAACCGGGGAAGGTGTTAGAAAGGAGTTCTGTTGGTAGTTCTTCCACTGCCCCGGTAGCCAGCTGAAAGACACCACAAAAGTTGTTCTACCTGCTTTCTGGGCTGAGATGGGGAATCGCTGACTTTTGGAGTCGGCTGGTGACAAAATGTTCGAAACACATCCCATGCACAACTCCCCCGGGGAAGGTGCCAGAAAGGAGTTCTTTTGTTAGTTCCTACACTGCCCCGGAAGCCAGCTGAAAGACACCATAAAAGTGGTTCTACTTGCTTTCTGGGCTGAGATGGGGAATCGCTAACCTTCGTAGTAGATTGGTGAGAAAGTGTTCCAAACACACCCCATGCAGAACTCTATTGGTGAAGGTGCCAGAAAGGAGTTCTCTTGGAAGTTCTTACACTGCCCCGGTAGCCAGCTTAAAGACACCACAAAAGTTGTTCTACCTGCTTTCTGGGCTGAGATGGGGAATCGCTGACTTTTGGAGTCGGCTGGTTAGAAATTGTTCCAAACACACCCCATGCACAACTCCACCGGGGAAGGTGCCAGAAAGGAGTTCTGTTGGTAGTTCCTACACTGCCCCGGTAGCCAGCTGAAAGATACCACAAAAGTTGTTCTACTTGCTTTCTGGGCTGAGATGGGGAATTGCTGACTTTTGGAGTCGGCTGGTGAAAAAATGTTGCAAACACACCCCTTGCACAACTCCACCGGGGAAGGTGCCAGAAAGGAGTTTTTTTGTTAGTTCCTACACTGCCCCGGTAGCCAGCTGAAAGACACCACAAAAGTTGTTCTACCTGCTTTCTGGGCTGAGATGGGGAATCGCTGACTTTTGGAGTCGGCTGTGACAAAATGTTCGAAACACATCCCATGCACAACTCCCCCGGGGAAGGTGCCAGAAAGGAGTTCTTTTGTTAATTCCTACACTGCCCCGGAAGCCAGCTGAAAGACACCACAAAAGTGGTTCTACTTGCTTTCTGGGCTGAGATGGGGAATCGCTGACTTTTGGACTCAGCTGGTTAGAAATTGTTCCAAACACACCCCATGCACAACTCCCCGGGGAAGGTGCCAGAAAGGAGTTCTGTTGGTAGTTCTTACACTGCCCCGGTAGCCAGCTGAAAGACACCACAAAAGTTGTTCTCCCTGCTTTCTGGGCTGAGATGGGAAATCGCTAACCTTCGTAGTAGATTGGTGAGAAAGTGTTCCAAACACACCCGATACAGAACTCTATTGGTGAAGGTGCCAGAAAGGAGTTCTGTTGGTAGTTCTTCCACTGCCCCGGTAGCCAGCTAAAAGACACCACAAAAGTTGTTCTACTTGCTTTCTGGGCTGAGATGGGGAATCGCTGACTTTTGGACTCGGCTGGTTAGAAATTGTTCCAAACACAACCCATACACAACTCAACCGGGGAAGGTGTTAGAAAGGAGTTCTGTTGGTAGTTCTTCCACTGCCCCGGTAGCCAGCTGAAAGACACCACAAAAGTTGTTCTACCTGCTTTCTGGGCTGAGATGGGGAATCGCTGACTTTTGGAGTCGGCTGGTGACAAAATGTTCGAAACACATCCCATGCACAACTCCACCGGGGAAGGTGCCAGAAAGGAGTTCTTTTGTTAGTTCCTACACTGCCCCGGTAGCCAGCTGAAAGACACCACAAAAGTGGTTCTACTTGCTTTCTGGGCTGAATTGGGAATCACTGACTTTTGGACTCGGCAGGTTAGAAATTGTTCCAAACACACCCCATGCACAACTCCACCGGGGAAGGTGTTAGAAAGGAGTTCTGTTGGTAGTTCTTCCACTGCCCCGGTAGCCAGCTGAAAGACACCACAAAAGTGGTTCTCCCTGCTTTCTGGGCTGAGATTGGGAATAGCTGAGTTTTGGAGTCGGCTGGTGACAAAATGTTCCAAACACAGCCCATGCAGAACTCCCCGGGGAAGGTGCCAGAAAGGAGTTCTGTTGGTAGTTCTTCCACTGCCCCGGTAGCCAGCTGAAAGACACCACAAAAGTTGTTCTCCCTGCTTTCTGGGCTGAGATGGGAAATCGCTAACCTTCGTAGTAGATTGGTGAGAAAGTGTTCCAAACACACCCGATACAGAACTCTATTGGTGAAGGTGCCAGAAAGGAGTTCTCTTGGAAGTTCTTACACTGCCCCGGTAGCCAGCTAAAAGACACCACAAAAGTTGTTCTACTTGCTTTCTGGGCTGAGATGGGGAATCGCTGACTTTTGGACTCGGCTGGTTAGAAATTGTTCCAAACACAACCCATACACAACTCAACCGGGGAAGGTGTTAGAAAGGAGTTCTGTTGGTAGTTCTTCCACTGCCCCGGTAGCCAGCTGAAAGACACCACAAAAGTTGTTCTACCTGCTTTCTGGGCTGAGATGGGGAATCGCTGACTTTTGGAGTCGGCTGGTGACAAAATGTTCGAAACACATCCCATGCACAACTCCCCCGGGGAAGGTGCCAGAAAGGAGTTCTTTTGTTAGTTCCTACACTGCCCCGGAAGCCAGCTGAAAGACACCATAAAAGTGGTTCTACTTGCTTTCTGGGCTGAGATGGGGAATCGCTAACCTTCGTAGTAGATTGGTGAGAAAGTGTTCCAAACACACCCCATGCAGAACTCTATTGGTGAAGGTGCCAGAAAGGAGTTCTCTTGGAAGTTCTTACACTGCCCCGGTAGCCAGCTTAAAGACACCACAAAAGTTGTTCTACCTGCTTTCTGGGCTGAGATGGGGAATCGCTGACTTTTGGAGTCGGCTGGTTAGAAATTGTTCCAAACACACCCCATGCACAACTCCACCGGGGAAGGTGCCAGAAAGGAGTTCTGTTGGTAGTTCCTACACTGCCCCGGTAGCCAGCTGAAAGATACCACAAAAGTTGTTCTACTTGCTTTCTGGGCTGAGATGGGGAATTGCTGACTTTTGGAGTCGGCTGGTGAAAAAATGTTGCAAACACACCCCTTGCACAACTCCACCGGGGAAGGTGCCAGAAAGGAGTTTTTTTGTTAGTTCCTACACTGCCCCGGTAGCCAGCTGAAAGACACCACAAAAGTTGTTCTACCTGCTTTCTGGGCTGAGATGGGGAATCGCTGACTTTTGGAGTCGGCTGGTGACAAAATGTTCGAAACACATCCCATGCACAACTCCACCGGGGAAGGTGCCAGAAAGGAGTTCTTTTGTTAGTTCCTACACTGCCCCGGAAGCCAGCTGAAAGACACCACAAAAGTGGTTCTACTTGCTTTCTGGGCTGAGATGGGGAATCGCTGACTTTTGGACTCAGCTGGTTAGAAATTGTTCCAAACACACCCCATGCACAACTCCCCGGGGAAGGTGCCAGAAAGGAGTTCTGTTGGTAGTTCTTACACTGCCCCGGTAGCCAGCTGAAAGACACCACAAAAGTTGTTCTCCCTGCTTTCTGGGCTGAGATGGGAAATCGCTAACCTTCGTAGTAGATTGGTGAGAAAGTGTTCCAAACACACCCGATACAGAACTCTATTGGTGAAGGTGCCAGAAAGGAGTTCTGTTGGTAGTTCTTCCACTGCCCCGGTAGCCAGCTAAAAGACACCACAAAAGTTGTTCTACTTGCTTTCTGGGCTGAGATGGGGAATCGCTGACTTTTGGACTCGGCTGGTTAGAAATTGTTCCAAACACAACCCATACACAACTCAACCGGGGAAGGTGTTAGAAAGGAGTTCTGTTGGTAGTTCTTCCACTGCCCCGGTAGCCAGCTGAAAGACACCACAAAAGTTGTTCTACCTGCTTTCTGGGCTGAGATGGGGAATCGCTGACTTTTGGAGTCGGCTGGTGACAAAATGTTCGAAACACATCCCATGCACAACTCCACCGGGGAAGGTGCCAGAAAGGAGTTCTTTTGTTAGTTCCTACACTGCCCCGGTAGCCAGCTGAAAGACACCACAAAAGTGGTTCTACTTGCTTTCTGGGCTGAATTGGGAATCACTGACTTTTGGACTCGGCAGGTTAGAAATTGTTCCAAACACACCCCATGCACAACTCCACCGGGGAAGGTGTTAGAAAGGAGTTCTGTTGGTAGTTCTTCCACTGCCCCGGTAGCCAGCTGAAAGACACCACAAAAGTGGTTCTCCCTGCTTTCTGGGCTGAGATTGGGAATAGCTGAGTTTTGGAGTCGGCTGGTGACAAAATGTTCCAAACACAGCCCATGCAGAACTCCCCGGGGAAGGTGCCAGAAAGGAGTTCTGTTGGTAGTTCTTCCACTGCCCCGGTAGCCAGCTGAAAGACACCACAAAAGTTGTTCTCCCTGCTTTCTGGGCTGAGATGGGAAATCGCTAACCTTCGTAGTAGATTGGTGAGAAAGTGTTCCAAACACACCCGATACAGAACTCTATTGGTGAAGGTGCCAGAAAGGAGTTCTCTTGGAAGTTCTTACACTGCCCCGGTAGCCAGCTAAAAGACACCACAAAAGTTGTTCTACTTGCTTTCTGGGCTGAGATGGGGAATCGCTGACTTTTGGAGTCGGCTGGTTAGAAATTGTTCCAAACACAACCCATACACAACTCAACCGGGGAAGGTGTTAGAAAGGAGTTCTGTTGGTAGTTCTTCCACTGCCCCGGTAGCCAGCTGAAAGACACCACAAAAGTTGTTCTACCTGCTTTCTGGGCTGAGATGGGGAATCGCTGACTTTTGGAGTCGGCTGGTGACAAAATGTTCGAAACACATCCCATGCACAACTCCCCCGGGGAAGGTGCCAGAAAGGAGTTCTTTTGTTAGTTCCTACACTGCCCCGGAAGCCAGCTGAAAGACACCATAAAAGTGGTTCTACTTGCTTTCTGGGCTGAGATGGGGAATCGCTAACCTTCGTAGTAGATTGGTGAGAAAGTGTTCCAAACACACCCCATGCAGAACTCTATTGGTGAAGGTGCCAGAAAGGAGTTCTCTTGGAAGTTCTTACACTGCCCCGGTAGCCAGCTTAAAGACACCACAAAAGTTGTTCTACCTGCTTTCTGGGCTGAGATGGGGAATCGCTGACTTTTGGAGTCGGCTGGTTAGAAATTGTTCCAAACACACCCCATGCACAACTCCACCGGGGAAGGTGCCAGAAAGGAGTTCTGTTGGTAGTTCCTACACTGCCCCGGTAGCCAGCTGAAAGATACCACAAAAGTTGTTCTACTTGCTTTCTGGGCTGAGATGGGGAATTGCTGACTTTTGGAGTCGGCTGGTGAAAAAATGTTGCAAACACACCCCTTGCACAACTCCACCGGGGAAGGTGCCAGAAAGGAGTTTTTTTGTTAGTTCCTACACTGCCCCGGTAGCCAGCTGAAAGACACCACAAAAGTTGTTCTACCTGCTTTCTGGGCTGAGATGGGGAATCGCTGACTTTTGGAGTCGGCTGGTGACAAAATGTTCGAAACACATCCCATGCACAACTCCACCGGGGAAGGTGCCAGCAAGGAGTTCTTTTGTTAGTTCCTACACTGCCCCGGAAGCCAGCTGAAAGACACCATAAAAGTGGTTCTACTTGCTTTCTGGGCTGAGATGGGGAATCGCTAACCTTCGTAGTAGATTGGTGAGAAAGTGTTCCAAACACACCCCATGCAGAACTCTATTGGTGAAGGTGCCAGAAAGGAGTTCTCTTGGAAGTTCTTACACTGCCCCGGTAGCCAGCTTAAAGACACCACAAAAGTTGTTCTACTTGCTTTCTGGGCTGAGATGGGGAATCGCTGACTTTTGGAGTCGGCTGGTTAGAAATTGTTCCAAACACACCCCATGCACAACTCCACCGGGGAAGGTGCCAGAAAGGAGTTCTGTTGGTAGTTCCTACACTGCCCCGGTAGCCAGCTGAAAGATACCACAAAAGTTGTTCTACTTGCTTTCTGGGCTGAGATGGGGAATTGCTGACTTTTGGAGTCGGCTGGTGAAAAAATGTTGCAAACACACCCCTTGCACAACTCCACCGGGGAAAGTGCCAGAAAGGAGTTTTTTTGTTAGTTCCTACACTGCCCCAGTAGCCAGCTGAAAGACACCACAAAAGTTGTTCTACTTGCTTTCTGGGCTGAATTGGGAATCACTGACTTTTGGACTCGGCAGGTTAGAAATTGTTCCAAACACACCCCATGCACAACTCCACCGGGGAAGGTGTTAGAAAGGAGTTCTGTTGGTAGTTCTTCCACTGCCCCGGTAGCCAGCTGAAAGACACCACAAAAGTGGTTCTCCCTGCTTTCTGGGCTGAGATTGGGAATAGCTGAGTTTTGGAGTCGGCTGGTGACAAAATGTTCCAAACACAGCCCATGCAGAACTCCCCGGGGAAGGTGCCAGAAAGGAGTTCTGTTGGTAGTTCTTCCACTGCCCCGGTAGCCAGCTGAAAGACACCACAAAAGTTGTTCTCCCTGCTTTCTGGGCTGAGATGGGAAATCGCTAACCTTCGTAGTAGATTGGTGAGAAAGTGTTCCAAACACACCCGATACAGAACTCTATTGGTGAAGGTGCCAGAAAGGAGTTCTCTTGGAAGTTCTTACACTGCCCCGGTAGCCAGCTAAAAGACACCACAAAAGTTGTTCTACTTGCTTTCTGGGCTGAGATGGGGAATCGCTGACTTTTGGACTCGGCTGGTTAGAAATTGTTCCAAACACAACCCATACACAACTCAACCGGGGAAGGTGTTAGAAAGGAGTTCTGTTGGTAGTTCTTCCACTGCCCCGGTAGCCAGCTGAAAGACACCACAAAAGTTGTTCTACCTGCTTTCTGGGCTGAGATGGGGAATCGCTGACTTTTGGAGTCGGCTGGTGACAAAATGTTCGAAACACATCCCATGCACAACTCCACCGGGGAAGGTGCCAGAAAGGAGTTCTTTTGTTAGTTCCTACACTGCCCCGGAAGCCAGCTGAAAGACACCACAAAAGTGGTTCTACTTGCTTTCTGGGCTGAGATGGGGAATCGCTGACTTTTGGACTCAGCTGGTTAGAAATTGTTCCAAACACACCCCATGCACAACTCCCCGGGGAAGGTGCCAGAAAGGAGTTCTGTTGGTAGTTCTTACACTGCCCCGGTAGCCAGCTGAAAGACACCACAAAAGTTGTTCTCCCTGCTTTCTGGGCTGAGATGGGAAATCGCTAACCTTCGTAGTAGATTGGTGAGAAAGTGTTCCAAACACACCCGATACAGAACTCTATTGGTGAAGGTGCCAGAAAGGAGTTCTCTTGGAAGTTCTTACACTGCCCTGGTAGCCAGCTAGAAGACACCACAAAAGTTGTTCTACTTGCTTTCTGGGCTGAGATGGGGAATCGCTGACTTTTGGAGTCGGCTGGTTAGAAATTGTTCCAAACACAACCCATACACAACTCAACCGGGGAAGGTGTTAGAAAGGAGTTCTGTTGGTAGTTCTTCCACTGCCCCGGTAGCCAGCTGAAAGACACCACAAAAGTTGTTCTACCTGCTTTCTGGGCTGAGATGGGGAATCGCTGACTTTTGGAGTCGGCTGGTGACAAAATGTTCGAAACACATCCCATGCACAACTCCACCGGGGAAGGTGCCAGAAAGGAGTTCTTTTGTTAGTTCCTACACTGCCCCGGAAGCCAGCTGAAAGACACCACAAAAGTGGTTCTACTTGCTTTCTGGGCTGAGATGGGGAATCGCTGACTTTTGGACTCAGCTGGTTAGAAATTGTTCCAAACACACCCCATGCACAACTCCCCGGGGAAGGTGCCAGAAAGGAGTTCTGTTGGTAGTTCTTACACTGCCCCGGTAGCCAGCTGAAAGACACCACAAAAGTTGTTCTCCCTGCTTTCTGGGCTGAGATGGGAAATCGCTAACCTTCGTAGTAGATTGGTGAGAAAGTGTTCCAAACACACCCGATACAGAACTCTATTGGTGAAGGTGCCAGAAAGGAGTTCTCTTGGAAGTTCTTACACTGCCCTGGTAGCCAGCTAGAAGACACCACAAAAGTTGTTCTACTTGCTTTCTGGGCTGAGATGGGGAATCGCTGACTTTTGGAGTCGGCTGGTTAGAAATTGTTCCAAACACAACCCATACACAACTCAACCGGGGAAGGTGTTAGAAAGGAGTTCTGTTGGTAGTTCTTCCACTGCCCCGGTAGCCAGCTGAAAGACACCACAAAAGTTGTTCTACCTGCTTTCTGGGCTGAGATGGGGAATCGCTGACTTTTGGAGTCGGCTGGTGACAAAATGTTCGAAACACATCCCATGCACAACTCCACCGGGGAAGGTGCCAGAAAGGAGTTCTTTTGTTAGTTCCTACACTGCCCCGGTAGCCAGCTGAAAGACACCACAAAAGTGGTTCTACTTGCTTTCTGGGCTGAATTGGGAATCACTGACTTTTGGACTCGGCAGGTTAGAAATTGTTCCAAACACACCCCATGCACAACTCCACCGGGGAAGGTGTTAGAAAGGAGTTCTGTTGGTAGTTCTTCCACTGCCCCGGTAGCCAGCTGAAAGACACCACAAAAGTTGTTCTACCTGCTTTCTGGGCTGAGATGGGGAATCGCTGACTTTTGGAGTCGGCTGGTTAGAAATTGTTCCAAACACACCCCATGCACAACTCCACCGGGGAAGGTGCCAGAAAGGAGTTCTGTTGGTAGTTCCTACACTGCCCCGGTAGCCAGCTGAAAGATACCACAAAAGTTGTTCTACTTGCTTTCTGGGCTGAGATGGGGAATTGCTGACTTTTGGAGTCGGCTGGTGAAAAAATGTTGCAAACACACCCCTTGCACAACTCCACCGGGGAAGGTGCCAGAAAGGAGTTTTTTTGTTAGTTCCTACACTGCCCCGGTAGCCAGCTGAAAGACACCACAAAAGTTGTTCTACTTGCTTTCTGGGCTGAATTGGGAATCACTGACTTTTGGACTCGGCAGGTTAGAAATTGTTCCAAACACACCCCATGCACAACTCCACCGGGGAAGGTGTTAGAAAGGAGTTCTGTTGGTAGTTCTTCCACTGCCCCGGTAGCCAGCTGAAAGACACCACAAAAGTTGTTCTACCTGCTTTCTGGGCTGAGATGGGGAATCGCTGACTTTTGGAGTCGGCTGGTGACAAAATGTTCGAAACACATCCCATGCACAACTCCACCGGGGAAGGTGCCAGAAAGGAGTTCTTTTGTTAGTTCCTACACTGCCCCGGAAGCCAGCTGAAAGACACCATAAAAGTGGTTCTACTTGCTTTCTGGGCTGAGATGGGGAATCGCTAACCTTCGTAGTAGATTGGTGAGAAAGTGTTCCAAACACACCCCATGCAGAACTCTATTGGTGAAGGTGCCAGAAAGGAGTTCTCTTGGAAGTTCTTACACTGCCCCGGTAGCCAGCTTAAAGACACCACAAAAGTTGTTCTACCTGCTTTCTGGGCTGAGATGGGGAATCGCTGACTTTTGGACTCGGCTGGTTAGAAATTGTTCCAAACACACCCCATGCACAACTCCACCGGGGAAGGTGCCAGAAAGGAGTTCTGTTGGTAGTTCCTACACTGCCCCGGTAGCCAGCTGAAAGATACCACAAAAGTTGTTCTACTTGCTTTCTGGGCTGAGATGGGGAATTGCTGACTTTTGGAGTCGGCTGGTGAAAAAATGTTGCAAACACACCCCTTGCACAACTCCACCGGGGAAGGTGCCAGAAAGGAGTTTTTTTGTTAGTTCCTACACTGCCCCAGTAGCCAGCTGAAAGACACCACAAAAGTTGTTCTACTTGCTTTCTGGGCTGAATTGGGAATCACTGACTTTTGGACTCGGCAGGTTAGAAATTGTTCCAAACACACCCCATGCACAACTCCACCGGGGAAGGTGTTAGAAAGGAGTTCTGTTGGTAGTTCTTCCACTGCCCCGGTAGCCAGCTGAAAGACACCACAAAAGTGGTTCTCCCTGCTTTCTGGGCTGAGATGGGGAATCGCTGACTTTTGGAGTCGGCTGGTGACAAAATGTTCGAAACACATCCCATGCACAACTCCACCGGGGAAGGTGCCAGAAAGGAGTTCTTTTGTTAGTTCCTACACTGCCCCGGAAGCCAGCTGAAAGACACCATAAAAGTGGTTCTACTTGCTTTCTGGGCTGAGATGGGGAATCGCTAACCTTCGTAGTAGATTGGTGAGAAAGTGTTCCAAACACACCCGATACAGAACTCTATTGGTGAAGGTGCCAGAAAGGAGTTCTCTTGGAAGTTCTTACACTGCCCCGGTAGCCAGCTTAAAGACACCACAAAAGTTGTTCTACCTGCTTTCTGGGCTGAGATGGGGAATCGCTGACTTTTGGAGTCGGCTGGTTAGAAATTGTTCCAAACACACCCCATGCACAACTCCACCGGGGAAGGTGCCAGAAAGGAGTTCTGTTGGTAGTTCCTACACTGCCCCGGTAGCCAGCTGAAAGATACCACAAAAGTTGTTCTACTTGCTTTCTGGGCTGAGATGGGGAATTGCTGACTTTTGGAGTCGGCTGGTGAAAAAATGTTGCAAACACACCCCTTGCACAACTCCACCGGGGAAGGTGCCAGAAAGGAGTTTTTTTGTTAGTTCCTACACTGCCCCGGTAGCCAGCTGAAAGACACCACAAAAGTTGTTCTACTTGCTTTCTGGGCTGAATTGGGAATCACTGACTTTTGGACTCGGCAGGTTAGAAATTGTTCCAAACACACCCCATGCACAACTCCACCGGGGAAGGTGTTAGAAAGGAGTTCTGTTGGTAGTTCTTCCACTGCCCCGGTAGCCAGCTGAAAGACACCACAAAAGTTGTTCTACCTGCTTTCTGGGCTGAGATGGGGAATCGCTGACTTTTGGAGTCGGCTGGTGACAAAATGTTCGAAACACATCCCATGCACAACTCCACCGGGGAAGGTGCCAGAAAGGAGTTCTTTTGTTAGTTCCTACACTGCCCCGGAAGCCAGCTGAAAGACACCATAAAAGTGGTTCTACTTGCTTTCTGGGCTGAGATGGGGAATCGCTAACCTTCGTAGTAGATTGGTGAGAAAGTGTTCCAAACACACCCCATGCAGAACTCTATTGGTGAAGGTGCCAGAAAGGAGTTCTCTTGGAAGTTCTTACACTGCCCCGGTAGCCAGCTTAAAGACACCACAAAAGTTGTTCTACCTGCTTTCTGGGCTGAGATGGGGAATCGCTGACTTTTGGACTCGGCTGGTTAGAAATTGTTCCAAACACACCCCATGCACAACTCCACCGGGGAAGGTGCCAGAAAGGAGTTCTGTTGGTAGTTCCTACACTGCCCCGGTAGCCAGCTGAAAGATACCACAAAAGTTGTTCTACTTGCTTTCTGGGCTGAGATGGGGAATTGCTGACTTTTGGAGTCGGCTGGTGAAAAAATGTTGCAAACACACCCCTTGCACAACTCCACCGGGGAAGGTGCCAGAAAGGAGTTTTTTTGTTAGTTCCTACACTGCCCCAGTAGCCAGCTGAAAGACACCACAAAAGTTGTTCTACTTGCTTTCTGGGCTGAATTGGGAATCACTGACTTTTGGACTCGGCAGGTTAGAAATTGTTCCAAACACACCCCATGCACAACTCCACCGGGGAAGGTGTTAGAAAGGAGTTCTGTTGGTAGTTCTTCCACTGCCCCGGTAGCCAGCTGAAAGACACCACAAAAGTGGTTCTCCCTGCTTTCTGGGCTGAGATTGGGAATAGCTGAGTTTTGGAGTCGGCTGGTGACAAAATGTTCCAAACACAGCCCATGCAGAACTCCCCGGGGAAGGTGCCAGAAAGGAGTTCTGTTGGTAGTTCTTCCACTGCCCCGGTAGCCAGCTGAAAGACACCACAAAAGTTGTTCTCCCTGCTTTCTGGGCTGAGATGGGAAATCGCTAACCTTCGTAGTAGATTGGTGAGAAAGTGTTCCAAACACACCCGATACAGAACTCTATTGGTGAAGGTGCCAGAAAGGAGTTCTCTTGGAAGTTCTTACACTGCCCCGGTAGCCAGCTAAAAGACACCACAAAAGTTGTTCTACTTGCTTTCTGGGCTGAGATGGGGAATCGCTGACTTTTGGACTCGGCTGGTTAGAAATTGTTCCAAACACAACCCATACACAACTCAACCGGGGAAGGTGTTAGAAAGGAGTTCTGTTGGTAGTTCTTCCACTGCCCCGGTAGCCAGCTGAAAGACACCACAAAAGTTGTTCTACCTGCTTTCTGGGCTGAGATGGGGAATCGCTGACTTTTGGAGTCGGCTGGTGACAAAATGTTCGAAACACATCCCATGCACAACTCCACCGGGGAAGGTGCCAGAAAGGAGTTCTTTTGTTAGTTCCTACACTGCCCCGGAAGCCAGCTGAAAGACACCATAAAAGTGGTTGTACTTGCTTTCTGGGCTGAGATGGGGAATCGCTAACCTTCGTAGTAGATTGGTGAGAAAGTGTTCCAAACACACCCGATACAGAACTCTATTGGTGAAGGTGCCAGAAAGGAGTTCTCTTGGAAGTTCTTACACTGCCCCGGTAGCCAGCTTAAAGACACCACAAAAGTTGTTCTACCTGCTTTCTGGGCTGAGATGGGGAATCGCTGACTTTTGGAGTCGGCTGGTTAGAAATTGTTCCAAACACACCCCATGCACAACTCCACCGGGGAAGGTGCCAGAAAGGAGTTCTGTTGGTAGTTCCTACACTGCCCCGGTAGCCAGCTGAAAGATACCACAAAAGTTGTTCTACTTGCTTTCTGGGCTGAGATGGGGAATTGCTGACTTTTGGAGTCGGCTGGTGAAAAAATGTTGCAAACACACCCCTTGCACAACTCCACCGGGGAAGGTGCCAGAAAGGAGTTTTTTTGTTAGTTCCTACACTGCCCCGGTAGCCAGCTGAAAGACACCACAAAAGTTGTTCTACTTGCTTTCTGGGCTGAATTGGGAATCACTGACTTTTGGACTCGGCAGGTTAGAAATTGTTCCAAACACACCCCATGCACAACTCCACCGGGGAAGGTGTTAGAAAGGAGTTCTGTTGGTAGTTCTTCCACTGCCCCGGTAGCCAGCTGAAAGACACCACAAAAGTTGTTCTACCTGCTTTCTGGGCTGAGATGGGGAATCGCTGACTTTTGGAGTCGGCTGGTGACAAAATGTTCGAAACACATCCCATGCACAACTCCCCCGGGGAAGGTGCCAGAAAGGAGTTCTTTTGTTAGTTCCTACACTGCCCCGGAAGCCAGCTGAAAGACACCATAAAAGTGGTTCTACTTGCTTTCTGGGCTGAGATGGGGAATCGCTAACCTTCGTAGTAGATTGGTGAGAAAGTGTTCCAAACACACCCGATACAGAACTCTATTGGTGAAGGTGCCAGAAAGGAGTTCTCTTGGAAGTTCTTACACTGCCCCGGTAGCCAGCTTAAAGACACCACAAAAGTTGTTCTACCTGCTTTCTGGGCTGAGATGGGGAATCGCTGACTTTTGGAGTCGGCTGGTTAGAAATTGTTCCAAACACACCCCATGCACAACTCCACCGGGGAAGGTGCCAGAAAGGAGTTCTGTTGGTAGTTCCTACACTGCCCCGGTAGCCAGCTGAAAGATACCACAAAAGTTGTTCTACTTGCTTTCTGGGCTGAGATGGGGAATTGCTGACTTTTGGAGTCGGCTGGTGAAAAAATGTTGCAAACACACCCCTTGCACAACTCCACCGGGGAAGGTGCCAGAAAGGAGTTTTTTTGTTAGTTCCTACACTGCCCCGGTAGCCAGCTGAAAGACACCACAAAAGTTGTTCTACTTGCTTTCTGGGCTGAATTGGGAATCACTGACTTTTGGACTCGGCAGGTTAGAAATTGTTCCAAACACACCCCATGCACAACTCCACCGGGGAAGGTGTTAGAAAGGAGTTCTGTTGGTAGTTCTTCCACTGCCCCGGTAGCCAGCTGAAAGACACCACAAAAGTTGTTCTACCTGCTTTCTGGGCTGAGATGGGGAATCGCTGACTTTTGGAGTCGGCTGGTGACAAAATGTTCGAAACACATCCCATGCACAACTCCACCGGGGAAGGTGCCAGAAAGGAGTTCTTTTGTTAGTTCCTACACTGCCCCGGAAGCCAGCTGAAAGACACCATAAAAGTGGTTCTACTTGCTTTCTGGGCTGAGATGGGGAATCGCTAACCTTCGTAGTAGATTGGTGAGAAAGTGTTCCAAACACACCCCATGCAGAACTCTATTGGTGAAGGTGCCAGAAAGGAGTTCTCTTGGAAGTTCTTACACTGCCCCGGTAGCCAGCTTAAAGACACCACAAAAGTTGTTCTACCTGCTTTCTGGGCTGAGATGGGGAATCGCTGACTTTTGGACTCGGCTGGTTAGAAATTGTTCCAAACACACCCCATGCACAACTCCACCGGGGAAGGTGCCAGAAAGGAGTTCTGTTGGTAGTTCCTACACTGCCCCGGTAGCCAGCTGAAAGATACCACAAAAGTTGTTCTACTTGCTTTCTGGGCTGAGATGGGGAATTGCTGACTTTTGGAGTCGGCTGGTGAAAAAATGTTGCAAACACACCCCTTGCACAACTCCACCGGGGAAGGTGCCAGAAAGGAGTTTTTTTGTTAGTTCCTACACTGCCCCAGTAGCCAGCTGAAAGACACCACAAAAGTTGTTCTACTTGCTTTCTGGGCTGAATTGGGAATCACTGACTTTTGGACTCGGCAGGTTAGAAATTGTTCCAAACACACCCCATGCACAACTCCACCGGGGAAGGTGTTAGAAAGGAGTTCTGTTGGTAGTTCTTCCACTGCCCCGGTAGCCAGCTGAAAGACACCACAAAAGTGGTTCTCCCTGCTTTCTGGGCTGAGATTGGGAATAGCTGAGTTTTGGAGTCGGCTGGTGACAAAATGTTCCAAACACAGCCCATGCAGAACTCCCCGGGGAAGGTGCCAGAAAGGAGTTCTGTTGGTAGTTCTTCCACTGCCCCGGTAGCCAGCTGAAAGACACCACAAAAGTTGTTCTCCCTGCTTTCTGGGCTGAGATGGGAAATCGCTAACCTTCGTAGTAGATTGGTGAGAAAGTGTTCCAAACACACCCGATACAGAACTCTATTGGTGAAGGTGCCAGAAAGGAGTTCTCTTGGAAGTTCTTACACTGCCCCGGTAGCCAGCTTAAAGACACCACAAAAGTTGTTCTACCTGCTTTCTGGGCTGAGATGGGGAATCGCTGACTTTTGGAGTCGGCTGGTTAGAAATTGTTCCAAACACAACCCATACACAACTCAACCGGGGAAGGTGTTAGAAAGGAGTTCTGTTGGTAGTTCTTCCACTGCCCCGGTAGCCAGCTGAAAGACACCACAAAAGTTGTTCTACCTGCTTTCTGGGCTGAGATGGGGAATCGCTGACTTTTGGAGTCGGCTGGTGACAAAATGTTCGAAACACATCCCATGCACAACTCCACCGGGGAAGGTGCCAGAAAGGAGTTCTTTTGTTAGTTCCTACACTGCCCCGGAAGCCAGCTGAAAGACACCACAAAAGTGGTTCTACTTGCTTTCTGGGCTGAGATGGGGAATCGCTGACTTTTGGACTCAGCTGGTTAGAAATTGTTCCAAACACACCCCATGCACAACTCCCCGGGGAAGGTGCCAGAAAGGAGTTCTGTTGGTAGTTCTTCCACTGCCCCGGTAGCCAGCTGAAAGACACCACAAAAGTTGTTCTCCCTGCTTTCTGGGCTGAGATGGGAAATCGCTAACCTTCGTAGTAGATTGGTGAGAAAGTGTTCCAAACACACCCGATACAGAACTCTATTGGTGAAGGTGCCAGAAAGGAGTTCTCTTGGAAGTTCTTACACTGCCCCGGTAGCCAGCTTAAAGACACCACAAAAGTTGTTCTACCTGCTTTCTGGGCTGAGATGGGGAATCGCTGACTTTTGGACTCGGCTGGTTAGAAATTGTTCCAAACACAACCCATACACAACTCAACCGGGGAAGGTGTTAGAAAGGAGTTCTGTTGGTAGTTCTTCCACTGCCCCGGTAGCCAGCTGAAAGACACCACAAAAGTTGTTCTACCTGCTTTCTGGGCTGAGATGGGGAATCGCTGACTTTTGGAGTCGGCTGGTGACAAAATGTTCGAAACACATCCCATGCACAACTCCACCGGGGAAGGTGCCAGAAAGGAGTTCTTTTGTTAGTTCCTACACTGCCCCGGAAGCCAGCTGAAAGACACCACAAAAGTGGTTCTACTTGCTTTCTGGGCTGAGATGGGGAATCGCTGACTTTTGGACTCAGCTGGTTAGAAATTGTTCCAAACACACCCCATGCACAACTCCCCGGGGAAGGTGCCAGAAAGGAGTTCTGTTGGTAGTTCTTCCACTGCCCCGGTAGCCAGCTGAAAGACACCACAAAAGTTGTTCTCCCTGCTTTCTGGGCTGAGATGGGAAATCGCTAACCTTCGTAGTAGATTGGTGAGAAAGTGTTCCAAACACACCCGATACAGAACTCTATTGGTGAAGGTGCCAGAAAGGAGTTCTGTTGGTAGTTCTTCCACTGCCCCGGTAGCCAGCTAAAAGACACCACAAAAGTTGTTCTACTTGCTTTCTGGGCTGAGATGGGGAATCGCTGACTTTTGGACTCGGCTGGTTAGAAATTGTTCCAAACACAACCCATACACAACTCAACCGGGGAAGGTGTTAGAAAGGAGTTCTGTTGGTAGTTCTTCCACTGCCCCGGTAGCCAGCTGAAAGACACCACAAAAGTTGTTCTACCTGCTTTCTGGGCTGAGATGGGGAATCGCTGACTTTTGGAGTCGGCTGGTGACAAAATGTTCGAAACACATCCCATGCACAACTCCACCGGGGAAGGTGCCAGAAAGGAGTTCTTTTGTTAGTTCCTACACTGCCCCGGAAGCCAGCTGAAAGACACCATAAAAGTGGTTCTACTTGCTTTCTGGGCTGAGATGGGGAATCGCTAACCTTCGTAGTAGATTGGTGAGAAAGTGTTCCAAACACACCCGATACAGAACTCTATTGGTGAAGGTGCCAGAAAGGAGTTCTCTTGGAAGTTCTTACACTGCCCCGGTAGCCAGCTGAAAGACACCACAAAAGTTGTTCTACCTGCTTTCTGGGCTGAGATGGGGAATCGCTGACTTTTGGAGTCGGCTGGTTAGAAATTGTTCCAAACACACCCCATGCACAACTCCACCGGGGAAGGTGCCAGAAAGGAGTTCTGTTGGTAGTTCCTACACTGCCCCGGTAGCCAGCTGAAAGATACCACAAAAGTTGTTCTACTTGCTTTCTGGGCTGAGATGGGGAATTGCTGACTTTTGGAGTCGGCTGGTGAAAAAATGTTGCAAACACACCCCTTGCACAACTCCACCGGGGAAGGTGCCAGAAAGGAGTTTTTTTGTTAGTTCCTACACTGCCCCGGTAGCCAGCTGAAAGACACCACAAAAGTTGTTCTACCTGCTTTCTGGCCTGAGATGGGGAATCGCTGACTTTTGGAGTCGGCTGGTGACAAAATGTTCGAAACACATCCCATGCACAACTCCACCGGGGAAGGTGCCAGAAAGGAGTTCTTTTGTTAGTTCCTACACTGCCCCGGAAGCCAGCTGAAAGACACCATAAAAGTGGTTCTACTTGCTTTCTGGGCTGAGATGGGGAATCGCTAACCTTCGTAGTAGATTGGTGAGAAAGTGTTCCAAACACACCCCATGCAGAACTCTATTGGTGAAGGTGCCAGAAAGGAGTTCTCTTGGAAGTTCTTACACTGCCCCGGTAGCCAGCTTAAAGACACCACAAAAGTTGTTCTACCTGCTTTCTGGGCTGAGATGGGGAATCGCTGACTTTTGGACTCGGCTGGTTAGAAATTGTTCCAAACACACCCCATGCACAACTCCACCGGGGAAGGTGCCAGAAAGGAGTTCTGTTGGTAGTTCCTACACTGCCCCGGTAGCCAGCTGAAAGATACCACAAAAGTTGTTCTACTTGCTTTCTGGGCTGAGATGGGGAATTGCTGACTTTTGGAGTCGGCTGGTGAAAAAATGTTGCAAACACACCCCTTGCACAACTCCACCGGGGAAAGTGCCAGAAAGGAGTTTTTTTGTTAGTTCCTACACTGCCCCAGTAGCCAGCTGAAAGACACCACAAAAGTTGTTCTACTTGCTTTCTGGGCTGAATTGGGAATCACTGACTTTTGGACTCGGCAGGTTAGAAATTGTTCCAAACACACCCCATGCACAACTCCACCGGGGAAGGTGTTAGAAAGGAGTTCTGTTGGTAGTTCTTCCACTGCCCCGGTAGCCAGCTGAAAGACACCACAAAAGTGGTTCTCCCTGCTTTCTGGGCTGAGATTGGGAATAGCTGAGTTTTGGAGTCGGCTGGTGACAAAATGTTCCAAACACAGCCCATGCAGAACTCCCCGGGGAAGGTGCCAGAAAGGAGTTCTGTTGGTAGTTCTTCCACTGCCCCGGTAGCCAGCTGAAAGACACCACAAAAGTTGTTCTCCCTGCTTTCTGGGCTGAGATGGGAAATCGCTAACCTTCGTAGTAGATTGGTGAGAAAGTGTTCCAAACACACCCGATACAGAACTCTATTGGTGAAGGTGCCAGAAAGGAGTTCTCTTGGAAGTTCTTACACTGCCCCGGTAGCCAGCTAAAAGACACCACAAAAGTTGTTCTACTTGCTTTCTGGGCTGAGATGGGGAATCGCTGACTTTTGGACTCGGCTGGTTAGAAATTGTTCCAAACACAACCCATACACAACTCAACCGGGGAAGGTGTTAGAAAGGAGTTCTGTTGGTAGTTCTTCCACTGCCCCGGTAGCCAGCTGAAAGACACCACAAAAGTTGTTCTACCTGCTTTCTGGGCTGAGATGGGGAATCGCTGACTTTTGGAGTCGGCTGGTGACAAAATGTTCGAAACACATCCCATGCACAACTCCACCGGGGAAGGTGCCAGAAAGGAGTTCTTTTGTTAGTTCCTACACTGCCCCGGAAGCCAGCTGAAAGACACCACAAAAGTGGTTCTACTTGCTTTCTGGGCTGAGATGGGGAATCGCTGACTTTTGGACTCAGCTGGTTAGAAATTGTTCCAAACACACCCCATGCACAACTCCCCGGGGAAGGTGCCAGAAAGGAGTTCTGTTGGTAGTTCTTACACTGCCCCGGTAGCCAGCTGAAAGACACCACAAAAGTTGTTCTCCCTGCTTTCTGGGCTGAGATGGGAAATCGCTAACCTTCGTAGTAGATTGGTGAGAAAGTGTTCCAAACACACCCGATACAGAACTCTATTGGTGAAGGTGCCAGAAAGGAGTTCTCTTGGAAGTTCTTACACTGCCCTGGTAGCCAGCTAGAAGACACCACAAAAGTTGTTCTACTTGCTTTCTGGGCTGAGATGGGGAATCGCTGACTTTTGGAGTCGGCTGGTTAGAAATTGTTCCAAACACAACCCATACACAACTCAACCGGGGAAGGTGTTAGAAAGGAGTTCTGTTGGTAGTTCTTCCACTGCCCCGGTAGCCAGCTGAAAGACACCACAAAAGTTGTTCTACCTGCTTTCTGGGCTGAGATGGGGAATCGCTGACTTTTGGAGTCGGCTGGTGACAAAATGTTCGAAACACATCCCATGCACAACTCCACCGGGGAAGGTGCCAGAAAGGAGTTCTTTTGTTAGTTCCTACACTGCCCCGGTAGCCAGCTGAAAGACACCACAAAAGTGGTTCTACTTGCTTTCTGGGCTGAATTGGGAATCACTGACTTTTGGACTCGGCAGGTTAGAAATTGTTCCAAACACACCCCATGCACAACTCCACCGGGGAAGGTGTTAGAAAGGAGTTCTCTTGGAAGTTCTTACACTGCCCCGGTAGCCAGCTGAAAGACACCACAAAAGTTGTTCTACCTGCTTTCTGGGCTGAGATGGGGAATCGCTGACTTTTGGAGTCGGCTGGTTAGAAATTGTTCCAAACACACCCCATGCACAACTCCACCGGGGAAGGTGCCAGAAAGGAGTTCTGTTGGTAGTTCCTACACTGCCTAGGTAGCCAGCTGAAAGATACCACAAAAGTTGTTCTACTTGCTTTCTGGGCTGAGATGGGGAATTGCTGACTTTTGGAGTCGGCTGGTGAAAAAATGTTGCAAACACACCCCTTGCACAACTCCACCGGGGAAGGTGCCAGAAAGGAGTTTTTTTGTTAGTTCCTACACTGCCCCGGTAGCCAGCTGAAAGACACCACAAAAGTTGTTCTACTTGCTTTCTGGGCTGAATTGGGAATCGCTGACTTTTGGACTCGGCAGGTTAGAAATTGTTCCAAACACACCCCATGCACAACTCCACCGGGGAAGGTGTTAGAAAGGAGTTCTGTTGGTAGTTCTTCCACTGCCCCGGTAGCCAGCTGAAAGACACCACAAAAGTTGTTCTACCTGCTTTCTGGGCTGAGATGGGGAATCGCTGACTTTTGGAGTCGGCTGGTGACAAAATGTTCGAAACACATCCCATGCACAACTCCACCGGGGAAGGTGCCAGAAAGGAGTTCTTTTGTTAGTTCCTACACTGCCCCGGAAGCCAGCTGAAAGACACCATAAAAGTGGTTCTACTTGCTTTCTGGGCTGAGATGGGGAATCGCTAACCTTCGTAGTAGATTGGTGAGAAAGTGTTCCAAACACACCCCATGCAGAACTCTATTGGTGAAGGTGCCAGAAAGGAGTTCTCTTGGAAGTTCTTACACTGCCCCGGTAGCCAGCTTAAAGACACCACAAAAGTTGTTCTACCTGCTTTCTGGGCTGAGATGGGGAATCGCTGACTTTTGGAGTCGGCTGGTTAGAAATTGTTCCAAACACACCCCATGCACAACTCCACCGGGGAAGGTGCCAGAAAGGAGTTCTGTTGGTAGTTCCTACACTGCCCCGGTAGCCAGCTGAAAGATACCACAAAAGTTGTTCTACTTGCTTTCTGGGCTGAGATGGGGAATTGCTGACTTTTGGAGTCGGCTGGTGAAAAAATGTTGCAAACACACCCCTTGCACAACTCCACCGGGGAAGGTGCCAGAAAGGAGTTTTTTTGTTAGTTCCTACACTGCCCCAGTAGCCAGCTGAAAGACACCACAAAAGTTGTTCTACTTGCTTTCTGGGCTGAATTGGGAATCACTGACTTTTGGACTCGGCAGGTTAGAAATTGTTCCAAACACACCCCATGCACAACTCCACCGGGGAAGGTGTTAGAAAGGAGTTCTGTTGGTAGTTCTTCCACTGCCCCGGTAGCCAGCTGAAAGACACCACAAAAGTGGTTCTCCCTGCTTTCTGGGCTGAGATTGGGAATAGCTGAGTTTTGGAGTCGGCTGGTGACAAAATGTTCCAAACACAGCCCATGCAGAACTCCCCGGGGAAGGTGCCAGAAAGGAGTTCTGTTGGTAGTTCTTCCACTGCCCCGGTAGCCAGCTGAAAGACACCACAAAAGTTGTTCTCCCTGCTTTCTGGGCTGAGATGGGAAATCGCTAACCTTCGTAGTAGATTGGTGAGAAAGTGTTCCAAACACACCCGATACAGAACTCTATTGGTGAAGGTGCCAGAAAGGAGTTCTCTTGGAAGTTCTTACACTGCCCCGGTAGCCAGCTGAAAGATACCACAAAAGTTGTTCTACTTGCTTTCTGGGCTGAGATGGGGAATTGCTGACTTTTGGAGTCGGCTGGTGAAAAAATGTTGCAAACACACCCCTTGCACAACTCCACCGGGGAAGGTGCCAGAAAGGAGTTTTTTTGTTAGTTCCTACACTGCCCCGGTAGCCAGCTGAAAGACACCACAAAAGTTGTTCTACCTGCTTTCTGGGCTGAGATGGGGAATCGCTGACTTTTGGAGTCGGCTGGTGACAAAATGTTCGAAACACATCCCATGCACAACTCCCCCGGGGAAGGTGCCAGAAAGGAGTTCTTTTGTTAGTTCCTACACTGCCCCGGAAGCCAGCTGAAAGACACCATAAAAGTGGTTCTACTTGCTTTCTGGGCTGAGATGGGGAATCGCTAACCTTCGTAGTAGATTGGTGAGAAAGTGTTCCAAACACACCCGATACAGAACTCTATTGGTGAAGGTGCCAGAAAGGAGTTCTCTTGGAAGTTCTTACACTGCCCCGGTAGCCAGCTTAAAGACACCACAAAAGTTGTTCTACCTGCTTTCTGGGCTGAGATGGGGAATCGCTGACTTTTGGAGTCGGCTGGTTAGAAATTGTTCCAAACACACCCCATGCACAACTCCACCGGGGAAGGTGCCAGAAAGGAGTTCTGTTGGTAGTTCCTACACTGCCCCGGTAGCCAGCTGAAAGATACCACAAAAGTTGTTCTACTTGCTTTCTGGGCTGAGATGGGGAATTGCTGACTTTTGGAGTCGGCTGGTGAAAAAATGTTGCAAACACACCCCTTGCACAACTCCACCGGGGAAGGTGCCAGAAAGGAGTTTTTTTGTTAGTTCCTACACTGCCCCGGTAGCCAGCTGAAAGACACCACAAAAGTTGTTCTACCTGCTTTCTGGGCTGAGATGGGGAATCGCTGACTTTTGGAGTCGGCTGGTGACAAAATGTTCGAAACACATCCCATGCACAACTCCACCGGGGAAGGTGCCAGAAAGGAGTTCTTTTGTTAGTTCCTACACTGCCCCGGAAGCCAGCTGAAAGACACCATAAAAGTGGTTCTACTTGCTTTCTGGGCTGAGATGGGGAATCGCTAACCTTCGTAGTAGATTGGTGAGAAAGTGTTCCAAACACACCCCATGCAGAACTCTATTGGTGAAGGTGCCAGAAAGGAGTTCTCTTGGAAGTTCTTACACTGCCCCGGTAGCCAGCTTAAAGACACCACAAAAGTTGTTCTACCTGCTTTCTGGGCTGAGATGGGGAATCGCTGACTTTTGGACTCGGCTGGTTAGAAATTGTTCCAAACACACCCCATGCACAACTCCACCGGGGAAGGTGCCAGAAAGGAGTTCTGTTGGTAGTTCCTACACTGCCCCGGTAGCCAGCTGAAAGATACCACAAAAGTTGTTCTACTTGCTTTCTGGGCTGAGATGGGGAATTGCTGACTTTTGGAGTCGGCTGGTGAAAAAATGTTGCAAACACACCCCTTGCACAACTCCACCGGGGAAAGTGCCAGAAAGGAGTTTTTTTGTTAGTTCCTACACTGCCCCAGTAGCCAGCTGAAAGACACCACAAAAGTTGTTCTACTTGCTTTCTGGGCTGAATTGGGAATCACTGACTTTTGGACTCGGCAGGTTAGAAATTGTTCCAAACACACCCCATGCACAACTCCACCGGGGAAGGTGTTAGAAAGGAGTTCTGTTGGTAGTTCTTCCACTGCCCCGGTAGCCAGCTGAAAGACACCACAAAAGTGGTTCTCCCTGCTTTCTGGGCTGAGATTGGGAATAGCTGAGTTTTGGAGTCGGCTGGTGACAAAATGTTCCAAACACAGCCCATGCAGAACTCCCCGGGGAAGGTGCCAGAAAGGAGTTCTGTTGGTAGTTCTTCCACTGCCCCGGTAGCCAGCTGAAAGACACCACAAAAGTTGTTCTCCCTGCTTTCTGGGCTGAGATGGGAAATCGCTAACCTTCGTAGTAGATTGGTGAGAAAGTGTTCCAAACACACCCGATACAGAACTCTATTGGTGAAGGTGCCAGAAAGGAGTTCTCTTGGAAGTTCTTACACTGCCCCGGTAGCCAGCTAAAAGACACCACAAAAGTTGTTCTACTTGCTTTCTGGGCTGAGATGGGGAATCGCTGACTTTTGGACTCGGCTGGTTAGAAATTGTTCCAAACACAACCCATACACAACTCAACCGGGGAAGGTGTTAGAAAGGAGTTCTGTTGGTAGTTCTTCCACTGCCCCGGTAGCCAGCTGAAAGACACCACAAAAGTTGTTCTACCTGCTTTCTGGGCTGAGATGGGGAATCGCTGACTTTTGGAGTCGGCTGGTGACAAAATGTTCGAAACACATCCCATGCACAACTCCACCGGGGAAGGTGCCAGAAAGGAGTTCTTTTGTTAGTTCCTACACTGCCCCGGAAGCCAGCTGAAAGACACCACAAAAGTGGTTCTACTTGCTTTCTGGGCTGAGATGGGGAATCGCTGACTTTTGGACTCAGCTGGTTAGAAATTGTTCCAAACACACCCCATGCACAACTCCCCGGGGAAGGTGCCAGAAAGGAGTTCTGTTGGTAGTTCTTACACTGCCCCGGTAGCCAGCTGAAAGACACCACAAAAGTTGTTCTCCCTGCTTTCTGGGCTGAGATGGGAAATCGCTAACCTTCGTAGTAGATTGGTGAGAAAGTGTTCCAAACACACCCGATACAGAACTCTATTGGTGAAGGTGCCAGAAAGGAGTTCTCTTGGAAGTTCTTACACTGCCCTGGTAGCCAGCTAGAAGACACCACAAAAGTTGTTCTACTTGCTTTCTGGGCTGAGATGGGGAATCGCTGACTTTTGGAGTCGGCTGGTTAGAAATTGTTCCAAACACAACCCATACACAACTCAACCGGGGAAGGTGTTAGAAAGGAGTTCTGTTGGTAGTTCTTCCACTGCCCCGGTAGCCAGCTGAAAGACACCACAAAAGTTGTTCTACCTGCTTTCTGGGCTGAGATGGGGAATCGCTGACTTTTGGAGTCGGCTGGTGACAAAATGTTCGAAACACATCCCATGCACAACTCCACCGGGGAAGGTGCCAGAAAGGAGTTCTTTTGTTAGTTCCTACACTGCCCCGGTAGCCAGCTGAAAGACACCACAAAAGTGGTTCTACTTGCTTTCTGGGCTGAATTGGGAATCACTGACTTTTGGACTCGGCAGGTTAGAAATTGTTCCAAACACACCCCATGCACAACTCCACCGGGGAAGGTGTTAGAAAGGAGTTCTCTTGGAAGTTCTTACACTGCCCCGGTAGCCAGCTGAAAGACACCACAAAAGTTGTTCTCCCTGCTTTCTGGGCTGAGATGGGGAATCGCTGACTTTTGGAGTCGGCTGGTTAGAAATTGTTCCAAACACACCCCATGCACAACTCCACCGGGGAAGGTGCCAGAAAGGAGTTCTGTTGGTAGTTCCTACACTGCCTAGGTAGCCAGCTGAAAGATACCACAAAAGTTGTTCTACTTGCTTTCTGGGCTGAGATGGGGAATTGCTGACTTTTGGAGTCGGCTGGTGAAAAAATGTTGCAAACACACCCCTTGCACAACTCCACCGGGGAAGGTGCCAGAAAGGAGTTTTTTTGTTAGTTCCTACACTGCCCCGGTAGCCAGCTGAAAGACACCACAAAAGTTGTTCTACTTGCTTTCTGGGCTGAATTGGGAATCGCTGACTTTTGGACTCGGCAGGTTAGAAATTGTTCCAAACACACCCCATGCACAACTCCACCGGGGAAGGTGTTAGAAAGGAGTTCTGTTGGTAGTTCTTCCACTGCCCCGGTAGCCAGCTGAAAGACACCACAAAAGTTGTTCTACCTGCTTTCTGGGCTGAGATGGGGAATCGCTGACTTTTGGAGTCGGCTGGTGACAAAATGTTCGAAACACATCCCATGCACAACTCCACCGGGGAAGGTGCCAGAAAGGAGTTCTTTTGTTAGTTCCTACACTGCCCCGGAAGCCAGCTGAAAGACACCATAAAAGTGGTTCTACTTGCTTTCTGGGCTGAGATGGGGAATCGCTAACCTTCGTAGTAGATTGGTGAGAAAGTGTTCCAAACACACCCCATGCAGAACTCTATTGGTGAAGGTGCCAGAAAGGAGTTCTCTTGGAAGTTCTTACACTGCCCCGGTAGCCAGCTTAAAGACACCACAAAAGTTGTTCTACCTGCTTTCTGGGCTGAGATGGGGAATCGCTGACTTTTGGAGTCGGCTGGTTAGAAATTGTTCCAAACACACCCCATGCACAACTCCACCGGGGAAGGTGCCAGAAAGGAGTTCTGTTGGTAGTTCCTACACTGCCCCGGTAGCCAGCTGAAAGATACCACAAAAGTTGTTCTACTTGCTTTCTGGGCTGAGATGGGGAATTGCTGACTTTTGGAGTCGGCTGGTGAAAAAATGTTGCAAACACACCCCTTGCACAACTCCACCGGGGAAGGTGCCAGAAAGGAGTTTTTTTGTTAGTTCCTACACTGCCCCAGTAGCCAGCTGAAAGACACCACAAAAGTTGTTCTACTTGCTTTCTGGGCTGAATTGGGAATCACTGACTTTTGGACTCGGCAGGTTAGAAATTGTTCCAAACACACCCCATGCACAACTCCACCGGGGAAGGTGTTAGAAAGGAGTTCTGTTGGTAGTTCTTCCACTGCCCCGGTAGCCAGCTGAAAGACACCACAAAAGTGGTTCTCCCTGCTTTCTGGGCTGAGATTGGGAATAGCTGAGTTTTGGAGTCGGCTGGTGACAAAATGTTCCAAACACAGCCCATGCAGAACTCCCCGGGGAAGGTGCCAGAAAGGAGTTCTGTTGGTAGTTCTTCCACTGCCCCGGTAGCCAGCTGAAAGACACCACAAAAGTTGTTCTCCCTGCTTTCTGGGCTGAGATGGGAAATCGCTAACCTTCGTAGTAGATTGGTGAGAAAGTGTTCCAAACACACCCGATACAGAACTCTATTGGTGAAGGTGCCAGAAAGGAGTTCTCTTGGAAGTTCTTACACTGCCCCGGTAGCCAGCTAAAAGACACCACAAAAGTTGTTCTACTTGCTTTCTGGGCTGAGATGGGGAATCGCTGACTTTTGGAGTCGGCTGGTGACAAAATGTTCGAAACACATCCCATGCACAACTCCACCGGGGAAGGTGCCAGAAAGGAGTTCTTTTGTTAGTTCCTACACTGCCCCGGAAGCCAGCTGAAAGACACCACAAAAGTGGTTCTACTTGCTTTCTGGGCTGAGATGGGGAATCGCTGACTTTTGGACTCAGCTGGTTAGAAATTGTTCCAAACACACCCCATGCACAACTCCCCGGGGAAGGTGCCAGAAAGGAGTTCTGTTGGTAGTTCTTCCACTGCCCCGGTAGCCAGCTGAAAGACACCATAAAAGTGGTTCTACTTGCTTTCTGGGCTGAGATGGGGAATCGCTAACCTTCGTAGTAGATTGGTGAGAAAGTGTTCCAAACACACCCGATACAGAACTCTATTGGTGAAGGTGCCAGAAAGGAGTTCTCTTGGAAGTTCTTACACTGCCCCGGTAGCCAGCTAAAAGACACCACAAAAGTTGTTCTACTTGCTTTCTGGGCTGAGATGGGGAATCGCTGACTTTTGGACTCGGCTGGTTAGAAATTGTTCCAAACACAACCCATACACAACTCAACCGGGGAAGGTGTTAGAAAGGAGTTCTGTTGGTAGTTCTTCCACTGCCCCGGTAGCCAGCTGAAAGACACCACAAAAGTTGTTCTACCTGCTTTCTGGGCTGAGATGGGGAATCGCTGACTTTTGGAGTCGGCTGGTGACAAAATGTTCGAAACACATCCCATGCACAACTCCACCGGGGAAGGTGCCAGAAAGGAGTTCTTTTGTTAGTTCCTACACTGCCCCGGAAGCCAGCTGAAAGACACCATAAAAGTGGTTCTACTTGCTTTCTGGGCTGAGATGGGGAATCGCTAACCTTCGTAGTAGATTGGTGAGAAAGTGTTCCAAACACACCCGATACAGAACTCTATTGGTGAAGGTGCCAGAAAGGAGTTCTCTTGGAAGTTCTTACACTGCCCCGGTAGCCAGCTTAAAGACACCACAAAAGTTGTTCTACCTGCTTTCTGGGCTGAGATGGGGAATCGCTGACTTTTGGAGTCGGCTGGTGACAAAATGTTCGAAACACATCCCATGCACAACTCCACCGGGGAAGGTGCCAGAAAGGAGTTCTTTTGTTAGTTCCTACACTGCCCCGGAAGCCAGCTGAAAGACACCATAAAAGTGGTTCTACTTGCTTTCTGGGCTGAGATGGGGAATCGCTAACCTTCGTAGTAGATTGGTGAGAAAGTGTTCCAAACACACCCCATGCAGAACTCTATTGGTGAAGGTGCCAGAAAGGAGTTCTCTTGGAAGTTCTTACACTGCCCCGGTAGCCAGCTTAAAGACACCACAAAAGTTGTTCTACCTGCTTTCTGGGCTGAGATGGGGAATCGCTGACTTTTGGAGTCGGCTGGTTAGAAATTGTTCCAAACACACCCCATGCACAACTCCACCGGGGAAGGTGCCAGAAAGGAGTTCTGTTGGTAGTTCCTACACTGCCCCGGTAGCCAGCTGAAAGATACCACAAAAGTTGTTCTACTTGCTTTCTGGGCTGAGATGGGGAATTGCTGACTTTTGGAGTCGGCTGGTGAAAAAATGTTGCAAACACACCCCTTGCACAACTCCACCGGGGAAGGTGCCAGAAAGGAGTTTTTTTGTTAGTTCCTACACTGCCCCGGTAGCCAGCTGAAAGACACCACAAAAGTTGTTCTACTTGCTTTCTGGGCTGAATTGGGAATCACTGACTTTTGGACTCGGCAGGTTAGAAATTGTTCCAAACACACCCCATGCACAACTCCACCGGGGAAGGTGTTAGAAAGGAGTTCTGTTGGTAGTTCTTCCACTGCCCCGGTAGCCAGCTGAAAGACACCACAAAAGTTGTTCTACCTGCTTTCTGGGCTGAGATGGGGAATCGCTGACTTTTGGAGTCGGCTGGTGACAAAATGTTCGAAACACATCCCATGCACAACTCCACCGGGGAAGGTGCCAGAAAGGAGTTCTTTTGTTAGTTCCTACACTGCCCCGGAAGCCAGCTGAAAGACACCATAAAAGTGGTTCTACTTGCTTTCTGGGCTGAGATGGGGAATCGCTAACCTTCGTAGTAGATTGGTGAGAAAGTGTTCCAAACACACCCCATGCAGAACTCTATTGGTGAAGGTGCCAGAAAGGAGTTCTCTTGGAAGTTCTTACACTGCCCCGGTAGCCAGCTTAAAGACACCACAAAAGTTGTTCTACCTGCTTTCTGGGCTGAGATGGGGAATCGCTGACTTTTGGAGTCGGCTGGTTAGAAATTGTTCCAAACACACCCCATGCACAACTCCACCGGGGAAGGTGCCAGAAAGGAGTTCTGTTGGTAGTTCCTACACTGCCCCGGTAGCCAGCTGAAAGATACCACAAAAGTTGTTCTACTTGCTTTCTGGGCTGAGATGGGGAATTGCTGACTTTTGGAGTCGGCTGGTGAAAAAATGTTGCAAACACACCCCTTGCACAACTCCACCGGGGAAGGTGCCAGAAAGGAGTTTTTTTGTTAGTTCCTACACTGCCCCAGTAGCCAGCTGAAAGACACCACAAAAGTTGTTCTACTTGCTTTCTGGGCTGAATTGGGAATCACTGACTTTTGGACTCGGCAGGTTAGAAATTGTTCCAAACACACCCCATGCACAACTCCACCGGGGAAGGTGTTAGAAAGGAGTTCTGTTGGTAGTTCTTCCACTGCCCCGGTAGCCAGCTGAAAGACACCACAAAAGTGGTTCTCCCTGCTTTCTGGGCTGAGATTGGGAATAGCTGAGTTTTGGAGTCGGCTGGTGAAAAAATGTTCCAAACACAGCCCATGCAGAACTCCCCGGGGAAGGTGCCAGAAAGGAGTTCTGTTGGTAGTTCTTCCACTGCCCCGGTAGCCAGCTGAAAGACACCACAAAAGTTGTTCTCCCTGCTTTCTGGGCTGAGATGGGAAATCGCTAACCTTCGTAGTAGATTGGTGAGAAAGTGTTCCAAACACACCCGATACAGAACTCTATTGGTGAAGGTGTCAGAAAGGAGTTCTCTTGGAAGTTCTTACACTGCCCCGGTAGCCAGCTGAAAGACACCACAAAAGTTGTTCTACCTGCTTTCTGGGCTGAGATGGGGAATCGCTGACTTTTGGACTCGGCTGGTTAGAAATTGTTCCAAACACAACCCATACACAACTCAACCGGGGAAGGTGTTAGAAAGGAGTTCTGTTGGTAGTTCTTCCACTGCCCCGGTAGCCAGCTGAAAGACACCACAAAAGTTGTTCTACCTGCTTTCTGGGCTGAGATGGGGAATCGCTGACTTTTGGAGTCGGCTGGTGACAAAATGTTCGAAACACATCCCATGCACAACTCCACCGGGGAAGGTGCCAGAAAGGAGTTCTTTTGTTAGTTCCTACACTGCCCCGGAAGCCAGCTGAAAGACACCATAAAAGTGGTTCTACTTGCTTTCTGGGCTGAGATGGGGAATCGCTAACCTTCGTAGTAGATTGGTGAGAAAGTGTTCCAAACACACCCGATACAGAACTCTATTGGTGAAGGTGCCAGAAAGGAGTTCTCTTGGAAGTTCTTACACTGCCCCGGTAGCCAGCTTAAAGACACCACAAAAGTTGTTCTACCTGCTTTCTGGGCTGAGATGGGGAATCGCTGACTTTTGGAGTCGGCTGGTTAGAAATTGTTCCAAACACACCCCATGCACAACTCCACCGGGGAAGGTGCCAGAAAGGAGTTCTGTTGGTAGTTCCTACACTGCCCCGGTAGCCAGCTGAAAGATACCACAAAAGTTGTTCTACTTGCTTTCTGGGCTGAGATGGGGAATTGCTGACTTTTGGAGTCGGCTGGTGAAAAAATGTTGCAAACACACCCCTTGCACAACTCCACCGGGGAAGGTGCCAGAAAGGAGTTTTTTTGTTAGTTCCTACACTGCCCCGGTAGCCAGCTGAAAGACACCACAAAAGTTGTTCTACTTGCTTTCTGGGCTGAATTGGGAATCACTGACTTTTGGACTCGGCAGGTTAGAAATTGTTCCAAACACACCCCATGCACAACTCCACCGGGGAAGGTGTTAGAAAGGAGTTCTGTTGGTAGTTCTTCCACTGCCCCGGTAGCCAGCTGAAAGACACCACAAAAGTGGTTCTCCCTGCTTTCTGGGCTGAGATTGGGAATAGCTGAGTTTTGGAGTCGGCTGGTGACAAAATGTTCCAAACACAGCCCATGCAGAACTCCCCGGGGAAGGTGCCAGAAAGGAGTTCTGTTGGTAGTTCTTCCACTGCCCCGGTAGCCAGCTGAAAGACACCACAAAAGTTGTTCTCCCTGCTTTCTGGGCTGAGATGGGAAATCGCTAACCTTCGTAGTAGATTGGTGAGAAAGTGTTCCAAACACACCCGATACAGAACTCTATTGGTGAAGGTGCCAGAAAGGAGTTCTCTTGGAAGTTCTTACACTGCCCCGGTAGCCAGCTAAAAGACACCACAAAAGTTGTTCTACTTGCTTTCTGGGCTGAGATGGGGAATCGCTGACTTTTGGACTCGGCTGGTTAGAAATTGTTCCAAACACAACCCATACACAACTCAACCGGGGAAGGTGTTAGAAAGGAGTTCTGTTGGTAGTTCTTCCACTGCCCCGGTAGCCAGCTGAAAGACACCACAAAAGTTGTTCTACCTGCTTTCTGGGCTGAGATGGGGAATCGCTGACTTTTGGAGTCGGCTGGTGACAAAATGTTCGAAACACATCCCATGCACAACTCCACCGGGGAAGGTGCCAGAAAGGAGTTCTTTTGTTAGTTCCTACACTGCCCCGGAAGCCAGCTGAAAGACACCACAAAAGTGGTTCTACTTGCTTTCTGGGCTGAGATGGGGAATCGCTGACTTTTGGACTCAGCTGGTTAGAAATTGTTCCAAACACACCCCATGCACAACTCCCCGGGGAAGGTGCCAGAAAGGAGTTCTGTTGGTAGTTCTTCCACTGCCCCGGTAGCCAGCTGAAAGACACCACAAAAGTTGTTCTCCCTGCTTTCTGGGCTGAGATGGGAAATCGCTAACCTTCGTAGTAGATTGGTGAGAAAGTGTTCCAAACACACCCGATACAGAACTCTATTGGTGAAGGTGCCAGAAAGGAGTTCTCTTGGAAGTTCTTACACTGCCCTGGTAGCCAACTAGAAGACACCACAAAAGTTGTTCTACTTGCTTTCTGGGCTGAGATGGGGAATCGCTGACTTTTGGAGTCGGCTGGTTAGAAATTGTTCCAAACACAACCCATACACAACTCAACCGGGGAAGGTGTTAGAAAGGAGTTCTGTTGGTAGTTCTTCCACTGCCCCGGTAGCCAGCTGAAAGACACCACAAAAGTTGTTCTACCTGCTTTCTGGGCTGAGATGGGGAATCGCTGACTTTTGGAGTCGGCTGGTGACAAAATGTTCGAAACACATCCCATGCACAACTCCACCGGGGAAGGTGCCAGAAAGGAGTTCTTTTGTTAGTTCCTACACTGCCCCGGTAGCCAGCTGAAAGACACCACAAAAGTGGTTCTACTTGCTTTCTGGGCTGAGATGGGGAATCGCTAACCTTCGTAGTAGATTGGTGAGAAAGTGTTCCAAACACACCCCATGCAGAACTCTATTGGTGAAGGTGCCAGAAAGGAGTTCTCTTGGAAGTTCTTACACTGCCCCGGTAGCCAGCTTAAAGACACCACAAAAGTTGTTCTACTTGCTTTCTGGGCTGAGATGGGGAATCGCTGACTTTTGGACTCGGCTGGTTAGAAATTGTTCCAAACACACCCCATGCACAACTCCACCGGGGAAGGTGCCAGAAAGGAGTTCTGTTGGTAGTTCCTACACTGCCCCGGTAGCCAGCTGAAAGATACCACAAAAGTTGTTCTACTTGCTTTCTGGGCTGAGATGGGGAATTGCTGACTTTTGGAGTCGGCTGGTGAAAAAATGTTGCAAACACACCCCTTGCACAACTCCACCGGGGAAGGTGCCAGAAAGGAGTTTTTTTGTTAGTTCCTACACTGCCCCGGTAGCCAGCTGAAAGATACCACAAAAGTTGTTCTACTTGCTTTCTGGGCTGAGATGGGGAATTGCTGACTTTTGGAGTCGGCTGGTGAAAAAATGTTGCAAACACACCCCTTGCACAACTCCACCGGGGAAGGTGCCAGAAAGGAGTTTTTTTGTTAGTTCCTACACTGCCCCGGTAGCCAGCTGAAAGACACCACAAAAGTTGTTCTACTTGCTTTCTGGGCTGAATTGGGAATCACTGACTTTTGGACTCGGCAGGTTAGAAATTGTTCCAAACACACCCCATGCACAACTCCACCGGGGAAGGTGTTAGAAAGGAGTTCTGTTGGTAGTTCTTCCACTGCCCCGGTAGCCAGCTGAAAGACACCACAAAAGTTGTTCTACCTGCTTTCTGGGCTGAGATGGGGAATCGCTGACTTTTGGAGTCGGCTGGTGACAAAATGTTCGAAACACATCCCATGCACAACTCCACCGGGGAAGGTGCCAGAAAGGAGTTCTTTTGTTAGTTCCTACACTGCCCCGGAAGCCAGCTGAAAGACACCATAAAAGTGGTTCTACTTGCTTTCTGGGCTGAGATGGGGAATCGCTAACCTTCGTAGTAGATTGGTGAGAAAGTGTTCCAAACACACCCCATGCAGAACTCTATTGGTGAAGGTGCCAGAAAGGAGTTCTCTTGGAAGTTCTTACACTGCCCCGGTAGCCAGCTTAAAGACACCACAAAAGTTGTTCTACCTGCTTTCTGGGCTGAGATGGGGAATCGCTGACTTTTGGACTCGGCTGGTTAGAAATTGTTCCAAACACACCCCATGCACAACTCCACCGGGGAAGGTGCCAGAAAGGAGTTCTGTTGGTAGTTCCTACACTGCCCCGGTAGCCAGCTGAAAGATACCACAAAAGTTGTTCTACTTGCTTTCTGGGCTGAGATGGGGAATTGCTGACTTTTGGAGTCGGCTGGTGAAAAAATGTTGCAAACACACCCCTTGCACAACTCCACCGGGGAAGGTGCCAGAAAGGAGTTTTTTTGTTAGTTCCTACACTGCCCCAGTAGCCAGCTGAAAGACACCACAAAAGTTGTTCTACTTGCTTTCTGGGCTGAATTGGGAATCACTGACTTTTGGACTCGGCAGGTTAGAAATTGTTCCAAACACACCCCATGCACAACTCCACCGGGGAAGGTGCCAGAAAGGAGTTCTGTTGGTAGTTCTTCCACTGCCCCGGTAGCCAGCTGAAAGACACCACAAAAGTGGTTCTCCCTGCTTTCTGGGCTGAGATTGGGAATAGCTGAGTTTTGGAGTCGGCTGGTGACAAAATGTTCCAAACACAGCCCATGCAGAACTCCCCGGGGAAGGTGCCAGAAAGGAGTTCTGTTGGTAGTTCTTCCACTGCCCCGGTAGCCAGCTGAAAGACACCACAAAAGTTGTTCTCCCTGCTTTCTGGGCTGAGATGGGAAATCGCTAACCTTCGTAGTAGATTGGTGAGAAAGTGTTCCAAACACACCCGATACAGAACTCTATTGGTGAAGGTGCCAGAAAGGAGTTCTCTTGGAAGTTCTTACACTGCCCCGGTAGCCAGCTAAAAGACACCACAAAAGTTGTTCTACTTGCTTTCTGGGCTGAGATGGGGAATCGCTGACTTTTGGACTCGGCTGGTTAGAAATTGTTCCAAACACAACCCATACACAACTCAACCGGGGAAGGTGTTAGAAAGGAGTTCTGTTGGTAGTTCTTCCACTGCCCCGGTAGCCAGCTGAAAGACACCACAAAAGTTGTTCTACCTGCTTTCTGGGCTGAGATTGGGAATCGCTGACTTTTGGAGTCGGCTGGTGACAAAATGTTCGAAACACATCCCATGCACAACTCCACCGGGGAAGGTGCCAGAAAGGAGTTCTTTTGTTAGTTCCTACACTGCCCCGGAAGCCAGCTGAAAGACACCACAAAAGTGGTTCTACTTGCTTTCTGGGCTGAGATGGGGAATCGCTGACTTTTGGACTCAGCTGGTTAGAAATTGTTCCAAACACACCCCATGCACAACTCCCCGGGGAAGGTGCCAGAAAGGAGTTCTGTTGGTAGTTCTTACACTGCCCCGGTAGCCAGCTGAAAGACACCACAAAAGTTGTTCTCCCTGCTTTCTGGGCTGAGATGGGAAATCGCTAACCTTCGTAGTAGATTGGTGAGAAAGTGTTCCAAACACACCCGATACAGAACTCTATTGGTGAAGGTGCCAGAAAGGAGTTCTGTTGGTAGTTCTTCCACTGCCCCGGTAGCCAGCTAAAAGACACCACAAAAGTTGTTCTACTTGCTTTCTGGGCTGAGATGGGGAATCGCTGACTTTTGGACTCGGCTGGTTAGAAATTGTTCCAAACACAACCCATACACAACTCAACCGGGGAAGGTGTTAGAAAGGAGTTCTGTTGGTAGTTCTTCCACTGCCCCGGTAGCCAGCTGAAAGACACCACAAAAGTTGTTCTACCTGCTTTCTGGGCTGAGATGGGGAATCGCTGACTTTTGGAGTCGGCTGGTGACAAAATGTTCGAAACACATCCCATGCACAACTCCACCGGGGAAGGTGCCAGAAAGGAGTTCTTTAGTTAGTTCCTACACTGCCCCGGAAGCCAGCTGAAAGACACCATAAAAGTGGTTCTACTTGCTTTCTGGGCTGAGATGGGGAATCGCTAACCTTCGTAGTAGATTGGTGAGAAAGTGTTCCAAACACACCCGATACAGAACTCTATTGGTGAAGGTGCCAGAAAGGAGTTCTCTTGGAAGTTCTTACACTGCCCCGGTAGCCAGCTTAAAGACACCACAAAAGTTGTTCTACCTGCTTTCTGGGCTGAGATGGGGAATCGCTGACTTTTGGAGTCGGCTGGTTAGAAATTGTTCCAAACACACCCCATGCACAACTCCACCGGGGAAGGTGCCAGAAAGGAGTTCTGTTGGTAGTTCCTACACTGCCCCGGTAGCCAGCTGAAAGATACCACAAAAGTTGTTCTACTTGCTTTCTGGGCTGAGATGGGGAATTGCTGACTTTTGGAGTCGGCTGGTGAAAAAATGTTGCAAACACACCCCTTGCACAACTCCACCGGGGAAGGTGCCAGAAAGGAGTTTTTTTGTTAGTTCCTACACTGCCCCGGTAGCCAGCTGAAAGACACCACAAAAGTTGTTCTACTTGCTTTCTGGGCTGAATTGGGAATCACTGACTTTTGGACTCGACAGGTTAGAAATTGTTCCAAACACACCCCATGCACAACTCCACCGGGGAAGGTGTTAGAAAGGAGTTCTGTTGGTCGTTCTTCCACTGCCCCGGTAGCCAGCTGAAAGACACCACAAAAGTTGTTCTACCTGCTTTCTGGGCTGAGATGGGGAATCGCTGACTTTTGGAGTCGGCTGGTGACAAAATGTTCGAAACACATCCCATGCACAACTCCACCGGGGAAGGTGCCAGAAAGGAGTTCTGTTGGTAGTTCCTACACTGCCCCGGTAGCCAGCTGAAAGATACCACAAAAGTTGTTCTACTTGCTTTCTGGGCTGAGATGGGGAATTGCTGACTTTTGGAGTCGGCTGGTGAAAAAATGTTGCAAACACACCCCTTGCACAACTCCACCGGGGAAGGTGCCAGAAAGGAGTTTTTTTGTTAGTTCCTACACTGCCCCGGTAGCCAGCTGAAAGACACCACAAAAGTTGTTCTCCCTGCTTTCTGGGCTGAATTGGGAATCACTGACTTTTGGACTCGGCAGGTTAGAAATTGTTCCAAACACACCCCATGCACAACTCCACCGGGGAAGGTGTTAGAAAGGAGTTCTGTTGGTAGTTCTTCCACTGCCCCGGTAGCCAGCTGAAAGACACCACAAAAGTGGTTCTCCCTGCTTTCTGGGCTGAGATTGGGAATAGCTGAGTTTTGGAGTCGGCTGGTGACAAAATGTTCCAAACACAGCCCATGCAGAACTCCCCGGGGAAGGTGCCAGAAAGGAGTTCTGTTGGTAGTTCTTCCACTGCCCCGGTAGCCAGCTGAAAGACACCACAAAAGTTGTTCTCCCTGCTTTCTGGGCTGAGATGGGAAATCGCTAACCTTCGTAGTAGATTGGTGAGAAAGTGTTCCAAACACACCCGATACAGAACTCTATTGGTGAAGGTGCCAGAAAGGAGTTCTCTTGGAAGTTCTTACACTGCCCCGGTAGCCAGCTAAAAGACACCACAAAAGTTGTTCTACTTGCTTTCTGGGCTGAGATGGGGAATCGCTGACTTTTGGACTCGGCTGGTTAGAAATTGTTCCAAACACAACCCATACACAACTCAACCGGGGAAGGTGTTAGAAAGGAGTTCTGTTGGTAGTTCTTCCACTGCCCCGGTAGCCAGCTGAAAGACACCACAAAAGTTGTTCTACCTGCTTTCTGGGCTGAGATGGGGAATCGCTGACTTTTGGAGTCGGCTGGTGACAAAATGTTCGAAACACATCCCATGCACAACTCCACCGGGGAAGGTGCCAGAAAGGAGTTCTTTTGTTAGTTCCTACACTGCCCCGGAAGCCAGCTGAAAGACACCATAAAAGTGGTTCTACTTGCTTTCTGGGCTGAGATGGGGAATCGCTAACCTTCGTAGTAGATTGGTGAGAAAGTGTTCCAAACACACCCGATACAGAACTCTATTGGTGAAGGTGCCAGAAAGGAGTTCTCTTGGAAGTTCTTACACTGCCCCGGTAGCCAGCTTAAAGACACCACAAAAGTTGTTCTACCTGCTTTCTGGGCTGAGATGGGGAATCGCTGACTTTTGGAGTCGGCTGGTTAGAAATTGTTCCAAACACACCCCATGCACAACTCCACCGGGGAAGGTGCCAGAAAGGAGTTCTGTTGGTAGTTCCTACACTGCCCCGGTAGCCAGCTGAAAGATACCACAAAAGTTGTTCTACTTGCTTTCTGGGCTGAGATGGGGAATTGCTGACTTTTGGAGTCGGCTGGTGAAAAAATGTTGCAAACACACCCCTTGCACAACTCCACCGGGGAAGGTGCCAGAAAGGAGTTTTTTTGTTAGTTCCTACACTGCCCCGGTAGCCAGCTGAAAGACACCACAAAAGTTGTTCTACTTGCTTTCTGGGCTGAATTGGGAATCACTGACTTTTGGACTCGGCAGGTTAGAAATTGTTCCAAACACACCCCATGCACAACTCCACCGGGGAAGGTGTTAGAAAGGAGTTCTGTTGGTAGTTCTTCCACTGCCCCGGTAGCCAGCTGAAAGACACCACAAAAGTTGTTCTACCTGCTTTCTGGGCTGAGATGGGGAATCGCTGACTTTTGGAGTCGGCTGGTGACAAAATGTTCGAAACACATCCCATGCACAACTCCACCGGGGAAGGTGCCAGAAAGGAGTTCTGTTGGTAGTTCCTACACTGCCCCGGTAGCCAGCTGAAAGATACCACAAAAGTTGTTCTACTTGCTTTCTGGGCTGAGATGGGGAATTGCTGACTTTTGGAGTCGGCTGGTGAAAAAATGTTGCAAACACACCCCTTGCACAACTCCACCGGGGAAGGTGCCAGAAAGGAGTTTTTTTGTTAGTTCCTACACTGCCCCAGTAGCCAGCTGAAAGACACCACAAAAGTTGTTCTACTTGCTTTCTGGGCTGAATTGGGAATCACTGACTTTTGGACTCGGCAGGTTAGAAATTGTTCCAAACACACCCCATGCACAACTCCACCGGGGAAGGTGTTAGAAAGGAGTTCTGTTGGTAGTTCTTCCACTGCCCCGGTAGCCAGCTGAAAGACACCACAAAAGTGGTTCTCCCTGCTTTCTGGGCTGAGATTGGGAATAGCTGAGTTTTGGAGTCGGCTGGTGACAAAATGTTCCAAACACAGCCCATGCAGAACTCCCCGGGGAAGGTGCCAGAAAGGAGTTCTGTTGGTAGTTCTTCCACTGCCCCGGTAGCCAGCTGAAAGACACCACAAAAGTTGTTCTCCCTGCTTTCTGGGCTGAGATGGGAAATCGCTAACCTTCGTAGTAGATTGGTGAGAAAGTGTTCCAAACACACCCGATACAGAACTCTATTGGTGAAGGTGCCAGAAAGGAGTTCTCTTGGAAGTTCTTACACTGCCCCGGTAGCCAGCTAAAAGACACCACAAAAGTTGTTCTACTTGCTTTCTGGGCTGAGATGGGGAATCGCTGACTTTTGGACTCGGCTGGTTAGAAATTGTTCCAAACACAACCCATACACAACTCAACCGGGGAAGGTGTTAGAAAGGAGTTCTGTTGGTAGTTCTTCCACTGCCCCGGTAGCCAGCTGAAAGACACCACAAAAGTTGTTCTACCTGCTTTCTGGGCTGAGATGGGGAATCGCTGACTTTTGGAGTCGGCTGGTGACAAAATGTTCGAAACACATCCCATGCACAACTCCACCGGGGAAGGTGCCAGAAAGGAGTTCTTTTGTTAGTTCCTACACTGCCCCGGAAGCCAGCTGAAAGACACCATAAAAGTGGTTCTACTTGCTTTCTGGGCTGAGATGGGGAATCGCTAACCTTCGTAGTAGATTGGTGAGAAAGTGTTCCAAACACACCCCATGCAGAACTCTATTGGTGAAGGTGCCAGAAAGGAGTTCTCTTGGAAGTTCTTACACTGCCCCGGTAGCCAGCTTAAAGACACCACAAAAGTTGTTCTACCTGCTTTCTGGGCTGAGATGGGGAATCGCTGACTTTTGGAGTCGGCTGGTTAGAAATTGTTCCAAACACACCCCATGCACAACTCCACCGGGGAAGGTGCCAGAAAGGAGTTCTGTTGGTAGTTCCTACACTGCCCCGGTAGCCAGCTGAAAGATACCACAAAAGTTGTTCTACTTGCTTTCTGGGCTGAGATGGGGAATTGCTGACTTTTGGAGTCGGCTGGTGAAAAAATGTTGCAAACACACCCCTTGCACAACTCCACCGGGGAAGGTGCCAGAAAGGAGTTCTGTTGGTAGTTCCTACACTGCCCCGGTAGCCAGCTGAAAGATACCACAAAAGTTGTTCTACTTGCTTTCTGGGCTGAGATGGGGAATTGCTGACTTTTGGAGTCGGCTGGTGAAAAAATGTTGCAAACACACCCCTTGCACAACTCCACCGGGGAAGGTGCCAGAAAGGAGTTTTTTTGTTAGTTCCTACACTGCCCCGGTAGCCAGCTGAAAGACACCACAAAAGTTGTTCTCCCTGCTTTCTGGGCTGAATTGGGAATCACTGACTTTTGGACTCGGCAGGTTAGAAATTGTTCCAAACACACCCCATGCACAACTCCACCGGGGAAGGTGTTAGAAAGGAGTTCTGTTGGTAGTTCTTCCACTGCCCCGGTAGCCAGCTGAAAGACACCACAAAAGTGGTTCTCCCTGCTTTCTGGGCTGAGATTGGGAATAGCTGAGTTTTGGAGTCGGCTGGTGACAAAATGTTCCAAACACAGCCCATGCAGAACTCCCCGGGGAAGGTGCCAGAAAGGAGTTCTGTTGGTAGTTCTTCCACTGCCCCGGTAGCCAGCTGAAAGACACCACAAAAGTTGTTCTCCCTGCTTTCTGGGCTGAGATGGGAAATCGCTAACCTTCGTAGTAGATTGGTGAGAAAGTGTTCCAAACACACCCGATACAGAACTCTATTGGTGAAGGTGCCAGAAAGGAGTTCTCTTGGAAGTTCTTACACTGCCCCGGTAGCCAGCTAAAAGACACCACAAAAGTTGTTCTACTTGCTTTCTGGGCTGAGATGGGGAATCGCTGACTTTTGGACTCGGCTGGTTAGAAATTGTTCCAAACACAACCCATACACAACTCAACCGGGGAAGGTGTTAGAAAGGAGTTCTGTTGGTAGTTCTTCCACTGCCCCGGTAGCCAGCTGAAAGACACCACAAAAGTTGTTCTACCTGCTTTCTGGGCTGAGATGGGGAATCGCTGACTTTTGGAGTCGGCTGGTGACAAAATGTTCGAAACACATCCCATGCACAACTCCACCGGGGAAGGTGCCAGAAAGGAGTTCTTTTGTTAGTTCCTACACTGCCCCGGAAGCCAGCTGAAAGACACCATAAAAGTGGTTCTACTTGCTTTCTGGGCTGAGATGGGGAATCGCTAACCTTCGTAGTAGATTGGTGAGAAAGTGTTCCAAACACACCCGATACAGAACTCTATTGGTGAAGGTGCCAGAAAGGAGTTCTCTTGGAAGTTCTTACACTGCCCCGGTAGCCAGCTTAAAGACACCACAAAAGTTGTTCTACCTGCTTTCTGGGCTGAGATGGGGAATCGCTGACTTTTGGAGTCGGCTGGTTAGAAATTGTTCCAAACACACCCCATGCACAACTCCACCGGGGAAGGTGCCAGAAAGGAGTTCTGTTGGTAGTTCCTACACTGCCCCGGTAGCCAGCTGAAAGATACCACAAAAGTTGTTCTACTTGCTTTCTGGGCTGAGATGGGGAATTGCTGACTTTTGGAGTCGGCTGGTGAAAAAATGTTGCAAACACACCCCTTGCACAACTCCACCGGGGAAGGTGCCAGAAAGGAGTTTTTTTGTTAGTTCCTACACTGCCCCGGTAGCCAGCTGAAAGACACCACAAAAGTTGTTCTACTTGCTTTCTGGGCTGAATTGGGAATCACTGACTTTTGGACTCGGCAGGTTAGAAATTGTTCCAAACACACCCCATGCACAACTCCACCGGGGAAGGTGTTAGAAAGGAGTTCTGTTGGTAGTTCTTCCACTGCCCCGGTAGCCAGCTGAAAGACACCACAAAAGTTGTTCTACCTGCTTTCAGGGCTGAGATGGGGAATCGCTGACTTTTGGAGTCGGCTGGTGACAAAATGTTCGAAACACATCCCATGCACAACTCCACCGGGGAAGGTGCCAGAAAGGAGTTCTGTTGGTAGTTCCTACACTGCCCCGGTAGCCAGCTGAAAGATACCACAAAAGTTGTTCTACTTGCTTTCTGGGCTGAGATGGGGAATTGCTGACTTTTGGAGTCGGCTGGTGAAAAAATGTTGCAAACACACCCCTTGCACAACTCCACCGGGGAAGGTGCCAGAAAGGAGTTTTTTTGTTAGTTCCTACACTGCCCCAGTAGCCAGCTGAAAGACACCACAAAAGTTGTTCTACTTGCTTTCTGGGCTGAATTGGGAATCACTGACTTTTGGACTCGGCAGGTTAGAAATTGTTCCAAACACACCCCATGCACAACTCCACCGGGGAAGGTGTTAGAAAGGAGTTCTGTTGGTAGTTCTTCCACTGCCCCGGTAGCCAGCTGAAAGACACCACAAAAGTGGTTCTCCCTGCTTTCTGGGCTGAGATTGGGAATAGCTGAGTTTTGGAGTCGGCTGGTGACAAAATGTTCCAAACACAGCCCATGCAGAACTCCCCGGGGAAGGTGCCAGAAAGGAGTTCTGTTGGTAGTTCTTCCACTGCCCCGGTAGCCAGCTGAAAGACACCACAAAAGTTGTTCTCCCTGCTTTCTGGGCTGAGATGGGAAATCGCTAACCTTCGTAGTAGATTGGTGAGAAAGTGTTCCAAACACACCCGATACAGAACTCTATTGGTGAAGGTGCCAGAAAGGAGTTCTCTTGGAAGTTCTTACACTGCCCCGGTAGCCAGCTAAAAGACACCACAAAAGTTGTTCTACTTGCTTTCTGGGCTGAGATGGGGAATCGCTGACTTTTGGACTCGGCTGGTTAGAAATTGTTCCAAACACAACCCATACACAACTCAACCGGGGAAGGTGTTAGAAAGGAGTTCTGTTGGTAGTTCTTCCACTGCCCCGGTAGCCAGCTGAAAGACACCACAAAAGTTGTTCTACCTGCTTTCTGGGCTGAGATGGGGAATCGCTAACCTTCGTAGTCGATTGGTGAGAAAGTGTTCCAAACACACCCCATGCAGAACTCTATTGGTGAAGGTGCCAGAAAGGAGTTCTCTTGGAAGTTCTTACACTGCCCCGGTAGCCAGCTTAAAGACACCACAAAAGTTGTTCTACCTGCTTTCTGGGCTGAGATGGGGAATCGCTGACTTTTGGAGTCGGCTGGTTAGAAATTGTTCCAAACACACCCCATGCACAACTCCACCGGGGAAGGTGCCAGAAAGGAGTTCTGTTGGTAGTTCCTACACTGCCCCGGTAGCCAGCTGAAAGATACCACAAAAGTTGTTCTACTTGCTTTCTGGGCTGAGATGGGGAATTGCTGACTTTTGGAGTCGGCTGGTGAAAAAATGTTGCAAACACACCCCTTGCACAACTCCACCGGGGAAGGTGCCAGAAAGGAGTTCTGTTGGTAGTTCCTACACTGCCCCGGTAGCCAGCTGAAAGATACCACAAAAGTTGTTCTACTTGCTTTCTGGGCTGAGATGGGGAATTGCTGACTTTTGGAGTCGGCTGGTGAAAAAATGTTGCAAACACACCCCTTGCACAACTCCACCGGGGAAGGTGCCAGAAAGGAGTTTTTTTGTTAGTTCCTACACTGCCCCGGTAGCCAGCTGAAAGACACCACAAAAGTTGTTCTACTTGCTTTCTGGGCTGAATTGGGAATCACTGACTTTTGGACTCGGCAGGTTAGAAATTGTTCCAAACACACCCCATGCACAACTCCACCGGGGAAGGTGTTAGAAAGGAGTTCTGTTGGTAGTTCTTCCACTGCCCCGGTAGCCAGCTGAAAGACACCACAAAAGTTGTTCTACCTGCTTTCTGGGCTGAGATGGGGAATCGCTGACTTTTGGAGTCGGCTGGTGACAAAATGTTCGAAACACATCCCATGCACAACTCCACCGGGGAAGGTGCCAGAAAGGAGTTCTGTTGGTAGTTCCTACACTGCCCCGGTAGCCAGCTGAAAGATACCACAAAAGTTGTTCTACTTGCTTTCTGGGCTGAGATGGGGAATTGCTGACTTTTGGAGTCGGCTGGTGAAAAAATGTTGCAAACACACCCCTTGCACAACTCCACCGGGGAAGGTGCCAGAAAGGAGTTTTTTTGTTAGTTCCTACACTGCCCCAGTAGCCAGCTGAAAGACACCACAAAAGTTGTTCTACTTGCTTTCTGGGCTGAATTGGGAATCACTGACTTTTGGACTCGGCAGGTTAGAAATTGTTCCAAACACACCCCATGCACAACTCCACCGGGGAAGGTGTTAGAAAGGAGTTCTGTTGGTAGTTCTTCCACTGCCCCGGTAGCCAGCTGAAAGACACCACAAAAGTGGTTCTCCCTGCTTTCTGGGCTGAGATTGGGAATAGCTGAGTTTTGGAGTCGGCTGGTGACAAAATGTTCCAAACACAGCCCATGCAGAACTCCCCGGGGAAGGTGCCAGAAAGGAGTTCTGTTGGTAGTTCTTCCACTGCCCCGGTAGCCAGCTGAAAGACACCACAAAAGTTGTTCTCCCTGCTTTCTGGGCTGAGATGGGAAATCGCTAACCTTCGTAGTAGATTGGTGAGAAAGTGTTCCAAACACACCCGATACAGAACTCTATTGGTGAAGGTGCCAGAAAGGAGTTCTCTTGGAAGTTCTTACACTGCCCCGGTAGCCAGCTAAAAGACACCACAAAAGTTGTTCTACTTGCTTTCTGGGCTGAGATGGGGAATCGCTGACTTTTGGACTCGGCTGGTTAGAAATTGTTCCAAACACAACCCATACACAACTCAACCGGGGAAGGTGTTAGAAAGGAGTTCTGTTGGTAGTTCTTCCACTGCCCCGGTAGCCAGCTGAAAGACACCACAAAAGTTGTTCTACCTGCTTTCTGGGCTGAGATGGGGAATCGCTGACTTTTGGAGTCGGCTGGTGACAAAATGTTCGAAACACATCCCATGCACAACTCCACCGGGGAAGGTGCCAGAAAGGAGTTCTTTTGTTAGTTCCTACACTGCCCCGGAAGCCAGCTGAAAGACACCATAAAAGTGGTTCTACTTGCTTTCTGGGCTGAGATGGGGAATCGCTAACCTTCGTAGTAGATTGGTGAGAAAGTGTTCCAAACACACCCCATGCAGAACTCTATTGGTGAAGGTGCCAGAAAGGAGTTCTCTTGGAAGTTCTTACACTGCCCCGGTAGCCAGCTTAAAGACACCACAAAAGTTGTTCTACCTGCTTTCTGGGCTGAGATGGGGAATCGCTGACTTTTGGAGTCGGCTGGTTAGAAATTGTTCCAAACACACCCCATGCACAACTCCACCGGGGAAGGTGCCAGAAAGGAGTTCTGTTGGTAGTTCCTACACTGCCCCGGTAGCCAGCTGAAAGATACCACAAAAGTTGTTCTACTTGCTTTCTGGGCTGAGATGGGGAATTGCTGACTTTTGGAGTCGGCTGGTGAAAAAATGTTGCAAACACACCCCTTGCACAACTCCACCGGGGAAGGTGCCAGAAAGGAGTTCTGTTGGTAGTTCCTACACTGCCCCGGTAGCCAGCTGAAAGATACCACAAAAGTTGTTCTACTTGCTTTCTGGGCTGAGATGGGGAATTGCTGACTTTTGGAGTCGGCTGGTGAAAAAATGTTGCAAACACACCCCTTGCACAACTCCACCGGGGAAGGTGCCAGAAAGGAGTTTTTTTGTTAGTTCCTACACTGCCCCGGTAGCCAGCTGAAAGACACCACAAAAGTTGTTCTCCCTGCTTTCTGGGCTGAATTGGGAATCACTGACTTTTGGACTCGGCAGGTTAGAAATTGTTCCAAACACACCCCATGCACAACTCCACCGGGGAAGGTGTTAGAAAGGAGTTCTGTTGGTAGTTCTTCCACTGCCCCGGTAGCCAGCTGAAAGACACCACAAAAGTGGTTCTCCCTGCTTTCTGGGCTGAGATTGGGAATAGCTGAGTTTTGGAGTCGGCTGGTGACAAAATGTTCCAAACACAGCCCATGCAGAACTCCCCGGGGAAGGTGCCAGAAAGGAGTTCTGTTGGTAGTTCTTCCACTGCCCCGGTAGCCAGCTGAAAGACACCACAAAAGTTGTTCTCCCTGCTTTCTGGGCTGAGATGGGAAATCGCTAACCTTCGTAGTAGATTGGTGAGAAAGTGTTCCAAACACACCCGATACAGAACTCTATTGGTGAAGGTGCCAGAAAGGAGTTCTCTTGGAAGTTCTTACACTGCCCCGGTAGCCAGCTAAAAGACACCACAAAAGTTGTTCTACTTGCTTTCTGGGCTGAGATGGGGAATCGCTGACTTTTGGACTCGGCTGGTTAGAAATTGTTCCAAACACAACCCATACACAACTCAACCGGGGAAGGTGTTAGAAAGGAGTTCTGTTGGTAGTTCTTCCACTGCCCCGGTAGCCAGCTGAAAGACACCACAAAAGTTGTTCTACCTGCTTTCTGGGCTGAGATGGGGAATCGCTGACTTTTGGAGTCGGCTGGTGACAAAATGTTCGAAACACATCCCATGCACAACTCCACCGGGGAAGGTGCCAGAAAGGAGTTCTTTTGTTAGTTCCTACACTGCCCCGGAAGCCAGCTGAAAGACACCATAAAAGTGGTTCTACTTGCTTTCTGGGCTGAGATGGGGAATCGCTAACCTTCGTAGTAGATTGGTGAGAAAGTGTTCCAAACACACCCGATACAGAACTCTATTGGTGAAGGTGCCAGAAAGGAGTTCTCTTGGAAGTTCTTACACTGCCCCGGTAGCCAGCTTAAAGACACCACAAAAGTTGTTCTACCTGCTTTCTGGGCTGAGATGGGGAATCGCTGACTTTTGGAGTCGGCTGGTTAGAAATTGTTCCAAACACACCCCATGCACAACTCCACCGGGGAAGGTGCCAGAAAGGAGTTCTGTTGGTAGTTCCTACACTGCCCCGGTAGCCAGCTGAAAGATACCACAAAAGTTGTTCTACTTGCTTTCTGGGCTGAGATGGGGAATTGCTGACTTTTGGAGTCGGCTGGTGAAAAAATGTTGCAAACACACCCCTTGCACAACTCCACCGGGGAAGGTGCCAGAAAGGAGTTTTTTTGTTAGTTCCTACACTGCCCCGGTAGCCAGCTGAAAGACACCACAAAAGTTGTTCTACTTGCTTTCTGGGCTGAATTGGGAATCACTGACTTTTGGACTCGGCAGGTTAGAAATTGTTCCAAACACACCCCATGCACAACTCCACCGGGGAAGGTGTTAGAAAGGAGTTCTGTTGGTAGTTCTTCCACTGCCCCGGTAGCCAGCTGAAAGACACCACAAAAGTTGTTCTACCTGCTTTCTGGGCTGAGATGGGGAATCGCTGACTTTTGGAGTCGGCTGGTGACAAAATGTTCGAAACACATCCCATGCACAACTCCACCGGGGAAGGTGCCAGAAAGGAGTTCTGTTGGTAGTTCCTACACTGCCCCGGTAGCCAGCTGAAAGATACCACAAAAGTTGTTCTACTTGCTTTCTGGGCTGAGATGGGGAATTGCTGACTTTTGGAGTCGGCTGGTGAAAAAATGTTGCAAACACACCCCTTGCACAACTCCACCGGGGAAGGTGCCAGAAAGGAGTTTTTTTGTTAGTTCCTACACTGCCCCAGTAGCCAGCTGAAAGACACCACAAAAGTTGTTCTACTTGCTTTCTGGGCTGAATTGGGAATCACTGACTTTTGGACTCGGCAGGTTAGAAATTGTTCCAAACACACCCCATGCACAACTCCACCGGGGAAGGTGTTAGAAAGGAGTTCTGTTGGTAGTTCTTCCACTGCCCCGGTAGCCAGCTGAAAGACACCACAAAAGTGGTTCTCCCTGCTTTCTGGGCTGAGATTGGGAATAGCTGAGTTTTGGAGTCGGCTGGTGACAAAATGTTCCAAACACAGCCCATGCAGAACTCCCCGGGGAAGGTGCCAGAAAGGAGTTCTGTTGGTAGTTCTTCCACTGCCCCGGTAGCCAGCTGAAAGACACCACAAAAGTTGTTCTCCCTGCTTTCTGGGCTGAGATGGGAAATCGCTAACCTTCGTAGTAGATTGGTGAGAAAGTGTTCCAAACACACCCGATACAGAACTCTATTGGTGAAGGTGCCAGAAAGGAGTTCTCTTGGAAGTTCTTACACTGCCCCGGTAGCCAGCTAAAAGACACCACAAAAGTTGTTCTACTTGCTTTCTGGGCTGAGATGGGGAATCGCTGACTTTTGGACTCGGCTGGTTAGAAATTGTTCCAAACACAACCCATACACAACTCAACCGGGGAAGGTGTTAGAAAGGAGTTCTGTTGGTAGTTCTTCCACTGCCCCGGTAGCCAGCTGAAAGACACCACAAAAGTTGTTCTACCTGCTTTCTGGGCTGAGATGGGGAATCGCTGACTTTTGGAGTCGGCTGGTGACAAAATGTTCGAAACACATCCCATGCACAACTCCACCGGGGAAGGTGCCAGAAAGGAGTTCTTTTGTTAGTTCCTACACTGCCCCGGAAGCCAGCTGAAAGACACCATAAAAGTGGTTCTACTTGCTTTCTGGGCTGAGATGGGGAATCGCTAACCTTCGTAGTAGATTGGTGAGAAAGTGTTCCAAACACACCCCATGCAGAACTCTATTGGTGAAGGTGCCAGAAAGGAGTTCTCTTGGAAGTTCTTACACTGCCCCGGTAGCCAGCTTAAAGACACCACAAAAGTTGTTCTACCTGCTTTCTGGGCTGAGATGGGGAATCGCTGACTTTTGGAGTCGGCTGGTTAGAAATTGTTCCAAACACACCCCATGCACAACTCCACCGGGGAAGGTGCCAGAAAGGAGTTCTGTTGGTAGTTCCTACACTGCCCCGGTAGCCAGCTGAAAGATACCACAAAAGTTGTTCTACTTGCTTTCTGGGCTGAGATGGGGAATTGCTGACTTTTGGAGTCGGCTGGTGAAAAAATGTTGCAAACACACCCCTTGCACAACTCCACCGGGGAAGGTGCCAGAAAGGAGTTCTGTTGGTAGTTCCTACACTGCCCCGGTAGCCAGCTGAAAGATACCACAAAAGTTGTTCTACTTGCTTTCTGGGCTGAGATGGGGAATTGCTGACTTTTGGAGTCGGCTGGTGAAAAAATGTTGCAAACACACCCCTTGCACAACTCCACCGGGGAAGGTGCCAGAAAGGAGTTTTTTTGTTAGTTCCTACACTGCCCCGGTAGCCAGCTGAAAGACACCACAAAAGTTGTTCTCCCTGCTTTCTGGGCTGAATTGGGAATCACTGACTTTTGGACTCGGCAGGTTAGAAATTGTTCCAAACACACCCCATGCACAACTCCACCGGGGAAGGTGTTAGAAAGGAGTTCTGTTGGTAGTTCTTCCACTGCCCCGGTAGCCAGCTGAAAGACACCACAAAAGTGGTTCTCCCTGCTTTCTGGGCTGAGATTGGGAATAGCTGAGTTTTGGAGTCGGCTGGTGACAAAATGTTCCAAACACAGCCCATGCAGAACTCCCCGGGGAAGGTGCCAGAAAGGAGTTCTGTTGGTAGTTCTTCCACTGCCCCGGTAGCCAGCTGAAAGACACCACAAAAGTTGTTCTCCCTGCTTTCTGGGCTGAGATGGGAAATCGCTAACCTTCGTAGTAGATTGGTGAGAAAGTGTTCCAAACACACCCGATACAGAACTCTATTGGTGAAGGTGCCAGAAAGGAGTTCTCTTGGAAGTTCTTACACTGCCCCGGTAGCCAGCTAAAAGACACCACAAAAGTTGTTCTACTTGCTTTCTGGGCTGAGATGGGGAATCGCTGACTTTTGGACTCGGCTGGTTAGAAATTGTTCCAAACACAACCCATACACAACTCAACCGGGGAAGGTGTTAGAAAGGAGTTCTGTTGGTAGTTCTTCCACTGCCCCGGTAGCCAGCTGAAAGACACCACAAAAGTTGTTCTACCTGCTTTCTGGGCTGAGATGGGGAATCGCTGACTTTTGGAGTCGGCTGGTGACAAAATGTTCGAAACACATCCCATGCACAACTCCACCGGGGAAGGTGCCAGAAAGGAGTTCTTTTGTTAGTTCCTACACTGCCCCGGAAGCCAGCTGAAAGACACCATAAAAGTGGTTCTACTTGCTTTCTGGGCTGAGATGGGGAATCGCTAACCTTCGTAGTAGATTGGTGAGAAAGTGTTCCAAACACACCCGATACAGAACTCTATTGGTGAAGGTGCCAGAAAGGAGTTCTCTTGGAAGTTCTTACACTGCCCCGGTAGCCAGCTTAAAGACACCACAAAAGTTGTTCTACCTGCTTTCTGGGCTGAGATGGGGAATCGCTGACTTTTGGAGTCGGCTGGTTAGAAATTGTTCCAAACACACCCCATGCACAACTCCACCGGGGAAGGTGCCAGAAAGGAGTTCTGTTGGTAGTTCCTACACTGCCCCGGTAGCCAGCTGAAAGATACCACAAAAGTTGTTCTACTTGCTTTCTGGGCTGAGATGGGGAATTGCTGACTTTTGGAGTCGGCTGGTGAAAAAATGTTGCAAACACACCCCTTGCACAACTCCACCGGGGAAGGTGCCAGAAAGGAGTTTTTTTGTTAGTTCCTACACTGCCCCGGTAGCCAGCTGAAAGACACCACAAAAGTTGTTCTACTTGCTTTCTGGGCTGAATTGGGAATCACTGACTTTTGGACTCGGCAGGTTAGAAATTGTTCCAAACACACCCCATGCACAACTCCACCGGGGAAGGTGTTAGAAAGGAGTTCTGTTGGTAGTTCTTCCACTGCCCCGGTAGCCAGCTGAAAGACACCACAAAAGTTGTTCTACCTGCTTTCAGGGCTGAGATGGGGAATCGCTGACTTTTGGAGTCGGCTGGTGACAAAATGTTCGAAACACATCCCATGCACAACTCCACCGGGGAAGGTGCCAGAAAGGAGTTCTGTTGGTAGTTCCTACACTGCCCCGGTAGCCAGCTGAAAGATACCACAAAAGTTGTTCTACTTGCTTTCTGGGCTGAGATGGGGAATTGCTGACTTTTGGAGTCGGCTGGTGAAAAAATGTTGCAAACACACCCCTTGCACAACTCCACCGGGGAAGGTGCCAGAAAGGAGTTTTTTTGTTAGTTCCTACACTGCCCCAGTAGCCAGCTGAAAGACACCACAAAAGTTGTTCTACTTGCTTTCTGGGCTGAATTGGGAATCACTGACTTTTGGACTCGGCAGGTTAGAAATTGTTCCAAACACACCCCATGCACAACTCCACCGGGGAAGGTGTTAGAAAGGAGTTCTGTTGGTAGTTCTTCCACTGCCCCGGTAGCCAGCTGAAAGACACCACAAAAGTGGTTCTCCCTGCTTTCTGGGCTGAGATTGGGAATAGCTGAGTTTTGGAGTCGGCTGGTGACAAAATGTTCCAAACACAGCCCATGCAGAACTCCCCGGGGAAGGTGCCAGAAAGGAGTTCTGTTGGTAGTTCTTCCACTGCCCCGGTAGCCAGCTGAAAGACACCACAAAAGTTGTTCTCCCTGCTTTCTGGGCTGAGATGGGAAATCGCTAACCTTCGTAGTAGATTGGTGAGAAAGTGTTCCAAACACACCCGATACAGAACTCTATTGGTGAAGGTGCCAGAAAGGAGTTCTCTTGGAAGTTCTTACACTGCCCCGGTAGCCAGCTAAAAGACACCACAAAAGTTGTTCTACTTGCTTTCTGGGCTGAGATGGGGAATCGCTGACTTTTGGACTCGGCTGGTTAGAAATTGTTCCAAACACAACCCATACACAACTCAACCGGGGAAGGTGTTAGAAAGGAGTTCTGTTGGTAGTTCTTCCACTGCCCCGGTAGCCAGCTGAAAGACACCACAAAAGTTGTTCTACCTGCTTTCTGGGCTGAGATGGGGAATCGCTGACTTTTGGAGTCGGCTGGTGACAAAATGTTCGAAACACATCCCATGCACAACTCCACCGGGGAAGGTGCCAGAAAGGAGTTCTTTTGTTAGTTCCTACACTGCCCCGGAAGCCAGCTGAAAGACACCATAAAAGTGGTTCTACTTGCTTTCTGGGCTGAGATGGGGAATCGCTAACCTTCGTAGTAGATTGGTGAGAAAGTGTTCCAAACACACCCGATACAGAACTCTATTGGTGAAGGTGCCAGAAAGGAGTTCTCTTGGAAGTTCTTACACTGCCCCGGTAGCCAGCTTAAAGACACCACAAAAGTTGTTCTACCTGCTTTCTGGGCTGAGATGGGGAATCGCTGACTTTTGGAGTCGGCTGGTTAGAAATTGTTCGAAACACATCCCATGCACAACTCCACCGGGGAAGGTGCCAGAAAGGAGTTCTGTTGGTAGTTCCTACACTGCCCCGGTAGCCAGCTGAAAGATACCACAAAAGTTGTTCTACTTGCTTTCTGGGCTGAGATGGGGAATTGCTGACTTTTGGAGTCGGCTGGTGAAAAAATGTTGCAAACACACCCCTTGCACAACTCCACCGGGGAAGGTGCCAGAAAGGAGTTTTTTTGTTAGTTCCTACACTGCCCCGGTAGCCAGCTGAAAGACAACCAAAAGTTGTTCTCCCTGCTTTCTGGGCTGAATTGGGAATCACTGACTTTTGGACTCGGCAGGTTAGAAATTGTTCCAAACACACCCCATGCACAACTCCACCGGGGAAGGTGTTAGAAAGGAGTTCTGTTGGTAGTTCTTCCACTGCCCCGGTAGCCAGCTGAAAGACACCACAAAAGTGGTTCTCCCTGCTTTCTGGGCTGAGATTGGGAATAGCTGACTTTTGGAGTCGGCTGGTGACAAAATGTTCCAAACACAGCCCATGCAGAACTCCCCGGGGAAGGTGCCAGAAAGGAGTTCTGTTGGTAGTTCTTCCACTGCCCCGGTAGCCAGCTGAAAGACACCACAAAAGTTGTTCTCCCTGCTTTCTGGGCTGAGATGGGAAATCGCTAACCTTCGTAGTAGATTGGTGAGAAAGTGTTCCAAACACACCCGATACAGAACTCTATTGGTGAAGGTGCCAGAAAGGAGTTCTCTTGGAAGTTCTTACACTGCCCCGGTAGCCAGCTAAAAGACACCACAAAAGTTGTTCTACTTGCTTTCTGGGCTGAGATGGGGAATCGCTGACTTTTGGACTCGGCTGGTTAGAAATTGTTCCAAACACAACCCATACACAACTCAACCGGGGAAGGTGTTAGAAAGGAGTTCTGTTGGTAGTTCTTCCACTGCCCCGGTAGCCAGCTGAAAGACACCACAAAAGTTGTTCTACCTGCTTTCTGGGCTGAGATGGGGAATCGCTGACTTTTGGAGTCGGCTGGTGACAAAATGTTCGAAACACATCCCATGCACAACTCCACCGGGGAAGGTGCCAGAAAGGAGTTCTTTTGTTAGTTCCTACACTGCCCCGGAAGCCAGCTGAAAGACACCATAAAAGTGGTTCTACTTGCTTTCTGGGCTGAGATGGGGAATCGCTAACCTTCGTAGTAGATTGGTGAGAAAGTGTTCCAAACACACCCGATACAGAACTCTATTGGTGAAGGTGCCAGAAAGGAGTTCTCTTGGAAGTTCTTACACTGCCCCGGTAGCCAGCTTAAAGACACCACAAAAGTTGTTCTACCTGCTTTCTGGGCTGAGATGGGGAATCGCTGACTTTTGGAGTCGGCTGGTTAGAAATTGTTCCAAACACACCCCATGCACAACTCCACCGGGGAAGGTGCCAGAAAGGAGTTCTGTTGGTAGTTCCTACACTGCCCCGGTAGCCAGCTGAAAGATACCACAAAAGTTGTTCTACTTGCTTTCTGGGCTGAGATGGGGAATTGCTGACTTTTGGAGTCGGCTGGTGAAAAAATGTTGCAAACACACCCCTTGCACAACTCCACCGGGGAAGGTGCCAGAAAGGAGTTTTTTTGTTAGTTCCTACACTGCCCCAGTAGCCAGCTGAAAGACACCACAAAAGTTGTTCTACTTGCTTTCTGGGCTGAATTGGGAATCACTGACTTTTGGACTCGGCAGGTTAGAAATTGTTCCAAACACACCCCATGCACAACTCCACCGGGGAAGGTGTTAGAAAGGAGTTCTGTTGGTAGTTCTTCCACTGCCCCGGTAGCCAGCTGAAAGACACCACAAAAGTGGTTCTCCCTGCTTTCTGGGCTGAGATTGGGAATAGCTGAGTTTTGGAGTCGGCTGGTGACAAAATGTTCCAAACACAGCCCATGCAGAACTCCCCGGGGAAGGTGCCAGAAAGGAGTTCTGTTGGTAGTTCTTCCACTGCCCCGGTAGCCAGCTGAAAGACACCACAAAAGTTGTTCTCCCTGCTTTCTGGGCTGAGATGGGAAATCGCTAACCTTCGTAGTAGATTGGTGAGAAAGTGTTCCAAACACACCCGATACAGAACTCTATTGGTGAAGGTGCCAGAAAGGAGTTCTCTTGGAAGTTCTTACACTGCCCCGGTAGCCAGCTAAAAGACACCACAAAAGTTGTTCTACTTGCTTTCTGGGCTGAGATGGGGAATCGCTGACTTTTGGACTTGGCTGGTTAGAAATTGTTCCAAACACAACCCATACACAACTCAACCGGGGAAGGTGTTAGAAAGGAGTTCTGTTGGTAGTTCTTCCACTGCCCCGGTAGCCAGCTGAAAGACACCACAAAAGTTGTTCTACCTGCTTTCTGGGCTGAGATGGGGAATCGCTGACTTTTGGAGTCGGCTGGTGACAAAATGTTCGAAACACATCCCATGCACAACTCCACCGGGGAAGGTGCCAGAAAGGAGTTCTTTTGTTAGTTCCTACACTGCCCCGGAAGCCAGCTGAAAGACACCACAAAAGTGGTTCTACTTGCTTTCTGGGCTGAGATGGGGAATCGCTGACTTTTGGACTCAGCTGGTTAGAAATTGTTCCAAACACACCCCATGCACAACTCCCCGGGGAAGGTGCCAGAAAGGAGTTCTGTTGGTAGTTCTTACACTGCCCCGGTAGCCAGCTGAAAGACACCACAAAAGTTGTTCTCCCTGCTTTCTGGGCTGAGATGGGAAATCGCTAACCTTCGTAGTAGATTGGTGAGAAAGTGTTCCGAACACACCCGATACAGAACTCTATTGGTGAAGGTGCCAGAAAGGAGTTCTGTTGGTAGTTCTTCCACTGCCCCGGTAGCCAGCTAAAAGACACCACAAAAGTTGTTCTACTTGCTTTCTGGGCTGAGATGGGGAATCGCTGACTTTTGGACTCGGCTGGTTAGAAATTGTTCCAAACACAACCCATACACAACTCAACCGGGGAAGGTGTTAGAAAGGAGTTCTGTTGGTAGTTCTTCCACTGCCCCGGTAGCCAGCTGAAAGACACCACAAAAGTTGTTCTACCTGCTTTCTGGGCTGAGATGGGGAATCGCTGACTTTTGGAGTCGGCTGGTGACAAAATGTTCGAAACACATCCCATGCACAACTCCACCGGGGAAGGTGCCAGAAAGGAGTTCTTTTGTTAGTTCCTACACTGCCCCGGAAGCCAGCTGAAAGACACCATAAAAGTGGTTCTACTTGCTTTCTGGGCTGAGATGGGGAATCGCTAACCTTCGTAGTAGATTGGTGAGAAAGTGTTCCAAACACACCCGATACAGAACTCTATTGGTGAAGGTGCCAGAAAGGAGTTCTCTTGGAAGTTCTTACACTGCCCCGGTAGCCAGCTTAAAGACACCACAAAAGTTGTTCTACCTGCTTTCTGGGCTGAGATGGGGAATCACTGACTTTTGGACTCGACAGGTTAGAAATTGTTCCAAACACACCCCATGCACAACTCCACCGGGGAAGGTGTTAGAAAGGAGTTCTGTTGGTAGTTCTTCCACTGCCCCGGTAGCCAGCTGAAAGACACCACAAAAGTGGTTCTCCCTGCTTTCTGGGCTGAGATTGGGAATAGCTGACTTTTGGAGTCGGCTGGTGACAAAATGTTCCAAACACAGCCCATGCAGAACTCCACCGGGAAAGGTGCCAGAAAGGAGTTCTGTTGCTTGTTCTTACACTGCCCCGGAAGCCTGCTGAAAGACACCACAAAAGTTGTTCTACCTGCTTTCTGGGCTGAGATGGGGAATTGCTGAATTTTGGACTCGGCTGGTGACAAAATGTTCCAAACACAGCCCATGCACAACTCCCCCGGGGAAGGTGCCAGAAAGGAGTTCTTTTGGTAGTTCTTACACTGCCCCGGTAGCCAGCTGAAATACACCACAAAAGTGGTTCTCCCTGCTTGCTGGGCTGAGATGGGGAATCGCTGACTTTTGGACTCGGCTGGTTAGAAATTGTTCCAAAAACACTACATGCACAACTCCCTCGGGGAAGGTGTCAGAAAGGTATTCCGTTGCTTGTTCTTCCACTGCCCTGGTAGCCAGCTGAAAGACACCACAAAAGTTGTTCTCCCTGCTTTCTGGGCTGAGACGGGGAATTGCTGACTTTTGGAGTCGGCTGGTGAAAAAATGTTGCAAACACACCCCTTGCACAACTCCCCTGGGGAAGGTGCTAGAAAGGAGTTCTTTTGTTAGTTCCTACACTGCCCCGGTAGCCAGCTGAAAGACACCACAAAAGTTGTTCTACTTGCTTTTTGGGCTGAGATGGGGAATCGCTGACTTTTGGACTCGGCTGGTTAGAAATTGTTCCAAACACAACCCATGCACAACTCCACCGGGGAAGGTGCCAGAAAGGAGTTCTGTTGGTAGTTCTTACACGGCCCCGGTAGCCAGCTGAAAGACACCACAAAAGTTGTTCTACCTGCTTTCTGGGCTGAGATGGGGAATCGCTGACTTTTGGAGTCGGCTGGTGACAAAATATTCCAAAACACACCCCATGCACAACTCCACCGGGGAAGGTGCCAGCAAGGAGTTCTGTTGGTTGTTCTTACACTGCCCCGGAAGCCTGCTGAAAGACACCACAAAAGTTGTTCTACCTGCTTTCTGGGCTGAGATGGGGAATCGCTGACTTTTGGACTCGGCTGGTGACAAAATGTTCCAAACACACCCCATGCACAACTCCAGCGGGGAAGGTGCCAGAAAGGAGTTCTGTTGGTAGTTCTTCCACTGCCCCGGTAGCCAGCTGAAAGACACCACAAAAGTGGTTCTACCTGCTTTCAGGGCTGAGATGGGGAATCGCTGACTTTTGGAGTCGGCTGGTGACAAAATGTTCGAAACACATCCCATGCACAACTCCACCGGGGAAGGTGCCAGAAAGGAGTTCTTTTGTTAGTTCCTACACTGCCCCGGAAGCCAGCTGAAAGACACCACAAAAGTGGTTCTACTTGCTTTCTGGGCTGAGATGGGGAATCGCTGACTTTTGGACTCAGCTGGTTAGAAATTGTTCCAAACACACCCCATGCACAACTCCCCGGGGAAGGTGCCAGAAAGGAGTTCTGTTGGTAGTTCTTACACTGCCCCGGTAGCCAGCTAAAAGACACCACAAAAGTTGTTCTACTTGCTTTCTGGGCTGAGATGGGGAATCGCTGACTTTTGGACTCGGCAGGTTAGAAATTGTTCCAAACACACCCCATGCACAACTCCACCGGGGAAGGTGTTAGAAAGGAGTTCTGTTGGTAGTTCTTCCACTGCCCCGGTAGCCAGCTGAAAGACACCACAAAAGTTGTTCTACCTGCTTTCTGGGCTGAGATGGGGAATCGCTGACTTTTGGAGTCGGCTGGTGACAAAATGTTCGAAACACATCCCATGCACAACTCCACCGGGGAAGGTGCCAGAAAGGAGTTCTTTTGTTAGTTCCTACACTGCCCCGGAAGCCAGCTGAAAGACACCACAAAAGTGGTTCTACTTGCTTTCTGGGCTGAGATGGGGAATCGCTAACCTTCGTAGTAGATTGGTGAGAAAGTGTTCCAAACACACCCCATGCAGAACTCTATTGGTGAAGGTGCCAGAAAGGAGTTCTCTTGGAAGTTCTTACACTGCCCCGGTAGCCAGCTGAAAGACACCACAAAAGTTGTTCTACTTGCTTTCTGGGCTGAGATGGGGAATCGCTGACTTTTGGACTCGGCTGGTTAGAAATTGTTCCAAACACAACCCATACACAACTCAACCGGGGAAGGTGTTAGAAAGGAGTTCTGTTGGTAGTTCTTCCACTGCCCCGGTAGCCAGCTGAAAGACACCACAAAAGTTGTTCTACCTGCTTTCTGGGCTGAGATGGGGAATCGCTGACTTTTGGAGTCGGCTGGTTAGAAATTGTTCCAAACACACCCCATGCACAACTCCACCGGGGAAGGTGCCAGAAAGGAGTTCTGTTGGTAGTTCCTACACTGCCCCGGTAGCCAGCTGAAAGATACCACAAAAGTTGTTCTACTTGCTTTCTGGGCTGAGATGGGGAATTGCTGACTTTTGGAGTCGGCTGGTGAAAAAATGTTGCAAACACACCCCTTGCACAACTCCACCGGGGAAGGTGCCAGAAAGGAGTTTTTTTGTTAGTTCCTACACTGCCCCAGTAGCCAGCTGAAAGACACCACAAAAGTTGTTCTACTTGCTTTCTGGGCTGAATTGGGAATCACTGACTTTTGGACTCGGCAGGTTAGAAATTGTTCCAAACACACCCCATGCACAACTCCACCGGGGAAGGTGTTAGAAAGGAGTTCTGTTGGTAGTTCTTCCACTGCCCCGGTAGCCAGCTGAAAGACACCACAAAAGTGGTTCTCCCTGCTTTCTGGGCTGAGATTGGGAATAGCTGAGTTTTGGAGTCGGCTGGTGACAAAATGTTCCAAACACAGCCCATGCAGAACTCCCCGGGGAAGGTGCCAGAAAGGAGTTCTGTTGGTAGTTCTTCCACTGCCCCGGTAGCCAGCTGAAAGACACCACAAAAGTTGTTCTCCCTGCTTTCTGGGCTGAGATGGGAAATCGCTAACCTTCGTAGTAGATTGGTGAGAAAGTGTTCCAAACACACCCGATACAGAACTCTATTGGTGAAGGTGCCAGAAAGGAGTTCTCTTGGAAGTTCTTACACTGCCCCGGTAGCCAGCTAAAAGACACCACAAAAGTTGTTCTACTTGCTTTCTGGGCTGAGATGGGGAATCGCTGACTTTTGGACTTGGCTGGTTAGAAATTGTTCCAAACACAACCCATACACAACTCAACCGGGGAAGGTGTTAGAAAGGAGTTCTGTTGGTAGTTCTTCCACTGCCCCGGTAGCCAGCTGAAAGACACCACAAAAGTTGTTCTACCTGCTTTCTGGGCTGAGATGGGGAATCGCTGACTTTTGGAGTCGGCTGGTGACAAAATGTTCGAAACACATCCCATGCACAACTCCACCGGGGAAGGTGCCAGAAAGGAGTTCTTTTGTTAGTTCCTACACTGCCCCGGAAGCCAGCTGAAAGACACCACAAAAGTGGTTCTACTTGCTTTCTGGGCTGAGATGGGGAATCGCTGACTTTTGGACTCAGCTGGTTAGAAATTGTTCCAAACACACCCCATGCACAACTCCCCGGGGAAGGTGCCAGAAAGGAGTTCTGTTGGTAGTTCTTACACTGCCCCGGTAGCCAGCTGAAAGACACCACAAAAGTTGTTCTCCCTGCTTTCTGGGCTGAGATGGGAAATCGCTAACCTTCGTAGTAGATTGGTGAGAAAGTGTTCCGAACACACCCGATACAGAACTCTATTGGTGAAGGTGCCAGAAAGGAGTTCTGTTGGTAGTTCTTCCACTGCCCCGGTAGCCAGCTAAAAGACACCACAAAAGTTGTTCTACTTGCTTTCTGGGCTGAGATGGGGAATCGCTGACTTTTGGACTCGGCTGGTTAGAAATTGTTCCAAACACAACCCATACACAACTCAACCGGGGAAGGTGTTAGAAAGGAGTTCTGTTGGTAGTTCTTCCACTGCCCCGGTAGCCAGCTGAAAGACACCACAAAAGTTGTTCTACCTGCTTTCTGGGCTGAGATGGGGAATCGCTGACTTTTGGAGTCGGCTGGTGACAAAATGTTCGAAACACATCCCATGCACAACTCCACCGGGGAAGGTGCCAGAAAGGAGTTCTTTTGTTAGTTCCTACACTGCCCCGGAAGCCAGCTGAAAGACACCATAAAAGTGGTTCTACTTGCTTTCTGGGCTGAGATGGGGAATCGCTAACCTTCGTAGTAGATTGGTGAGAAAGTGTTCCAAACACACCCGATACAGAACTCTATTGGTGAAGGTGCCAGAAAGGAGTTCTCTTGGAAGTTCTTACACTGCCCCGGTAGCCAGCTTAAAGACACCACAAAAGTTGTTCTACCTGCTTTCTGGGCTGAGATGGGGAATCGCTGACTTTTGGAGTCGGCTGGTTAGAAATTGTTCCAAACACACCCCATGCACAACTCCACCGGGGAAGGTGCCAGAAAGGAGTTCTGTTGGTAGTTCCTACACTGCCCCGGTAGCCAGCTGAAAGATACCACAAAAGTTGTTCTACTTGCTTTCTGGGCTGAGATGGGGAATTGCTGACTTTTGGAGTCGGCTGGTGAAAAAATGTTGCAAACACACCCCTTGCACAACTCCACCGGGGAAGGTGCCAGAAAGGAGTTTTTTTGTTAGTTCCTACACTGCCCCGGTAGCCAGCTGAAAGACACCACAAAAGTTGTTCTACTTGCTTTCTGGGCTGAATTGGGAATCACTGACTTTTGGACTCGACAGGTTAGAAATTGTTCCAAACACACCCCATGCACAACTCCACCGGGGAAGGTGTTAGAAAGGAGTTCTGTTGGTAGTTCTTCCACTGCCCCGGTAGCCAGCTGAAAGACACCACAAAAGTGGTTCTCCCTGCTTTCTGGGCTGAGATTGGGAATAGCTGACTTTTGGAGTCGGCTGGTGACAAAATGTTCCAAACACAGCCCATGCAGAACTCCACCGGGAAAGGTGCCAGAAAGGAGTTCTGTTGCTTGTTCTTACACTGCCCCGGAAGCCTGCTGAAAGACACCACAAAAGTTGTTCTACCTGCTTTCTGGGCTGAGATGGGGAATTGCTGAATTTTGGACTCGGCTGGTGACAAAATGTTCCAAACACAGCCCATGCACAACTCCCCCGGGGAAGGTGCCAGAAAGGAGTTCTTTTGGTAGTTCTTACACTGCCCCGGTAGCCAGCTGAAATACACCACAAAAGTGGTTCTCCCTGCTTGCTGGGCTGAGATGGGGAATCGCTGACTTTTGGACTCGGCTGGTTAGAAATTGTTCCAAAAACACTACATGCACAACTCCCTCGGGGAAGGTGTCAGAAAGGTATTCCGTTGCTTGTTCTTCCACTGCCCTGGTAGCCAGCTGAAAGACACCACAAAAGTTGTTCTCCCTGCTTTCTGGGCTGAGACGGGGAATTGCTGACTTTTGGAGTCGGCTGGTGAAAAAATGTTGCAAACACACCCCTTGCACAACTCCCCTGGGGAAGGTGCTAGAAAGGAGTTCTTTTGTTAGTTCCTACACTGCCCCGGTAGCCAGCTGAAAGACACCACAAAAGTTGTTCTACTTGCTTTTTGGGCTGAGATGGGGAATCGCTGACTTTTGGACTCGGCTGGTTAGAAATTGTTCCAAACACAACCCATGCACAACTCCACCGGGGAAGGTGCCAGAAAGGAGTTCTGTTGGTAGTTCTTACACGGCCCCGGTAGCCAGCTGAAAGACACCACAAAAGTTGTTCTACCTGCTTTCTGGGCTGAGATGGGGAATCGCTGACTTTTGGAGTCGGCTGGTGACAAAATATTCCAAAACACACCCCATGCACAACTCCACCGGGGAAGGTGCCAGCAAGGAGTTCTGTTGGTTGTTCTTACACTGCCCCGGAAGCCTGCTGAAAGACACCACAAAAGTTGTTCTACCTGCTTTCTGGGCTGAGATGGGGAATCGCTGACTTTTGGACTCGGCTGGTGACAAAATGTTCCAAACACACCCCATGCACAACTCCAGCGGGGAAGGTGCCAGAAAGGAGTTCTGTTGGTAGTTCTTCCACTGCCCCGGTAGCCAGCTGAAAGACACCACAAAAGTGGTTCTACCTGCTTTCAGGGCTGAGATGGGGAATCGCTGACTTTTGGAGTCGGCTGGTGACAAAATGTTCGAAACACATCCCATGCACAACTCCACCGGGGAAGGTGCCAGAAAGGAGTTCTTTTGTTAGTTCCTACACTGCCCCGGAAGCCAGCTGAAAGACACCACAAAAGTGGTTCTACTTGCTTTCTGGGCTGAGATGGGGAATCGCTGACTTTTGGACTCAGCTGGTTAGAAATTGTTCCAAACACACCCCATGCACAACTCCCCGGGGAAGGTGCCAGAAAGGAGTTCTGTTGGTAGTTCTTACACTGCCCCGGTAGCCAGCTAAAAGACACCACAAAAGTTGTTCTACTTGCTTTCTGGGCTGAGATGGGGAATCGCTGACTTTTGGACTCGGCAGGTTAGAAATTGTTCCAAACACACCCCATGCACAACTCCCCGGGGAAGGTGCCAGAAAGGAGTTCTGTTGGTAGTTCTTCCACTGCCCCGGTAGCCAGCTGAAAGACACCACAAAAGTTGTTCTACCTGCTTTCTGGGCTGAGATGGGGAATCGCTGACTTTTGGAGTCGGCTGGTGACAAAATGTTCGAAACACATCCCATGCACAACTCCACCGGGGAAGGTGCCAGAAAGGAGTTCTTTTGTTAGTTCCTACACTGCCCCGGAAGCCAGCTGAAAGACACCACAAAAGTGGTTCTACTTGCTTTCTGGGCTGAGATGGGGAATCGCTAACCTTCGTAGTAGATTGGTGAGAAAGTGTTCCAAACACACCCCATGCAGAACTCTATTGGTGAAGGTGCCAGAAAGGAGTTCTCTTGGAAGTTCTTACACTGCCCCGGTAGCCAGCTGAAAGACACCACAAAAGTTGTTCTACTTGCTTTCTGGGCTGAGATGGGGAATCGCTGACTTTTGGACTCGGCTGGTTAGAAATTGTTCCAAACACAACCCATACACAACTCAACCGGGGAAGGTGTTAGAAAGGAGTTCTGTTGGTAGTTCTTCCACTGCCCCGGTAGCCAGCTGAAAGACACCACAAAAGTTGTTCTACCTGCTTTCTGGGCTGAGATGGGGAATCGCTGACTTTTGGAGTCGGCTGGTGACAAAATGTTCGAAACACATCCCATGCACAACTCCACCGGGGAAGGTGCCAGAAAGGAGTTCTTTTGTTAGTTCCTACACTGCCCCGGAAGCCAGCTGAAAGACACCATAAAAGTGGTTGTACTTGCTTTCTGGGCTGAGATGGGGAATCGCTAACCTTCGTAGTAGATTGGTGAGAAAGTGTTCCAAACACACCCGATACAGAACTCTATTGGTGAAGGTGCCAGAAAGGAGTTCTCTTGGAAGTTCTTACACTGCCCCGGTAGCCAGCTTAAAGACACCACAAAAGTTGTTCTACCTGCTTTCTGGGCTGAGATGGGGAATCGCTGACTTTTGGAGTCGGCTGGTTAGAAATTGTTCCAAACACACCCCATGCACAACTCCACCGGGGAAGGTGCCAGAAAGGAGTTCTGTTGGTAGTTCCTACACTGCCCCGGTAGCCAGCTGAAAGATACCACAAAAGTTGTTCTACTTGCTTTCTGGGCTGAGATGGGGAATTGCTGACTTTTGGAGTCGGCTGGTGAAAAAATGTTGCAAACACACCCCTTGCACAACTCCACCGGGGAAGGTGCCAGAAAGGAGTTTTTTTGTTAGTTCCTACACTGCCCCGGTAGCCAGCTGAAAGACACCACAAAAGTTGTTCTACTTGCTTTCTGGGCTGAATTGGGAATCACTGACTTTTGGACTCGGCAGGTTAGAAATTGTTCCAAACACACCCCATGCACAACTCCACCGGGGAAGGTGTTAGAAAGGAGTTCTGTTGGTCGTTCTTCCACTGCCCAGGTAGCCAGCTGAAAGACACCACAAAAGTTGTTCTACCTGCTTTCTGGGCTGAGATGGGGAATCGCTGACTTTTGGAGTCGGCTGGTGACAAAATGTTCGAAACACATCCCATGCACAACTCCACCGGGGAAGGTGCCAGAAAGGAGTTCTGTTGGTAGTTCCTACACTGCCCCGGTAGCCAGCTGAAAGATACCACAAAAGTTGTTCTACTTGCTTTCTGGGCTGAGATGGGGAATTGCTGACTTTTGGAGTCGGCTGGTGAAAAAATGTTGCAAACACACCCCTTGCACAACTCCACCGGGGAAGGTGCCAGAAAGGAGTTTTTTTGTTAGTTCCTACACTGCCCCAGTAGCCAGCTGAAAGACACCACAAAAGTTGTTCTACTTGCTTTCTGGGCTGAATTGGGAATCACTGACTTTTGGACTCGGCAGGTTAGAAATTGTTCCAAACACACCCCATGCACAACTCCACCGGGGAAGGTGTTAGAAAGGAGTTCTGTTGGTAGTTCTTCCACTGCCCCGGTAGCCAGCTGAAAGACACCACAAAAGTGGTTCTCCCTGCTTTCTGGGCTGAGATTGGGAATAGCTGAGTTTTGGAGTCGGCTGGTGACAAAATGTTCCAAACACAGCCCATGCAGAACTCCCCGGGGAAGGTGCCAGAAAGGAGTTCTGTTGGTAGTTCTTCCACTGCCCCGGTAGCCAGCTGAAAGACACCACAAAAGTTGTTCTCCCTGCTTTCTGGGCTGAGATGGGAAATCGCTAACCTTCGTAGTAGATTGGTGAGAAAGTGTTCCAAACACACCCGATACAGAACTCTATTGGTGAAGGTGCCAGAAAGGAGTTCTGTTGGTAGTTCTTCCACTGCCCCGGTAGCCAGCTAAAAGACACCACAAAAGTTGTTCTACTTGCTTTCTGGGCTGAGATGGGGAATCGCTGACTTTTGGACTCGGCTGGTTAGAAATTGTTCCAAACACAACCCATACACAACTCAACCGGGGAAGGTGTTAGAAAGGAGTTCTGTTGGTAGTTCCTACACTGCCCCGGTAGCCAGCTGAAAGACACCACAAAAGTTGTTCTACCTGCTTTCTGGGCTGAGATGGGGAATCGCTGACTTTTGGAGTCGGCTGGTGACAAAATGTTCGAAACACATCCCATGCACAACTCCACCGGGGAAGGTGCCAGAAAGGAGTTCTTTTGTTAGTTCCTACACTGCCCCGGAAGCCAGCTGAAAGACACCATAAAAGTGGTTGTACTTGCTTTCTGGGCTGAGATGGGGAATCGCTAACCTTCGTAGTAGATTGGTGAGAAAGTGTTCCAAACACACCCGATACAGAACTCTATTGGTGAAGGTGCCAGAAAGGAGTTCTCTTGGAAGTTCTTACACTGCCCCGGTAGCCAGCTTAAAGACACCACAAAAGTTGTTCTACCTGCTTTCTGGGCTGAGATGGGGAATCGCTGACTTTTGGAGTCGGCTGGTTAGAAATTGTTCCAAACACACCCCATGCACAACTCCACCGGGGAAGGTGCCAGAAAGGAGTTCTGTTGGTAGTTCCTACACTGCCCCGGTAGCCAGCTGAAAGATACCACAAAAGTTGTTCTACTTGCTTTCTGGGCTGAGATGGGGAATTGCTGACTTTTGGAGTCGGCTGGTGAAAAAATGTTGCAAACACACCCCTTGCACAACTCCACCGGGGAAGGTGCCAGAAAGGAGTTTTTTTGTTAGTTCCTACACTGCCCCGGTAGCCAGCTGAAAGACACCACAAAAGTTGTTCTACTTGCTTTCTGGGCTGAATTGGGAATCACTGACTTTTGGACTCGGCAGGTTAGAAATTGTTCCAAACACACCCCATGCACAACTCCACCGGGGAAGGTGTTAGAAAGGAGTTCTGTTGGTCGTTCTTCCACTGCCCCGGTAGCCAGCTGAAAGACACCACAAAAGTTGTTCTACCTGCTTTCTGGGCTGAGATGGGGAATCGCTGACTTTTGGAGTCGGCTGGTGACAAAATGTTCGAAACACATCCCATGCACAACTCCACCGGGGAAGGTGCCAGAAAGGAGTTCTGTTGGTAGTTCCTACACTGCCCCGGTAGCCAGCTGAAAGATACCACAAAAGTTGTTCTACTTGCTTTCTGGGCTGAGATGGGGAATTGCTGACTTTTGGAGTCGGCTGGTGAAAAAATGTTGCAAACACACCCCTTGCACAACTCCACCGGGGAAGGTGCCAGAAAGGAGTTTTTTTGTTAGTTCCTACACTGCCCCAGTAGCCAGCTGAAAGACACCACAAAAGTTGTTCTACTTGCTTTCTGGGCTGAATTGGGAATCACTGACTTTTGGACTCGGCAGGTTAGAAATTGTTCCAAACACACCCCATGCACAACTCCACCGGGGAAGGTGTTAGAAAGGAGTTCTGTTGGTAGTTCTTCCACTGCCCCGGTAGCCAGCTGAAAGACACCACAAAAGTGGTTCTCCCTGCTTTCTGGGCTGAGATTGGGAATAGCTGAGTTTTGGAGTCGGCTGGTGACAAAATGTTCCAAACACAGCCCATGCAGAACTCCCCGGGGAAGGTGCCAGAAAGGAGTTCTGTTGGTAGTTCTTCCACTGCCCCGGTAGCCAGCTGAAAGACACCACAAAAGTTGTTCTCCCTGCTTTCTGGGCTGAGATGGGAAATCGCTAACCTTCGTAGTAGATTGGTGAGAAAGTGTTCCAAACACACCCGATACAGAACTCTATTGGTGAAGGTGCCAGAAAGGAGTTCTGTTGGTAGTTCTTCCACTGCCCCGGTAGCCAGCTAAAAGACACCACAAAAGTTGTTCTACTTGCTTTCTGGGCTGAGATGGGGAATCGCTGACTTTTGGACTCGGCTGGTTAGAAATTGTTCCAAACACAACCCATACACAACTCAACCGGGGAAGGTGTTAGAAAGGAGTTCTGTTGGTAGTTCTTCCACTGCCCCGGTAGCCAGCTGAAAGACACCACAAAAGTTGTTCTACCTGCTTTCTGGGCTGAGATGGGGAATCGCTGACTTTTGGAGTCGGCTGGTGACAAAATGTTCGAAACACATCCCATGCACAACTCCACCGGGGAAGGTGCCAGAAAGGAGTTCTTTTGTTAGTTCCTACACTGCCCCGGAAGCCAGCTGAAAGACACCATAAAAGTGGTTCTACTTGCTTTCTGGGCTGAGATGGGGAATCGCTAACCTTCGTAGTAGATTGGTGAGAAAGTGTTCCAAACACACCCGATACAGAACTCTATTGGTGAAGGTGCCAGAAAGGAGTTCTCTTGGAAGTTCTTACACTGCCCCGGTAGCCAGCTTAAAGACACCACAAAAGTTGTTCTACCTGCTTTCTGGGCTGAGATGGGGAATCGCTGACTTTTGGAGTCGGCTGGTTAGAAATTGTTCCAAACACACCCCATGCACAACTCCACCGGGGAAGGTGCCAGAAAGGAGTTCTGTTGGTAGTTCCTACACTGCCCCGGTAGCCAGCTGAAAGATACCACAAAAGTTGTTCTACTTGCTTTCTGGGCTGAGATGGGGAATTGCTGACTTTTGGAGTCGGCTGGTGAAAAAATGTTGCAAACACACCCCTTGCACAACTCCACCGGGGAAGGTGCCAGAAAGGAGTTTTTTTGTTAGTTCCTACACTGCCCCGGTAGCCAGCTGAAAGACACCACAAAAGTTGTTCTACTTGCTTTCTGGGCTGAATTGGGAATCACTGACTTTTGGACTCGACAGGTTAGAAATTGTTCCAAACACACCCCATGCACAACTCCACCGGGGAAGGTGTTAGAAAGGAGTTCTGTTGGTAGTTCTTCCACTGCCCCGGTAGCCAGCTGAAAGACACCACAAAAGTGGTTCTACTTGCTTTTTGGGCTGAGATGGGGAATCGCTGACTTTTGGACTCGGCTGGTTAGAAATTGTTCCAAACACAACCCATGCACAACTCCACCGGGGAAGGTGCCAGAAAGGAGTTCTGTTGGTAGTTCTTACACGGCCCCGGTAGCCAGCTGAAAGACACCACAAAAGTTGTTCTACCTGCTTTCTGGGCTGAGATGGGGAATCGCTGACTTTTGGAGTCGGCTGGTGACAAAATATTCCAAAACACACCCCATGCACAACTCCACCGGGGAAGGTGCCAGCAAGGAGTTCTGTTGGTTGTTCTTACACTGCCCCGGAAGCCTGCTGAAAGACACCACAAAAGTTGTTCTACCTGCTTTCTGGGCTGAGATGGGGAATCGCTGACTTTTGGACTCGGCTGGTGACAAAATGTTCCAAACACACCCCATGCACAACTCCAGCGGGGAAGGTGCCAGAAAGGAGTTCTGTTGGTAGTTCTTCCACTGCCCCGGTAGCCAGCTGAAAGACACCACAAAAGTGGTTCTACCTGCTTTCAGGGCTGAGATGGGGAATCGCTGACTTTTGGAGTCGGCTGGTGACAAAATGTTCGAAACACATCCCATGCACAACTCCACCGGGGAAGGTGCCAGAAAGGAGTTCTTTTGTTAGTTCCTACACTGCCCCGGAAGCCAGCTGAAAGACACCACAAAAGTGGTTCTACTTGCTTTCTGGGCTGAGATGGGGAATCGCTGACTTTTGGACTCAGCTGGTTAGAAATTGTTCCAAACACACCCCATGCACAACTCCCCGGGGAAGGTGCCAGAAAGGAGTTCTGTTGGTAGTTCTTACACTGCCCCGGTAGCCAGCTAAAAGACACCACAAAAGTTGTTCTACTTGCTTTCTGGGCTGAGATGGGGAATCGCTGACTTTTGGACTCGGCAGGTTAGAAATTGTTCCAAACACACCCCATGCACAACTCCCCGGGGAAGGTGCCAGAAAGGAGTTCTGTTGGTAGTTCTTCCACTGCCCCGGTAGCCAGCTGAAAGACACCACAAAAGTTGTTCTACCTGCTTTCTGGGCTGAGATGGGGAATCGCTGACTTTTGGAGTCGGCTGGTGACAAAATGTTCGAAACACATCCCATGCACAACTCCACCGGGGAAGGTGCCAGAAAGGAGTTCTTTTGTTAGTTCCTACACTGCCCCGGAAGCCAGCTGAAAGACACCACAAAAGTGGTTCTACTTGCTTTCTGGGCTGAGATGGGGAATCGCTAACCTTCGTAGTAGATTGGTGAGAAAGTGTTCCAAACACACCCCATGCAGAACTCTATTGGTGAAGGTGCCAGAAAGGAGTTCTCTTGGAAGTTCTTACACTGCCCCGGTAGCCAGCTGAAAGACACCACAAAAGTTGTTCTACTTGCTTTCTGGGCTGAGATGGGGAATCGCTGACTTTTGGACTCGGCTGGTTAGAAATTGTTCCAAACACAACCCATACACAACTCAACCGGGGAAGGTGTTAGAAAGGAGTTCTGTTGGTAGTTCTTCCACTGCCCCGGTAGCCAGCTGAAAGACACCACAAAAGTTGTTCTACCTGCTTTCTGGGCTGAGATGGGGAATCGCTGACTTTTGGAGTCGGCTGGTGACAAAATGTTCGAAACACATCCCATGCACAACTCCACCGGGGAAGGTGCCAGAAAGGAGTTCTTTTGTTAGTTCCTACACTGCCCCGGAAGCCAGCTGAAAGACACCATAAAAGTGGTTGTACTTGCTTTCTGGGCTGAGATGGGGAATCGCTAACCTTCGTAGTAGATTGGTGAGAAAGTGTTCCAAACACACCCGATACAGAACTCTATTGGTGAAGGTGCCAGAAAGGAGTTCTCTTGGAAGTTCTTACACTGCCCCGGTAGCCAGCTTAAAGACACCACAAAAGTTGTTCTACCTGCTTTCTGGGCTGAGATGGGGAATCGCTGACTTTTGGAGTCGGCTGGTTAGAAATTGTTCCAAACACACCCCATGCACAACTCCACCGGGGAAGGTGCCAGAAAGGAGTTCTGTTGGTAGTTCCTACACTGCCCCGGTAGCCAGCTGAAAGATACCACAAAAGTTGTTCTACTTGCTTTCTGGGCTGAGATGGGGAATTGCTGACTTTTGGAGTCGGCTGGTGAAAAAATGTTGCAAACACACCCCTTGCACAACTCCACCGGGGAAGGTGCCAGAAAGGAGTTTTTTTGTTAGTTCCTACACTGCCCCGGTAGCCAGCTGAAAGACACCACAAAAGTTGTTCTACTTGCTTTCTGGGCTGAATTGGGAATCACTGACTTTTGGACTCGGCAGGTTAGAAATTGTTCCAAACACACCCCATGCACAACTCCACCGGGGAAGGTGTTAGAAAGGAGTTCTGTTGGTCGTTCTTCCACTGCCCCGGTAGCCAGCTGAAAGACACCACAAAAGTTGTTCTACCTGCTTTCTGGGCTGAGATGGGGAATCGCTGACTTTTGGAGTCGGCTGGTGACAAAATGTTCGAAACACATCCCATGCACAACTCCACCGGGGAAGGTGCCAGAAAGGAGTTCTGTTGGTAGTTCCTACACTGCCCCGGTAGCCAGCTGAAAGATACCACAAAAGTTGTTCTACTTGCTTTCTGGGCTGAGATGGGGAATTGCTGACTTTTGGAGTCGGCTGGTGAAAAAATGTTGCAAACACACCCCTTGCACAACTCCACCGGGGAAGGTGCCAGAAAGGAGTTTTTTTGTTAGTTCCTACACTGCCCCAGTAGCCAGCTGAAAGACACCACAAAAGTTGTTCTACTTGCTTTCTGGGCTGAATTGGGAATCACTGACTTTTGGACTCGGCAGGTTAGAAATTGTTCCAAACACACCCCATGCACAACTCCACCGGGGAAGGTGTTAGAAAGGAGTTCTGTTGGTAGTTCTTCCACTGCCCCGGTAGCCAGCTGAAAGACACCACAAAAGTGGTTCTCCCTGCTTTCTGGGCTGAGATTGGGAATAGCTGAGTTTTGGAGTCGGCTGGTGACAAAATGTTCCAAACACAGCCCATGCAGAACTCCCCGGGGAAGGTGCCAGAAAGGAGTTCTGTTGGTAGTTCTTCCACTGCCCCGGTAGCCAGCTGAAAGACACCACAAAAGTTGTTCTCCCTGCTTTCTGGGCTGAGATGGGAAATCGCTAACCTTCGTAGTAGATTGGTGAGAAAGTGTTCCAAACACACCCGATACAGAACTCTATTGGTGAAGGTGCCAGAAAGGAGTTCTGTTGGTAGTTCTTCCACTGCCCCGGTAGCCAGCTAAAAGACACCACAAAAGTTGTTCTACTTGCTTTCTGGGCTGAGATGGGGAATCGCTGACTTTTGGACTCGGCTGGTTAGAAATTGTTCCAAACACAACCCATACACAACTCAACCGGGGAAGGTGTTAGAAAGGAGTTCTGTTGGTAGTTCTTCCACTGCCCCGGTAGCCAGCTGAAAGACACCACAAAAGTTGTTCTACCTGCTTTCTGGGCTGAGATGGGGAATCGCTGACTTTTGGAGTCGGCTGGTGACAAAATGTTCGAAACACATCCCATGCACAACTCCACCGGGGAAGGTGCCAGAAAGGAGTTCTTTTGTTAGTTCCTACACTGCCCCGGAAGCCAGCTGAAAGACACCATAAAAGTGGTTGTACTTGCTTTCTGGGCTGAGATGGGGAATCGCTAACCTTCGTAGTAGATTGGTGAGAAAGTGTTCCAAACACACCCGATACAGAACTCTATTGGTGAAGGTGCCAGAAAGGAGTTCTCTTGGAAGTTCTTACACTGCCCCGGTAGCCAGCTTAAAGACACCACAAAAGTTGTTCTACCTGCTTTCTGGGCTGAGATGGGGAATCGCTGACTTTTGGAGTCGGCTGGTTAGAAATTGTTCCAAACACACCCCATGCACAACTCCACCGGGGAAGGTGCCAGAAAGGAGTTCTGTTGGTAGTTCCTACACTGCCCCGGTAGCCAGCTGAAAGATACCACAAAAGTTGTTCTACTTGCTTTCTGGGCTGAGATGGGGAATTGCTGACTTTTGGAGTCGGCTGGTGAAAAAATGTTGCAAACACACCCCTTGCACAACTCCACCGGGGAAGGTGCCAGAAAGGAGTTTTTTTGTTAGTTCCTACACTGCCCCGGTAGCCAGCTGAAAGACACCACAAAAGTTGTTCTACTTGCTTTCTGGGCTGAATTGGGAATCACTGACTTTTGGACTCGGCAGGTTAGAAATTGTTCCAAACACACCCCATGCACAACTCCACCGGGGAAGGTGTTAGAAAGGAGTTCTGTTGGTCGTTCTTCCACTGCCCCGGTAGCCAGCTGAAAGACACCACAAAAGTTGTTCTACCTGCTTTCTGGGCTGAGATGGGGAATCGCTGACTTTTGGAGTCGGCTGGTGACAAAATGTTCGAAACACATCCCATGCACAACTCCACCGGGGAAGGTGCCAGAAAGGAGTTCTGTTGGTAGTTCCTACACTGCCCCGGTAGCCAGCTGAAAGATACCACAAAAGTTGTTCTACTTGCTTTCTGGGCTGAGATGGGGAATTGCTGACTTTTGGAGTCGGCTGGTGAAAAAATGTTGCAAACACACCCCTTGCACAACTCCACCGGGGAAGGTGCCAGAAAGGAGTTTTTTTGTTAGTTCCTACACTGCCCCAGTAGCCAGCTGAAAGACACCACAAAAGTTGTTCTACTTGCTTTCTGGGCTGAATTGGGAATCACTGACTTTTGGACTCGGCAGGTTAGAAATTGTTCCAAACACACCCCATGCACAACTCCACCGGGGAAGGTGTTAGAAAGGAGTTCTGTTGGTAGTTCTTCCACTGCCCCGGTAGCCAGCTGAAAGACACCACAAAAGTGGTTCTCCCTGCTTTCTGGGCTGAGATTGGGAATAGCTGAGTTTTGGAGTCGGCTGGTGACAAAATGTTCCAAACACAGCCCATGCAGAACTCCCCGGGGAAGGTGCCAGAAAGGAGTTCTGTTGGTAGTTCTTCCACTGCCCCGGTAGCCAGCTGAAAGACACCACAAAAGTTGTTCTCCCTGCTTTCTGGGCTGAGATGGGAAATCGCTAACCTTCGTAGTAGATTGGTGAGAAAGTGTTCCAAACACACCCGATACAGAACTCTATTGGTGAAGGTGCCAGAAAGGAGTTCTGTTGGTAGTTCTTCCACTGCCCCGGTAGCCAGCTAAAAGACACCACAAAAGTTGTTCTACTTGCTTTCTGGGCTGAGATGGGGAATCGCTGACTTTTGGACTCGGCTGGTTAGAAATTGTTCCAAACACAACCCATACACAACTCAACCGGGGAAGGTGTTAGAAAGGAGTTCTGTTGGTAGTTCTTCCACTGCCCCGGTAGCCAGCTGAAAGACACCACAAAAGTTGTTCTACCTGCTTTCTGGGCTGAGATGGGGAATCGCTGACTTTTGGAGTCGGCTGGTGACAAAATGTTCGAAACACATCCCATGCACAACTCCACCGGGGAAGGTGCCAGAAAGGAGTTCTTTTGTTAGTTCCTACACTGCCCCGGAAGCCAGCTGAAAGACACCATAAAAGTGGTTCTACTTGCTTTCTGGGCTGAGATGGGGAATCGCTAACCTTCGTAGTAGATTGGTGAGAAAGTGTTCCAAACACACCCGATACAGAACTCTATTGGTGAAGGTGCCAGAAAGGAGTTCTCTTGGAAGTTCTTACACTGCCCCGGTAGCCAGCTTAAAGACACCACAAAAGTTGTTCTACCTGCTTTCTGGGCTGAGATGGGGAATCGCTGACTTTTGGAGTCGGCTGGTTAGAAATTGTTCCAAACACACCCCATGCACAACTCCACCGGGGAAGGTGCCAGAAAGGAGTTCTGTTGGTAGTTCCTACACTGCCCCGGTAGCCAGCTGAAAGATACCACAAAAGTTGTTCTACTTGCTTTCTGGGCTGAGATGGGGAATTGCTGACTTTTGGAGTCGGCTGGTGAAAAAATGTTGCAAACACACCCCTTGCACAACTCCACCGGGGAAGGTGCCAGAAAGGAGTTTTTTTGTTAGTTCCTACACTGCCCCGGTAGCCAGCTGAAAGACACCACAAAAGTTGTTCTACTTGCTTTCTGGGCTGAATTGGGAATCACTGACTTTTGGACTCGACAGGTTAGAAATTGTTCCAAACACACCCCATGCACAACTCCACCGGGGAAGGTGTTAGAAAGGAGTTCTGTTGGTAGTTCTTCCACTGCCCCGGTAGCCAGCTGAAAGACACCACAAAAGTGGTTCTCCCTGCTTTCTGGGCTGAGATTGGGAATAGCTGACTTTTGGAGTCGGCTGGTGACAAAATGTTCCAAACACAGCCCATGCAGAACTCCACCGGGAAAGGTGCCAGAAAGGAGTTCTGTTGCTTGTTCTTACACTGCCCCGGAAGCCTGCTGAAAGACACCACAAAAGTTGTTCTACCTGCTTTCTGGGCTGAGATGGGGAATTGCTGACTTTTGGACTCGGCTGGTGACAAAATGTTCCAAACACAGACCATGCACAACTCCCCCGGGGAAGGTGCCAGAAAGGAGTTCTTTTGGTAGTTCTTACACTGCCCCGGTAGCCAGCTGAAATACACCACAAAAGTGGTTCTCCCTGCTTGCTGGGCTGAGATGGGGAATCGCTGACTTTTGGACTCGGCTGGTTAGAAATTGTTCCAAAAACACTACATGCACAACTCCCTCGGGGAAGGTGTCAGAAAGGTATTCCGTTGCTTGTTCTTCCACTGCCCCGGTAGCCAGCTGAAAGACACCACAAAAGTTGTTCTCCCTGCTTTCTGGGCTGAGACGGGGAATTGCTGACTTTTGGAGTCGGCTGGTGAAAAAATGTTGCAAACACACCCCTTGCACAACTCCCCTGGGGAAGGTGCTAGAAAGGAGTTCTTTTGTTAGTTCCTACACTGCCCCGGTAGCCAGCTGAAAGACACCACAAAAGTTGTTCTACTTGCTTTTTGGGCTGAGATGGGGAATCGCTGACTTTTGGACTCGGCTGGTTAGAAATTGTTCCAAACACAACCCATGCACAACTCCACCGGGGAAGGTGCCAGAAAGGAGTTCTGTTGGTAGTTCTTACACGGCCCCGGTAGCCAGCTGAAAGACACCACAAAAGTTGTTCTACCTGCTTTCTGGGCTGAGATGGGGAATCGCTGACTTTTGGAGTCGGCTGGTGACAAAATATTCCAAAACACACCCCATGCACAACTCCACCGGGGAAGGTGCCAGCAAGGAGTTCTGTTGGTTGTTCTTACACTGCCCCGGAAGCCTGCTGAAAGACACCACAAAAGTTGTTCTACCTGCTTTCTGGGCTGAGATGGGGAATCGCTGACTTTTGGACTCGGCTGGTGACAAAATGTTCCAAACACACCCCATGCACAACTCCAGCGGGGAAGGTGCCAGAAAGGAGTTCTGTTGGTAGTTCTTCCACTGCCCCGGTAGCCAGCTGAAAGACACCACAAAAGTGGTTCTACCTGCTTTCAGGGCTGAGATGGGGAATCGCTGACTTTTGGAGTCGGCTGGTGACAAAATGTTCGAAACACATCCCATGCACAACTCCACCGGGGAAGGTGCCAGAAAGGAGTTCTTTTGTTAGTTCCTACACTGCCCCGGAAGCCAGCTGAAAGACACCACAAAAGTGGTTCTACTTGCTTTCTGGGCTGAGATGGGGAATCGCTGACTTTTGGACTCAGCTGGTTAGAAATTGTTCCAAACACACCCCATGCACAACTCCCCGGGGAAGGTGCCAGAAAGGAGTTCTGTTGGTAGTTCTTCCACTGCCCCGGTAGCCAGCTGAAAGACACCACAAAAGTTGTTCTACCTGCTTTCTGGGCTGAGATGGGGAATCGCTGACTTTTGGAGTCGGCTGGTGACAAAATGTTCGAAACACATCCCATGCACAACTCCACCGGGGAAGGTGCCAGAAAGGAGTTCTTTTGTTAGTTCCTACACTGCCCCGGAAGCCAGCTGAAAGACACCATAAAAGTGGTTCTACTTGCTTTCTGGGCTGAGATGGGGAATCGCTAACCTTCGTAGTAGATTGGTGAGAAAGTGTTCCAAACACACCCCATGCAGAACTCTATTGGTGAAGGTGCCAGAAAGGAGTTCTCTTGGAAGTTCTTACACTGCCCCGGTAGCCAGCTGAAAGACACCACAAAAGTTGTTCTACTTGCTTTCTGGGCTGAGATGGGGAATCGCTGACTTTTGGACTCGGCTGGTTAGAAATTGTTCCAAACACAACCCATACACAACTCAACCGGGGAAGGTGTTAGAAAGGAGTTCTGTTGGTAGTTCTTCCACTGCCCCGGTAGCCAGCTGAAAGACACCACAAAAGTTGTTCTACCTGCTTTCTGGGCTGAGATGGGGAATCGCTGACTTTTGGAGTCGGCTGGTGACAAAATGTTCGAAACACATCCCATGCACAACTCCACCGGGGAAGGTGCCAGAAAGGAGTTCTTTTGTTAGTTCCTACACTGCCCCGGAAGCCAGCTGAAAGACACCATAAAAGTGGTTGTACTTGCTTTCTGGGCTGAGATGGGGAATCGCTAACCTTCGTAGTAGATTGGTGAGAAAGTGTTCCAAACACACCCGATACAGAACTCTATTGGTGAAGGTGCCAGAAAGGAGTTCTCTTGGAAGTTCTTACACTGCCCCGGTAGCCAGCTTAAAGACACCACAAAAGTTGTTCTACCTGCTTTCTGGGCTGAGATGGGGAATCGCTGACTTTTGGAGTCGGCTGGTTAGAAATTGTTCCAAACACACCCCATGCACAACTCCACCGGGGAAGGTGCCAGAAAGGAGTTCTGTTGGTAGTTCCTACACTGCCCCGGTAGCCAGCTGAAAGATACCACAAAAGTTGTTCTACTTGCTTTCTGGGCTGAGATGGGGAATTGCTGACTTTTGGAGTCGGCTGGTGAAAAAATGTTGCAAACACACCCCTTGCACAACTCCACCGGGGAAGGTGCCAGAAAGGAGTTTTTTTGTTAGTTCCTACACTGCCCCGGTAGCCAGCTGAAAGACACCACAAAAGTTGTTCTACTTGCTTTCTGGGCTGAATTGGGAATCACTGACTTTTGGACTCGGCAGGTTAGAAATTGTTCCAAACACACCCCATGCACAACTCCACCGGGGAAGGTGCCAGAAAGGAGTTCTGTTGGTCGTTCTTCCACTGCCCCGGTAGCCAGCTGAAAGACACCACAAAAGTTGTTCTACCTGCTTTCTGGGCTGAGATGGGGAATCGCTGACTTTTGGAGTCGGCTGGTGACAAAATGTTCGAAACACATCCCATGCACAACTCCACCGGGGAAGGTGCCAGAAAGGAGTTCTGTTGGTAGTTCCTACACTGCCCCGGTAGCCAGCTGAAAGATACCACAAAAGTTGTTCTACTTGCTTTCTGGGCTGAGATGGGGAATTGCTGACTTTTGGAGTCGGCTGGTGAAAAAATGTTGCAAACACACCCCTTGCACAACTCCACCGGGGAAGGTGCCAGAAAGGAGTTTTTTTGTTAGTTCCTACACTGCCCCAGTAGCCAGCTGAAAGACACCACAAAAGTTGTTCTACTTGCTTTCTGGGCTGAATTGGGAATCACTGACTTTTGGACTCGGCAGGTTAGAAATTGTTCCAAACACACCCCATGCACAACTCCACCGGGGAAGGTGTTAGAAAGGAGTTCTGTTGGTAGTTCTTCCACTGCCCCGGTAGCCAGCTGAAAGACACCACAAAAGTGGTTCTCCCTGCTTTCTGGGCTGAGATTGGGAATAGCTGAGTTTTGGACTCGGCTGGTGACAAAATGTTCCAAACACAGCCCATGCAGAACTCCCCGGGGAAGGTGCCAGAAAGGAGTTCTGTTGGTAGTTCTTCCACTGCCCCGGTAGCCAGCTGAAAGACACCACAAAAGTTGTTCTCCCTGCTTTCTGGGCTGAGATGGGAAATCGCTAACCTTCGTAGTAGATTGGTGAGAAAGTGTTCCAAACACACCCGATACAGAACTCTATTGGTGAAGGTGCCAGAAAGGAGTTCTGTTGGTAGTTCTTCCACTGCCCCGGTAGCCAGCTAAAAGACACCACAAAAGTTGTTCTACTTGCTTTCTGGGCTGAGATGGGGAATCGCTGACTTTTGGACTCGGCTGGTTAGAAATTGTTCCAAACACAACCCATACACAACTCAACCGGGGAAGGTGTTAGAAAGGAGTTCTGTTGGTAGTTCTTCCACTGCCCCGGTAGCCAGCTGAAAGACACCACAAAAGTTGTTCTACCTGCTTTCTGGGCTGAGATGGGGAATCGCTGACTTTTGGAGTCGGCTGGTGACAAAATGTTCGAAACACATCCCATGCACAACTCCACCGGGGAAGGTGCCAGAAAGGAGTTCTTTTGTTAGTTCCTACACTGCCCCGGAAGCCAGCTGAAAGACACCATAAAAGTGGTTCTACTTGCTTTCTGGGCTGAGATGGGGAATCGCTAACCTTCGTAGTAGATTGGTGAGAAAGTGTTCCAAACACACCCGATACAGAACTCTATTGGTGAAGGTGCCAGAAAGGAGTTCTCTTGGAAGTTCTTACACTGCCCCGGTAGCCAGCTTAAAGACACCACAAAAGTTGTTCTACCTGCTTTCTGGGCTGAGATGGGGAATCGCTGACTTTTGGAGTCGGCTGGTTAGAAATTGTTCCAAACACACCCCATGCACAACTCCACCGGGGAAGGTGCCAGAAAGGAGTTCTGTTGGTAGTTCCTACACTGCCCCGGTAGCCAGCTGAAAGATACCACAAAAGTTGTTCTACTTGCTTTCTGGGCTGAGATGGGGAATTGCTGACTTTTGGAGTCGGCTGGTGAAAAAATGTTGCAAACACACCCCTTGCACAACTCCACCGGGGAAGGTGCCAGAAAGGAGTTTTTTTGTTAGTTCCTACACTGCCCCGGTAGCCAGCTGAAAGACACCACAAAAGTTGTTCTACTTGCTTTCTGGGCTGAATTGGGAATCACTGACTTTTGGACTCGGCAGGTTAGAAATTGTTCCAAACACACCCCATGCACAACTCCACCGGGGAAGGTGTTAGAAAGGAGTTCTGTTGGTAGTTCTTCCACTGCCCCGGTAGCCAGCTGAAAGACACCACAAAAGTTGTTCTCCCTGCTTTCTGGGCTGAGATGGGAAATCGCTAACCTTCGTAGTAGATTGGTGAGAAAGTGTTCCAAACACACCCGATACAGAACTCTATTGGTGAAGGTGCCAGAAAGGAGTTCTCTTGGAAGTTCTTACACTGCCCCGGTAGCCAGCTAAAAGACACCACAAAAGTTGTTCTACTTGCTTTCTGGGCTGAGATGGGGAATCGCTGACTTTTGGACTCGGCTGGTTAGAAATTGTTCCAAACACAACCCATACACAACTCAACCGGGGAAGGTGTTAGAAAGGAGTTCTGTTGGTAGTTCTTCCACTGCCCCGGTAGCCAGCTGAAAGACACCACAAAAGTTGTTCTACCTGCTTTCTGGGCTGAGATGGGGAATCGCTGACTTTTGGAGTCGGCTGGTTAGAAATTGTTCCAAACACACCCCATGCACAACTCCACCGGGGAAGGTGCCAGAAAGGAGTTCTGTTGGTAGTTCCTACACTGCCCCGGTAGCCAGCTGAAAGATACCACAAAAGTTGTTCTACTTGCTTTCTGGGCTGAGATGGGGAATTGCTGACTTTTGGAGTCGGCTGGTGAAAAAATGTTGCAAACACACCCCTTGCACAACTCCACCGGGGAAGGTGCCAGAAAGGAGTTTTTTTGTTAGTTCCTACACTGCCCCGGTAGCCAGCTGAAAGACACCACAAAAGTTGTTCTACTTGCTTTCTGGGCTGAATTGGGAATCACTGACTTTTGGACTCGGCAGGTTAGAAATTGTTCCAAACACACCCCATGCACAACTCCACCGGGGAAGGTGTTAGAAAGGAGTTCTGTTGGTAGTTCTTCCACTGCCCCGGTAGCCAGCTGAAAGACACCACAAAAGTTGTTCTACCTGCTTTCTGGGCTGAGATGGGGAATCGCTGACTTTTGGAGTCGGCTGGTGACAAAATGTTCGAAACACATCCCATGCACAACTCCACCGGGGAAGGTGCCAGAAAGGAGTTCTGTTGGTAGTTCCTACACTGCCCCGGTAGCCAGCTGAAAGATACCACAAAAGTTGTTCTACTTGCTTTCTGGGCTGAGATGGGGAATTGCTGACTTTTGGAGTCGGCTGGTGAAAAAATGTTGCAAACACACCCCTTGCACAACTCCACCGGGGAAGGTGCCAGAAAGGAGTTTTTTTGTTAGTTCCTACACTGCCCCAGTAGCCAGCTGAAAGACACCACAAAAGTTGTTCTACTTGCTTTCTGGGCTGAATTGGGAATCACTGACTTTTGGACTCGGCAGGTTAGAAATTGTTCCAAACACACCCCATGCACAACTCCACCGGGGAAGGTGTTAGAAAGGAGTTCTGTTGGTAGTTCTTCCACTGCCCCGGTAGCCAGCTGAAAGACACCACAAAAGTGGTTCTCCCTGCTTTCTGGGCTGAGATTGGGAATAGCTGAGTTTTGGAGTCGGCTGGTGACAAAATGTTCCAAACACAGCCCATGCAGAACTCCCCGGGGAAGGTGCCAGAAAGGAGTTCTGTTGGTAGTTCTTCCACTGCCCCGGTAGCCAGCTGAAAGACACCACAAAAGTTGTTCTCCCTGCTTTCTGGGCTGAGATGGGAAATCGCTAACCTTCGTAGTAGATTGGTGAGAAAGTGTTCCAAACACACCCGATACAGAACTCTATTGGTGAAGGTGCCAGAAAGGAGTTCTCTTGGAAGTTCTTACACTGCCCCGGTAGCCAGCTAAAAGACACCACAAAAGTTGTTCTACTTGCTTTCTGGGCTGAGATGGGGAATCGCTGACTTTTGGACTCGGCTGGTTAGAAATTGTTCCAAACACAACCCATACACAACTCAACCGGGGAAGGTGTTAGAAAGGAGTTCTGTTGGTAGTTCTTCCACTGCCCCGGTAGCCAGCTGAAAGACACCACAAAAGTTGTTCTACCTGCTTTCTGGGCTGAGATGGGGAATCGCTGACTTTTGGAGTCGGCTGGTGACAAAATGTTCGAAACACATCCCATGCACAACTCCACCGGGGAAGGTGCCAGAAAGGAGTTCTTTTGTTAGTTCCTACACTGCCCCGGAAGCCAGCTGAAAGACACCATAAAAGTGGTTGTACTTGCTTTCTGGGCTGAGATGGGGAATCGCTAACCTTCGTAGTAGATTGGTGAGAAAGTGTTCCAAACACACCCGATACAGAACTCTATTGGTGAAGGTGCCAGAAAGGAGTTCTCTTGGAAGTTCTTACACTGCCCCGGTAGCCAGCTAAAAGACACCACAAAAGTTGTTCTCCCTGCTTTCTGGGCTGAGATGGGAAATCGCTAACCTTCGTAGTAGATTGGTGAGAAAGTGTTCCAAACACACCCGATACAGAACTCTATTGGTGAAGGTGCCAGAAAGGAGTTCTGTTGGTAGTTCTTCCACTGCCCCGGTAGCCAGCTAAAAGACACCACAAAAGTTGTTCTACTTGCTTTCTGGGCTGAGATGGGGAATCGCTGACTTTTGGACTCGGCTGGTTAGAAATTGTTCCAAACACAACCCATACACAACTCAACCGGGGAAGGTGTTAGAAAGGAGTTCTGTTGGTAGTTCTTCCACTGCCCCGGTAGCCAGCTGAAAGACACCACAAAAGTTGTTCTACCTGCTTTCTGGGCTGAGATGGGGAATCGCTGACTTTTGGAGTCGGCTGGTGACAAAATGTTCGAAACACATCCCATGCACAACTCCACCGGGGAAGGTGCCAGAAAGGAGTTCTTTTGTTAGTTCCTACACTGCCCCGGAAGCCAGCTGAAAGACACCATAAAAGTGGTTCTACTTGCTTTCTGGGCTGAGATGGGGAATCGCTAACCTTCGTAGTAGATTGGTGAGAAAGTGTTCCAAACACACCCGATACAGAACTCTATTGGTGAAGGTGCCAGAAAGGAGTTCTCTTAGAAGTTCTTACACTGCCCCGGTAGCCAGCTTAAAGACACCACAAAAGTTGTTCTACCTGCTTTCTGGGCTGAGATGGGGAATTGCTGACTTTTGGACTCGGCTGGTGACAAAATGTTCCAAACACAGACCATGCACAACTCCCCCGGGGAAGGTGCCAGAAAGGAGTTCTTTTGGTAGTTCTTACACTGCCCCGGTAGCCAGCTGAAATACACCACAAAAGTGGTTCTCCCTGCTTGCTGGGCTGAGATGGGGAATCGCTGACTTTTGGACTCGGCTGGTTAGAAATTGTTCCAAAAACACTACATGCACAACTCCCTCGGGGAAGGTGTCAGAAAGGTATTCCGTTGCTTGTTCTTCCACTGCCCCGGTAGCCAGCTGAAAGACACCACAAAAGTTGTTCTCCCTGCTTTCTGGGCTGAGACGGGGAATTGCTGACTTTTGGAGTCGGCTGGTGAAAAAATGTTGCAAACACACCCCTTGCACAACTCCCCTGGGGAAGGTGCTAGAAAGGAGTTCTTTTGTTAGTTCCTACACTGCCCCGGTAGCCAGCTGAAAGACACCACAAAAGTTGTTCTACTTGCTTTTTGGGCTGAGATGGGGAATCGCTGACTTTTGGACTCGGCTGGTTAGAAATTGTTCCAAACACAACCCATGCACAACTCCACCGGGGAAGGTGCCAGAAAGGAGTTCTGTTGGTAGTTCTTACACGGCCCCGGTAGCCAGCTGAAAGACACCACAAAAGTTGTTCTACCTGCTTTCTGGGCTGAGATGGGGAATCGCTGGCTTTTGGAGTCGGCTGGTGACAAAATATTCCAAAACACACCCCATGCACAACTCCACCGGGGAAGGTGCCAGCAAGGAGTTCTGTTGGTTGTTCTTACACTGCCCCGGAAGCCTGCTGAAAGACACCACAAAAGTTGTTCTACCTGCTTTCTGGGCTGAGATGGGGAATCGCTGACTTTTGGACTCGGCTGGTGACAAAATGTTCCAAACACACCCCATGCACAACTCCAGCGGGGAAGGTGCCAGAAAGGAGTTCTGTTGGTAGTTCTTCCACTGCCCCGGTAGCCAGCTGAAAGACACCACAAAAGTGGTTCTACCTGCTTTCAGGGCTGAGATGGGGAATCGCTGACTTTTGGAGTCGGCTGGTGACAAAATGTTCGAAACACATCCCATGCACAACTCCACCGGGGAAGGTGCCAGAAAGGAGTTCTTTTGTTAGTTCCTACACTGCCCCGGAAGCCAGCTGAAAGACACCACAAAAGTGGTTCTACTTGCTTTCTGGGCTGAGATGGGGAATCGCTGACTTTTGGACTCAGCTGGTTAGAAATTGTTCCAAACACACCCCATGCACAACTCCCCGGGGAAGGTGCCAGAAAGGAGTTCTGTTGGTAGTTCTTACACTGCCCCGGTAGCCAGCTAAAAGACACCACAAAAGTTGTTCTACTTGCTTTCTGGGCTGAGATGGGGAATCGCTGACTTTTGGACTCGGCAGGTTAGAAATTGTTCCAAACACACCCCATGCACAACTCCCCGGGGAAGGTGCCAGAAAGGAGTTCTGTTGGTAGTTCTTCCACTGCCCCGGTAGCCAGCTGAAAGACACCACAAAAGTTGTTCTACCTGCTTTCTGGGCTGAGATGGGGAATCGCTGACTTTTGGAGTCGGCTGGTGACAAAATGTTCGAAACACATCCCATGCACAACTCCACCGGGGAAGGTGCCAGAAAGGAGTTCTTTTGTTAGTTCCTACACTGCCCCGGAAGCCAGCTGAAAGACACCATAAAAGTGGTTCTACTTGCTTTCTGGGCTGAGATGGGGAATCGCTAACCTTCGTAGTAGATTGGTGAGAAAGTGTTCCAAACACACCCCATGCAGAACTCTATTGGTGAAGGTGCCAGAAAGGAGTTCTCTTGGAAGTTCTTACACTGCCCCGGTAGCCAGCTGAAAGACACCACAAAAGTTGTTCTACTTGCTTTCTGGGCTGAGATGGGGAATCGCTGACTTTTGGACTCGGCTGGTTAGAAATTGTTCCAAACACAACCCATACACAACTCAACCGGGGAAGGTGTTAGAAAGGAGTTCTGTTGGTAGTTCTTCCACTGCCCCGGTAGCCAGCTGAAAGACACCACAAAAGTTGTTCTACCTGCTTTCTGGGCTGAGATGGGGAATCGCTGACTTTTGGAGTCGGCTGGTGACAAAATGTTCGAAACACATCCCATGCACAACTCCACCGGGGAAGGTGCCAGAAAGGAGTTCTTTTGTTAGTTCCTACACTGCCCCGGAAGCCAGCTGAAAGACACCATAAAAGTGGTTCTACTTGCTTTCTGGGCTGAGATGGGGAATCGCTAACCTTCGTAGTAGATTGGTGAGAAAGTGTTCCAAACACACCCGATACAGAACTCTATTGGTGAAGGTGCCAGAAAGGAGTTCTCTTGGAAGTTCTTACACTGCCCCGGTAGCCAGCTTAAAGACACCACAAAAGTTGTTCTACCTGCTTTCTGGGCTGAGATGGGGAATCGCTGACTTTTGGAGTCGGCTGGTTAGAAATTGTTCCAAACACACCCCATGCACAACTCCACCGGGGAAGGTGCCAGAAAGGAGTTCTGTTGGTAGTTCCTACACTGCCCCGGTAGCCAGCTGAAAGATACCACAAAAGTTGTTCTACTTGCTTTCTGGGCTGAGATGGGGAATTGCTGACTTTTGGAGTCGGCTGGTGAAAAAATGTTGCAAACACACCCCTTGCACAACTCCACCGGGGAAGGTGCCAGAAAGGAGTTTTTTTGTTAGTTCCTACACTGCCCCGGTAGCCAGCTGAAAGACACCACAAAAGTTGTTCTACTTGCTTTCTGGGCTGAATTGGGAATCACTGACTTTTGGACTCGGCAGGTTAGAAATTGTTCCAAACACACCCCATGCACAACTCCACCGGGGAAGGTGTTAGAAAGGAGTTCTGTTGGTCGTTCTTCCACTGCCCCGGTAGCCAGCTGAAAGACACCACAAAAGTTGTTCTACCTGCTTTCTGGGCTGAGATGGGGAATCGCTGACTTTTGGAGTCGGCTGGTGACAAAATGTTCGAAACACATCCCATGCACAACTCCACCGGGGAAGGTGCCAGAAAGGAGTTCTGTTGGTAGTTCCTACACTGCCCCGGTAGCCAGCTGAAAGATACCACAAATGTTGTTCTACTTGCTTTCTGGGCTGAGATGGGGAATTGCTGACTTTTGGAGTCGGCTGGTGAAAAAATGTTGCAAACACACCCCTTGCACAACTCCACCGGGGAAGGTGCCAGAAAGGAGTTTTTTTGTTAGTTCCTACACTGCCCCAGTAGCCAGCTGAAAGACACCACAAAAGTTGTTCTACTTGCTTTCTGGGCTGAATTGGGAATCACTGACTTTTGGACTCGGCAGGTTAGAAATTGTTCCAAACACACCCCATGCACAACTCCACCGGGGAAGGTGTTAGAAAGGAGTTCTGTTGGTAGTTCTTCCACTGCCCCGGTAGCCAGCTGAAAGACACCACAAAAGTGGTTCTCCCTGCTTTCTGGGCTGAGATTGGGAATAGCTGAGTTTTGGAGTCGGCTGGTGACAAAATGTTCCAAACACAGCCCATGCAGAACTCCCCGGGGAAGGTGCCAGAAAGGAGTTCTGTTGGTAGTTCTTCCACTGCCCCGGTAGCCAGCTGAAAGACACCACAAAAGTTGTTCTCCCTGCTTTCTGGGCTGAGATGGGAAATCACTAACCTTCGTAGTAGATTGGTGAGAAAGTGTTCCAAACACACCCGATACAGAACTCTATTGGTGAAGGTGCCAGAAAGGAGTTCTGTTGGTAGTTCTTCCACTGCCCCGGTAGCCAGCTAAAAGACACCACAAAAGTTGTTCTACTTGCTTTCTGGGCTGAGATGGGGAATCGCTGACTTTTGGACTCGGCTGGTTAGAAATTGTTCCAAACACAACCCATACACAACTCAACCGGGGAAGGTGTTAGAAAGGAGTTCTGTTGGTAGTTCTTCCACTGCCCCGGTAGCCAGCTGAAAGACACCACAAAAGTTGTTCTACCTGCTTTCTGGGCTGAGATGGGGAATCGCTGACTTTTGGAGTCGGCTGGTGACAAAATGTTCGAAACACATCCCATGCACAACTCCACCGGGGAAGGTGCCAGAAAGGAGTTCTTTTGTTAGTTCCTACACTGCCCCGGAAGCCAGCTGAAAGACACCATAAAAGTGGTTCTACTTGCTTTCTGGGCTGAGATGGGGAATCGCTAACCTTCGTAGTAGATTGGTGAGAAAGTGTTCCAAACACACCCGATACAGAACTCTATTGGTGAAGGTGCCAGAAAGGAGTTCTCTTGGAAGTTCTTACACTGCCCCGGTAGCCAGCTTAAAGACACCACAAAAGTTGTTCTACCTGCTTTCTGGGCTGAGATGGGGAATCGCTGACTTTTGGAGTCGGCTGGTTAGAAATTGTTCCAAACACACCCCATGCACAACTCCACCGGGGAAGGTGCCAGAAAGGAGTTCTGTTGGTAGTTCCTACACTGCCCCGGTAGCCAGCTGAAAGATACCACAAAAGTTGTTCTACTTGCTTTCTGGGCTGAGATGGGGAATTGCTGACTTTTGGAGTCGGCTGGTGAAAAAATGTTGCAAACACACCCCTTGCACAACTCCACCGGGGAAGGTGCCAGAAAGGAGTTTTTTTGTTAGTTCCTACACTGCCCCGGTAGCCAGCTGAAAGACACCACAAAAGTTGTTCTACTTGCTTTCTGGGCTGAATTGGGAATCACTGACTTTTGGACTCGGCAGGTTAGAAATTGTTCCAAACACACCCCATGCACAACTCCACCGGGGAAGGTGTTAGAAAGGAGTTCTGTTGGTAGTTCTTCCACTGCCCCGGTAGCCAGCTGAAAGACACCACAAAAGTTGTTCTACCTGCTTTCTGGGCTGAGATGGGGAATCGCTGACTTTTGGAGTCGGCTGGTGACAAAATGTTCGAAACACATCCCATGCACAACTCCACCGGGGAAGGTGCCAGAAAGGAGTTCTGTTGGTAGTTCCTACACTGCCCCGGTAGCCAGCTGAAAGATACCACAAAAGTTGTTCTACTTGCTTTCTGGGCTGAGATGGGGAATTGCTGACTTTTGGAGTCGGCTGGTGAAAAAATGTTGCAAACACACCCCTTGCACAACTCCACCGGGGAAGGTGCCAGAAAGGAGTTTTTTTGTTAGTTCCTACACTGCCCCAGTAGCCAGCTGAAAGACACCACAAAAGTTGTTCTACTTGCTTTCTGGGCTGAATTGGGAATCACTGACTTTTGGACTCGGCAGGTTAGAAATTGTTCCAAACACACCCCATGCACAACTCCACCGGGGAAGGTGTTAGAAAGGAGTTCTGTTGGTAGTTCTTCCACTGCCCCGGTAGCCAGCTGAAAGACACCACAAAAGTGGTTCTCCCTGCTTTCTGGGCTGAGATTGGGAATAGCTGAGTTTTGGAGTCGGCTGGTGACAAAATGTTCCAAACACAGCCCATGCAGAACTCCCCGGGGAAGGTGCCAGAAAGGAGTTCTGTTGGTAGTTCTTCCACTGCCCCGGTAGCCAGCTGAAAGACACCACAAAAGTTGTTCTCCCTGCTTTCTGGGCTGAGATGGGAAATCGCTAACCTTCGTAGTAGATTGGTGAGAAAGTGTTCCAAACACACCCGATACAGAACTCTATTGGTGAAGGTGCCAGAAAGGAGTTCTCTTGGAAGTTCTTACACTGCCCCGGTAGCCAGCTAAAAGACACCACAAAAGTTGTTCTACTTGCTTTCTGGGCTGAGATGGGGAATCGCTGACTTTTGGACTCGGCTGGTTAGAAATTGTTCCAAACACAACCCATACACAACTCAACCGGGGAAGGTGTTAGAAAGGAGTTCTGTTGGTAGTTCTTCCACTGCCCCGGTAGCCAGCTGAAAGACACCACAAAAGTTGTTCTACCTGCTTTCTGGGCTGAGATGGGGAATCGCTGACTTTTGGAGTCGGCTGGTTAGAAATTGTTCCAAACACACCCCATGCACAACTCCACCGGGGAAGGTGCCAGAAAGGAGTTCTGTTGGTAGTTCCTACACTGCCCCGGTAGCCAGCTGAAAGATACCACAAAAGTTGTTCTACTTGCTTTCTGGGCTGAGATGGGGAATTGCTGACTTTTGGAGTCGGCTGGTGAAAAAATGTTGCAAACACACCCCTTGCACAACTCCACCGGGGAAGGTGCCAGAAAGGAGTTTTTTTGTTAGTTCCTACACTGCCCCGGTAGCCAGCTGAAAGACACCACAAAAGTTGTTCTACTTGCTTTCTGGGCTGAATTGGGAATCACTGACTTTTGGACTCGGCAGGTTAGAAATTGTTCCAAACACACCCCATGCACAACTCCACCGGGGAAGGTGTTAGAAAGGAGTTCTGTTGGTAGTTCTTCCACTGCCCCGGTAGCCAGCTGAAAGACACCACAAAAGTTGTTCTACCTGCTTTCTGGGCTGAGATGGGGAATCGCTGACTTTTGGAGTCGGCTGGTGACAAAATGTTCGAAACACATCCCATGCACAACTCCACCGGGGAAGGTGCCAGAAAGGAGTTCTGTTGGTAGTTCCTACACTGCCCCGGTAGCCAGCTGAAAGATACCACAAAAGTTGTTCTACTTGCTTTCTGGGCTGAGATGGGGAATTGCTGACTTTTGGAGTCGGCTGGTGAAAAAATGTTGCAAACACACCCCTTGCACAACTCCACCGGGGAAGGTGCCAGAAAGGAGTTTTTTTGTTAGTTCCTACACTGCCCCAGTAGCCAGCTGAAAGACACCACAAAAGTTGTTCTACTTGCTTTCTGGGCTGAATTGGGAATCACTGACTTTTGGACTCGGCAGGTTAGAAATTGTTCCAAACACACCCCATGCACAACTCCACCGGGGAAGGTGTTAGAAAGGAGTTCTGTTGGTAGTTCTTCCACTGCCCCGGTAGCCAGCTGAAAGACACCACAAAAGTGGTTCTCCCTGCTTTCTGGGCTGAGATTGGGAATAGCTGAGTTTTGGAGTCGGCTGGTGACAAAATGTTCCAAACACAGCCCATGCAGAACTCCCCGGGGAAGGTGCCAGAAAGGAGTTCTGTTGGTAGTTCTTCCACTGCCCCGGTAGCCAGCTGAAAGACACCACAAAAGTTGTTCTCCCTGCTTTCTGGGCTGAGATGGGAAATCGCTAACCTTCGTAGTAGATTGGTGAGAAAGTGTTCCAAACACACCCGATACAGAACTCTATTGGTGAAGGTGCCAGAAAGGAGTTCTCTTGGAAGTTCTTACACTGCCCCGGTAGCCAGCTAAAAGACACCACAAAAGTTGTTCTACTTGCTTTCTGGGCTGAGATGGGGAATCGCTGACTTTTGGACTCGGCTGGTTAGAAATTGTTCCAAACACAACCCATACACAACTCAACCGGGGAAGGTGTTAGAAAGGAGTTCTGTTGGTAGTTCTTCCACTGCCCCGGTAGCCAGCTGAAAGACACCACAAAAGTTGTTCTACCTGCTTTCTGGGCTGAGATGGGGAATCGCTGACTTTTGGAGTCGGCTGGTGACAAAATGTTCGAAACACATCCCATGCACAACTCCACCGGGGAAGGTGCCAGAAAGGAGTTCTTTTGTTAGTTCCTACACTGCCCCGGAAGCCAGCTGAAAGACACCATAAAAGTGGTTCTACTTGCTTTCTGGGCTGAGATGGGGAATCGCTAACCTTCGTAGTAGATTGGTGAGAAAGTGTTCCAAACACACCCGATACAGAACTCTATTGGTGAAGGTGCCAGAAAGGAGTTCTCTTGGAAGTTCTTACACTGCCCCGGTAGCCAGCTAAAAGACACCACAAAAGTTGTTCTCCCTGCTTTCTGGGCTGAGATGGGAAATCGCTAACCTTCGTAGTAGATTGGTGAGAAAGTGTTCCAAACACACCCGATACAGAACTCTATTGGTGAAGGTGCCAGAAAGGAGTTCTGTTGGTAGTTCTTCCACTGCCCCGGTAGCCAGCTAAAAGACACCACAAAAGTTGTTCTACTTGCTTTCTGGGCTGAGATGGGGAATCGCTGACTTTTGGACTCGGCTGGTTAGAAATTGTTCCAAACACAACCCATACACAACTCAACCGGGGAAGGTGTTAGAAAGGAGTTCTGTTGGTAGTTCTTCCACTGCCCCGGTAGCCAGCTGAAAGACACCACAAAAGTTGTTCTACCTGCTTTCTGGGCTGAGATGGGGAATCGCTGACTTTTGGAGTCGGCTGGTGACAAAATGTTCGAAACACATCCCATGCACAACTCCACCGGGGAAGGTGCCAGAAAGGAGTTCTTTTGTTAGTTCCTACACTGCCCCGGAAGCCAGCTGAAAGACACCATAAAAGTGGTTCTACTTGCTTTCTGGGCTGAGATGGGGAATCGCTAACCTTCGTAGTAGATTGGTGAGAAAGTGTTCCAAACACACCCGATACAGAACTCTATTGTTGAAGGTGCCAGAAAGGAGTTCTCTTGGAAGTTCTTACACTGCCCCGGTAGCCAGCTTAAAGACACCACAAAAGTTGTTCTACCTGCTTTCTGGGCTGAGATGGGGAATCGCTGACTTTTGGAGTCGGCTGGTTAGAAATTGTTCCAAACACACCCCATGCACAACTCCACCGGGGAAGGTGCCAGAAAGGAGTTCTGTTGGTAGTTCCTACACTGCCCCGGTAGCCAGCTGAAAGATACCACAAAAGTTGTTCTACTTGCTTTCTGGGCTGAGATGGGGAATTGCTGACTTTTGGAGTCGGCTGGTGAAAAAATGTTGCAAACACACCCCTTGCACAACTCCACCGGGGAAGGTGCCAGAAAGGAGTTCTGTTGGTAGTTCCTACACTGCCCCGGTAGCCAGCTGAAAGATACCACAAAAGTTGTTCTACTTGCTTTCTGGGCTGAGATGGGGAATTGCTGACTTTTGGAGTCGGCTGGTGAAAAAATGTTGCAAACACACCCCTTGCACAACTCCACCGGGGAAGGTGCCAGAAAGGAGTTTTTTTGTTAGTTCCTACACTGCCCCAGTAGCCAGCTGAAAGACACCACAAAAGTTGTTCTACTTGCTTTCTGGGCTGAATTGGGAATCACTGACTTTTGGACTCGGCAGGTTAGAAATTGTTCCAAACACACCCCATGCACAACTCCACCGGGGAAGGTGTTAGAAAGGAGTTCTGTTGGTAGTTCTTCCACTGCCCCGGTAGCCAGCTGAAAGACACCACAAAAGTGGTTCTCCCTGCTTTCTGGGCTGAGATTGGGAATAGCTGAGTTTTGGAGTCGGCTGGTGACAAAATGTTCCAAACACAGCCCATGCAGAACTCCCCGGGGAAGGTGCCAGAAAGGAGTTCTGTTGGTAGTTCTTCCACTGCCCCGGTAGCCAGCTGAAAGACACCACAAAAGTTGTTCTCCCTGCTTTCTGGGCTGAGATGGGAAATCGCTAACCTTCGTAGTAGATTGGTGAGAAAGTGTTCCAAACACACCCGATACAGAACTCTATTGGTGAAGGTGCCAGAAAGGAGTTCTCTTGGAAGTTCTTACACTGCCCCGGTAGCCAGCTAAAAGACACCACAAAAGTTGTTCTACTTGCTTTCTGGGCTGAGATGGGGAATCGCTGACTTTTGGACTCGGCTGGTTAGAAATTGTTCCAAACACAACCCATACACAACTCAACCGGGGAAGGTGTTAGAAAGGAGTTCTGTTGGTAGTTCTTCCACTGCCCCGGTAGCCAGCTGAAAGACACCACAAAAGTTGTTCTACCTGCTTTCTGGGCTGAGATGGGGAATCGCTGACTTTTGGAGTCGGCTGGTGACAAAATGTTCGAAACACATCCCATGCACAACTCCACCGGGGAAGGTGCCAGAAAGGAGTTCTTTTGTTAGTTCCTACACTGCCCCGGAAGCCAGCTGAAAGACACCATAAAAGTGGTTCTACTTGCTTTCTGGGCTGAGATGGGGAATCGCTAACCTTCGTAGTAGATTGGTGAGAAAGTGTTCCAAACACACCCGATACAGAACTCTATTGGTGAAGGTGCCAGAAAGGAGTTCTCTTGGAAGTTCTTACACTGCCCCGGTAGCCAGCTAAAAGACACCACAAAAGTTGTTCTCCCTGCTTTCTGGGCTGAGATGGGAAATCGCTAACCTTCGTAGTAGATTGGTGAGAAAGTGTTCCAAACACACCCGATACAGAACTCTATTGGTGAAGGTGCCAGAAAGGAGTTCTGTTGGTAGTTCTTCCACTGCCCCGGTAGCCAGCTAAAAGACACCACAAAAGTTGTTCTACTTGCTTTCTGGGCTGAGATGGGGAATCGCTGACTTTTGGACTCGGCTGGTTAGAAATTGTTCCAAACACAACCCATACACAACTCAACCGGGGAAGGTGTTAGAAAGGAGTTCTGTTGGTAGTTCTTCCACTGCCCCGGTAGCCAGCTGAAAGACACCACAAAAGTTGTTCTACCTGCTTTCTGGGCTGAGATGGGGAATCGCTGACTTTTGGAGTCGGCTGGTGACAAAATGTTCGAAACACATCCCATGCACAACTCCACCGGGGAAGGTGCCAGAAAGGAGTTCTTTTGTTAGTTCCTACACTGCCCCGGAAGCCAGCTGAAAGACACCATAAAAGTGGTTCTACTTGCTTTCTGGGCTGAGATGGGGAATCGCTAACCTTCGTAGTAGATTGGTGAGAAAGTGTTCCAAACACACCCGATACAGAACTCTATTGTTGAAGGTGCCAGAAAGGAGTTCTCTTGGAAGTTCTTACACTGCCCCGGTAGCCAGCTTAAAGACACCACAAAAGTTGTTCTACCTGCTTTCTGGGCTGAGATGGGGAATCGCTGACTTTTGGAGTCGGCTGGTTAGAAATTGTTCCAAACACACCCCATGCACAACTCCACCGGGGAAGGTGCCAGAAAGGAGTTCTGTTGGTAGTTCCTACACTGCCCCGGTAGCCAGCTGAAAGATACCACAAAAGTTGTTCTACTTGCTTTCTGGGCTGAGATGGGGAATTGCTGACTTTTGGAGTCGGCTGGTGAAAAAATGTTGCAAACACACCCCTTGCACAACTCCACCGGGGAAGGTGCCAGAAAGGAGTTTTTTTGTTAGTTCCTACACTGCCCCGGTAGCCAGCTGAAAGACACCACAAAAGTTGTTCTACTTGCTTTCTGGGCTGAATTGGGAATCACTGACTTTTGGACTCGGCAGGTTAGAAATTGTTCCAAACACACCCCATGCACAACTCCACCGGGGAAGGTGTTAGAAAGGAGTTCTGTTGGTAGTTCTTCCACTGCCCCGGTAGCCAGCTGAAAGACACCACAAAAGTTGTTCTACCTGCTTTCTGGGCTGAGATGGGGAATCGCTGACTTTTGGAGTCGGCTGGTGACAAAATGTTCGAAACACATCCCATGCACAACTCCACCGGGGAAGGTGCCAGAAAGGAGTTCTTTTGTTAGTTCCTACACTGCCCCGGAAGCCAGCTGAAAGACACCATAAAAGTGGTTCTACTTGCTTTCTGGGCTGAGATGGGGAATCGCTAACCTTCGTAGTAGATTGGTGAGAAAGTGTTCCAAACACACCCCATGCAGAACTCTATTGGTGAAGGTGCCAGAAAGGAGTTCTCTTGGAAGTTCTTACACTGCCCCGGTAGCCAGCTTAAAGACACCACAAAAGTTGTTCTACCTGCTTTCTGGGCTGAGATGGGGAATCGCTGACTTTTGGAGTCGGCTGGTTAGAAATTGTTCCAAACACACCCCATGCACAACTCCACCGGGGAAGGTGCCAGAAAGGAGTTCTGTTGGTAGTTCCTACACTGCCCCGGTAGCCAGCTGAAAGATACCACAAAAGTTGTTCTACTTGCTTTCTGGGCTGAGATGGGGAATTGCTGACTTTTGGAGTCGGCTGGTGAAAAAATGTTGCAAACACACCCCTTGCACAACTCCACCGGGGAAGGTGCCAGAAAGGAGTTTTTTTGTTAGTTCCTACACTGCCCCAGTAGCCAGCTGAAAGACACCACAAAAGTTGTTCTACTTGCTTTCTGGGCTGAATTGGGAATCACTGACTTTTGGACTCGGCAGGTTAGAAATTGTTCCAAACACACCCCATGCACAACTCCACCGGGGAAGGTGCCAGAAAGGAGTTCTGTTGGTAGTTCCTACACTGCCCCGGTAGCCAGCTGAAAGACACCACAAAAGTTGTTCTACCTGCTTTCTGGGCTGAGATGGGGAATCGCTGACTTTTGGAGTCGGCTGGTGACAAAATGTTCGAAACACATCCCATGCACAACTCCACCGGGGAAGGTGCCAGAAAGGAGTTCTTTTGTTAGTTCCTACACTGCCCCGGAAGCCAGCTGAAAGACACCATAAAAGTGGTTCTACTTGCTTTCTGGGCTGAGATGGGGAATCGCTAACCTTCGTAGTAGATTGGTGAGAAAGTGTTCCAAACACACCCCATGCAGAACTCTATTGGTGAAGGTGCCAGAAAGGAGTTCTCTTGGAAGTTCTTACACTGCCCCGGTAGCCAGCTTAAAGACACCACAAAAGTTGTTCTACCTGCTTTCTGGGCTGAGATGGGGAATCGCTGACTTTTGGAGTCGGCTGGTTAGAAATTGTTCCAAACACACCCCATGCACAACTCCACCGGGGAAGGTGCCAGAAAGGAGTTCTGTTGGTAGTTCCTACACTGCCCCGGTAGCCAGCTGAAAGATACCACAAAAGTTGTTCTACTTGCTTTCTGGGCTGAGATGGGGAATTGCTGACTTTTGGAGTCGGCTGGTGAAAAAATGTTGCAAACACACCCCTTGCACAACTCCACCGGGGAAGGTGCCAGAAAGGAGTTCTGTTGGTAGTTCTTCCACTGCCCCGGTAGCCAGCTGAAAGACACCACAAAAGTGGTTCTCCCTGCTTTCTGGGCTGAGATTGGGAATAGCTGAGTTTTGGAGTCGGCTGGTGACAAAATGTTCCAAACACAGCCCATGCAGAACTCCCCAGGGAAGGTGCCAGAAAGGAGTTCTGTTGGTAGTTCTTCCACTGCCCCGATAGCCAGCTGAAAGACACCACAAAAGTTGTTCTCCCTGCTTTCCTGGCTGAGATGGGAAATCGCTAACCTTCGTAGTAGATTGGTGAGAAAGTGTTCCAAACACACCCGATACAGAACTCTATTGGTGAAGGTGCCAGAAAGGAGTTCTGTTGGTAGTTCTTCCACTGCCCCGGTAGCCAGCTAAAAGACACCACAAAAGTTGTTCTACTTGCTTTCTGGGCTGAGATGGGGAATCGCTGACTTTTGGACTCGGCTGGTTAGAAATTGTTCCAAACACAACCCATACACAACTCAACCGGGGAAGGTGTTAGAAAGGAGTTCTGTTGGTAGTTCTTCCACTGCCCCGGTAGCCAGCTGAAAGACACCACAAAAGTTGTTCTACCTGCTTTCTGGGCTGAGATGGGGAATCGCTGACTTTTGGAGTCGGCTGGTGACAAAATGTTCGAAACACACCCCATGCACAACTCCACCGGGGAAGGTGTTAGAAAGGAGTTCTGTTGGTAGTTCTTCCACTGCCCCGGAAGCCAGCTGAAAGACACCACAAAAGTGGTTCTACTTGCTTTCTGGGCTGAGATGGGGAATCGCTGACTTTTGGACTCAGCTGGTTAGAAATTGTTCCAAACACACCCCATGCACAACTCCCCGGGGAAGGTGCCAGAAAGGAGTTCTGTTGGTAGTTCTTCCACTGCCCCGGTAGCCAGCTGAAAGACACCACAAAAGTTGTTCTACCTGCTTTCTGGGCTGAGATGGGGAATCGCTGACTTTTGGAGTCGGCTGGTGACAAAATGTTCGAAACACATCCCATGCACAACTCCACCGGGGAAGGTGCCAGAAAGGAGTTCTGTTGGTAGTTCCTACACTGCCCCGGTAGCCAGCTGAAAGATACCACAAAAGTTGTTCTACTTGCTTTCTGGGCTGAGATGGGGAATTGCTGACTTTTGGAGTCGGCTGGTGAAAAAATGTTGCAAACACACCCCTTGCACAACTCCACCGGGGAAGGTGCCAGAAAGGAGTTTTTTTGTTAGTTCCTACACTGCCCCAGTAGCCAGCTGAAAGACACCACAAAAGTTGTTCTACTTGCTTTCTGGGCTGAATTGGGAATCACTGACTTTTGGACTCGGCAGGTTAGAAATTGTTCCAAACACACCCCATGCACAACTCCACCGGGGAAGGTGTTAGAAAGGAGTTCTGTTGGTAGTTCTTCCACTGCCCCGGTAGCCAGCTGAAAGACACCACAAAAGTGGTTCTCCCTGCTTTCTGGGCTGAGATTGGGAATAGCTGAGTTTTGGAGTCGGCTGGTGACAAAATGTTCCAAACACAGCCCATGCAGAACTCCCCGGGGAAGGTGCCAGAAAGGAGTTCTGTTGGTAGTTCTTCCACTGCCCCGGTAGCCAGCTGAAAGACACCACAAAAGTTGTTCTCCCTGCTTTCTGGGCTGAGATGGGAAATCGCTAACCTTCGTAGTAGATTGGTGAGAAAGTGTTCCAAACACACCCGATACAGAACTCTATTGGTGAAGGTGCCAGAAAGGAGTTCTCTTGGAAGTTCTTACACTGCCCCGGTAGCCAGCTAAAAGACACCACAAAAGTTGTTCTACTTGCTTTCTGGGCTGAGATGGGGAATCGCTGACTTTTGGACTCGGCTGGTTAGAAATTGTTCCAAACACAACCCATACACAACTCAACCGGGGAAGGTGTTAGAAAGGAGTTCTGTTGGTAGTTCTTCCACTGCCCCGGTAGCCAGCTGAAAGACACCACAAAAGTTGTTCTACCTGCTTTCTGGGCTGAGATGGGGAATCGCTGACTTTTGGAGTCGGCTGGTTAGAAATTGTTCCAAACACACCCCATGCACAACTCCACCGGGGAAGGTGCCAGAAAGGAGTTCTGTTGGTAGTTCCTACACTGCCCCGGTAGCCAGCTGAAAGATACCACAAAAGTTGTTCTACTTGCTTTCTGGGCTGAGATGGGGAATTGCTGACTTTTGGAGTCGGCTGGTGAAAAAATGTTGCAAACACACCCCTTGCACAACTCCACCGGGGAAGGTGCCAGAAAGGAGTTTTTTTGTTAGTTCCTACACTGCCCCGGTAGCCAGCTGAAAGACACCACAAAAGTTGTTCTACTTGCTTTCTGGGCTGAATTGGGAATCACTGACTTTTGGACTCGGCAGGTTAGAAATTGTTCCAAACACACCCCATGCACAACTCCACCGGGGAAGGTGTTAGAAAGGAGTTCTGTTGGTAGTTCTTCCACTGCCCCGGTAGCCAGCTGAAAGACACCACAAAAGTTGTTCTACCTGCTTTCTGGGCTGAGATGGGGAATCGCTGACTTTTGGAGTCGGCTGGTGACAAAATGTTCGAAACACATCCCATGCACAACTCCACCGGGGAAGGTGCCAGAAAGGAGTTCTGTTGGTAGTTCCTACACTGCCCCGGTAGCCAGCTGAAAGATACCACAAAAGTTGTTCTACTTGCTTTCTGGGCTGAGATGGGGAATTGCTGACTTTTGGAGTCGGCTGGTGAAAAAATGTTGCAAACACACCCCTTGCACAACTCCACCGGGGAAGGTGCCAGAAAGGAGTTTTTTTGTTAGTTCCTACACTGCCCCAGTAGCCAGCTGAAAGACACCACAAAAGTTGTTCTACTTGCTTTCTGGGCTGAATTGGGAATCACTGACTTTTGGACTCGGCAGGTTAGAAATTGTTCCAAACACACCCCATGCACAACTCCACCGGGGAAGGTGTTAGAAAGGAGTTCTGTTGGTAGTTCTTCCACTGCCCCGGTAGCCAGCTGAAAGACACCACAAAAGTGGTTCTCCCTGCTTTCTGGGCTGAGATTGGGAATAGCTGAGTTTTGGAGTCGGCTGGTGACAAAATGTTCCAAACACAGCCCATGCAGAACTCCCCGGGGAAGGTGCCAGAAAGGAGTTCTGTTGGTAGTTCTTCCACTGCCCCGGTAGCCAGCTGAAAGACACCACAAAAGTTGTTCTACCTGCTTTCTGGGCTGAGATGGGGAATCGCTGACTTTTGGAGTCGGCTGGTGACAAAATGTTCGAAACACATCCCATGCACAACTCCACCGGGGAAGGTGCCAGAAAGGAGTTCTTTTGTTAGTTCCTACACTGCCCCGGAAGCCAGCTGAAAGACACCATAAAAGTGGTTCTACTTGCTTTCTGGGCTGAGATGGGGAATCGCTAACCTTCGTAGTAGATTGGTGAGAAAGTGTTCCAAACACACCCGATACAGAACTCTATTGGTGAAGGTGCCAGAAAGGAGTTCTCTTGGAAGTTCTTACACTGCCCCGGTAGCCAGCTAAAAGACACCACAAAAGTTGTTCTCCCTGCTTTCTGGGCTGAGATGGGAAATCGCTAACCTTCGTAGTAGATTGGTGAGAAAGTGTTCCAAACACACCCGATACAGAACTCTATTGGTGAAGGTGCCAGAAAGGAGTTCTGTTGGTAGTTCTTCCACTGCCCCGGTAGCCAGCTAAAAGACACCACAAAAGTTGTTCTACTTGCTTTCTGGGCTGAGATGGGGAATCGCTGACTTTTGGACTCGGCTGGTTAGAAATTGTTCCAAACACAACCCATACACAACTCAACCGGGGAAGGTGTTAGAAAGGAGTTCTGTTGGTAGTTCTTCCACTGCCCCGGTAGCCAGCTGAAAGACACCACAAAAGTTGTTCTACCTGCTTTCTGGGCTGAGATGGGGAATCGCTGACTTTTGGAGTCGGCTGGTGACAAAATGTTCGAAACACATCCCATGCACAACTCCACCGGGGAAGGTGCCAGAAAGGAGTTCTTTTGTTAGTTCCTACACTGCCCCGGAAGCCAGCTGAAAGACACCATAAAAGTGGTTCTACTTGCTTTCTGGGCTGAGATGGGGAATCGCTAACCTTCGTAGTAGATTGGTGAGAAAGTGTTCCAAACACACCCGATACAGAACTCTATTGTTGAAGGTGCCAGAAAGGAGTTCTCTTGGAAGTTCTTACACTGCCCCGGTAGCCAGCTTAAAGACACCACAAAAGTTGTTCTACCTGCTTTCTGGGCTGAGATGGGGAATCGCTGACTTTTGGAGTCGGCTGGTTAGAAATTGTTCCAAACACACCCCATGCACAACTCCACCGGGGAAGGTGCCAGAAAGGAGTTCTGTTGGTAGTTCCTACACTGCCCCGGTAGCCAGCTGAAAGATACCACAAAAGTTGTTCTACTTGCTTTCTGGGCTGAGATGGGGAATTGCTGACTTTTGGAGTCGGCTGGTGAAAAAATGTTGCAAACACACCCCTTGCACAACTCCACCGGGGAAGGTGCCAGAAAGGAGTTTTTTTGTTAGTTCCTACACTGCCCCGGTAGCCAGCTGAAAGACACCACAAAAGTTGTTCTACTTGCTTTCTGGGCTGAATTGGGAATCACTGACTTTTGGACTCGGCAGGTTAGAAATTGTTCCAAACACACCCCATGCACAACTCCACCGGGGAAGGTGTTAGAAAGGAGTTCTGTTGGTAGTTCTTCCACTGCCCCGGTAGCCAGCTGAAAGACACCACAAAAGTTGTTCTACCTGCTTTCTGGGCTGAGATGGGGAATCGCTGACTTTTGGAGTCGGCTGGTGACAAAATGTTCGAAACACATCCCATGCACAACTCCACCGGGGAAGGTGCCAGAAAGGAGTTCTTTTGTTAGTTCCTACACTGCCCCGGAAGCCAGCTGAAAGACACCATAAAAGTGGTTCTACTTGCTTTCTGGGCTGAGATGGGGAATCGCTAACCTTCGTAGTAGATTGGTGAGAAAGTGTTCCAAACACACCCCATGCAGAACTCTATTGGTGAAGGTGCCAGAAAGGAGTTCTCTTGGAAGTTCTTACACTGCCCCGGTAGCCAGCTTAAAGACACCACAAAAGTTGTTCTACCTGCTTTCTGGGCTGAGATGGGGAATCGCTGACTTTTGGAGTCGGCTGGTTAGAAATTGTTCCAAACACACCCCATGCACAACTCCACCGGGGAAGGTGCCAGAAAGGAGTTCTGTTGGTAGTTCCTACACTGCCCCGGTAGCCAGCTGAAAGATACCACAAAAGTTGTTCTACTTGCTTTCTGGGCTGAGATGGGGAATTGCTGACTTTTGGAGTCGGCTGGTGAAAAAATGTTGCAAACACACCCCTTGCACAACTCCACCGGGGAAGGTGCCAGAAAGGAGTTTTTTTGTTAGTTCCTACACTGCCCCAGTAGCCAGCTGAAAGACACCACAAAAGTTGTTCTACTTGCTTTCTGGGCTGAATTGGGAATCACTGACTTTTGGACTCGGCAGGTTAGAAATTGTTCCAAACACACCCCATGCACAACTCCACCGGGGAAGGTGCCAGAAAGGAGTTCTGTTGGTAGTTCCTACACTGCCCCGGTAGCCAGCTGAAAGACACCACAAAAGTTGTTCTACCTGCTTTCTGGGCTGAGATGGGGAATCGCTGACTTTTGGAGTCGGCTGGTGACAAAATGTTCGAAACACATCCCATGCACAACTCCACCGGGGAAGGTGCCAGAAAGGAGTTCTTTTGTTAGTTCCTACACTGCCCCGGAAGCCAGCTGAAAGACACCATAAAAGTGGTTCTACTTGCTTTCTGGGCTGAGATGGGGAATCGCTAACCTTCGTAGTAGATTGGTGAGAAAGTGTTCCAAACACACCCCATGCAGAACTCTATTGGTGAAGGTGCCAGAAAGGAGTTCTCTTGGAAGTTCTTACACTGCCCCGGTAGCCAGCTTAAAGACACCACAAAAGTTGTTCTACCTGCTTTCTGGGCTGAGATGGGGAATCGCTGACTTTTGGAGTCGGCTGGTTAGAAATTGTTCCAAACACACCCCATGCACAACTCCACCGGGGAAGGTGCCAGAAAGGAGTTCTGTTGGTAGTTCCTACACTGCCCCGGTAGCCAGCTGAAAGATACCACAAAAGTTGTTCTACTTGCTTTCTGGGCTGAGATGGGGAATTGCTGACTTTTGGAGTCGGCTGGTGAAAAAATGTTGCAAACACACCCCTTGCACAACTCCACCGGGGAAGGTGCCAGAAAGGAGTTCTGTTGGTAGTTCTTCCACTGCCCCGGTAGCCAGCTGAAAGACACCACAAAAGTGGTTCTCCCTGCTTTCTGGGCTGAGATTGGGAATAGCTGAGTTTTGGAGTCGGCTGGTGACAAAATGTTCCAAACACAGCCCATGCAGAACTCCCCAGGGAAGGTGCCAGAAAGGAGTTCTGTTGGTAGTTCTTCCACTGCCCCGATAGCCAGCTGAAAGACACCACAAAAGTTGTTCTCCCTGCTTTCCTGGCTGAGATGGGAAATCGCTAACCTTCGTAGTAGATTGGTGAGAAAGTGTTCCAAACACACCCGATACAGAACTCTATTGGTGAAGGTGCCAGAAAGGAGTTCTGTTGGTAGTTCTTCCACTGCCCCGGTAGCCAGCTAAAAGACACCACAAAAGTTGTTCTACTTGCTTTCTGGGCTGAGATGGGGAATCGCTGACTTTTGGACTCGGCTGGTTAGAAATTGTTCCAAACACAACCCATACACAACTCAACCGGGGAAGGTGTTAGAAAGGAGTTCTGTTGGTAGTTCTTCCACTGCCCCGGTAGCCAGCTGAAAGACACCACAAAAGTTGTTCTACCTGCTTTCTGGGCTGAGATGGGGAATCGCTGACTTTTGGAGTCGGCTGGTGACAAAATGTTCGAAACACACCCCATGCACAACTCCACCGGGGAAGGTGTTAGAAAGGAGTTCTGTTGGTAGTTCTTCCACTGCCCCGGAAGCCAGCTGAAAGACACCACAAAAGTGGTTCTACTTGCTTTCTGGGCTGAGATGGGGAATCGCTGACTTTTGGACTCAGCTGGTTAGAAATTGTTCCAAACACACCCCATGCACAACTCCCCGGGGAAGGTGCCAGAAAGGAGTTCTGTTGGTAGTTCTTCCACTGCCCCGGTAGCCAGCTGAAAGACACCACAAAAGTTGTTCTCCCTGCTTTCTGGGCTGAGATGGGAAATCGCTAACCTTCGTAGTAGATTGGTGAGAAAGTGTTCCAAACACACCCGATACAGAACTCTATTGGTGAAGGTGCCAGAAAGGAGTTCTGTTGGTAGTTCTTCCACTGCCCCGGTAGCCAGCTAAAAGACACCACAAAAGTTGTTCTACTTGCTTTCTGGGCTGAGATGGGGAATCGCTGACTTTTGGACTCGGCTGGTTAGAAATTGTTCCAAACACAACCCATACACAACTCAACCGGGGAAGGTGTTAGAAAGGAGTTCTGTTGGTAGTTCTTCCACTGCCCCGGTAGCCAGCTGAAAGACACCACAAAAGTTGTTCTACCTGCTTTCTGGGCTGAGATGGGGAATCGCTGACTTTTGGAGTCGGCTGGTGACAAAATGTTCGAAACACATCCCATGCACAACTCCACCGGGGAAGGTGCCAGAAAGGAGTTCTTTTGTTAGTTCCTACACTGCCCCGGAAGCCAGCTGAAAGACACCATAAAAGTGGTTCTACTTGCTTTCTGGGCTGAGATGGGGAATCGCTAACCTTCGTAGTAGATTGGTGAGAAAGTGTTCCAAACACACCCGATACAGAACTCTATTGGTGAAGGTGCCAGAAAGGAGTTCTCTTGGAAGTTCTTACACTGCCCCGGTAGCCAGCTTAAAGACACCACAAAAGTTGTTCTACCTGCTTTCTGGGCTGAGATGGGGAATCGCTGACTTTTGGAGTCGGCTGGTTAGAAATTGTTCCAAACACACCCCATGCACAACTCCACCGGGGAAGGTGCCAGAAAGGAGTTCTGTTGGTAGTTCCTACACTGCCCCGGTAGCCAGCTGAAAGATACCACAAAAGTTGTTCTACTTGCTTTCTGGGCTGAGATGGGGAATTGCTGACTCTTGGAGTCGGCTGGTGAAAAAATGTTGCAAACACACCCCTTGCACAACTCCACCAGGGAAGGTGCCAGAAAGGAGTTTTTTTGTTAGTTCCTACACTGCCCCGGTAGCCAGCTGAAAGACACCACAAAAGTTGTTCTACTTGCTTTCTGGGCTGAATTGGGAATCACTGACTTTTGGACTCGGCAGGTTAGAAATTGTTCCAAACACACCCCATGCACAACTCCACCGGGGAAGGTGTTAGAAAGGAGTTCTGTTGGTAGTTCTTCCACTGCCCCGGTAGCCAGCTGAAAGACACCACAAAAGTGGTTCTCCCTGCTTTCTGGGCTGAGATTGGGAATAGCTGACTTTTGGAGTCGGCTGGTGACAAAATGTTCCAAACACAGCCCATGCAGAACTCCACCGGGAAAGGTGCCAGAAAGGAGTTCTGTTGCTTGTTCTTACACTGCCCCGGTAGCCAGCTGAAAGACACCACAAAAGTGGTTCTACCTGCTTTTTGCCTGAGATGGGGAATTGCTGAATTTTGGACTCGGCTGGTGACAAAATGTTCCAAACACAGACCATGCACAACTCCCCCGGGGAAGGTGCCAGAAAGGAGTTCTTTTGGTAGTTCTTACACTGCCCCGGTAGCCAGCTGAAATACACCACAAAAGTGGTTCTACTTGCTTTTTGGGCTGAGATGGGGAATCGCTGACTTTTGGACTCGGCTGGTTAGAAATTGTTCCAAACACAACCCATGCACAACTCCACCGGGGAAGGTGCCAGAAAGGAGTTCTGTTGGTAGTTCTTACACGGCCCCGGTAGCCAGCTGAAAGACACCACAAAAGTTGTTCTACCTGCTTTCTGGGCTGAGATGGGGAATCGCTGACTTTTGGAGTCGGCTGGTGACAAAATGTTCCAAAGACACCCCATGCACAACTCCCCCGGGGAAGGTGCCAGAAAGGAGTTCTGTTAATAGTTCTTACACTGCCCCGGAAGCCAGCTGAAAGACACCACAAAAGTTGTTCTACCTGCTTTCTGAGCTGAGATGGGGAATCGATGACTTTTGAAGTAGACGGATGATAAAGTGTTGCAAACACACCCCATGCACAGCTCCACCGGGGAAGGTGCCAGAAAGGAGTTCTGTTGGTAGTTCTTACACTGCCCCGGAAGCCTGCTGAAAGACACCACAAAAGTTGTTCTACCTGCTTTCTGGGCTGAGATGGGGAATCGCTGACTTTTGGACTCGGCTGGTGACAAAATGTTCCAAACACACCCCATGCAGAACTCTATTGGTGAAGGTGCCAGAAAGGAGTTCTCTTGGAAGTTCTTACACTGCCCCGGTAGCCAGCTTAAAGACACCACAAAAGTTGTTCTACCTGCTTTCTGGGCTGAGATGGGGAATCGCTGACTTTTGGAGTCGGCTGGTTAGAAATTGTTCCAAACACACCCCATGCACAACTCCACCGGGGAAGGTGCCAGAAAGGAGTTCTGTTGGTAGTTCCTACACTGCCCCGGTAGCCAGCTGAAAGATACCACAAAAGTTGTTCTACTTGCTTTCTGGGCTGAGATGGGGAATTGCTGACTTTTGGAGTCGGCTGGTGAAAAAATGTTGCAAACACACCCCTTGCACAACTCCACCGGGGAAGGTGCCAGAAAGGAGTTCTGTTGGTAGTTCCTACACTGCCCCAGTAGCCAGCTGAAAGACACCACAAAAGTTGTTCTACTTGCTTTCTGGGCTGAATTGGGAATCACTGACTTTTGGACTCGGCAGGTTAGAAATTGTTCCAAACACAACCCATACACAACTCAACCGGGGAAGGTGTTAGAAAGGAGTTCTGTTGGTAGTTCTTCCACTGCCCCGGTAGCCAGCTGAAAGACACCACAAAAGTTGTTCTACCTGCTTTCTGGGCTGAGATGGGGAATCGCTGACTTTTGGAGTCGGCTGGTGACAAAATGTTCGAAACACATCCCATGCACAACTCCACCGGGGAAGGTGCCAGAAAGGAGTTCTTTTGTTAGTTCCTACACTGCCCCGGAAGCCAGCTGAAAGACACCATAAAAGTGGTTCTACTTGCTTTCTGGGCTGAGATGGGGAATCGCTAACCTTCGTAGTAGATTGGTGAGAAAGTGTTCCAAACACACCCGATACAGAACTCTATTGGTGAAGGTGCCAGAAAGGAGTTCTCTTGGAAGTTCTTACACTGCCCCGGTAGCCAGCTTAAAGACACCACAAAAGTTGTTCTACCTGCTTTCTGGGCTGAGATGGGGAATCGCTGACTTTTGGAGTCGGCTGGTTAGAAATTGTTCCAAACACACCCCATGCACAACTCCACCGGGGAAGGTGCCAGAAAGGAGTTCTGTTGGTAGTTCCTACACTGCCCCGGTAGCCAGATGAAAGATACCACAAAAGTTGTTCTACTTGCTTTCTGGGCTGAGATGGGGAATTGCTGACTTTTGGAGTCGGCTGGTGAAAAAATGTTGCAAACACACCCCTTGCACAACTCCACCGGGGAAGGTGCCAGAAAGGAGTTCTTTTGTTAGTTCCTACACTGCCCTGGAAGCCAGCTGAAAGACACCACAAAAGTGGTTCTACTTGCTTTCTGGGCTGAGATGGGGAATATCTGAGTTTTGGACTCGGCTGGTGACAAAATGTTCCAAACACAGCCCATGCACAACTCCCCCGGGGAAGGTGCCAGAAAGGAGTTCTGTTGGTAGTTCTTACACTGCCCCGGTAGCCAGCTGAAATACACCACAAAAGTGGTTCTCCCTGCTTGCTGGGCTGAGATGGGGAATCGCTGACTTTTGGACTCGGCTGGTTAGAAATTGTTCCAAAAACACTACATGCACAACTCCCTCGGGGAAGGTGTCAGAAAGGAATTCCGTTGCTTGTTCTTCCACTGCCCCGGAAGCCAGCTAAAAGACACCACAAAAGTTGTTCTACCTGCTTTCTGGGCTGAGACGGGGAATTGCTGACTTTTGGAGTCGGCTGGTGAAAAAATGTTGCAAACACACCCCTTGCACAACTCCACCGGGGAAGGTGCCAGAAAGGAGTTCTGTTGGTAGTTCCTACACTGCCCCGGTAGCCAGCTGAAAGACACCACAAAAGTTGTTCTACCTGCTTTCTGGGCTGAGATGGGGAATCGCTGACTTTTGGACTCGGCTGGTGACAAAATGTTCCAAACACACCCCATGCAGAACTCTATTGGTGAAGGTGCCAGAAAGGAGTTCTCTTGGAAGTTCTTACACTGCCCCGGTAGCCAGCTTAAAGACACCACAAAAGTTGTTCTACCTGCTTTCTGGGCTGAGATGGGGAATCGCTGACTTTTGGAGTCGGCTGGTTAGAAATTGTTCCAAACACACCCCATGCACAACTCCACCGGGGAAGGTGCCAGAAAGGAGTTCTGTTGGTAGTTCCTACACTGCCCCGGTAGCCAGCTGAAAGATACCACAAAAGTTGTTCTACTTGCTTTCTGGGCTGAGATGGGGAATTGCTGACTTTTGGAGTCGGCTGGTGAAAAAATGTTGCAAACACACCCCTTGCACAACTCCACCGGGGAAGGTGCCAGAAAGGAGTTCTGTTGGTAGTTCCTACACTGCCCCAGTAGCCAGCTGAAAGACACCACAAAAGTTGTTCTACTTGCTTTCTGGGCTGAATTGGGAATCACTGACTTTTGGACTCGGCAGGTTAGAAATTGTTCCAAACACAACCCATACACAACTCAACCGGGGAAGGTGTTAGAAAGGAGTTCTGTTGGTAGTTCTTCCACTGCCCCGGTAGCCAGCTGAAAGACACCACAAAAGTTGTTCTACCTGCTTTCTGGGCTGAGATGGGGAATCGCTGACTTTTGGAGTCGGCTGGTGACAAAATGTTCGAAACACATCCCATGCACAACTCCACCGGGGAAGGTGCCAGAAAGGAGTTCTTTTGTTAGTTCCTACACTGCCCCGGAAGCCAGCTGAAAGACACCATAAAAGTGGTTCTACTTGCTTTCTGGGCTGAGATGGGGAATCGCTAACCTTCGTAGTAGATTGGTGAGAAAGTGTTCCAAACACACCCGATACAGAACTCTATTGGTGAAGGTGCCAGAAAGGAGTTCTCTTGGAAGTTCTTACACTGCCCCGGTAGCCAGCTTAAAGACACCACAAAAGTTGTTCTACCTGCTTTCTGGGCTGAGATGGGGAATCGCTGACTTTTGGAGTCGGCTGGTTAGAAATTGTTCCAAACACACCCCATGCACAACTCCACCGGGGAAGGTGCCAGAAAGGAGTTCTGTTGGTAGTTCCTACACTGCCCCGGTAGCCAGATGAAAGATACCACAAAAGTTGTTCTACCTGCTTTCTGGGCTGAGATGGGGAATCGCTGACTTTTGGACTCGGCTGGTTAGAAATTGTTCCAAACACACCCCTTGCACAACTCCACCGGGGAAGGTGCCAGAAAGGAGTTCTTTTGTTAGTTCCTACACTGCCCTGGAAGCCAGCTGAAAGACACCACAAAAGTGGTTCTACTTGCTTTCTGGGCTGAGATGGGGAATATCTGAGTTTTGGACTCGGCTGGTGACAAAATGTTCCAAACACAGCCCATGCACAACTCCCCCGGGGAAGGTGCCAGAAAGGAGTTCTGTTGGTAGTTCTTACACTGCCCCGGTAGCCAGCTGAAATACACCACAAAAGTGGTTCTCCCTGCTTGCTGGGCTGAGATGGGGAATCGCTGACTTTTGGACTCGGCTGGTTAGAAATTGTTCCAAAAACACTACATGCACAACTCCCTCGGGGAAGGTGTCAGAAAGGAATTCCGTTGCTTGTTCTTCCACTGCCCCGGAAGCCAGCTAAAAGACACCACAAAAGTTGTTCTACCTGCTTTCTGGGCTGAGACGGGGAATTGCTGACTTTTGGAGTCGGCTGGTGAAAAAATGTTGCAAACACACCCCTTGCACAACTCCACCGGGGAAGGTGCCAGAAAGGAGTTCTGTTGGTAGTTCCTACACTGCCCCGGTAGCCAGCTGAAAGACACCACAAAAGTTGTTCTACCTGCTTTCTGGGCTGAGATGGGGAATCGCTGACTTTTGGACTCGGCTGGTTAGAAATTGTTCCAAACACAACCCATGCACAACTCCACCGGGGAAGGTGCCAGAAAGGAGTTCTGTTGGTAGTTCTTACACGGCCCCGGTAGCCAGCTGAAAGACACCACAAAAGTTGTTCTACCTGCTTTCTGGGCTGAGATGGGGAATCGCTGACTTTTGGAGTCGGCTGGTGACAAAATGTTCCAAACACACCCCATGCAGAACTCCCCCGGGGAAGGTGCCAGAAAGGAGTTCTTTTGTTAGTTCCTACACTGCCCCGGTAGCCAGCTGAAAGACACCACAAAAGTTGTTCTACCTGCTTTCTGGGCTGAGATGGGGAATCGCTGACTTTTGGAGTCGGCTGGTTAGAAATTGTTCCAAACACACCCCATGCACAACTCCACCGGGGAAGGTGCCAGAAAGGAGTTCTGTTGGTAGTTCCTACACTGCCCCGGTAGCCAGCTGAAAGATACCACAAAAGTTGTTCTACTTGCTTTCTGGGCTGAGATGGGGAATTGCTGACTTTTGGAGTCGGCTGGTGAAAAAATGTTGCAAACACACCCCTTGCACAACTCCACCGGGGAAGGTGCCAGAAAGGAGTTTTTTTGTTAGTTCCTACACTGCCCCGGTAGCCAGCTGAAAGACACCACAAAAGTTGTTCTACTTGCTTTCTGGGCTGAATTGGGAATCACTGACTTTTGGACTCGGCAGGTTAGAAATTGTTCCAAACACACCCCATGCACAACTCCACCGGGGAAGGTGTTAGAAAGGAGTTCTGTTGGTAGTTCTTCCACTGCCCCGGTAGCCAGCTGAAAGACACCACAAAAGTTGTTCTACCTGCTTTCTGGGCTGAGATGGGGAATCGCTGACTTTTGGAGTCGGCTGGTGACAAAATGTTCGAAACACATCCCATGCACAACTCCACCGGGGAAGGTGCCAGAAAGGAGTTCTTTTGTTAGTTCCTACACTGCCCCGGAAGCCAGCTGAAAGACACCATAAAAGTGGTTCTACTTGCTTTCTGGGCTGAGATGGGGAATCGCTAACCTTCGTAGTAGATTGGTGAGAAAGTGTTCCAAACACACCCCATGCAGAACTCTATTGGTGAAGGTGCCAGAAAGGAGTTCTCTTGGAAGTTCTTACACTGCCCCGGTAGCCAGCTTAAAGACACCACAAAAGTTGTTCTACCTGCTTTCTGGGCTGAGATGGGGAATCGCTGACTTTTGGAGTCGGCTGGTTAGAAATTGTTCCAAACACACCCCTTGCACAACTCCACCGGGGAAGGTGCCAGAAAGGAGTTTTTTTGTTAGTTCCTACACTGCCCCAGTAGCCAGCTGAAAGACACCACAAAAGTTGTTCTACTTGCTTTCTGGGCTGAATTGGGAATCACTGACTTTTGGACTCGGCAGGTTAGAAATTGTTCCAAACACACCCCATGCACAACTCCACCGGGGAAGGTGTTAGAAAGGAGTTCTGTTGGTAGTTCTTCCACTGCCCCGGTAGCCAGCTGAAAGACACCACAAAAGTGGTTCTCCCTGCTTTCTGGGCTGAGATGGGGAATCGCTGACTTTTGGAGTCGGCTGGTGACAAAATGTTCCAAACACAGCCCATGCAGAACTCCCCGGGGAAGGTGCCAGAAAGGAGTTCTGTTGGTAGTTCTTCCACTGCCCCGGTAGCCAGCTGAAAGACACCACAAAAGTTGTTCTCCCTGCTTTCTGGGCTGAGATGGGAAATCGCTAACCTTCGTAGTAGATTGGTGAGAAAGTGTTCCAAACACACCCGATACAGAACTCTATTGGTGAAGGTGCCAGAAAGGAGTTCTCTTGGAAGTTCTTACACTGCCCCGGTAGCCAGCTAAAAGACACCACAAAAGTTGTTCTACTTGCTTTCTGGGCTGAGATGGGGAATCACTGACTTTTGGACTCGGCAGGTTAGAAATTGTTCCAAACACACCCCATGCACAACTCCACCGGGGAAGGTGTTAGAAAGGAGTTCTGTTGGTAGTTCTTCCACTGCCCCGGTAGCCAGCTGAAAGACACCACAAAAGTTGTTCTACCTGCTTTCTGGGCTGAGATGGGGAATCGCTGACTTTTGGAGTCGGCTGGTGACAAAATGTTCGAAACACATCCCATGCACAACTCCACCGGGGAAGGTGCCAGAAAGGAGTTCTTTTGTTAGTTCCTACACTGCCCCGGAAGCCAGCTGAAAGACACCATAAAAGTGGTTCTACTTGCTTTCTGGGCTGAGATGGGGAATCGCTAACCTTCGTAGTAGATTGGTGAGAAAGTGTTCCAAACACACCCCATGCAGAACTCTATTGGTGAAGGTGCCAGAAAGGAGTTCTCTTGGAAGTTCTTACACTGCCCCGGTAGCCAGCTTAAAGACACCACAAAAGTTGTTCTACCTGCTTTCTGGGCTGAGATGGGGAATCGCTGACTTTTGGAGTCGGCTGGTTAGAAATTGTTCCAAACACACCCCATGCACAACTCCACCGGGGAAGGTGCCAGAAAGGAGTTCTGTTGGTAGTTCCTACACTGCCCCGGTAGCCAGCTGAAAGATACCACAAAAGTTGTTCTACTTGCTTTCTGGGCTGAGATGGGGAATTGCTGACTTTTGGAGTCGGCTGGTGAAAAAATGTTGCAAACACACCCCTTGCACAACTCCACCGGGGAAGGTGCCAGAAAGGAGTTTTTTTGTTAGTTCCTACACTGCCCCGGTAGCCAGCTGAAAGACACCACAAAAGTTGTTCTCCCTGCTTTCTGGGCTGAATTGGGAATCACTGACTTTTGGACTCGGCAGGTTAGAAATTGTTCCAAACACACCCCATGCACAACTCCACCGGGGAAGGTGTTAGAAAGGAGTTCTGTTGGTAGTTCTTCCACTGCCCCGGTAGCCAGCTGAAAGACACCACAAAAGTGGTTCTCCCTGCTTTCTGGGCTGAGATTGGGAATAGCTGAGTTTTGGAGTCGGCTGGTGACAAAATGTTCCAAACACAGCCCATGCAGAACTCCCCGGGGAAGGTGCCAGAAAGGAGTTCTGTTGGTAGTTCTTCCACTGCCCCGGTAGCCAGCTGAAAGACACCACAAAAGTTGTTCTCCCTGCTTTCTGGGCTGAGATGGGAAATCGCTAACCTTCGTAGTAGATTGGTGAGAAAGTGTTCCAAACACACCCGATACAGAACTCTATTGGTGAAGGTGCCAGAAAGGAGTTCTCTTGGAAGTTCTTACACTGCCCCGGTAGCCAGCTAAAAGACACCACAAAAGTTGTTCTACTTGCTTTCTGGGCTGAGATGGGGAATCGCTGACTTTTGGACTCGGCTGGTTAGAAATTGTTCCAAACACAACCCATACACAACTCAACCGGGGAAGGTGTTAGAAAGGAGTTCTGTTGGTAGTTCTTCCACTGCCCCGGTAGCCAGCTGAAAGACACCACAAAAGTTGTTCTACCTGCTTTCTGGGCTGAGATGGGGAATCGCTGACTTTTGGAGTCGGCTGGTGACAAAATGTTCGAAACACATCCCATGCACAACTCCACCGGGGAAGGTGCCAGAAAGGAGTTCTTTTGTTAGTTCCTACACTGCCCCGGAAGCCAGCTGAAAGACACCATAAAAGTGGTTCTACTTGCTTTCTGGGCTGAGATGGGGAATCGCTAACCTTCGTAGTAGATTGGTGAGAAAGTGTTCCAAACACACCCGATACAGAACTCTATTGGTGAAGGTGCCAGAAAGGAGTTCTCTTGGAAGTTCTTACACTGCCCCGGTAGCCAGCTTAAAGACACCACAAAAGTTGTTCTACCTGCTTTCTGGGCTGAGATGGGGAATCGCTGACTTTTGGACTCGGCTGGTTAGAAATTGTTCCAAACACACCCCATGCACAACTCCACCGGGGAAGGTGCCAGAAAGGAGTTCTTTTGTTAGTTCCTACACTGCCCCGGAAGCCAGCTGAAAGACACCATAAAAGTGGTTCTACTTGCTTTCTGGGCTGAGATGGGGAATCGCTAACCTTCGTAGTAGATTGGTGAGAAAGTGTTCCAAACACACCCCATGCAGAACTCTATTGGTGAAGGTGCCAGAAAGGAGTTCTCTTGGAAGTTCTTACACTGCCCCGGTAGCCAGCTTAAAGACACCACAAAAGTTGTTCTACCTGCTTTCTGGGCTGAGATGGGGAATCGCTGACTTTTGGAGTCGGCTGGTTAGAAATTGTTCCAAACACACCCCATGCACAACTCCACCGGGGAAGGTGCCAGAAAGGAGTTCTGTTGGTAGTTCCTACACTGCCCCAGTAGCCAGCTGAAAGACACCACAAAAGTTGTTCTACTTGCTTTCTGGGCTGAATTGGGAATCACTGACTTTTGGACTCGGCAGGTTAGAAATTGTTCCAAACACACCCCATGCACAACTCCACCGGGGAAGGTGTTAGAAAGGAGTTCTGTTGGTAGTTCTTCCACTGCCCCGGTAGCCAGCTGAAAGACACCACAAAAGTGGTTCTCCCTGCTTTCTGGGCTGAGATGGGGAATCGCTGACTTTTGGAGTCGGCTGGTGACAAAATGTTCCAAACACAGCCCATGCAGAACTCCCCGGGGAAGGTGCCAGAAAGGAGTTCTGTTGGTAGTTCTTCCACTGCCCCGGTAGCCAGCTGAAAGACACCACAAAAGTTGTTCTCCCTGCTTTCTGGGCTGAGATGGGAAATCGCTAACCTTCGTAGTAGATTGGTGAGAAAGTGTTCCAAACACACCCGATACAGAACTCTATTGGTGAAGGTGCCAGAAAGGAGTTCTCTTGGAAGTTCTTACACTGCCCCGGTAGCCAGCTAAAAGACACCACAAAAGTTGTTCTACTTGCTTTCTGGGCTGAATTGGGAATCACTGACTTTTGGACTCGGCAGGTTAGAAATTGTTCCAAACACAACCCATACACAACTCAACCGGGGAAGGTGTTAGAAAGGAGTTCTGTTGGTAGTTCTTCCACTGCCCCGGTAGCCAGCTGAAAGACACCACAAAAGTTGTTCTCCCTGCTTTCTGGGCTGAGATGGGGAATCGCTGACTTTTGGAGTCGGCTGGTGACAAAATGTTCGAAACACATCCCATGCACAACTCCACCGGGGAAGGTGCCAGAAAGGAGTTCTTTTGTTAGTTCCTACACTGCCCCGGAAGCCAGCTGAAAGACACCATAAAAGTGGTTCTACTTGCTTTCTGGGCTGAGATGGGGAATCGCTAACCTTCGTAGTAGATTGGTGAGAAAGTGTTCCAAACACACCCGATACAGAACTCTATTGGTGAAGGTGCCAGAAAGGAGTTCTCTTGGAAGTTCTTACACTGCCCCGGTAGCCAGCTTAAAGACACCACAAAAGTTGTTCTACCTGCTTTCTGGGCTGAGATGGGGAATCGCTGACTTTTGGACTCGGCTGGTTAGAAATTGTTCGAAACACATCCCATGCACAACTCCACCGGGGAAGGTGCCAGAAAGGAGTTCTGTTGGTAGTTCCTACACTGCCCCGGAAGCCAGCTGAAAGACACCATAAAAGTGGTTCTACTTGCTTTCTGGGCTGAGATGGGGAATCGCTAACCTTCGTAGTAGATTGGTGAGAAAGTGTTCCAAACACACCCCATGCAGAACTCTATTGGTGAAGGTGCCAGAAAGGAGTTCTCTTGGAAGTTCTTACACTGCCCCGGTAGCCAGCTTAAAGACACCACAAAAGTTGTTCTACCTGCTTTCTGGGCTGAGATGGGGAATCGCTGACTTTTGGAGTCGGCTGGTTAGAAATTGTTCCAAACACACCCCATGCACAACTCCACCGGGGAAGGTGCCAGAAAGGAGTTCTGTTGGTAGTTCCTACACTGCCCCGGTAGCCAGCTGAAAGATACCACAAAAGTTGTTCTACTTGCTTTCTGGGCTGAGATGGGGAATTGCTGACTTTTGGAGTCGGCTGGTGAAAAAATGTTGCAAACACACCCCTTGCACAACTCCACCGGGGAAGGTGCCAGAAAGGAGTTCTGTTGGTAGTTCCTACACTGCCCCAGTAGCCAGCTGAAAGACACCACAAAAGTTGTTCTACTTGCTTTCTGGGCTGAATTGGGAATCACTGACTTTTGGACTCGGCAGGTTAGAAATTGTTCCAAACACACCCCATGCACAACTCCACCGGGGAAGGTGTTAGAAAGGAGTTCTGTTGGTAGTTCTTCCACTGCCCCGGTAGCCAGCTGAAAGACACCACAAAAGTGGTTCTCCCTGCTTTCTGGGCTGAGATGGGGAATCGCTGACTTTTGGAGTCGGCTGGTGACAAAATGTTCCAAACACAGCCCATGCAGAACTCCCCGGGGAAGGTGCCAGAAAGGAGTTCTGTTGGTAGTTCTTCCACTGCCCCGGTAGCCAGCTGAAAGACACCACAAAAGTTGTTCTCCCTGCTTTCTGGGCTGAGATGGGAAATCGCTAACCTTCGTAGTAGATTGGTGAGAAAGTGTTCCAAACACACCCGATACAGAACTCTATTGGTGAAGGTGCCAGAAAGGAGTTCTCTTGGAAGTTCTTACACTGCCCCGGTAGCCAGCTAAAAGACACCACAAAAGTTGTTCTACTTGCTTTCTGGGCTGAATTGGGAATCACTGACTTTTGGACTCGGCAGGTTAGAAATTGTTCCAAACACACCCCATGCACAACTCCACCGGGGAAGGTGTTAGAAAGGAGTTCTGTTGGTAGTTCTTCCACTGCCCCGGTAGCCAGCTGAAAGACACCACAAAAGTTGTTCTACCTGCTTTCTGGGCTGAGATGGGGAATCGCTGACTTTTGGAGTCGGCTGGTGACAAAATGTTCGAAACACATCCCATGCACAACTCCACCGGGGAAGGTGCCAGAAAGGAGTTCTTTTGTTAGTTCCTACACTGCCCCGGAAGCCAGCTGAAAGACACCATAAAAGTGGTTCTACTTGCTTTCTGGGCTGAGATGGGGAATCGCTAACCTTCGTAGTAGATTGGTGAGAAAGTGTTCCAAACACACCCCATGCAGAACTCTATTGGTGAAGGTGCCAGAAAGGAGTTCTCTTGGAAGTTCTTACACTGCCCCGGTAGCCAGCTTAAAGACACCACAAAAGTTGTTCTACCTGCTTTCTGGGCTGAGATGGGGAATCGCTGACTTTTGGAGTCGGCTGGTTAGAAATTGTTCCAAACACACCCCATGCACAACTCCACCGGGGAAGGTGCCAGAAAGGAGTTCTGTTGGTAGTTCCTACACTGCCCCGGTAGCCAGCTGAAAGATACCACAAAAGTTGTTCTACTTGCTTTCTGGGCTGAGATGGGGAATTGCTGACTTTTGGAGTCGGCTGGTGAAAAAATGTTGCAAACACACCCCTTGCACAACTCCACTGGGGAAGGTGCCAGAAAGGAGTTCTGTTGGTAGTTCCTACACTGCCCCAGTAGCCAGCTGAAAGACACCACAAAAGTTGTTCTACTTGCTTTCTGGGCTGAATTGGGAATCACTGACTTTTGGACTCGGCAGGTTAGAAATTGTTCCAAACACACCCCATGCACAACTCCACCGGGGAAGGTGTTAGAAAGGAGTTCTGTTGGTAGTTCTTCCACTGCCCCGGTAGCCAGCTGAAAGACACCACAAAAGTGGTTCTCCCTGCTTTCTGGGCTGAGATTGGGAATAGCTGAGTTTTGGAGTCGGCTGGTGACAAAATGTTCCAAACACAGCCCATGCAGAACTCCCCGGGGAAGGTGCCAGAAAGGAGTTCTGTTGGTAGTTCTTCCACTGCCCCGGTAGCCAGCTGAAAGACACCACAAAAGTTGTTCTCCCTGCTTTCTGGGCTGAGATGGGAAATCGCTAACCTTCGTAGTAGATTGGTGAGAAAGTGTTCCAAACACACCCGATACAGAACTCTATTGGTGAAGGTGCCAGAAAGGAGTTCTATTGGAAGTTCTTACACTGCCCCGGTAGCCAGCTAAAAGACACCACAAAAGTTGTTCTACTTGCTTTCTGGGCTGAGATGGGGAATCGCTGACTTTTGGACTCGGCTGGTTAGAAATTGTTCCAAACACAACCCATACACAACTCAACCGGGGAAGGTGTTAGAAAGGAGTTCTGTTGGTAGTTCTTCCACTGCCCCGGTAGCCAGCTGAAAGACACCACAAAAGTTGTTCTACCTGCTTTCTGGGCTGAGATGGGGAATCGCTGACTTTTGGAGTCGGCTGGTGACAAAATGTTCGAAACACATCCCATGCACAACTCCACCGGGGAAGGTGCCAGAAAGGAGTTCTTTTGTTAGTTCCTACACTGCCCCGGAAGCCAGATGAAAGACACCATAAAAGTGGTTCTACTTGCTTTCTGGGCTGAGATGGGGAATCGCTAACCTTCGTAGTAGATTGGTGAGAAAGTGTTCCAAACACACCCGATACAGAACTCTATTGGTGAAGGTGCCAGAAAGGAGTTCTCTTGGAAGTTCTTACACTGCCCCGGTAGCCAGCTTAAAGACACCACAAAAGTTGTTCTACCTGCTTTCTGGGCTGAGATGGGGAATCGCTGACTTTTGGACTCGGCTGGTTAGAAATTGTTCCAAACACACCCCATGCACAACTCCACCGGGGAAGGTGCCAGAAAGGAGTTCTGTTGGTAGTTCCTACACTGCCCCAGTAGCCAGCTGAAAGACACCACAAAAGTTGTTCTACTTGCTTTCTGGGCTGAATTGGGAATCACTGACTTTTGGACTCGGCAGGTTAGAAATTGTTCCAAACACACCCCATGCACAACTCCACCGGGGAAGGTGTTAGAAAGGAGTTCTGTTGGTAGTTCTTCCACTGCCCCGGTAGCCAGCTGAAAGACACCACAAAAGTGGTTCTCCCTGCTTTCTGGGCTGAGATTGGGAATAGCTGAGTTTTGGAGTCGGCTGGTGACAAAATGTTCCAAACACAGCCCATGCAGAACTCCCCGGGGAAGGTGCCAGAAAGGAGTTCTGTTGGTAGTTCTTCCACTGCCCCGGTAGCCAGCTGAAAGACACCACAAAAGTTGTTCTCCCTGCTTTCTGGGCTGAGATGGGAAATCGCTAACCTTCGTAGTAGATTGGTGAGAAAGTGTTCCAAACACACCCGATACAGAACTCTATTGGTGAAGGTGCCAGAAAGGAGTTCTCTTGGAAGTTCTTACACTGCCCCGGTAGCCAGCTAAAAGACACCACAAAAGTTGTTCTACTTGCTTTCTGGGCTGAGATGGGGAATCGCTGACTTTTGGACTCGGCTGGTTAGAAATTGTTCCAAACACAACCCATACACAACTCAACCGGGGAAGGTGTTAGAAAGGAGTTCTGTTGGTAGTTCTTCCACTGCCCCGGTAGCCAGCTGAAAGACACCACAAAAGTTGTTCTACCTGCTTTCTGGGCTGAGATGGGGAATCGCTGACTTTTGGAGTCGGCTGGTGACAAAATGTTCGAAACACATCCCATGCACAACTCCACCGGGGAAGGTGCCAGAAAGGAGTTCTTTTGTTAGTTCCTACACTGCCCCGGAAGCCAGCTGAAAGACACCATAAAAGTGGTTCTACTTGCTTTCTGGGCTGAGATGGGGAATCGCTAACCTTCGTAGTAGATTGGTGAGAAAGTGTTCCAAACACACCCGATACAGAACTCTATTGGTGAAGGTGCCAGAAAGGAGTTCTCTTGGAAGTTCTTACACTGCCCCGGTAGCCAGCTTAAAGACACCACAAAAGTTGTTCTACCTGCTTTCTGGGCTGAGATGGGGAATCGCTGACTTTTGGACTCGGCTGGTTAGAAATTGTTCCAAACACACCCCATGCACAACTCCACCGGGGAAGGTGCCAGAAAGGAGTTCTGTTGGTAGTTCCTACACTGCCCCGGTAGCCAGCTGAAAGATACCACAAAAGTTGTTCTACTTGCTTTCTGGGCTGAGATGGGGAATTGCTGACTTTTGGAGTCGGCTGGTGAAAAAATGTTGCAAACACACCCCTTGCACAACTCCACCGGGGAAGGTGCCAGAAAGGAGTTTTTTTGTTAGTTCCTACACTGCCCCGGTAGCCAGCTGAAAGACACCACAAAAGTTGTTCTACTTGCTTTCTGGGCTGAATTGGGAATCACTGACTTTTGGACTCGGCAGGTTAGAAATTGTTCCAAACACACCCCATGCACAACTCCACCGGGGAAGGTGTTAGAAAGGAGTTCTGTTGGTAGTTCTTCCACTGCCCCGGTAGCCAGCTGAAAGACACCACAAAAGTTGTTCTACCTGCTTTCTGGGCTGAGATGGGGAATCGCTGACTTTTGGAGTCGGCTGGTGACAAAATGTTCGAAACACATCCCATGCACAACTCCACCGGGGAAGGTGCCAGAAAGGAGTTCTTTTGTTAGTTCCTACACTGCCCCGGAAGCCAGCTGAAAGACACCATAAAAGTGGTTCTACTTGCTTTCTGGGCTGAGATGGGGAATCGCTAACCTTCGTAGTAGATTGGTGAGAAAGTGTTCCAAACACACCCCATGCAGAACTCTATTGGTGAAGGTGCCAGAAAGGAGTTCTCTTGGAAGTTCTTACACTGCCCCGGTAGCCAGCTTAAAGACACCACAAAAGTTGTTCTACCTGCTTTCTGGGCTGAGATGGGGAATCGCTGACTTTTGGAGTCGGCTGGTTAGAAATTGTTCCAAACACACCCCATGCACAACTCCACCGGGGAAGGTGCCAGAAAGGAGTTCTGTTGGTAGTTCCTACACTGCCCCGGTAGCCAGCTGAAAGATACCACAAAAGTTGTTCTACCTGCTTTCTGGGCTGAGATGGGGAATTGCTGACTTTTGGAGTCGGCTGGTGAAAAAATGTTGCAAACACACCCCTTGCACAACTCCACCGGGGAAGGTGCCAGAAAGGAGTTTTTTTGTTAGTTCCTACACTGCCCCAGTAGCCAGCTGAAAGACACCACAAAAGTTGTTCTACTTGCTTTCTGGGCTGAATTGGGAATCACTGACTTTTGGACTCGGCAGGTTAGAAATTGTTCCAAACACACCCCATGCACAACTCCACCGGGGAAGGTGTTAGAAAGGAGTTCTGTTGGTAGTTCTTCCACTGCCCCGGTAGCCAGCTGAAAGACACCACAAAAGTGGTTCTCCCTGCTTTCTGGGCTGAGATTGGGAATAGCTGAGTTTTGGAGTCGGCTGGTGACAAAATGTTCGAAACACAGCCCATGCAGAACTCCCCGGGGAAGGTGCCAGAAAGGAGTTCTGTTGGTAGTTCTTCCACTGCCCCGGTAGCCAGCTGAAAGACACCACAAAAGTTGTTCTCCCTGCTTTCCTGGCTGAGATGGGAAATCGCTAACCTTCGTAGTAGATTGGTGAGAAAGTGTTCCAAACACACCCGATACAGAACTCTATTGGTGAAGGTGCCAGAAAGGAGTTCTGTTGGTAGTTCTTCCACTGCCCCGGTAGCCAGCTAAAAGACACCACAAAAGTTGTTCTACTTGCTTTCTGGGCTGAGATGGGGAATCGCTGACTTTTGGACTCGGCTGGTTAGAAATTGTTCCAAACACAACCCATACACAACTCAACCGGGGAAGGTGTTAGAAAGGAGTTCTGTTGGTAGTTCTTCCACTGCCCCGGTAGCCAGCTGAAAGACACCACAAAAGTTGTTCTACCTGCTTTCTGGGCTGAGATGGGGAATCGCTGACTTTTGGAGTCGGCTGGTGACAAAATGTTCGAAACACATCCCATGCACAACTCCACCGGGGAAGGTGCCAGAAAGGAGTTCTTTTGTTAGTTCCTACACTGCCCCGGAAGCCAGCTGAAAGACACCATAAAAGTGGTTCTACTTGCTTTCTGGGCTGAGATGGGGAATCGCTAACCTTCGTAGTAGATTGGTGAGAAAGTGTTCCAAACACACCCCATGCAGAACTCTATTGGTGAAGGTGCCAGAAAGGAGTTCTCTTGGAAGTTCTTACACTGCCCCGGTAGCCAGCTTAAAGACACCACAAAAGTTGTTCTACCTGCTTTCTGGGCTGAGATGGGGAATCGCTGACTTTTGGAGTCGGCTGGTTAGAAATTGTTCCAAACACACCCCATGCACAACTCCACCGGGGAAGGTGCCAGAAAGGAGTTCTGTTGGTAGTTCCTACACTGCCCCGGTAGCCAGCTGAAAGATACCACAAAAGTTGTTCTACTTGCTTTCTGGGCTGAGATGGGGAATTGCTGACTTTTGGAGTCGGCTGGTGAAAAAATGTTGCAAACACACCCCTTGCACAACTCCACCGGGGAAGGTGCCAGAAAGGAGTTTTTTTGTTAGTTCCTACACTGCCCCGGTAGCCAGCTGAAAGACACCACAAAAGTTGTTCTACTTGCTTTCTGGGCTGAATTGGGAATCACTGACTTTTGGACTCGGCAGGTTAGAAATTGTTCCAAACACACCCCATGCACAACTCCACCGGGGAAGGTGTTAGAAAGGAGTTCTGTTGGTCGTTCTTCCACTGCCCCGGTAGCCAGCTGAAAGACACCACAAAAGTTGTTCTACCTGCTTTCTGGGCTGAGATGGGGAATCGCTGACTTTTGGAGTCGGCTGGTGACAAAATGTTCGAAACACATCCCATGCACAACTCCACCGGGGAAGGTGCCAGAAAGGAGTTCTGTTGGTAGTTCCTACACTGCCCCGGTAGCCAGCTGAAAGATACCACAAAAGTTGTTCTACTTGCTTTCTGGGCTGAGATGGGGAATTGCTGACTTTTGGAGTCGGCTGGTGAAAAAATGTTGCAAACACACCCCTTGCACAACTCCACCGGGGAAGGTGCCAGAAAGGAGTTTTTTTGTTAGTTCCTACACTGCCCCAGTAGCCAGCTGAAAGACACCACAAAAGTTGTTCTACTTGCTTTCTGGGCTGAATTGGGAATCACTGACTTTTGGACTCGGCAGGTTAGAAATTGTTCCAAACACACCCCATGCACAACTCCACCGGGGAAGGTGTTAGAAAGGAGTTCTGTTGGTAGTTCTTCCACTGCCCCGGTAGCCAGCTGAAAGACACCACAAAAGTGGTTCTCCCTGCTTTCTGGGCTGAGATTGGGAATAGCTGAGTTTTGGAGTCGGCTGGTGACAAAATGTTCGAAACACATCCCATGCACAACTCCACCGGGGAAGGTGCCAGAAAGGAGTTCTTTTGTTAGTTCCTACACTGCCCCGGAAGCCAGCTGAAAGACACCATAAAAGTGGTTCTACTTGCTTTCTGGGCTGAGATGGGGAATCGCTAACCTTCGTAGTAGATTGGTGAGAAAGTGTTCCAAACACACCCGATACAGAACTCTATTGGTGAAGGTGCCAGAAAGGAGTTCTCTTGGAAGTTCTTACACTGCCCCGGTAGCCAGCTTAAAGACACCACAAAAGTTGTTCTACCTGCTTTCTGGGCTGAGATGGGGAATCGCTGACTTTTGGAGTCGGCTGGTTAGAAATTGTTCCAAACACACCCCATGCACAACTCCACCGGGGAAGGTGCCAGAAAGGAGTTCTGTTGGTAGTTCCTACACTGCCCCGGTAGCCAGCTGAAAGATACCACAAAAGTTGTTCTACTTGCTTTCTGGGCTGAGATGGGGAATTGCTGACTTTTGGAGTCGGCTGGTGAAAAAATGTTGCAAACACACCCCTTGCACAACTCCACCGGGGAAGGTGCCAGAAAGGAGTTTTTTTGTTAGTTCCTACACTGCCCCGGTAGCCAGCTTAAAGACACCACAAAAGTTGTTCTACTTGCTTTCTGGGCTGAATTGGGAATCACTGACTTTTGGACTCGGCAGGTTAGAAATTGTTCCAAACACACCCCATGCACAACTCCACCGGGGAAGGTGTTAGAAAGGAGTTCTGTTGGTAGTTCTTCCACTGCCCCGGTAGCCAGCTGAAAGACACCACAAAAGTGGTTCTCCCTGCTTTCTGGGCTGAGATTGGGAATAGCTGAGTTTTGGAGTCGGCTGGTGACAAAATGTTCCAAACACAGCCCATGCAGAACTCCCCGGGGAAGGTGCCAGAAAGGAGTTCTGTTGGTAGTTCTTCCACTGCCCCGGTAGCCAGCTGAAAGACACCACAAAAGTTGTTCTCCCTGCTTTCTGGGCTGAGATGGGAAATCGCTAACCTTCGTAGTAGATTGGTGAGAAAGTGTTCCAAACACACCCGATACAGAACTCTATTGGTGAAGGTGCCAGAAAGGAGTTCTCTTGGAAGTTCTTACACTGCCCCGGTAGCCAGCTAAAAGACACCACAAAAGTTGTTCTACTTGCTTTCTGGGCTGAGATGGGGAATCGCTGACTTTTGGACTCGGCTGGTTAGAAATTGTTCCAAACACAACCCATACACAACTCAACCGGGGAAGGTGTTAGAAAGGAGTTCTGTTGGTAGTTCTTCCACTGCCCCGGTAGCCAGCTGAAAGACACCACAAAAGTTGTTCTACCTGCTTTCTGGGCTGAGATGGGGAATCGCTGACTTTTGGAGTCGGCTGGTGACAAAATGTTCGAAACACATCCCATGCACAACTCCACCGGGGAAGGTGCCAGAAAGGAGTTCTTTTGTTAGTTCCTACACTGCCCCGGAAGCCAGCTGAAAGACACCATAAAAGTGGTTCTACTTGCTTTCTGGGCTGAGATGGGGAATCGCTAACCTTCGTAGTAGATTGGTGAGAAAGTGTTCCAAACACACCCGATACAGAACTCTATTGGTGAAGGTGCCAGAAAGGAGTTCTCTTGGAAGTTCTTACACTGCCCCGGTAGCCAGCTAAAAGACACCACAAAAGTTGTTCTCCCTGCTTTCTGGGCTGAGATGGGAAATCGCTAACCTTCGTAGTAGATTGGTGAGAAAGTGTTCCAAACACACCCGATACAGAACTCTATTGGTGAAGGTGCCAGAAAGGAGTTCTGTTGGTAGTTCTTCCACTGCCCCGGTAGCCAGCTAAAAGACACCACAAAAGTTGTTCTACTTGCTTTCTGGGCTGAGATGGGGAATCGCTGACTTTTGGACTCGGCTGGTTAGAAATTGTTCCAAACACAACCCATACACAACTCAACCGGGGAAGGTGTTAGAAAGGAGTTCTGTTGGTAGTTCTTCCACTGCCCCGGTAGCCAGCTGAAAGACACCACAAAAGTTGTTCTACCTGCTTTCTGGGCTGAGATGGGGAATCGCTGACTTTTGGAGTCGGCTGGTGACAAAATGTTCGAAACACATCCCATGCACAACTCCACCGGGGAAGGTGCCAGAAAGGAGTTCTTTTGTTAGTTCCTACACTGCCCCGGAAGCCAGCTGAAAGACACCATAAAAGTGGTTCTACTTGCTTTCTGGGCTGAGATGGGGAATCGCTAACCTTCGTAGTAGATTGGTGAGAAAGTGTTCCAAACACACCCGATACAGAACTCTATTGGTGAAGGTGCCAGAAAGGAGTTCTCTTGGAAGTTCTTACACTGCCCCGGTAGCCAGCTTAAAGACACCACAAAAGTTGTTCTACCTGCTTTCTGGGCTGAGATGGGGAATCGCTGACTTTTGGAGTCGGCTGGTGAAAAAATGTTGCAAACACACCCCTTGCACAACTCCACCGGGGAAGGTGCCAGAAAGGAGTTTTTTTGTTAGTTCCTACACTGCCCCGGTAGCCAGCTGAAAGACACCACAAAAGTTGTTCTACTTGCTTTCTGGGCTGAATTGGGAATCACTGACTTTTGGACTCGGCAGGTTAGAAATTGTTCCAAACACACCCCATGCACAACTCCACCGGGGAAGGTGTTAGAAAGGAGTTCTGTTGGTAGTTCTTCCACTGCCCCGGTAGCCAGCTGAAAGACACCACAAAAGTTGTTCTACCTGCTTTCTGGGCTGAGATGGGGAATCGCTGACTTTTGGAGTCGGCTGGTGACAAAATGTTCGAAACACATCCCATGCACAACTCCACCGGGGAAGGTGCCAGAAAGGAGTTCTTTTGTTAGTTCCTACACTGCCCCGGAAGCCAGCTGAAAGACACCATAAAAGTGGTTCTACTTGCTTTCTGGGCTGAGATGGGGAATCGCTAACCTTCGTAGTAGATTGGTGAGAAAGTGTTCCAAACACACCCCATGCAGAACTCTATTGGTGAAGGTGCCAGAAAGGAGTTCTCTTGGAAGTTCTTACACTGCCCCGGTAGCCAGCTTAAAGACACCACAAAAGTTGTTCTACCTGCTTTCTGGGCTGAGATGGGGAATCGCTGACTTTTGGAGTCGGCTGGTTAGAAATTGTTCCAAACACACCCCATGCACAACTCCACCGGGGAAGGTGCCAGAAAGGAGTTCTGTTGGTAGTTCCTACACTGCCCCGGTAGCCAGCTGAAAGATACCACAAAAGTTGTTCTACTTGCTTTCTGGGCTGAGATGGGGAATTGCTGACTTTTGGAGTCGGCTGGTGAAAAAATGTTGCAAACACACCCCTTGCACAACTCCACCGGGGAAGGTGCCAGAAAGGAGTTCTGTTGGTAGTTCCTACACTGCCCCAGTAGCCAGCTGAAAGACACCACAAAAGTTGTTCTACTTGCTTTCTGGGCTGAATTGGGAATCACTGACTTTTGGACTCGGCAGGTTAGAAATTGTTCCAAACACACCCCATGCACAACTCCACCGGGGAAGGTGTTAGAAAGGAGTTCTGTTGGTAGTTCTTCCACTGCCCCGGTAGCCAGCTGAAAGACACCACAAAAGTGGTTCTCCCTGCTTTCTGGGCTGAGATTGGGAATAGCTGAGTTTTGGAGTCGGCTGGTGACAAAATGTTCCAAACACAGCCCATGCAGGACTCCCCGGGGAAGGTGCCAGAAAGGAGTTCTGTTGGTAGTTCTTCCACTGCCCCGGTAGCCAGCTGAAAGACACCACAAAAGTTGTTCTCCCTGCTTTCTGGGCTGAGATGGGAAATCGCTAACCTTCGTAGTAGATTGGTGAGAAAGTGTTCCAAACACACCCGATACAGAACTCTATTGGTGAAGGTGCCAGAAAGGAGTTCTCTTGGAAGTTCTTACACTGCCCCGGTAGCCAGCTAAAAGACACCACAAAAGTTGTTCTACTTGCTTTCTGGGCTGAATTGGGAATCACTGACTTTTGGACTCGGCAGGTTAGAAATTGTTCCAAACACACCCCATGCACAACTCCACCGGGGAAGGTGCCAGAAAGGAGTTCTGTTGGTAGTTCCTACACTGCCCCGGTAGCCAGCTGAAAGACACCACAAAAGTTGTTCTACCTGCTTTCTGGGCTGAGATGGGGAATCGCTGACTTTTGGAGTCGGCTGGTGACAAAATGTTCGAAACACATCCCATGCACAACTCCACCGGGGAAGGTGCCAGAAAGGAGTTCTTTTGTTAGTTCCTACACTGCCCCGGAAGCCAGCTGAAAGACACCATAAAAGTGGTTCTACTTGCTTTCTGGGCTGAGATGGGGAATCGCTAACCTTCGTAGTAGATTGGTGAGAAAGTGTTCCAAACACACCCCATGCAGAACTCTATTGGTGAAGGTGCCAGAAAGGAGTTCTCTTGGAAGTTCTTACACTGCCCCGGTAGCCAGCTTAAAGACACCACAAAAGTTGTTCTACCTGCTTTCTGGGCTGAGATGGGGAATCGCTGACTTTTGGAGTCGGCTGGTTAGAAATTGTTCCAAACACACCCCATGCACAACTCCACCGGGGAAGGTGCCAGAAAGGAGTTCTGTTGGTAGTTCCTACACTGCCCCGGTAGCCAGCTGAAAGATACCACAAAAGTTGTTCTACTTGCTTTCTGGGCTGAGATGGGGAATTGCTGACTTTTGGAGTCGGCTGGTGAAAAAATGTTGCAAACACACCCCTTGCACAACTCCACCGGGGAAGGTGCCAGAAAGGAGTTCTGTTGGTAGTTCCTACACTGCCCCAGTAGCCAGCTGAAAGACACCACAAAAGTTGTTCTACTTGCTTTCTGGGCTGAATTGGGAATCACTGACTTTTGGACTCGGCAGGTTAGAAATTGTTCCAAACACACCCCATGCACAACTCCACCGGGGAAGGTGTTAGAAAGGAGTTCTGTTGGTAGTTCTTCCACTGCCCCGGTAGCCAGCTGAAAGACACCACAAAAGTGGTTCTCCCTGCTTTCTGGGCTGAGATTGGGAATAGCTGAGTTTTGGAGTCGGCTGGTGACAAAATGTTCGAAACACAGCCCATGCAGAACTCCCCGGGGAAGGTGCCAGAAAGGAGTTCTGTTGGTAGTTCTTCCACTGCCCCGGTAGCCAGCTGAAAGACACCACAAAAGTTGTTCTCCCTGCTTTCCTGGCTGAGATGGGAAATCGCTAACCTTCGTAGTAGATTGGTGAGAAAGTGTTCCAAACACACCCGATACAGAACTCTATTGGTGAAGGTGCCAGAAAGGAGTTCTGTTGGTAGTTCTTCCACTGCCCCGGTAGCCAGCTAAAAGACACCACAAAAGTTGTTCTACTTGCTTTCTGGGCTGAGATGGGGAATCGCTGACTTTTGGACTCGGCTGGTTAGAAATTGTTCCAAACACAACCCATACACAACTCAACCGGGGAAGGTGTTAGAAAGGAGTTCTGTTGGTAGTTCTTCCACTGCCCCGGTAGCCAGCTGAAAGACACCACAAAAGTTGTTCTACCTGCTTTCTGGGCTGAGATGGGGAATCGCTGACTTTTGGAGTCGGCTGGTGACAAAATGTTCGAAACACATCCCATGCACAACTCCACCGGGGAAGGTGCCAGAAAGGAGTTCTTTTGTTAGTTCCTACACTGCCCCGGAAGCCAGCTGAAAGACACCATAAAAGTGGTTCTACTTGCTTTCTGGGCTGAGATGGGGAATCGCTAACCTTCGTAGTAGATTGGTGAGAAAGTGTTCCAAACACACCCGATACAGAACTCTATTGGTGAAGGTGCCAGAAAGGAGTTCTCTTGGAAGTTCTTACACTGCCCCGGTAGCCAGCTTAAAGACACCACAAAAGTTGTTCTACCTGCTTTCTGGGCTGAGATGGGGAATCGCTGACTTTTGGAGTCGGCTGGTTAGAAATTGTTCCAAACACACCCCATGCACAACTCCACCGGGGAAGGTGCCAGAAAGGAGTTCTGTTGGTAGTTCCTACACTGCCCCGGTAGCCAGCTGAAAGATACCACAAAAGTTGTTCTACTTGCTTTCTGGGCTGAGATGGGGAATTGCTGACTTTTGGAGTCGGCTGGTGAAAAAATGTTGCAAACACACCCCTTGCACAACTCCACCGGGGAAGGTGCCAGAAAGGAGTTTTTTTGTTAGTTCCTACACTGCCCCGGTAGCCAGCTGAAAGACACCACAAAAGTTGTTCTACTTGCTTTCTGGGCTGAATTGGGAATCACTGACTTTTGGACTCGGCAGGTTAGAAATTGTTCCAAACACACCCCATGCACAACTCCACCGGGGAAGGTGTTAGAAAGGAGTTCTGTTGGTCGTTCTTCCACTGCCCCGGTAGCCAGCTGAAAGACACCACAAAAGTTGTTCTACCTGCTTTCTGGGCTGAGATGGGGAATCGCTGACTTTTGGAGTCGGCTGGTGACAAAATGTTCGAAACACATCCCATGCACAACTCCACCGGGGAAGGTGCCAGAAAGGAGTTCTTTTGTTAGTTCCTACACTGCCCCGGAAGCCAGCTGAAAGACACCATAAAAGTGGTTGTACTTGCTTTCTGGGCTGAGATGGGGAATCGCTAACCTTCGTAGTAGATTGGTGAGAAAGTGTTCCAAACACACCCCATGCAGAACTCTATTGGTGAAGGTGCCAGAAAGGAGTTCTCTTGGAAGTTCTTACACTGCCCCGGTAGCCAGCTTAAAGACACCACAAAAGTTGTTCTACCTGCTTTCTGGGCTGAGATGGGGAATCGCTGACTTTTGGAGTCGGCTGGTTAGAAATTGTTCCAAACACACCCCATGCACAACTCCACCGGGGAAGGTGCCAGAAAGGAGTTCTGTTGGTAGTTCCTACACTGCCCCGGTAGCCAGCTGAAAGATACCACAAAAGTTGTTCTACTTGCTTTCTGGGCTGAGATGGGGAATTGCTGACTTTTGGAGTCGGCTGGTGAAAAAATGTTGCAAACACACCCCTTGCACAACTCCACCGGGGAAGGTGCCAGAAAGGAGTTTTTTTGTTAGTTCCTACACTGCCCCAGTAGCCAGCTGAAAGACACCACAAAAGTTGTTCTACTTGCTTTCTGGGCTGAATTGGGAATCACTGACTTTTGGACTCGGCAGGTTAGAAATTGTTCCAAACACACCCCATGCACAACTCCACCGGGGAAGGTGTTAGAAAGGAGTTCTGTTGGTAGTTCTTCCACTGCCCCGGTAGCCAGCTGAAAGACACCACAAAAGTGGTTCTCCCTGTTTTCTGGGCTGAGATTGGGAATAGCTGAGTTTTGGAGTCGGCTGGTGACAAAATGTTCCAAACACAGCCCATGCAGAACTCCCCAGGGAAGGTGCCAGAAAGGAGTTCTGTTGGTAGTTCTTCCACTGCCCCGGTAGCCAGCTGAAAGACACCACAAAAGTTGTTCTCCCTGCTTTCCTGGCTGAGATGGGAAATCGCTAACCTTCGTAGTAGATTGGTGAGAAAGTGTTCCAAACACACCCGATACAGAACTCTATTGGTGAAGGTGCCAGAAAGGAGTTCTCTTGGAAGTTCTTACACTGCCCCGGTAGCCAGCTAAAAGACACCACAAAAGTTGTTCTACTTGCTTTCTGGGCTGAGATGGGGAATCGCTGACTTTTGGACTCGGCTGGTTAGAAATTGTTCCAAACACAACCCATACACAACTCAACCGGGGAAGGTGTTAGAAAGGAGTTCTGTTGGTAGTTCTTCCACTGCCCCGGTAGCCAGCTGAAAGACACCACAAAAGTTGTTCTACCTGCTTTCTGGGCTGAATCGCTGACTTTTGGAGTCGGCTGGTGACAAAATGTTCGAAACACATCCCATGCACAACTCCACCGGGGAAGGTGCCAGAAAGGAGTTCTTTTGTTAGTTCCTACACTGCCCCGGAAGCCAGCTGAAAGACACCACAAAAGTGGTTCTACTTGCTTTCTGGGCTGAGATGGGGAATCGCTGACTTTTGGACTCAGCTGGTTAGAAATTGTTCCAAACACACCCCATGCACAACTCCCCGGGGAAGGTGCCAGAAAGGAGTTCTGTTGGTAGTTCTTACACTGCCCCGGTAGCCAGCTGAAAGACACCACAAAAGTTGTTCTCCCTGCTTTCTGGGCTGAGATGGGAAATCGCTAACCTTCGTAGTAGATTGGTGAGAAAGTGTTCCAAACACACCCGATACAGAACTCTATTGGTGAAGGTGCCAGAAAGGAGTTCTCTTGGAAGTTCTTCCACTGCCCCGGTAGCCAGCTAAAAGACACCACAAAAGTTGTTCTACTTGCTTTCTGGGCTGAATTGGGAATCACTGACTTTTGGACTCGGCAGGTTAGAAATTGTTCCAAACACACCCCATGCACAACTCCACCGGGGAAGGTGTTAGAAAGGAGTTCTGTTGGTAGTTCTTCCACTGCCCCGGTAGCCAGCTGAAAGACACCACAAAAGTTGTTCTACCTGCTTTCTGGGCTGAGATGGGGAATCGCTGACTTTTGGAGTCGGCTGGTGACAAAATGTTCGAAACACATCCCATGCACAACTCCACCGGGGAAGGTGCCAGAAAGGAGTTCTTTTGTTAGTTCCTACACTGCCCCGGAAGCCAGCTGAAAGACACCATAAAAGTGGTTCTACTTGCTTTCTGGGCTGAGATGGGGAATCGCTAACCTTCGTAGTAGATTGGTGAGAAAGTGTTCCAAACACACCCGATACAGAACTCTATTGGTGAAGGTGCCAGAAAGGAGTTCTCTTGGAAGTTCTTACACTGCCCCGGTAGCCAGCTTAAAGACACCACAAAAGTTGTTCTACCTGCTTTCTGGGCTGAGATGGGGAATCGCTGACTTTTGGAGTCGGCTGGTTAGAAATTGTTCCAAACACACCCCATGCACAACTCCACCGGGGAAGGTGCCAGAAAGGAGTTCTGTTGGTAGTTCCTACACTGCCCCGGTAGCCAGCTGAAAGATACCACAAAAGTTGTTCTACTTGCTTTCTGGGCTGAGATGGGGAATTGCTGACTCTTGGAGTCGGCTGGTGAAAAAATGTTGCAAACACACCCCTTGCACAACTCCACCGGGGAAGGTGCCAGAAAGGAGTTTTTTTGTTAGTTCCTACACTGCCCCGGTAGCCAGCTGAAAGACACCACAAAAGTTGTTCTACTTGCTTTCTGGGCTGAATTGGGAATCACTGACTTTTGGACTCGGCAGGTTAGAAATTGTTCCAAACACACCCCATGCACAACTCCACCGGGGAAGGTGTTAGAAAGGAGTTCTGTTGGTAGTTCTTCCACTGCCCCGGTAGCCAGCTGAAAGACACCACAAAAGTGGTTCTCCCTGCTTTCTGGGCTGAGATTGGGAATAGCTGACTTTTGGAGTCGGCTGGTGACAAAATGTTCCAAACACAGCCCATGCAGAACTCCACCGGGAAAGGTGCCAGAAAGGAGTTCTGTTGCTTGTTCTTACACTGCCCCGGTAGCCAGCTGAAAGACACCACAAAAGTGGTTCTACCTGCTTTTTGCCTGAGATGGGGAATTGCTGAATTTTGGACTCGGCTGGTGACAAAATGTTCCAAACACAGACCATGCACAACTCCCCCGGGGAAGGTGCCAGAAAGGAGTTCTGTTGGTAGTTCTTACACTGCCCCGGTAGCCAGCTGAAATACACCACAAAAGTGGTTCTACTTGCTTTTTGGGCTGAGATGGGGAATCGCTGACTTTTGGACTCGGCTGGTTAGAAATTGTTCCAAACACAACCCATGCACAACTCCACCGGGGAAGGTGCCAGAAAGGAGTTCTGTTGGTAGTTCTTACACGGCCCCGGTAGCCAGCTGAAAGACACCACAAAAGTTGTTCTACCTGCTTTCTGGGCTGAGATGGGGAATCGCTGACTTTTGGAGTCGGCTGGTGACAAAATGTTCCAAAGACACCCCATGCACAACTCCCCCGGGGAAGGTGCCAGAAAGGAGTTCTGTTAATAGTTCTTACACTGCCCCGGAAGCCAGCTGAAAGACACCACAAAAGTTGTTCTACCTGCTTTCTGAGCTGAGATGGGGAATCGATGACTTTTGAAGTAGACGGATGATAAAGTGTTGCAAACACACCCCATGCACAGCTCCACCGGGGAAGGTGCCAGAAAGGAGTTCTGTTGGTAGTTCTTACACTGCCCCGGAAGCCTGCTGAAAGACACCACAAAAGTTGTTCTACCTGCTTTCTGGGCTGAGATGGGGAATCGCTGACTTTTGGACTCGGCTGGTGACAAAATGTTCCAAACACACCCCATGCACAACTCCAGCGGGGAAGGTGCCAGAAAGGAGTTCTGTTGGTAGTTCTTCCACTGCCCCGGTAGCCAGCTGAAAGACACCACAAAAGTGGTTCTACCTGCTTTCTGGGCTGAGATGGGGAATCGCTGACTTTTGGACTCGGCTGGTTAGAAATTGTTCCAAACACACCCCATGCACAACTCCACCGGGGAAGGTGCCAGAAAGGAGTTCTGTTGGTAGTTCTTACACTGCCCCGGTAGCCAGCTGAAAGACACCACAAAAGTTGTTCTCCCTGCTTTCTGGGCTGAGATGGGAAATCGCTAACCTTCGTAGTAGATTGGTGAGAAAGTGTTCCAAACACACCCGATACAGAACTCTATTGGTGAAGGTGCCAGAAAGGAGTTCTGTTGGTAGTTCTTCCACTGCCCCGGTAGCCAGCTAAAAGACACCACAAAAGTTGTTCTACTTGCTTTCTGGGCTGAGATGGGGAATCGCTGACTTTTGGACTCGGCTGGTTAGAAATTGTTCCAAACACAACCCATACACAACTCAACCGGGGAAGGTGTTAGAAAGGAGTTCTGTTGGTAGTTCTTCCACTGCCCCGGTAGCCAGCTGAAAGACACCACAAAAGTTGTTCTACCTGCTTTCTGGGCTGAGATGGGGAATCGCTGACTTTTGGAGTCGGCTGGTGACAAAATGTTCGAAACACATCCCATGCACAACTCCACCGGGGAAGGTGCCAGAAAGGAGTTCTGTTGGTAGTTCCTACACTGCCCCGGAAGCCAGCTGAAAGACACCATAAAAGTGGTTCTACTTGCTTTCTGGGCTGAGATGGGGAATCGCTAACCTTCGTAGTAGATTGGTGAGAAAGTGTTCCAAACACACCCGATACAGAACTCTATTGGTGAAGGTGCCAGAAAGGAGTTCTCTTGGAAGTTCTTACACTGCCCCGGTAGCCAGCTTAAAGACACCGCAAAAGTTGTTCTACCTGCTTTCTGGGCTGAGATGGGGAATCGCTGACTTTTGGAGTCGGCTGGTTAGAAATTGTTCCAAACACACCCCATGCACAACTCCACCGGGGAAGGTGCCAGAAAGGAGTTCTGTTGGTAGTTCCTACACTGCCCCGGTAGCCAGATGAAAGATACCACAAAAGTTGTTCTACTTGCTTTCTGGGCTGAGATGGGGAATTGCTGACTTTTGGAGTCGGCTGGTGAAAAAATGTTGCAAACACACCCCTTGCACAACTCCACCGGGGAAGGTGCCAGAAAGGAGTTCTTTTGTTAGTTCCTACACTGCCCTGGAAGCCAGCTGAAAGACACCACAAAAGTGGTTCTACTTGCTTTCTGGGCTGAGATGGGGAATATCTGAGTTTTGGACTCGGCTGGTGACAAAATGTTCCAAACACAGCCCATGCACAACTCCCCCGGGGAAGGTGCCAGAAAGGAGTTCTGTTGGTAGTTCTTACACTGCCCCGGTAGCCAGCTGAAATACACCACAAAAGTGGTTCTCCCTGCTTGCTGGGCTGAGATGGGGAATCGCTGACTTTTGGACTCGGCTGGTTAGAAATTGTTCCAAACACAACCCATACACAACTCAACCGGGGAAGGTGTCAGAAAGGAATTCCGTTGCTTGTTCTTCCACTGCCCCGGTAGCCAGCTAAAAGACACCACAAAAGTTGTTCTACCTGCTTTCTGGGCTGAGACGGGGAATTGCTGACTTTTGGAGTCGGCTGGTGAAAAAATGTTGCAAACACACCCCTTGCACAACTCCCCTGGGGAAGGTGCTAGAAAGGAGTTCTTTTGTTAGTTCCTACACTGCCCCGGTAGCCAGCTGAAAGACACCACAAAAGTTGTTCTACCTGCTTTCTGGGCTGAGATGGGGAATCGCTGACTTTTGGACTCGGCTGGTTAGAAATTGTTCCAAACACAACCCATGCACAACTCCACCGGGGAAGGTGCCAGAAAGGAGTTCTGTTGGTAGTTCTTCCACTGCCCCGGTAGCCAGCTGAAAGACACCACAAAAGTTGTTCTACCTGCTTTCTGGGCTGAGATGGGGAATCGCTGACTTTTGGAGTCGGCTGGTGACAAAATGTTCCAAACACACCCCATGCAGAACTCCCCCGGGGAAGGTGCCAGAAAGGAGTTCTTTTGTTAGTTCCTACACTGCCCCGGTAGCCAGCTGAAAGACACCACAAAAGTTGTTCTACCTGCTTTCTGGGCTGAGATGGGGAATCGCTGACTTTTGGAGTCGGCTGGTTAGAAATTGTTCCAAACACACCCCATGCACAACTGCACCGGGGAAGGTGCCAGAAAGGAGTTCTGTTGGTAGTTCCTACACTGCCCCGGTAGCCAGCTGAAAGATACCACAAAAGTTGTTCTACTTGCTTTCTGGGCTGAGATGGGGAATTGCTGACTTTTGGAGTCGGCTGGTGAAAAAATGTTGCAAACACACCCCTTGCACAACTCCACCGGGGAAGGTGCCAGAAAGGAGTTTTTTTGTTAGTTCCTACACTGCCCCGGTAGCCAGCTGAAAGACACCACAAAAGTTGTTCTACTTGCTTTCTGGGCTGAATTGGGAATCACTGACTTTTGGACTCGGCAGGTTAGAAATTGTTCCAAACACACCCCATGCACAACTCCACCGGGGAAGGTGTTAGAAAGGAGTTCTGTTGGTAGTTCTTCCACTGCCCCGGTAGCCAGCTGAAAGACACCACAAAAGTTGTTCTACCTGCTTTCTGGGCTGAGATGGGGAATCGCTGACTTTTGGAGTCGGCTGGTGACAAAATGTTCGAAACACATCCCATGCACAACTCCACCGGGGAAGGTGCCAGAAAGGAGTTCTTTTGTTAGTTCCTACACTGCCCCGGAAGCCAGCTGAAAGACACCATAAAAGTGGTTCTACTTGCTTTCTGGGCTGAGATGGGGAATCGCTAACCTTCGTAGTAGATTGGTGAGAAAGTGTTCCAAACACACCCCATGCAGAACTCTATTGGTGAAGGTGCCAGAAAGGAGTTCTCTTGGAAGTTCTTACACTGCCCCGGTAGCCAGCTTAAAGACACCACAAAAGTTGTTCTACCTGCTTTCTGGGCTGAGATGGGGAATCGCTGACTTTTGGAGTCGGCTGGTTAGAAATTGTTCCAAACACACCCCATGCACAACTCCACCGGGGAAGGTGCCAGAAAGGAGTTCTGTTGGTAGTTCCTACACTGCCCCGGTAGCCAGCTGAAAGATACCACAAAAGTTGTTCTACTTGCTTTCTGGGCTGAGATGGGGAATTGCTGACTTTTGGAGTCGGCTGGTGAAAAAATGTTGCAAACACACCCCTTGCACAACTCCACCGGGGAAGGTGCCAGAAAGGAGTTCTGTTGGTAGTTCCTACACTGCCCCAGTAGCCAGCTGAAAGACACCACAAAAGTTGTTCTACTTGCTTTCTGGGCTGAATTGGGAATCACTGACTTTTGGACTCGGCAGGTTAGAAATTGTTCCAAACACACCCCATGCACAACTCCACCGGGGAAGGTGTTAGAAAGGAGTTCTGTTGGTAGTTCTTCCACTGCCCCGGTAGCCAGCTGAAAGACACCACAAAAGTGGTTCTCCCTGCTTTCTGGGCTGAGATGGGGAATCGCTGACTTTTGGAGTCGGCTGGTGACAAAATGTTCCAAACACAGCCCATGCAGAACTCCCCGGGGAAGGTGCCAGAAAGGAGTTCTGTTGGTAGTTCTTCCACTGCCCCGGTAGCCAGCTGAAAGACACCACAAAAGTTGTTCTCCCTGCTTTCTGGGCTGAGATGGGAAATCGCTAACCTTCGTAGTAGATTGGTGAGAAAGTGTTCCAAACACACCCGATACAGAACTCTATTGGTGAAGGTGCCAGAAAGGAGTTCTCTTGGAAGTTCTTACACTGCCCCGGTAGCCAGCTAAAAGACACCACAAAAGTTGTTCTACTTGCTTTCTGGGCTGAATTGGGAATCACTGACTTTTGGACTCGGCAGGTTAGAAATTGTTCCAAACACACCCCATGCACAACTCCACCGGGGAAGGTGTTAGAAAGGAGTTCTGTTGGTAGTTCTTCCACTGCCCCGGTAGCCAGCTGAAAGACACCACAAAAGTTGTTCTACCTGCTTTCTGGGCTGAGATGGGGAATCGCTGACTTTTGGAGTCGGCTGGTGACAAAATGTTCGAAACACATCCCATGCACAACTCCACCGGGGAAGGTGCCAGAAAGGAGTTCTTTTGTTAGTTCCTACACTGCCCCGGAAGCCAGCTGAAAGACACCATAAAAGTGGTTCTACTTGCTTTCTGGGCTGAGATGGGGAATCGCTAACCTTCGTAGTAGATTGGTGAGAAAGTGTTCCAAACACACCCCATGCAGAACTCTATTGGTGAAGGTGCCAGAAAGGAGTTCTCTTGGAAGTTCTTACACTGCCCCGGTAGCCAGCTTAAAGACACCACAAAAGTTGTTCTACCTGCTTTCTGGGCTGAGATGGGGAATCGCTGACTTTTGGAGTCGGCTGGTTAGAAATTGTTCCAAACACACCCCATGCACAACTCCACCGGGGAAGGTGCCAGAAAGGAGTTCTGTTGGTAGTTCCTACACTGCCCCGGTAGCCAGCTGAAAGATACCACAAAAGTGGTTCTACTTGCTTTCTGGGCTGAGATGGGGAATTGCTGACTTTTGGAGTCGGCTGGTGAAAAAATGTTGCAAACACACCCCTTGCACAACTCCACCGGGGAAGGTGCCAGAAAGGAGTTCTGTTGGTAGTTCCTACACTGCCCCGGTAGCCAGCTGAAAGACACCACAAAAGTTGTTCTACTTGCTTTCTGGGCTGAATTGGGAATCACTGACTTTTGGACTCGGCAGGTTAGAAATTGTTCCAAACACACCCCATGCACAACTCCACCGGGGAAGGTGTTAGAAAGGAGTTCTGTTGGTAGTTCTTCCACTGCCCCGGTAGCCAGCTGAAAGACACCACAAAAGTGGTTCTCCCTGCTTTCTGGGCTGAGATTGGGAATAGCTGAGTTTTGGAGTCGGCTGGTGACAAAATGTTCCAAACACAGCCCATGCAGAACTCCCCGGGGAAGGTGCCAGAAAGGAGTTCTGTTGGTAGTTCTTCCACTGCCCCGGTAGCCAGCTGAAAGACACCACAAAAGTTGTTCTCCCTGCTTTCTGGGCTGAGATGGGAAATCGCTAACCTTCGTAGTAGATTGGTGAGAAAGTGTTCCAAACACACCCGATACAGAACTCTATTGGTGAAGGTGCCAGAAAGGAGTTCTCTTGGAAGTTCTTACACTGCCCCGGTAGCCAGCTAAAAGACACCACAAAAGTTGTTCTACTTGCTTTCTGGGCTGAGATGGGGAATCGCTGACTTTTGGACTCGGCTGGTTAGAAATTGTTCCAAACACAACCCATACACAACTCAACCGGGGAAGGTGTTAGAAAGGAGTTCTGTTGGTAGTTCTTCCACTGCCCCGGTAGCCAGCTGAAAGACACCACAAAAGTTGTTCTACCTGCTTTCTGGGCTGAGATGGGGAATCGCTGACTTTTGGAGTCGGCTGGTGACAAAATGTTCGAAACACATCCCATGCACAACTCCACCGGGGAAGGTGCCAGAAAGGAGTTCTTTTGTTAGTTCCTACACTGCCCCGGAAGCCAGCTGAAAGACACCATAAAAGTGGTTCTACTTGCTTTCTGGGCTGAGATGGGGAATCGCTAACCTTCGTAGTAGATTGGTGAGAAAGTGTTCCAAACACACCCGATACAGAACTCTATTGGTGAAGGTGCCAGAAAGGAGTTCTCTTGGAAGTTCTTACACTGCCCCGGTAGCCAGCTTAAAGACACCACAAAAGTTGTTCTACCTGCTTTCTGGGCTGAGATGGGGAATCGCTGACTTTTGGACTCGGCTGGTTAGAAATTGTTCCAAACACACCCCATGCACAACTCCACCGGGGAAGGTGCCAGAAAGGAGTTCTGTTGGTAGTTCCTACACTGCCCCGGTAGCCAGCTGAAAGATACCACAAAAGTTGTTCTACTTGCTTTCTGGGCTGAGATGGGGAATTGCTGACTTTTGGAGTCGGCTGGTGAAAAAATGTTGCAAACACACCCCTTGCACAACTCCACCGGGGAAGGTGCCAGAAAGGAGTTTTTTTGTTAGTTCCTACACTGCCCCGGTAGCCAGCTGAAAGACACCACAAAAGTTGTTCTACTTGCTTTCTGGGCTGAATTGGGAATCACTGACTTTTGGACTCGGCAGGTTAGAAATTGTTCCAAACACACCCCATGCACAACTCCACCGGGGAAGGTGTTAGAAAGGAGTTCTGTTGGTAGTTCTTCCACTGCCCCGGTAGCCAGCTGAAAGACACCACAAAAGTTGTTCTACCTGCTTTCTGGGCTGAGATGGGGAATCGCTGACTTTTGGAGTCGGCTGGTGACAAAATGTTCGAAACACATCCCATGCACAACTCCACCGGGGAAGGTGCCAGAAAGGAGTTCTTTTGTTAGTTCCTACACTGCCCCGGAAGCCAGCTGAAAGACACCATAAAAGTGGTTCTACTTGCTTTCTGGGCTGAGATGGGGAATCGCTAACCTTCGTAGTAGATTGGTGAGAAAGTGTTCCAAACACACCCCATGCACAACTCCACCGGGGAAGGTGCCAGAAAGGAGTTCTGTTGGTAGTTCCTACACTGCCCCGGTAGCCAGCTGAAAGATACCACAAAAGTTGTTCTACTTGCTTTCTGGGCTGAGATGGGGAATTGCTGACTTTTGGAGTCGGCTGGTGAAAAAATGTTGCAAACACACCCCTTGCACAACTCCACCGGGGAAGGTGCCAGAAAGGAGTTCTGTTGGTAGTTCCTACACTGCCCCGGTAGCCAGCTGAAAGATACCACAAAAGTTGTTCTACTTGCTTTCTGGGCTGAGATGGGGAATTGCTGACTTTTGGAGTCGGCTGGTGAAAAAATGTTGCAAACACACCCCTTGCACAACTCCACCGGGGAAGGTGCCAGAAAGGAGTTTTTTTGTTAGTTCCTACACTGCCCCAGTAGCCAGCTGAAAGACACCACAAAAGTTGTTCTACTTGCTTTCTGGGCTGAATTGGGAATCACTGACTTTTGGACTCGGCAGGTTAGAAATTGTTCCAAACACACCCCATGCACAACTCCACCGGGGAAGGTGTTAGAAAGGAGTTCTGTTGGTAGTTCTTCCACTGCCCCGGTAGCCAGCTGAAAGACACCACAAAAGTGGTTCTCCCTGCTTTCTGGGCTGAGATTGGGAATAGCTGAGTTTTGGAGTCGGCTGGTGACAAAATGTTCCAAACACAGCCCATGCAGAACTCCCCGGGGAAGGTGCCAGAAAGGAGTTCTGTTGGTAGTTCTTCCACTGCCCCGGTAGCCAGCTGAAAGACACCACAAAAGTTGTTCTCCCTGCTTTCCTGGCTGAGATGGGAAATCGCTAACCTTCGTAGTAGATTGGTGAGAAAGTGTTCCAAACACACCCGATACAGAACTCTATTGGTGAAGGTGCCAGAAAGGAGTTCTGTTGGTAGTTCTTCCACTGCCCCGGTAGCCAGCTAAAAGACACCACAAAAGTTGTTCTACTTGCTTTCTGGGCTGAGATGGGGAATCGCTGACTTTTGGACTCGGCTGGTTAGAAATTGTTCCAAACACAACCCATACACAACTCAACCGGGGAAGGTGTTAGAAAGGAGTTCTGTTGGTAGTTCTTCCACTGCCCCGGTAGCCAGCTGAAAGACACCACAAAAGTTGTTCTACCTGCTTTCTGGGCTGAGATGGGGAATCGCTGACTTTTGGAGTCGGCTGGTGACAAAATGTTCGAAACACATCCCATGCACAACTCCACCGGGGAAGGTGCCAGAAAGGAGTTCTGTTGGTAGTTCCTACACTGCCCCGGAAGCCAGCTGAAAGACACCATAAAAGTGGTTCTACTTGCTTTCTGGGCTGAGATGGGGAATCGCTAACCTTCGTAGTAGATTGGTGAGAAAGTGTTCCAAACACACCCGATACAGAACTCTATTGGTGAAGGTGCCAGAAAGGAGTTCTCTTGGAAGTTCTTACACTGCCCCGGTAGCCAGCTTAAAGACACCGCAAAAGTTGTTCTACCTGCTTTCTGGGCTGAGATGGGGAATCGCTGACTTTTGGAGTCGGCTGGTTAGAAATTGTTCCAAACACACCCCATGCACAACTCCACCGGGGAAGGTGCCAGAAAGGAGTTCTGTTGGTAGTTCCTACACTGCCCCGGTAGCCAGATGAAAGATACCACAAAAGTTGTTCTACTTGCTTTCTGGGCTGAGATGGGGAATTGCTGACTTTTGGAGTCGGCTGGTGAAAAAATGTTGCAAACACACCCCTTGCACAACTCCACCGGGGAAGGTGCCAGAAAGGAGTTCTTTTGTTAGTTCCTACACTGCCCTGGAAGCCAGCTGAAAGACACCACAAAAGTGGTTCTACTTGCTTTCTGGGCTGAGATGGGGAATATCTGAGTTTTGGACTCGGCTGGTGACAAAATGTTCCAAACACAGCCCATGCACAACTCCCCCGGGGAAGGTGCCAGAAAGGAGTTCTGTTGGTAGTTCTTACACTGCCCCGGTAGCCAGCTGAAATACACCACAAAAGTGGTTCTCCCTGCTTGCTGGGCTGAGATGGGGAATCGCTGACTTTTGGACTCGGCTGGTTAGAAATTGTTCCAAAAACACTACATGCACAACTCCCTCGGGGAAGGTGTCAGAAAGGAATTCCGTTGCTTGTTCTTCCACTGCCCCGGTAGCCAGCTAAAAGACACCACAAAAGTTGTTCTACCTGCTTTCTGGGCTGAGACGGGGAATTGCTGACTTTTGGAGTCGGCTGGTGAAAAAATGTTGCAAACACACCCCTTGCACAACTCCCCTGGGGAAGGTGCTAGAAAGGAGTTCTTTTGTTAGTTCCTACACTGCCCCGGTAGCCAGCTGAAAGACACCACAAAAGTTGTTCTACCTGCTTTCTGGGCTGAGATGGGGAATCGCTGACTTTTGGACTCGGCTGGTTAGAAATTGTTCCAAACACAACCCATGCACAACTCCACCGGGGAAGGTGCCAGAAAGGAGTTCTGTTGGTAGTTCTTCCACTGCCCCGGTAGCCAGCTGAAAGACACCACAAAAGTTGTTCTACCTGCTTTCTGGGCTGAGATGGGGAATCGCTGACTTTTGGAGTCGGCTGGTGACAAAATGTTCGAAACACATCCCATGCACAACTCCCCCGGGGAAGGTGCCAGAAAGGAGTTCTTTTGTTAGTTCCTACACTGCCCCGGTAGCCAGCTGAAAGACACCACAAAAGTTGTTCTACCTGCTTTCTGGGCTGAGATGGGGAATCGCTGACTTTTGGAGTCGGCTGGTTAGAAATTGTTCCAAACACACCCCATGCACAACTCCACCGGGGAAGGTGCCAGAAAGGAGTTCTGTTGGTAGTTCCTACACTGCCCCGGTAGCCAGCTGAAAGATACCACAAAAGTTGTTCTACTTGCTTTCTGGGCTGAGATGGGGAATTGCTGACTCTTGGAGTCGGCTGGTGAAAAAATGTTGCAAACACACCCCTTGCACAACTCCACCGGGGAAGGTGCCAGAAAGGAGTTTTTTTGTTAGTTCCTACACTGCCCCGGTAGCCAGCTGAAAGACACCACAAAAGTTGTTCTACTTGCTTTCTGGGCTGAATTGGGAATCACTGACTTTTGGACTCGGCAGGTTAGAAATTGTTCCAAACACACCCCATGCACAACTCCACCGGGGAAGGTGTTAGAAAGGAGTTCTGTTGGTAGTTCTTCCACTGCCCCGGTAGCCAGCTGAAAGACACCACAAAAGTTGTTCTACCTGCTTTCTGGGCTGAGATGGGGAATCGCTGACTTTTGGAGTCGGCTGGTGACAAAATGTTCGAAACACATCCCATGCACAACTCCACCGGGGAAGGTGCCAGAAAGGAGTTCTTTTGTTAGTTCCTACACTGCCCCGGAAGCCAGCTGAAAGACACCATAAAAGTGGTTCTACTTGCTTTCTGGGCTGAGATGGGGAATCGCTAACCTTCGTAGTAGATTGGTGAGAAAGTGTTCCAAACACACCCCATGCAGAACTCTATTGGTGAAGGTGCCAGAAAGGAGTTCTCTTGGAAGTTCTTACACTGCCCCGGTAGCCAGCTTAAAGACACCACAAAAGTTGTTCTACCTGCTTTCTGGGCTGAGATGGGGAATCGCTGACTTTTGGAGTCGGCTGGTTAGAAATTGTTCCAAACACACCCCATGCACAACTCCACCGGGGAAGGTGCCAGAAAGGAGTTCTGTTGGTAGTTCCTACACTGCCCCGGTAGCCAGCTGAAAGATACCACAAAAGTTGTTCTACTTGCTTTCTGGGCTGAGATGGGGAATTGCTGACTTTTGGAGTCGGCTGGTGAAAAAATGTTGCAAACACACCCCTTGCACAACTCCACCGGGGAAGGTGCCAGAAAGGAGTTCTGTTGGTAGTTCCTACACTGCCCCAGTAGCCAGCTGAAAGACACCACAAAAGTTGTTCTACTTGCTTTCTGGGCTGAATTGGGAATCACTGACTTTTGGACTCGGCAGGTTAGAAATTGTTCCAAACACACCCCATGCACAACTCCACCGGGGAAGGTGTTAGAAAGGAGTTCTGTTGGTAGTTCTTCCACTGCCCCGGTAGCCAGCTGAAAGACACCACAAAAGTGGTTCTCCCTGCTTTCTGGGCTGAGATGGGGAATCGCTGACTTTTGGAGTCGGCTGGTGACAAAATGTTCCAAACACAGCCCATGCAGAACTCCCCGGGGAAGGTGCCAGAAAGGAGTTCTGTTGGTAGTTCTTCCACTGCCCCGGTAGCCAGCTGAAAGACACCACAAAAGTTGTTCTCCCTGCTTTCTGGGCTGAGATGGGAAATCGCTAACCTTCGTAGTAGATTGGTGAGAAAGTGTTCCAAACACACCCGATACAGAACTCTATTGGTGAAGGTGCCAGAAAGGAGTTCTCTTGGAAGTTCTTACACTGCCCCGGTAGCCAGCTAAAAGACACCACAAAAGTTGTTCTACTTGCTTTCTGGGCTGAATTGGGAATCACTGACTTTTGGACTCGGCAGGTTAGAAATTGTTCCAAACACACCCCATGCACAACTCCACCGGGGAAGGTGTTAGAAAGGAGTTCTGTTGGTAGTTCTTCCACTGCCCCGGTAGCCAGCTGAAAGACACCACAAAAGTTGTTCTACCTGCTTTCTGGGCTGAGATGGGGAATCGCTGACTTTTGGAGTCGGCTGGTGACAAAATGTTCGAAACACATCCCATGCACAACTCCACCGGGGAAGGTGCCAGAAAGGAGTTCTTTTGTTAGTTCCTACACTGCCCCGGAAGCCAGCTGAAAGACACCATAAAAGTGGTTCTACTTGCTTTCTGGGCTGAGATGGGGAATCGCTAACCTTCGTAGTAGATTGGTGAGAAAGTGTTCCAAACACACCCCATGCAGAACTCTATTGGTGAAGGTGCCAGAAAGGAGTTCTCTTGGAAGTTCTTACACTGCCCCGGTAGCCAGCTTAAAGACACCACAAAAGTTGTTCTACCTGCTTTCTGGGCTGAGATGGGGAATCGCTGACTTTTGGAGTCGGCTGGTTAGAAATTGTTCCAAACACACCCCATGCACAACTCCACCGGGGAAGGTGCCAGAAAGGAGTTCTGTTGGTAGTTCCTACACTGCCCCGGTAGCCAGCTGAAAGATACCACAAAAGTGGTTCTACTTGCTTTCTGGGCTGAGATGGGGAATTGCTGACTTTTGGAGTCGGCTGGTGAAAAAATGTTGCAAACACACCCCTTGCACAACTCCACCGGGGAAGGTGCCAGAAAGGAGTTCTGTTGGTAGTTCCTACACTGCCCCGGTAGCCAGCTGAAAGACACCACAAAAGTTGTTCTACTTGCTTTCTGGGCTGAATTGGGAATCACTGACTTTTGGACTCGGCAGGTTAGAAATTGTTCCAAACACACCCCATGCACAACTCCACCGGGGAAGGTGTTAGAAAGGAGTTCTGTTGGTAGTTCTTCCACTGCCCCGGTAGCCAGCTGAAAGACACCACAAAAGTGGTTCTCCCTGCTTTCTGGGCTGAGATTGGGAATAGCTGAGTTTTGGAGTCGGCTGGTGACAAAATGTTCCAAACACAGCCCATGCAGAACTCCCCGGGGAAGGTGCCAGAAAGGAGTTCTGTTGGTAGTTCTTCCACTGCCCCGGTAGCCAGCTGAAAGACACCACAAAAGTTGTTCTCCCTGCTTTCTGGGCTGAGATGGGAAATCGCTAACCTTCGTAGTAGATTGGTGAGAAAGTGTTCCAAACACACCCGATACAGAACTCTATTGGTGAAGGTGCCAGAAAGGAGTTCTCTTGGAAGTTCTTACACTGCCCCGGTAGCCAGCTAAAAGACACCACAAAAGTTGTTCTACTTGCTTTCTGGGCTGAGATGGGGAATCGCTGACTTTTGGACTCGGCTGGTTAGAAATTGTTCCAAACACAACCCATACACAACTCAACCGGGGAAGGTGTTAGAAAGGAGTTCTGTTGGTAGTTCTTCCACTGCCCCGGTAGCCAGCTGAAAGACACCACAAAAGTTGTTCTACCTGCTTTCTGGGCTGAGATGGGGAATCGCTGACTTTTGGAGTCGGCTGGTGACAAAATGTTCGAAACACATCCCATGCACAACTCCACCGGGGAAGGTGCCAGAAAGGAGTTCTTTTGTTAGTTCCTACACTGCCCCGGAAGCCAGCTGAAAGACACCATAAAAGTGGTTCTACTTGCTTTCTGGGCTGAGATGGGGAATCGCTAACCTTCGTAGTAGATTGGTGAGAAAGTGTTCCAAACACACCCGATACAGAACTCTATTGGTGAAGGTGCCAGAAAGGAGTTCTCTTGGAAGTTCTTACACTGCCCCGGTAGCCAGCTTAAAGACACCACAAAAGTTGTTCTACCTGCTTTCTGGGCTGAGATGGGGAATCGCTGACTTTTGGACTCGGCTGGTTAGAAATTGTTCCAAACACACCCCATGCACAACTCCACCGGGGAAGGTGCCAGAAAGGAGTTCTGTTGGTAGTTCCTACACTGCCCCGGTAGCCAGCTGAAAGATACCACAAAAGTTGTTCTACTTGCTTTCTGGGCTGAGATGGGGAATTGCTGACTTTTGGAGTCGGCTGGTGAAAAAATGTTGCAAACACACCCCTTGCACAACTCCACCGGGGAAGGTGCCAGAAAGGAGTTTTTTTGTTAGTTCCTACACTGCCCCGGTAGCCAGCTGAAAGACACCACAAAAGTTGTTCTACTTGCTTTCTGGGCTGAATTGGGAATCACTGACTTTTGGACTCGGCAGGTTAGAAATTGTTCCAAACACACCCCATGCACAACTCCACCGGGGAAGGTGTTAGAAAGGAGTTCTGTTGGTAGTTCTTCCACTGCCCCGGTAGCCAGCTGAAAGACACCACAAAAGTTGTTCTACCTGCTTTCTGGGCTGAGATGGGGAATCGCTGACTTTTGGAGTCGGCTGGTGACAAAATGTTCGAAACACATCCCATGCACAACTCCACCGGGGAAGGTGCCAGAAAGGAGTTCTTTTGTTAGTTCCTACACTGCCCCGGAAGCCAGCTGAAAGACACCATAAAAGTGGTTCTACTTGCTTTCTGGGCTGAGATGGGGAATCGCTAACCTTCGTAGTAGATTGGTGAGAAAGTGTTCCAAACACACCCCATGCACAACTCCACCGGGGAAGGTGCCAGAAAGGAGTTCTGTTGGTAGTTCCTACACTGCCCCGGTAGCCAGCTGAAAGATACCACAAAAGTTGTTCTACTTGCTTTCTGGGCTGAGATGGGGAATTGCTGACTTTTGGAGTCGGCTGGTGAAAAAATGTTGCAAACACACCCCTTGCACAACTCCACCGGGGAAGGTGCCAGAAAGGAGTTCTGTTGGTAGTTCCTACACTGCCCCGGTAGCCAGCTGAAAGATACCACAAAAGTTGTTCTACTTGCTTTCTGGGCTGAGATGGGGAATTGCTGACTTTTGGAGTCGGCTGGTGAAAAAATGTTGCAAACACACCCCTTGCACAACTCCACCGGGGAAGGTGCCAGAAAGGAGTTTTTTTGTTAGTTCCTACACTGCCCCAGTAGCCAGCTGAAAGACACCACAAAAGTTGTTCTACTTGCTTTCTGGGCTGAATTGGGAATCACTGACTTTTGGACTCGGCAGGTTAGAAATTGTTCCAAACACACCCCATGCACAACTCCACCGGGGAAGGTGTTAGAAAGGAGTTCTGTTGGTAGTTCTTCCACTGCCCCGGTAGCCAGCTGAAAGACACCACAAAAGTGGTTCTCCCTGCTTTCTGGGCTGAGATTGGGAATAGCTGAGTTTTGGAGTCGGCTGGTGACAAAATGTTCCAAACACAGCCCATGCAGAACTCCCCGGGGAAGGTGCCAGAAAGGAGTTCTGTTGGTAGTTCTTCCACTGCCCCGGTAGCCAGCTGAAAGACACCACAAAAGTTGTTCTCCCTGCTTTCCTGGCTGAGATGGGAAATCGCTAACCTTCGTAGTAGATTGGTGAGAAAGTGTTCCAAACACACCCGATACAGAACTCTATTGGTGAAGGTGCCAGAAAGGAGTTCTGTTGGTAGTTCTTCCACTGCCCCGGTAGCCAGCTAAAAGACACCACAAAAGTTGTTCTACTTGCTTTCTGGGCTGAGATGGGGAATCGCTGACTTTTGGACTCGGCTGGTTAGAAATTGTTCCAAACACAACCCATACACAACTCAACCGGGGAAGGTGTTAGAAAGGAGTTCTGTTGGTAGTTCTTCCACTGCCCCGGTAGCCAGCTGAAAGACACCACAAAAGTTGTTCTACCTGCTTTCTGGGCTGAGATGGGGAATCGCTGACTTTTGGAGTCGGCTGGTGACAAAATGTTCGAAACACATCCCATGCACAACTCCACCGGGGAAGGTGCCAGAAAGGAGTTCTTTTGTTAGTTCCTACACTGCCCCGGAAGCCAGCTGAAAGACACCATAAAAGTGGTTCTACTTGCTTTCTGGGCTGAGATGGGGAATCGCTAACCTTCGTAGTAGATTGGTGAGAAAGTGTTCCAAACACACCCGATACAGACTCTATTGGTGAAGGTGCCAGAAAGGAGTTCTCTTGGTAGTTCCTACACTGCCCCGGTAGCCAGCTGAAAGATACCACAAAAGTTGTTCTACTTGCTTTCTGGGCTGAGATGGGGAATTGCTGACTCTTGGAGTCGGCTGGTGAAAAAATGTTGCAAACACACCCCTTGCACAACTCCACCGGGGAAGGTGCCAGAAAGGAGTTTTTTTGTTAGTTCCTACACTGCCCCGGTAGCCAGCTGAAAGACACCACAAAAGTTGTTCTACTTGCTTTCTGGGCTGAATTGGGAATCACTGACTTTTGGACTCGGCAGGTTAGAAATTGTTCCAAACACACCCCATGCACAACTCCACCGGGGAAGGTGTTAGAAAGGAGTTCTGTTGGTAGTTCTTCCACTGCCCCGGTAGCCAGCTGAAAGACACCACAAAAGTGGTTCTCCCTGCTTTCTGGGCTGAGATTGGGAATAGCTGACTTTTGGAGTCGGCTGGTGACAAAATGTTCCAAACACAGCCCATGCAGAACTCCACCGGGAAAGGTGCCAGAAAGGAGTTCTGTTGCTTGTTCTTCCACTGCCCCGGAAGCCAGCTGAAAGACACCACAAAAGTGGTTCTACCTGCTTTTTGCCTGAGATGGGGAATTGCTGAATTTTAGACTCGGCTGGTGACAAAATGTTCCAAACACAGACCATGCACAACTCCCCCGGGGAAGGTGCCAGAAAGGAGTTCTTTTGGTAGTTCTTACACTGCCCCGGTAGCCAGCTGAAATACACCACAAAAGTGGTTCTCCCTGCTTGCTGGGCTGAGATGGGGAATCGCTGACTTTTGGACTCGGCTGGTTAGAAATTGTTCCAAAAACACTACATGCACAACTCCCTCGGGGAAGGTGTCAGAAAGGAATTCCGTTGCTTGTTCTTCCACTGCCCCGGTAGCCAGCTAAAAGACACCACAAAAGTTGTTCTCCCTGCTTTCTGGGCTGAGACGGGGAATTGCTGACTTTTGGAGTCGGCTGGTGAAAAAATGTTGCAAACACACCCCTTGCACAACTCCCCTGGGGAAGGTGCTAGAAAGGAGTTCTTTTGTTAGTTCCTACACTGCCCCGGTAGCCAGCTGAAAGACACCACAAAAGTTGTTCTACTTGCTTTTTGGGCTGAGATGGGGAATCGCTGACTTTTGGACTCGGCTGGTTAGAAATTGTTCCAAACACAACCCATGCACAACTCCACCGGGGATGGTGCCAGAAAGGAGTTCTGTTGGTAGTTCTTACACGGCCCCGGTAGCCAGCTGAAAGACACCACAAAAGTTGTTCTACCTGCTTTCTGGGCTGAGATGGGGAATCGCTGACTTTTGGAGTCGGCTGGTGACAAAATGTTCCAAAGACACCCCATGCACAACTCCCCCGGGGAAGGTGCCAGAAAGGAGTTCTGTTAATAGTTCTTACACTGCCCCGGAAGCCAGCTGAAAGACACCACAAAAGTTGTTCTACCTGCTTTCTGAGCTGAGATGGGGAATCGATGACTTTTGAAGTAGACGGATGATAAAGTGTTGCAAACACACCCCATGCACAGCTCCACCGGGGAAGGTGCCAGAAAGGAGTTCTGTTGGTAGTTCTTACACTGCCCCGGAAGCCTGCTGAAAGACACCACAAAAGTTGTTCTACCTGCTTTCTGGGCTGAGATGGGGAATCGCTGACTTTTGGAGTCGGCTGGTGAAAAAATGTTCCAAACACACCCCATGCACAACTCCAGCGGGGAAGGTGCCAGAAAGGAGTTCTGTTGGTAGTTCTTCCACTGCCCCGGAAGCCAGCTGAAAGACACCACAAAAGTGGTTCTACCTGCTTTCAGGGCTGAGATGGGGAATCGCTGACTTTTGGACTCAGCTGGTTAGAAATTGTTCCAAACACACCCCATGCACAACTCCCCGGGGAAGGTGCCAGAAAGGAGTTCTGTTGGTAGTTCTTACACTGCCCCGGTAGCCAGCTGAAAGACACCACAAAAGTTGTTCTCCCTGCTTTCTGGGCTGAGATGGGAAATCGCTAACCTTCGTAGTAGATTGGTGAGAAAGTGTTCCAAACACACCCGATACAGAACTCTATTGGTGAAGGTGCCAGAAAGGAGTTCTCTTGGAAGTTCTTACACTGCCCCGGAAGCCAGCTAAAAGACACCACAAAAGTTGTTCTACCTGCTTTCTGGGCTGAGATGGGGAATCGCTGACTTTTGGACTCGGCTGGTTAGAAATTGTTCCAAACACACCCCATGCACAACTCCCCGGGGAAGGTGCCAGAAAGGAGTTCTGTTGGTAGTTCTTACACTGCCCCGGTAGCCAGCTGAAAGACACCACAAAAGTTGTTCTCCCTGCTTTCTGGGCTGAGATGGGAAATCGCTAACCTTCGTAGTAGATTGGTGAGAAAGTGTTCCAAACACACCCGATACAGAACTCTATTGGTGAAGGTGCCAGAAAGGAGTTCTCTTGGAAGTTCTTACACTGCCCCGGTAGCCAGCTAAAAGACACCACAAAAGTTGTTCTACTTGCTTTCTGGGCTGAGATGGGGAATCGCTGACTTTTGGACTCGGCTGGTTAGAAATTGTTCCAAACACACCCCATGCACAACTCCACCGGGGAAGGTGCCAGAAAGGAGTTCTTTTGGTAGTTCTTACACGGCCCCGGTAGCCAGCTGAAAGATACCACAAAAGTTGTTCTACTTGCTTTCTGGGCTGAGATGGGGAATTGCTGACTTCTGGAGTCGGCTGGTGACAAAATGTTGCAAACACACCCCTTGCACAACTCCCCCGGGGAAGGTGCCAGAAAGGAGATCTGTTGGTAGTTCTTACACTGCCCCGGTAGCCAGCTGAAAGACACCACAAAAGTTGTTCTCCCTGCTTGCTGGGCTGAGATGGGGAATAGCTGAATTTTGGACTCGGCTGGTGACAAAATGATCGAAACACATCCCATGCACAACTCCACCGGGGAAGGTGCCAGAAAGGAGTTCTTTTGTTAGTTCCTACACTGCCCCGGAAGCCAACTAAAAGAGACCACAAAAGTTGTTCTACTTGCTTGCTGGGCTGAAATGGGGAATCGCTGACTTTTGGAGTCGGCTGGTGACAAAGTGTTGCAAAAACACCCCATGCACAACTCCCCCGGGGAAGGTGCCAGAAAGGAGTTCTGTTGATAGTTCTTACACTGCCCCGGTAGCCAGCTGAAAGACACAACAAAAGTTGTTCTACTTGCTTTTTGGGCTGAGATGGGGAATCGCTGACTTTTGGACTCGGCTGGTTAGAAATTGTTCCAAACACAACCCATGCACAACTCCACCGGGGAAGGTGCCAGAAAGGAGTTCTGTTGGTAGTTCTTACACGGCCCCGGTAGCCAGCTGAAAGACACCACAAAAGTTGTTCTACCTGCTTTCTGGGCTGAGATGGGGAATCGCTGACTTTTGGAGTCGGCTGGTGACAAAATGTTCCAAAGACACCCCATGCACAACTCCCCCGGGGAAGGTGCCAGAAAGGAGTTCTGTTAATAGTTCTTACACTGCCCCGGAAGCCAGCTGAAAGACACCACAAAAGTTGTTCTACCTGCTTTCTGAGCTGAGATGGGGAATCGATGACTTTTGAAGTAGACGGATGATAAAGTGTTGCAAACACACCCCATGCACAGCTCCACCGGGGAAGGTGCCAGAAAGGAGTTCTGTTGGTAGTTCTTCCACTGCCCCGGTAGCCAGCTGAAAGACACCACAAAAGTTGTTCTACCTGCTTTCTGGGCTGAGATGGGGAATCGCTGACTTTTGGAGTCGGCTGGTGAAAAAATGTTCCAAACACAGCCCATGCACAACTCCAGCGGGGAAGGTGCCAGAAAGGAGTTCTGTTGGTAGTTCTTCCACTGCCCCGGTAGCCAGCTGAAAGACACCACAAAAGTGGTTCTACCTGCTTTCAGGGCTGAGATGGGGAATCGCTGACTTTTGGACTCAGCTGGTTAGAAATTGTTCCAAACACACCCCATGCACAACTCCCCGGGGAAGGTGCCAGAAAGGAGTTCTGTTGGTAGTTCTTACACTGCCCCGGTAGCCAGCTGAAAGACACCACAAAAGTTGTTCTACTTGCTTTCTGGGCTGAATTGGGAATCACTGACTTTTGGACTCGGCAGGTTAGAAATTGTTCCAAACACACCCCATGCACAACTCCACCGGGGAAGGTGTTAGAAAGGAGTTCTGTTGGTAGTTCTTCCACTGCCCCGGTAGCCAGCTGAAAGACACCACAAAAGTGGTTCTCCCTGCTTTCTGGGCTGAGATTGGGAATAGCTGAGTTTTGGAGTCGGCTGGTGACAAAATGTTCCAAACACAGCCCATGCAGAACTCCCCGGGGAAGGTGCCAGAAAGGAGTTCTGTTGGTAGTTCTTCCACTGCCCCGGTAGCCAGCTGAAAGACACCACAAAAGTTGTTCTCCCTGCTTTCCTGGCTGAGATGGGAAATCGCTAACCTTCGTAGTAGATTGGTGAGAAAGTGTTCCAAACACACCCGATACAGAACTCTATTGGTGAAGGTGCCAGAAAGGAGTTCTCTTGGAAGTTCTTACACTGCCCCGGTAGCCAGCTAAAAGACACCACAAAAGTTGTTCTACTTGCTTTCTGGGCTGAGATGGGGAATCGCTGACTTTTGGACTCGGCTGGTTAGAAATTGTTCCAAACACAACCCATACACAACTCAACCGGGGAAGGTGTTAGAAAGGAGTTCTGTTGGTAGTTCTTCCACTGCCCCGGTAGCCAGCTGAAAGACACCACAAAAGTTGTTCTACCTGCTTTCTGGGCTGAGATGGGGAATCGCTGACTTTTGGAGTCGGCTGGTGACAAAATGTTCGAAACACATCCCATGCACAACTCCACCGGGGAAGGTGCCAGAAAGGAGTTCTTTTGTTAGTTCCTACACTGCCCCGGAAGCCAGCTGAAAGACACCATAAAAGTGGTTCTACTTGCTTTCTGGGCTGAGATGGGGAATCGCTAACCTTCGTAGTAGATTGGTGAGAAAGTGTTCCAAACACACCCGATACAGACTCTATTGGTGAAGGTGCCAGAAAGGAGTTCTCTTGGTAGTTCCTACACTGCCCCGGTAGCCAGCTGAAAGATACCACAAAAGTTGTTCTACTTGCTTTCTGGGCTGAGATGGGGAATTGCTGACTCTTGGAGTCGGCTGGTGAAAAAATGTTGCAAACACACCCCTTGCACAACTCCACCGGGGAAGGTGCCAGAAAGGAGTTTTTTTGTTAGTTCCTACACTGCCCCGGTAGCCAGCTGAAAGACACCACAAAAGTTGTTCTACTTGCTTTCTGGGCTGAATTGGGAATCACTGACTTTTGGACTCGGCAGGTTAGAAATTGTTCCAAACACACCCCATGCACAACTCCACCGGGGAAGGTGTTAGAAAGGAGTTCTGTTGGTAGTTCTTCCACTGCCCCGGTAGCCAGCTGAAAGACACCACAAAAGTGGTTCTCCCTGCTTTCTGGGCTGAGATTGGGAATAGCTGACTTTTGGAGTCGGCTGGTGACAAAATGTTCCAAACACAGCCCATGCAGAACTCCACCGGGAAAGGTGCCAGAAAGGAGTTCTGTTGCTTGTTCTTCCACTGCCCCGGAAGCCAGCTGAAAGACACCACAAAAGTGGTTCTACCTGCTTTTTGCCTGAGATGGGGAATTGCTGAATTTTAGACTCGGCTGGTGACAAAATGTTCCAAACACAGACCATGCACAACTCCCCCGGGGAAGGTGCCAGAAAGGAGTTCTTTTGGTAGTTCTTACACTGCCCCGGTAGCCAGCTGAAATACACCACAAAAGTGGTTCTCCCTGCTTGCTGGGCTGAGATGGGGAATTGCTGACTTTTGGAGTCGGCTGGTGAAAAAATGTTGCAAACACACCCCTTGCACAACTCCCCTGGGGAAGGTGCTAGAAAGGAGTTCTTTTGTTAGTTCCTACACTGCCCCGGTAGCCAGCTGAAAGACACCACAAAAGTTGTTCTACTTGCTTTTTGGGCTGAGATGGGGAATCGCTGACTTTTGGACTCGGCTGGTTAGAAATTGTTCCAAACACAACCCATGCACAACTCCACCGGGGATGGTGCCAGAAAGGAGTTCTGTTGGTAGTTCTTACACGGCCCCGGTAGCCAGCTGAAAGACACCACAAAAGTTGTTCTACCTGCTTTCTGGGCTGAGATGGGGAATCGCTGACTTTTGGAGTCGGCTGGTGACAAAATGTTCCAAAGACACCCCATGCACAACTCCCCCGGGGAAGGTGCCAGAAAGGAGTTCTGTTAATAGTTCTTACACTGCCCCGGAAGCCAGCTGAAAGACACCACAAAAGTTGTTCTACCTGCTTTCTGAGCTGAGATGGGGAATCGATGACTTTTGAAGTAGACGGATGATAAAGTGTTGCAAACACACCCCATGCACAGCTCCACCGGGGAAGGTGCCAGAAAGGAGTTCTGTTGGTAGTTCTTACACTGCCCCGGAAGCCTGCTGAAAGACACCACAAAAGTTGTTCTACCTGCTTTCTGGGCTGAGATGGGGAATCGCTGACTTTTGGAGTCGGCTGGTGAAAAAATGTTCCAAACACACCCCATGCACAACTCCAGCGGGGAAGGTGCCAGAAAGGAGTTCTGTTGGTAGTTCTTCCACTGCCCCGGTAGCCAGCTGAAAGACACCACAAAAGTGGTTCTACCTGCTTTCAGGGCTGAGATGGGGAATCGCTGACTTTTGGACTCAGCTGGTTAGAAATTGTTCCAAACACACCCCATGCACAACTCCCCGGGGAAGGTGCCAGAAAGGAGTTCTGTTGGTAGTTCTTACACTGCCCCGGTAGCCAGCTGAAAGACACCACAAAAGTTGTTCTCCCTGCTTTCTGGGCTGAGATGGGAAATCGCTAACCTTCGTAGTAGATTGGTGAGAAAGTGTTCCAAACACACCCGATACAGAACTCTATTGGTGAAGGTGCCAGAAAGGAGTTCTCTTGGAAGTTCTTACACTGCCCCGGAAGCCAGCTAAAAGACACCACAAAAGTTGTTCTACCTGCTTTCTGGGCTGAGATGGGGAATCGCTGACTTTTGGACTCGGCTGGTTAGAAATTGTTCCAAACACACCCCATGCACAACTCCCCGGGGAAGGTGCCAGAAAGGAGTTCTGTTGGTAGTTCTTACACTGCCCCGGTAGCCAGCTGAAAGACACCACAAAAGTTGTTCTCCCTGCTTTCTGGGCTGAGATGGGAAATCGCTAACCTTCGTAGTAGATTGGTGAGAAAGTGTTCCAAACACACCCGATACAGAACTCTATTGGTGAAGGTGCCAGAAAGGAGTTCTCTTGGAAGTTCTTACACTGCCCCGGTAGCCAGCTAAAAGACACCACAAAAGTTGTTCTACTTGCTTTCTGGGCTGAGATGGGGAATCGCTGACTTTTGGACTCGGCTGGTTAGAAATTGTTCCAAACACACCCCATGCACAACTCCACCGGGGAAGGTGCCAGAAAGGAGTTCTTTTGGTAGTTCTTACACGGCCCCGGTAGCCAGCTGAAAGATACCACAAAAGTTGTTCTACTTGCTTTCTGGGCTGAGATGGGGAATTGCTGACTTCTGGAGTCGGCTGGTGACAAAATGTTGCAAACACACCCCTTGCACAACTCCCCCGGGGAAGGTGCCAGAAAGGAGATCTGTTGGTAGTTCTTACACTGCCCCGGTAGCCAGCTGAAAGACACCACAAAAGTTGTTCTCCCTGCTTGCTGGGCTGAGATGGGGAATAGCTGAATTTTGGACTCGGCTGGTGACAAAATGTTCGAAACACATCCCATGCACAACTCCACCGGGGAAGGTGCCAGAAAGGAGTTCTTTTGTTAGTTCCTACACTGCCCCGGAAGCCAACTAAAAGAGACCACAAAAGTTGTTCTACTTGCTTTCTGGGCTAAATTGGGAATCGCTGACTTTTGGAGTCGGCTGGTTAGAAATTGTTCCAAACACACCCCATGCACAACTCCCCGGGGAAGGTGCCAGAAAGGAGTTCTGTTGGTAGTTCTTCCACTGCCCCGGTAGCCAGCTGAAAGACACCACAAAAGTTGTTCTACTTGCTTGCTGGGCTGAAATGGGGAATCGCTGACTTTTGGAGTCGGCTGGTGACAAAGTGTTGCAAAAACACCCCATGCACAACTCCCCCGGGGAAGGTGCCAGAAAGGAGTTCTGTTGATAGTTCTTACACTGCCCCGGTAGCCAGCTGAAAGACACAACAAAAGTTGTTCTACTTGCTTTTTGGGCTGAGATGGGGAATCGCTGACTTTTGGACTCGGCTGGTTAGAAATTGTTCCAAACACAACCCATGCACAACTCCACCGGGGAAGGTGCCAGAAAGGAGTTCTGTTGGTAGTTCTTACACGGCCCCGGTAGCCAGCTGAAAGACACCACAAAAGTTGTTCTACCTGCTTTCTGGGCTGAGATGGGGAATCGCTGACTTTTGGAGTCGGCTGGTGACAAAATGTTCCAAAGACACCCCATGCACAACTCCCCCGGGGAAGGTGCCAGAAAGGAGTTCTGTTAATAGTTCTTACACTGCCCCGGAAGCCAGCTGAAAGACACCACAAAAGTTGTTCTACCTGCTTTCTGAGCTGAGATGGGGAATCGATGACTTTTGAAGTAGACGGATGATAAAGTGTTGCAAACACACCCCATGCACAGCTCCACCGGGGAAGGTGCCAGAAAGGAGTTCTGTTGGTAGTTCTTACACTGCCCCGGAAGCCTGCTGAAAGACACCACAAAAGTTGTTCTACCTGCTTTCTGGGCTGAGATGGGGAATCGCTGACTTTTGGAGTCGGCTGGTGAAAAAATGTTCCAAACACACCCCATGCACAACTCCAGCGGGGAAGGTGCCAGAAAGGAGTTCTGTTGGTAGTTCTTCCACTGCCCCGGTAGCCAGCTGAAAGACACCACAAAAGTGGTTCTACCTGCTTTCAGGGCTGAGATGGGGAATCGCTGACTTTTGGACTCAGCTGGTTAGAAATTGTTCCAAACACACCCCATGCACAACTCCCCGGGGAAGGTGCCAGAAAGGAGTTCTGTTGGTAGTTCTTACACTGCCCCGGTAGCCAGCTGAAAGACACCACAAAAGTTGTTCTCCCTGCTTTCTGGGCTGAGATGGGAAATCGCTAACCTTCGTAGTAGATTGGTGAGAAAGTGTTCCAAACACACCCGATACAGAACTCTATTGGTGAAGGTGCCAGAAAGGAGTTCTCTTGGAAGTTCTTACACTGCCCCGGAAGCCAGCTAAAAGACACCACAAAAGTTGTTCTACCTGCTTTCTGGGCTGAGATGGGGAATCGCTGACTTTTGGACTCGGCTGGTTAGAAATTGTTCCAAACACACCCCATGCACAACTCCCCGGGGAAGGTGCCAGAAAGGAGTTCTGTTGGTAGTTCTTACACTGCCCCGGTAGCCAGCTGAAAGACACCACAAAAGTTGTTCTCCCTGCTTTCTGGGCTGAGATGGGAAATCGCTAACCTTCGTAGTAGATTGGTGAGAAAGTGTTCCAAACACACCCGATACAGAACTCTATTGGTGAAGGTGCCAGAAAGGAGTTCTCTTGGAAGTTCTTACACTGCCCCGGTAGCCAGCTAAAAGACACCACAAAAGTTGTTCTACTTGCTTTCTGGGCTGAGATGGGGAATCGCTGACTTTTGGACTCGGCTGGTTAGAAATTGTTCCAAACACACCCCATGCACAACTCCACCGGGGAAGGTGCCAGAAAGGAGTTCTTTTGGTAGTTCTTACACGGCCCCGGTAGCCAGCTGAAAGATACCACAAAAGTTGTTCTACTTGCTTTCTGGGCTGAGATGGGGAATTGCTGACTTCTGGAGTCGGCTGGTGACAAAATGTTGCAAACACACCCCTTGCACAACTCCCCCGGGGAAGGTGCCAGAAAGGAGATCTGTTGGTAGTTCTTACACTGCCCCGGTAGCCAGCTGAAAGACACCACAAAAGTTGTTCTCCCTGCTTGCTGGGCTGAGATGGGGAATAGCTGAATTTTGGACTCGGCTGGTGACAAAATGTTCGAAACACATCCCATGCACAACTCCACCGGGGAAGGTGCCAGAAAGGAGTTCTTTTGTTAGTTCCTACACTGCCCCGGAAGCCAACTAAAAGAGACCACAAAAGTTGTTCTACTTGCTTTCTGGGCTAAATTGGGAATCGCTGACTTTTGGAGTCGGCTGGTTAGAAATTGTTCCAAACACACCCCATGCACAACTCCCCGGGGAAGGTGCCAGAAAGGAGTTCTGTTGGTAGTTCTTCCACTGCCCCGGTAGCCAGCTGAAAGACACCACAAAAGTTGTTCTACTTGCTTGCTGGGCTGAGATGGGGAATCGCTGACTTTTGGAGTCGGCTGGTGACAAAGTGTTGCAAAAACACCCCATGCACAACTCCCCCGGGGAAGGTGCCAGAAAGGAGTTCTGTTGATAGTTCTTACACTGCCCCGGTAGCCAGCTGAAAGACACAACAAAAGTTGTTCTACTTGCTTTTTGGGCTGAGATGGGGAATCGCTGACTTTTGGAGTCGGCTGGTTAGAAATTGTTCCAAACACACCCCATGCACAACTCCACCGGGGAAGGTGCCAGAAAGGAGTTCTGTTGGTAGTTCTTACACGGCCCCGGTAGCCAGCTGAAAGACACCACAAAAGTTGTTCTACCTGCTTTCTGGGCTGAGATGGGGAATCGCTGACTTTTGGAGTCGGCTGGTGACAAAATGTTCCAAAGACACCCCATGCACAACTCCCCCGGGGAAGGTGCCAGAAAGGAGTTCTGTTAATAGTTCTTACACTGCCCCGGAAGCAAGCTGAAAGACACCACAAAAGTTGTTCTACCTGCTTTCTGAGCTGAGATGGGGAATCGATGACTTTTGAAGTAGACGGATGATAAAGTGTTGCAAACACACCCCATGCACAGCTCCACCGGGGAAGGTGCCAGAAAGGAGTTCTGTTGGTAGTTCTTACACTGCCCCGAAAGCCTGCTGAAAGACACCACAAAAGTTGTTCTACCTGCTTTCTGGGCTGAGATGGGGAATCGCTGACTTTTGGACTCGGCTGGTGACAAAATGTTCCAAACACACCCCATGCACAACTCCAGCGGGGAAGGTGCCAGAAAGGAGTTCTGTTGGTAGTTCTTCCACTGCCCCGGTAGCCAGCTGAAAGACACCACAAAAGTGGTTCTACCTGCTTTCAGGGCTGAGATGGGGAATCGCTGACTTTTGGACTCAGCTGGTTAGAAATTGTTCCAAACACACCCCATGCACAACTCCCCGGGGAAGGTGCCAGAAAGGAGTTCTGTTGGTAGTTCTTACACTGCCCCGGTAGCCAGCTGAAAGACACCACAAAAGTTGTTCTCCCTGCTTTCTGGGCTGAGATGGGAAATCGCTAACCTTCGTAGTAGATTGGTGAGAAAGTGTTCCAAACACACCCGATACAGAACTCTATTGGTGAAGGTGCCAGAAAGGAGTTCTCTTGGAAGTTCTTACACTGCCCCGGTAGCCAGCTAAAAGACACCACAAAAGTTGTTCTACTTGCTTTCTGGGCTGAGATGGGGAATCGCTGACTTTTGGACTCGGCTGGTTAGAAATTGTTCCAAACACACCCCATGCACAACTCCACCGGGGAAGGTGCCAGAAAGGAGTTCTTTTGGTAGTTCTTACACGGCCCCGGTAGCCAGCTGAAAGATACCACAAAAGTTGTTCTACTTGCTTTCTGGGCTGAGATGGGGAATAGCTGAATTTTGGACTCGGCTGGTGACAAAATGTTCGAAACACATCCCATGCACAACTCCACCGGGGAAGGTGCCAGAAAGGAGTTCTTTTGTTAGTTCCTACACTGCCCCGGAAGCCAACTAAAAGAGACCACAAAAGTTGTTCTACTTGCTTTCTGGGCTAAATTGGGAATCGCTGACTTTTGGAGTCGGCTGGTTAGAAATTGTTCCAAACACACCCCATGCACAACTCCCCGGGGAAGGTGCCAGAAAGGAGTTCTGTTGGTAGTTCTTCCACTGCCCCGGTAGCCAGCTGAAAGACACCACAAAAGTTGTTCTACTTGCTTGCTGGGCTGAGATGGGGAATCGCTGACTTTTGGAGTCGGCTGGTGACAAAGTGTTGCAAAAACACCCCATGCACAACTCCCCCGGGGAAGGTGCCAGAAAGGAGTTCTGTTGATAGTTCTTACACTGCCCCGGTAGCCAGCTGAAAGACACCACAAAAGTTGTTCTACCTGCTTTCTGAGCTGAGATGGGGAATCGATGACTTTTGAAGTAGACGGATGATAAAGTGTTGCAAACACACCCCATGCACAGCTCCACCGGGGAAGGTGCCAGAAAGGAGTTCTGTTGGTAGTTCTGACACTGCCCCGGTAGCCAGCTGAAAGACACCACAAAAGTTGTTCTACTTGCTTGCTGGGCTGAGATGGGGAATCGCTGACTTTTGGAGTCGGCTGGTGACAAAATGTTCCAAACACACCCCATGCACAACTCCCCCGGGGAAGGTGCCAGAAAGGAGTTCTGTTGTTTGTTCTTACACTGCCCCGGTAACCAGCTGAAAGATACCACAAAAGTGGTTCTCCCTGCTTTCTGGGCTGAGATGGGAAATCGCTAACCTTCGTAGTAGATTGGTGAGAATGTGTTCCAAACACACCCCATGCAGGACTCTACCAGTGAAGGTGCCAGAAAGGAGTTCTGTTGGTAGTTCTGACACTGCCCCGGTAGCCAGCTGAAAGACACCACAAAAGTTGTTCTACCTGCTTTCTGGGCTGAGATGGGGAATCGCTGACTTTTGGAGTCGGCTGGTGAAAAAATGTTGCAAACACACCCCATGCACAACTCCCCCGGGGAAGGTGCCAGAAAGGAGTTCTGTTGGTAGTTCTTCCACTGCCCCGGTAGCCAGCTGAAAGACACCACAAAAGTGGTTCTCCCTGCTTTCTGGGCTGAGATGGGAAATCGCTAACCTTCGTAGTAGACTGGTGAGAAAGTGTTCCAAACATACCCCATGCAGAACTCTACCGGTGAAGGTGCCAGAAAGGAGTTCTGTTGGTAGTTCTGACACTGCTCCGATAGCCAGCTGAAAGACACCACAAAAGTGGTTCTACCTGCTAAGTGGGCTGAGATGGGAAATGGCTGACCTTTGTAGTAGATTGGTGAGAAAGTGTTCCAAAGACACCCCATGCACAACTCCACCGGGGAAGGTGCCAGAAAGGAGTTCTCTTGCTTGTTCTTACACTGCCCAGGTAGCCAGCTGAAAGACACCACAAAAGTGGTTCTCCCTGATTTCTGGGCTGAGATGGGGAATAGCTGAGTTTTGGACTCGGCTGGTGACAAAATGTTCGAAACACATCCCATGCAGAACTCTACCGGGGAAGGCGCCAGAAAGGAGTTCTTATGGTAGTTCTGACACTGCCCCGGTAGCCAGCTGAAAGACACCACAAAAGTTGTTCTACTTGCTTGCTGGGCTGAGATGGGGAATCGCTGACTTTTGGAGTCGGCTGGTGAAAAAATGTTGCAAACACACCCCATGCACAACTCCCCCGGGGAAGGTGCCAGAAAGGAGTTCTGTTGGTAGTTCCTACACTGCCCCGGAAGCAAGCTGAAAGACACCACAAAAGTTGTTCTCCCTGGTTGCTGGGCTGAGATGGGGAATCGCTGACTTTTGGACTCGGCTGGTGACAAAATGTTCCAAACACACCCCATGCAGAACTCTACCGGGGAAGGTGCCAGAAAGGAGTTCTTTTGTTAGTTCCTACACTGCCCCGGTAGCCAGCTGAAAGACACCACAAAAGTTGTTCTACTTGCTTAGTGGGCTGAGATGGGGAATCGCTGACTTTTGGAGTCGGCTGGTGAAAAAATGTTGCAAACACACCCCATGCACAACTCCCCCGGGGAAGGTGCCAGAAAGAAGTTCTCTTGGTAGTTCTTACACTGCCCCGTTAGCCAGATGAAAGACACCACAATAGTTGTTCTCCCTGCTTTCTGGGCTGAGATGGGAAATGGCTGACTTTTGTAGTAGATTGTTGAGAAAGTGTTCCAAAGACACCCCATGCAGAACTCTACCGGTGAAGGTGCCAGAAAGGAGTTCTGTTGGTAGTTCTTCCACTGCCCCGGTAGCCAGCTGAAAGACACCACAAAAGTTGTTCTCCCTGGTTGCTGGGCTGAGATAGGGAATCGCTGACTTTTGGAGTCGGCTGGTGAAAAAATGTTGCAAACACACCCCTTGCACAACTCCCCCGGGGAAGGTGCCAGAAAGGAGTTCTTTTGTTAGTTCCTACACTGCCCCGGAAGCCAGCTGAAAGACACCACAAAAGTTGTTCTACCTGCTTTCTGGGCTGAGATGGGAAATCGCTGACTTTTGGAATCGGCTGGTTAGAAATTATTCCAAACACAACCCATGCACAACTCCACCGGGGAAGGTGCCAGAAAGGAGTTCTGTTGGTAGTTCTTACACTGCCCCGGTAGCCAGCTGAAAGACACCACAAAAGTGGTTCTACCTGCTTTCTGGGCTGAGATGGGAAATCGCTAACCTTCGTAGTAGATTGGTGAGAATGTGTTCCAAACACACCCCATGCAGAACTCTACCAGTGAAGGTGCCAGAAAGGAGTTCTGTTGGTAGTTCTGACACTGCCCCGGTAGCCAGCTGAAAGACACCACAAAAGTTGTTCTACCTGCTTTCTGGGCTGAGATGGGGAATCGCTGACTTTTGGAGTCGGCTGGTGACAAAATGTTCCAAACACACCCCATGCACAACTCCCCCGGGGAAGGTGTCAGAAAGGAGTTCTGTTGGTAGTTCCTACACTGCCCCGGTAGCCAGCTGAAAGACACCACAAAAGTTGTTCTCCCTGGTTGCTGGGCTGAGATAGGGAATCGCTGACTTTTGGAGTCGGCTGGTGAAAAAATGTTGCAAACACACCCCTTGCACAACTCCCCCGGGGAAGGTGCCAGAAAGGAGATCTGTTGGTAGTTCTTACACTGCCCTGGTAGCCAGCTGAAAGACACCACAAAAGTTGTTCTCCCTGCTTTCTGGGCTGAGATGGGGAATCGCTGACTTTTGGAGTCGGCTGGTGACAAAATGTTCGAAACACATCCCATGCACAACTCCACCGGGGAAGGTGCCAGAAAGGAGTTCTTTTGTTAGTTCCTACACTGCCCCGGAAGCCAACTAAAAGATACCACAAAAGTTGTTCTACTTGCTTTCTGGGCTGAATTGGGAATCGCTGACTTTTGGAGTCGGCTGGTTAGAAATTGTTCCAAACACACCCCATGCACAACTCAACCGGGGAAGGTGTTAGAAAGGAGTTCTGTTGGTAGTTCTTCCACTGCCCCGGTAGCCAGCTGAAAGACACCACAAAAGTTGTTCTACTTGCTTGCTGGGCTGAGATGGGGAATCGCTGACTTTTGGAGTCGGCTGGTGACAAAGTGTTGCAAAAACACCCCATGCACAACTCCCCCGGGGAAGGTGCCAGAAAGGAGTTCTGTTGGTAGTTCTTCCACTGCCCCGGTAGCCAGCTGAAAGACACCACAAAAGTTGTTCTACTTACTTGCTGGGCTGAGATGGGGAATCGCTGACTTTTGGACTCGGCTGGTGAAAAAATGTTGCAAACACACCCCATGCACAACTCCCCCGGGGAAGATGCCAGAAAGGAGTTCTGTTGGTAGTTCTTACACTGCCCCGGTAGCCAGCTGAAAGACACCACAAAAGTGGTTCTCCCTGCTTTCTGGGCTGAGATGGGAAATCGCTAACCTTCGTAGTAGACTGGTGAGAAAGTGTTCCAAACATACCCCATGCAGAACTCTACCGGTGAAGGTGCCAGAAAGGAGTTCTGTTGGTAGTTCTGACACTGCCCCGGTAGCCAGCTGAAAGACACCACAAAAGTTGTTCTACTTGCTTGCTGGGCTGAGATGGGGAATCGCTGACTTTTGGAGTCGGCTGGTGACAAAGTGTTGCAAAAACACCCCATGCACAACTCCCCCGGGGAAGGTGCCAGAAAGGAGTTCTGTTGATAGTTCTTACACTGCCCCGGTAGCCAGCTGAAAGACACAACAAAAGTTGTTCTACCTGCTTTCTGAGCTGAGATGGGGAATCGATGACTTTTGAAGTAGACGGATGATAAAGTGTTGCAAACACACCCCATGCACAGCTCCACCGGGGAAGGTGCCAGAAAGGAGTTCTGTTGGTAGTTCTTACACTGCCCCGGTAGCCAGCTTAAAGACACCACAAAAGTTGTTCTCCCTGCATTCTGGGCTGAGATGGGGAATCGCTGACTTTTGGAGTCGGCTGGTGACAAAATGTTCCAAACACACCCCATGCACAACTCCCCCGGGGAAGGTGTCAGAAAGGAGTTCTGTTGGTAGTTCTTCCACTGCCCCGGTAGCCATCTGAAAGACACCACAAAAGTGGTTCTCCCTGCTTTCTGGGCTGAGATGGGGAATCGCTGACTTTTGGAGTCGGCTGGTGACAAAATGTTCGAAACATGTCCCATGCACAACTCCCCCGGGGAAGGTGCCAGAAAGGAGTTCTGTTGGTAGTTCCTACACTGCCCCGGAACCAAGCTGAAAGACACCACAAAAGTTGTTCTCCCTGGTTGCTGGGCTGAGATGGGGAATCGCTGACTTTTGGACTCGGCTGGTGACAAAATGTTCCAAACACACCCCATGCAGAACTCTACCGGGGAAGGTGCCAGAAAGGAGTTCTGTTGGTAGTTCTTCCACTGCCCCGGTAGCCAGCTGAAAGACACCACAAAAGTTGTTCTACCTGCTTGCTGGGCTGAGATGGGGAATCGCTGACTTTTGGACTCGGCTGGTGACAAAGTGTTGCAAACACACCCCATGCACAACTCCCCCGGGGAAGGTGCCAGAAAGGAGTTCTGTTGGTAGTTCTTACACTGCCCCGGTAGCCAGATGAAAGACACCACAAAAGTGGTTCTACCTGCTTTCTGGGCTGAGATGGGGAATCGCTGACTTTTGGAGTCGGCTGGTGACAAAATGTTCCAAAACACACCCCATGCACAACTCCACCGGTGAAGGTGCCAGAAAGGAGTTCTTTTGCTTGTTCATACACTGCCCCGGCAGCCAGCTGAAAGACACCACAAAAGTGGTTCTACCTGCTTGCTGGGCTGAGATAGGGAATCGCTGACTTTTGGAGTCGGCTGGTGACAAAATGTTCGAAACACATCCCATGCACAACTCTACCGGTGAAGGTGCCAGAAAGGAGTTCTTTTGTTAGTTCCTACACTGCCCCGGAAGCCAGCTGAAAGACACCACAAAAGTTGTTCTACTTGCTTTCTGGGCTGAATTGGGAATCGCTGACTTTTGGACTCGGCTGGTTAGAAATTTTTCCAAACACACCCCATGCACAACTCCACCGGAGAAGGTGCCAGAAAGGAGTTCTCTTGATTGTTCTTACACTGCCCCGGTAGCCAGCTGAAAGACACCACAAAAGTGGTTCTACCTGCTTTCTGGGCTGAGATGGGAAATCGCTAACCTTCGTAGTAGATTGGTGAGAATGTGTTCCAAACACACCCCATGCAGAACTCTACCAGTGAAGGTGCCAGAAAGGAGTTCTGTTGGTAGTTCTGACACTGCCCCGGAAGCCAGCTGAAAGACACCACAAAAGTTGTTCTACTTGCTTTCTGGGCTGAGATGGGAAATGGCTGACCTTTGTAGTAGATTGGTGAGAAAGTGTTCCAAAGACACCCCATGCACAACTCCACCGGGGAAGGTGCCAGAAAGGAGTTCTCTTGCTTGTTCTTACACTGCCCCGGTAGCCAGCTGAAAGACACCACAAAAGTGGTTCTCCCTGCTTTCTGGGCTGAGATGGGGAATAGCTGACTTTTGGACTCGGCTGGTGACAAAATGTTCCAAACACACCCCATGCAGAACTCTACCGGGGAAGGTGCCAGAAAGGAGTTCTGTTGGTAGTTCTTCCACTGCCCGGGTAGCCAGCTGAAAGACACCACAAAAGTTGTTCTACTTGCTTGCTGGGCTGAGATGGGGAATCGCTGACTTTTGGAGTCGGCTGGTGAAAAAATGTTCCAAACACACCCCATGCACAACTCCCCCGGGGAAGGTGCCAGAAAGGAGTTCTGTTGGTAGTTCTTACACTGCCCCGGTAGCCAGATGAAAGACACCACAAAAGTGGTTCTACCTGCTTTCTGGGCTGAGATGGGGAATCGCTGACTTTTGGAGTCGGCTGGTGACAAAATGTTCCAAAACACACCCCATGCACAACTCCACCGGTGAAGGTGCCAGAAAGGAGTTCTTTTGCTTGTTCTTACACTGCCCCGGCAGCCAGCTGAAAGACACCACAAAAGTGGTTCTACCTGCTTGCTGGGCTGAGATAGGGAATCGCTGACTTTTGGAGTCGGCTGGTGAAAAAATGTTGCAAACACACCCCTTGCACAACTCCCCCGGGGAAGGTGCCAGAAAGGAGTTCTTTTGTTAGTTCCTACACTGCCCCGGAAGCCAGCTGAAAGACACCACAAAAGTTGTTCTACCTGCTTTCTGGGCTGAGATGGGAAATCGCTGACTTTTGGAATCGGCTGGTTAGAAATTGTTCCAAACACAACCCATGCACAACTCCACCGGGGAAGGTGCCAGAAAGGAGTTCTGTTGGTAGTTCTTACACTGCCCCGGTAGCCAGATGAAAGACACCACAAAAGTGGTTCTACCTGCTTTCTGGGCTGAGATGGGAAATGGCTGACCTTTGTAGTAGATTGGTGAGAAAGTGTTCCAAAGACACCCCATGCACAACTCCACCGGGGAAGGTGCCAGAAAGGAGTTCTCTTGCTTGTTCTTACACTGCCCCGGTAGCCAGCTGAAAGACACCACAAAAGTGGTTCTCCCTGCTTTCTGGGCTGAGATGGGGAATAGCTGACTTTTGGACTCGGCTGGTGACAAAATGTTCCAAACACAGCCCATGCACAACTCTACCGGGGAAGGTGCCAGAAAGGAGTTCTGTTGGTAGTTCTTACACTGCCCCGGTAGCCAGCTGAAAGACACCACAAAAGTAGTTCTACCTGCTTTCTGGGCTGAGATGGGAAATGGCTGACTTTTGTAGTAGATTGTTAGAGAAAGTGTTCCAAACACACCCCATGCACAACTCCCCCGGGGAAGGTGCCAGAAAGGAGTTCTGTTGGTAGTTCTTCCACTGCCCAGGTAGCCAGCTGAAAGACACCACAAAAGTGGTTCTACCTGCTTTCTGGGCTGAGATGGGGAATCGCTGACTTTTGGAGTAGACTGCTGAGAAAGTGTTGCAAACACACCCCATGCACAGCTCCACCGGGGAAGGTGCCAGAAAGGAGTTCAGTTGGTAGTTCTTACACTGCCCCGGAAGCCAGCTGAAAGACACCACAAAAGTTGTTCTACCTGCTTTCTGGGCTGAGATGGGAAATGGCTGACCTTTGTAGTAGATTGGTGAGAAAGTGTTCCAAACACACCCCATGCACAACTCCCCCGGGGAAGGTGCCAGAAAGGAGTTCTTTTGTTAGTTCCTACACTGCCCCGGAAGCCAGCTGAAAGACACCACAAAAGTTGTTCTACCTGCTTTCTGGGCTGAGATGGGGAATCGCTGACTTTTGGACTCGGCTGGTTAGAAATTGTGCCAAACACACCCCATGCACAACTCCACCGGGGAAGGTGCCAGAAAGGAGTTCTGTTGGTAGTTCTTACACTGCCCCGGTAGCCAGCTGAAAGACACCACAAAAGTGGTTCTACCTGCTTTCAGGGCTGAGATGGGGAATCGCTGACTTTTGGACTCAGCTGGTTAGAAATTGTTCCAAACACACCCCATGCACAACTCCCCGGGGAAGGTGCCAGAAAGGAGTTCTTTTGTTAGTTCTTACACTGCCCCGGTAGCCAGCTAAAAGACACCATAAAAGTGGTTCTCCCTGCTTTCTGGGCTGAGATGGGAAATCGCTAAACTTCGTAGTAGATTGGTGAGAAAGTGTTCCAAACACACCCGATACAGAACTCTATTGGTGAAGGTGCCAGAAAGGAGTTCTCTTGGAAGTTCTTACACTGCCCCGGTAGCCAGCTAAAAGACACCACAAAAGTTGTTCTACTTGCTTTCTGGGCTGAGATGGGGAATTGCTGACTTTTGGAGTCGGCTGGTGACAAAATGTTGCAAACACACCCCTTGCACAACTCCCCCGGGGAAGGTGCCAGAAAGGAGATCTGTTGGTAGTTCTTACACTGCCCCGGTAGCCAGTTGAAAGACACCACAAAAGTTGTTCTCCCTGCTTTCTGGGCTGAGATGGGGAATCGCTGACTTTTGGAGTCGGCTGGTGACAAAATGTTCGAAACACATCCCATGCACAACTCCACCGGGGAAGGTGCCAGAAAGGAGTTCTTTTGTTAGTTCCTACACTGCCCCGGAAGCCAACTAAAAGAGACCACAAAAGTTGTTCTACTTGCTTTCTGGGCTAAATTGGGAATCGCTGACTTTTGGAGTCGGCTGGTTAGAAATTGTTCCAAACACACCCCATGCACAACTCAACCGGGGAAGGTGTTAGAAAGGAGTTCTGTTGGTAGTTCTTCCACTGCCCCGGTAGCCAGCTGAAAGACACCACAAAAGTTGTTCTACTTGCTTGCTGGGCTGAGATGGGGAATCGCTGACTTTTGGAGTCGGCTGGTGACAAAGTGTTGCAAAAACACCCCATGCACAACTCCCCCGGGGAAGGTGCCAGAAAGGAGTTCTGTTGATAGTTCTTACACTGCCCCGGTAGCCAGCTGAAAGACACAACAAAAGTTGTTCTACCTGCTTTCTGAGCTGAGATGGGGAATCGATGACTTTTGAAGTAGACGGATGATAAAGTGTTGCAAACACACCCCATGCACAGCTCCACCGGGGAAGGTGCCAGAAAGGAGTTCTGTTGGTAGTTCTTACACTGCCCCGGTAGCCAGATGAAAGACACCACAAAAGTGGTTCTACCTGCTTGCTGGGCTGAGATGGGGAATCGCTGACTTTTGGAGTCGGCTGGTGACAAAATGTTGCAAACACACCCCATGCACAACTCCCCCGGGGAAGGTGTCAGAAAGGAGTTCTGTTGGTAGTTCTTCCACTGCCCCGGTAGCCAGCTGAAAGACACCACAAAAGTGGTTCTCCCTGCTTTCTGGGCTGAGATGGGAAATCGCTAACCTTCGTAGTAGACTGGTGAGAAAGTGTTCCAAACATACCCCATGCAGAACTCTACCGGTGAAGGTGCCAGAAAGGAGTTCTGTTGGTAGTTCTGACACTGCCCCGGTAGCCAGCTGAAAGACACCACAAAAGTTGTTCTCCCTGGTTGCTGGGCTGAGATAGGGAATCGCTGACTTTTGGAGTCGGCTGGTGACAAAATGTTAGAAACATATCCCATGCACAACTCCCCCGGGGAAGGTGCCAGAAAGGAGTTCTGTTGGTAGTTCCTACACTGCCCCGGAAGCCAGCTGAAAGACACTACAAAAGTGGTTCTACCTGCTTTCTGGGCTGAGATGGGGAATCGCTGACTTTTGGAGTCGGCTGGTGACAAAATGTTCCAAACACACCCCATGCAGAACTCTACCGGGGAAGGTGCCAGAAAGGAGTTCTGTTGGTAGTTCTTCCACTGCCCCGGTAGCCATCTGAAAGACACCACAAAAGTGGTTCTCCCTGCTTTCTGGGCTGAGATGGGAAATCGCTAACCTTCGTAGTAGACTGGTGAGAAAGTGTTCCAAACATACCCCATGCAGAACTCTACCGGTGAAGGTGCCAGAAAGGAGTTCTGTTGGTAGTTCTGACACTGCCCCGGTAGCCAGCTGAAAGACACCACAAAAGTTGTTCTACTTGCTTTCTGGGCTGAGATGGGGAATCGCTGACTTTTGGAGTCGGCTGGTGACAAAATGTTCGAAACATATCCCATGCACAACTCCCCCGGGGAAGGTGCCAGAAAGGAGTTCTGTTGGTAGTTCCTACACTGCCCCGGAAGCAAGCTGAAAGACACCACAAAAGTTGTTCTCCCTGGTTGCTGGGCTGAGATGGGGAATCGCTGACTTTTGGACTCGGCTGGTGACAAAATGTTCCAAACACACCCCATGCAGAACTCTACCGGGGAAGGTGCCAGAAAGGAGTTCTGTTGGTAGTTCTTCCACTGCCCCGGTAGTCAGCTGAAAGACACCACAAAAGTTGTTCTACTTGCTTTCTGGGCTGAGATGGGGAATCGCTGACTTTTGGAGTCGGCTGGTGAAAAAATGTTGCAAACACACCCCATGCACAACTCCCCCGGGGAAGGTGCCAGAAAGGAGTTCTGTTGGTAGTTCTTCCACTGCCCCGGTAGCCAGCTGAAAGACACCACAAAAGTTGTTCTCCCTGGTTGCTGGGCTGAGATAGGGAATCGCTGACTTTTGGAGTCGGCTGGTGAAAAAATGTTGCAAACACACCCCTTGCACAACTCCACCGGGGAAGGTGCCAGAAAGGAGTTCTTTTGTTAGTTCCTACACTGCCCCGGAAGCCAGCTGAAAGACACCACGAAAGTTGTTCTACCTGCTTTCTGGGCTGAGATGGGAAATCGCTGACTTTTGGAATCGGCTGGTTAGAAATTGTTCCAAACACAACCCATGCACAACTCCACCGGGGAAGGTGCCAGAAAGGAGTTCTGTTGGTAGTTCTTACACTGCCCCGGAAGACTGCTGAAAGACACCACAAAAGTTGATCTACATGATTTCTGGGCTGAGATGGGGAATTGCTGACTTTTGGAGTCGGCTGGTGACAAAATGTTGCAAACACACCCCTTGCACAACTCCCCCGGGGAAGGTGCCAGAAAGGAGTTCTTTTGTTAGTTCCTACACTGCCCCGGAAGCCAGCTGAAAGACACCACAAAAGTTGTTCTACTTGCTTTCTGGGCTGAGATGGGGAAACGCTGACTTTTGGACTCGGCTGGTTAGAAATTGTTCCAAACACAACCCATGCACAACTCCCCCGGGGAAGGTGCCAGAAAGTAGTTCTCTTGGTAGTTCTTACACTGCCCCGGAAGCCTGCTGAAAGACACCACAAAAGTTGATCTACATGATTTCTGGGCTGAGATGGGGAATAGCTGACTTTTGGAGTCGGCTGGTGACAAAATGTTCCAAACACACTCCATGCACAACTCCACCGGGGAAGGTGCCAGAAAGGAGTTCTATTGGTAGTTCTTACACCACCCTGTAGCCAGATGAAAGACACCACAAAAGTGGTTCTCCCTGCTTTCTGGGCTGAGATGGGGAATAGCTGAGTTTTGGACTCGGCTGGTGACAAAATGTTCCAAACACAGCCCATGCACAACTCCCCCGGGGAAGGTGCCAGAAAGGAGTTCTGTTGGTAGTTCTTACACTGCCCCGGTAGCCAGCTGAAATACACCACAAAAGTGGTTCTCCCTGCTTGCTGGGCTGAGATGGGAAATGGCTGACCTTTGTAGTAGATTGGTGAGAAAGTGTTCCAAACACACCCCATGCACAACTCCACCGGGGAAGGTGCCAGAAAGAGTTCTGTTGGTAGTTTTACACTGCCCCGGTAGCCAGCTGAAAGACACCACAAAAGTGGTTCTACCTGCTTTCTGGGCTGAGATGGGAAATGGCTGACCTTTGTAGTAGATTGGTGAGAAAGTGTTCCAAAGACACCCCATGCACAACTCCACCGGGGAAGGTGCCAGAAAGGAGTTCAGTTGATTGTTCTTACACTGCCCCGGTAGCCAGCTGAAAGACACCACAAAAGTGGTTCTACCTGCTTTCTGGGCTGAGATGGGGAATCGCTGACTTTTGGAGTAGACTGCTGAGAAAGTGTTGCAAACACACCCCATGCACAGCTCCACCGGGGAAGGTGCCAGAAAGGAGTTCTGTTGGTAGTTCTTACACGGCCCCGGTAGCCAGCTGAAAGACACCACAAAAGTTGTTCTACCTGCTTTCTGGGCTGAGATGGGGAATCGCTGACTTTTGGACTCGGCTGGTGACAAAATGTTCCAAAGACACCCCATGCACAACTCCCCCGGGGAAGGTGCCAGAAAGGAGTTCTGTTGGTAGTTCCTACACTGCCCCGGAAGCCAGCTGAAAGACACCACAAAAGTGGTTCTACCTGCTTTCTGGGCTGAGATGGGGAACAGCTGACTTTTGGAGTCGGCTGGTGACAAAATATTCCAAAACACACCCCATGCACAACTCCAGCGGGGAAGGTGCCAGAAAGGAGTTCTGTTGGTAGTTCTTCCACTGCCCCGGTAGCCAGCTGAAAGACACCACAAAAGTGGTTCTACCTGCTTTCAGGGCTGAGATGGGGAATCGCTGACTTTTGGACTCAGCTGGTTAGAAATTGTTCCAAACACAGCCCATGCACAACTCCCCGGGGAAGGTGCCAGAAAGGAGTTCTTTTGGTAGTTCTTACACTGCCCCGGTAGCCAGCTGAAAGACACCATAAAAGTGGTTCTCCCTGCTTTCTGGGCTGAGATGGGAAATCGCTAACCTTCGTAGTAGATTGGTGAGAAAGTGTTCCAAACACACCCGATACAGAACTCTATTGGTGAAGGTGCCAGAAAGGAGTTCTTTTGGAAGTTCTTACACTGCCCCGGTAGCCAGCTAAAAGACACCACAAAAGTTGTTCTACTTGCTTTCTGGGCTGAGATGGGGAATTGCTGACTTTTGGAGTCGGCTGGTGACAAAATGTTGCAAACACACCCCTTGCACAACTCCCCCGGGGAAGGTGCCAGAAAGGAGATCTGTTGGTAGTTCTTACACTGCCCCGGTAGCCAGTTGAAAGACACCACAAAAGTTGTTCTCCCTGCTTTCTGGGCTGAGATGGGGAATCGCTGACTTTTGGAGTCGGCTGGTGACAAAATGTTCGAAACACATCCCATGCACAACTCCACCGGGGAAGGTGCCAGAAAGGAGTTCTTTTGTTAGTTCCTACACTGCCCCGGAAGCCAACTAAAAGAGACCACAAAAGTTGTTCTACTTGCTTTCTGGGCTAAATTGGGAATCGCTGACTTTTGGAGTCGGCTGGTTAGAAATTGTTCCAAACACACCCCATGCACAACTCAACCGGGGAAGGTGTTAGAAAGGAGTTCTGTTGGTAGTTCTTCCACTGCCCCGGTAGCCAGCTGAAAGACACCACAAAAGTTGTTCTACTTGCTTGCTGGGCTGAGATGGGGAATCGCTGACTTTTGGAGTCGGCTGGTGACAAAGTGTTGCAAAAACACCCCATGCACAACTCCCCCGGGGAAGGTGCCAGAAAGGAGTTCTGTTGATAGTTCTTACACTGCCCCGGTAGCCAGCTGAAAGACACAACAAAAGTTGTTCTACCTGCTTTCTGAGCTGAGATGGGGAATCGATGACTTTTGAAGTAGACGGATGATAAAGTGTTGCAAACACACCCCATGCACAGCTCCACCGGGGAAGGTGCCAGAAAGGAGTTCTGTTGGTAGTTCTTACACTGCCCCGGTAGCCAGATGAAAGACACCACAAAAGTGGTTCTACCTGCTTGCTGGGCTGAGATGGGGAATCGCTGACTTTTGGAGTCGGCTGGTGACAAAATGTTCCAAACACACCCCATGCACAACTCCCCCGGGGAAGGTGCCAGAAAGGAGTTCTGTTGTTTGTTCTTACACTGCCCCGGTAACCAGCTGAAAGATACCACAAAAGTGGTTCTCCCTGCTTTCTGGGCTGAGATGGGAAATCGCTAACCTTCGTAGTAGATTGGTGAGAAAGTGTTCCAAACACACCCCATGCAGAACTCTACCAGTGAAGGTGCCAGAAAGGGGTTCTGTTGGTAGTTCTGACACTGCCCCGGTAGCCAGCTGAAAGACACCACAAAAGTTGTTCTACCTGCTTTCTGGGCTGAGATGGGGAATCGCTGACTTTTGGAGTCGGCTGGTGAAAAAATGTTGCAAACACACCCCATGCACAACTCCCCCGGGGAAGGTGCCAGAAAGGAGTTCTGTTGGTAGTTCTTCCACTGCCCCGGAAGCCAGCTGAAAGACACTACAAAAGTGGTTCTACCTGCTTTCTGGGCTGAGATGGGGAATCGCTGACTTTTGGAGTCGGCTGGTGACAAAATGTTCCAAACACACCCCATGCACAACTCCCCCGGGGAAGGTGCCAGAAAGGAGTTCTGTTGGTAGTTCTTCCACTGCCCCGGTAGCCATCTGAAAGACACCACAAAAGTGGTTCTCCCTGCTTTCTGGGCTGAGATGGGAAATCGCTAACCTTCGTAGTAGACTGGTGAGAAAGTGTTCCAAACATACCCCATGCAGAACTCTACCGGTGAAGGTGCCAGAAAGGAGTTCTGTTGGTAGTTCTGACACTGCCCCGGTAGCCAGCTGAAAGACACCACAAAAGTTGTTCTACTTGCTTTCTGGGCTGAGATGGGGAATCGCTGACTTTTGGAGTCGGCTGGTGACAAAATGTTCGAAACATATCCCATGCACAACTCCCCCGGGGAAGGTGCCAGAAAGGAGTTCTGTTGGTAGTTCCTACACTGCCCCGGAAGCAAGCTGAAAGACACCACAAAAGTTGTTCTCCCTGGTTGCTGGGCTGAGATGGGGAATCGCTGACTTTTGGACTCGGCTGGTGACAAAATGTTCCAAACACACCCCATGCAGAACTCTACCGGGGAAGGTGCCAGAAAGGAGTTCTGTTGGTAGTTCTTCCACTGCCCCGGTAGTCAGCTGAAAGACACCACAAAAGTTGTTCTACTTGCTTTCTGGGCTGAGATGGGGAATCGCTGACTTTTGGAGTCGGCTGGTGAAAAAATGTTGCAAACACACCCCATGCACAACTCCCCCGGGGAAGGTGCCAGAAAGGAGTTCTGTTGGTAGTTCTTACACTGCCCCGGAAGACTGCTGAAAGACACCACAAAAGTTGATCTACATGATTTCTGGGCTGAGATGGGGAATTGCTGACTTTTGGAGTCGGCTGGTGAAAAAATGTTGCAAACACACCCCTTGCACAACTCCACCGGGGAAGGTGCCAGAAAGGAGTTCTTTTGTTAGTTCCTACACTGCCCCGGAAGCCAGCTGAAAGACACCACAAAAGTTGTTCTACCTGCTTTCTGGGCTGAGATGGGAAATCGCTGACTTTTGGAATCGGCTGGTTAGAAATTGTTCCAAACACAACCCATGCACAACTCCACCGGGGAAGGTGCCAGAAAGGAGTTCTGTTGGTAGTTCTTACACTGCCCCGGAAGACTGCTGAAAGACACCACAAAAGTTGATCTACATGATTTCTGGGCTGAGATGGGGAATTGCTGACTTTTGGAGTCGGCTGGTGACAAAATGTTGCAAACACACCCCTTGCACAACTCCCCCGGGGAAGGTGCCAGAAAGGAGTTCTTTTGTTAGTTCCTACACTGCCCCGGAAGCCAGCTGAAAGACACCACAAAAGTTGTTCTACTTGCTTTCTGGGCTGAGATGGGGAATCGCTGACTTTTGGACTCGGCTGGTGACAAAATGTTCCAAACACACCCCATGCACAACTCCACCGGGGAAGGTGCCAGAAAGGAGTTCTATTGGTAGTTCTTACACCACCCTGTAGCCAGATGAAAGACACCACAAAAGTGGTTCTCCCTGCTTTCTGGGCTGAGATGGGGAATAGCTGAGTTTTGGACTCGGCTGGTGACAAAATGTTCCAAACACAGCCCATGCACAACTCCCCCGGGGAAGGTGCCAGAAAGGAGTTCTGTTGGTAGTTCTTACACTGCCCCGGTAGCCAGCTGAAATACACCACAAAAGTGGTTCTCCCTGCTTGCTGGGCTGAGATGGGAAATGGCTGACCTTTGTAGTAGATTGGTGACAAAGTGTTCCAAACACACCCCATGCAGAACTCTACCGGTGAAGGTGCCAGAAAGAGTTCTGTTGGTAGTTTTACACTGCCCCGGTAGCCAGCTGAAAGACACCACAAAAGTTGTTCTACCTGCTTGCAGCATGCCTCATGCTTATTGTTCTTTTGGAGAAGACACATCCCAGACTTTGCAATAATTGCACGACTCTTATATGACCTGCTGCGAAAAGGAGCAGCTTTGGAATGGGCTCCGGCCCACGATGAAGCGTTACAGCTTTTGGTGTCTGAAGCAAACACCCACCGGGCTTTGGGTCCTGTTCACCCCACTGACCTGTCCAGATTGAGTGGGGGTTTGCACACTCAGGATTGTCCGTTCATCTTTGGCAAAAAGGACCAGAAGGTCCTGCCCGCCCGATCAGATTTTACTCCAGGAGCTTTAGGTATGCTGAGAAACGGTACTCTAATTGGGAAAAAGGGTTGTTTGTAGTGAGTGTTGCTCTCAGAGAAGCGGAGCGAACCATACGCCAACAGCCTCTAATTTTAAGGGGACCTTTTAAGGTAATTAAACCTGTGTTAGCAGGAACTGCACCCTGCACCCCCCACCCCCTCCACCCGGGTTTAGGGTTAGGTTTTTGATTCAGACTATTAAGTACAAGACCAGGTGTTGTCCATGATCAAGTAGTCTAAAAATAGTAAAGCAGTAGCACTGGAGTCTACCCCAAAACAAACCCACTTGTTTAAAAAAGGTTTGGTGAAGGAGTATGGCATTATACAGGAAGACGTAGCATTTCAAAGACAGTAATAATATCGGTGAGTTATGGATTTACGCTGATGTATTTATTCAAACAGTATAGTACAAAGTACAAGTAATTAAGCTAATGTTCCAGGAGGTGACACTGCTCTGGTCATTTTCAGCTGTTCACATTATAGAATTCTGATCATTATCATCAGTGATTATTTCTTTTACTTGAATGCCTTTTGTATTGTTGACTTCCATTTATTATGAATTTTCTAGTCTACCAGTGACTGAAAAAGTGTTAATTAGATTATGCTTTCTTTCAAGGAAAAATGAATTATTTGAGAAGAGGCCGATGCTTGTTCATAGTTTTAGCATTTTTGTTTTTATTTAAGACTTTATAACAAATTACTAGATATGGCTGACTATATTCGGGTTGTGATTTGATACACATGAGCAGAATATACTTTCATTTTATATTAAGTATTATATATTAGACTTCTCTTTTCCTGGGATGGTAGATTGAAATTGTCATGGATAGAGATGAAGAAGAACTTGAGGAATTGCAATCCAAGTGGTGGTGTCAGCTTTTTGTAAATGCTAAGGTTTTTTTCAGACTAAGCAAAGGTATTTGGGAGGTTATATATCTATTTTCAGCATCCAGTGCTTAAAGGGAGTGGGGGACATAACCTTAAATTTAAACCTCCTCTTGCCAGTTCAATAGCATTACAGGTGAAATGGTTCTAATTTCACCTTTTTATACTACCCAATTGAATGAATACCAAGGTGGGGGAAGTATATCAAATTATTTCAGGTGAAAAGTGATACATGCACTTACTCATTTGGTTCTCTCCAGATCTGGAATTAAAAACTTTACCACTTATTACATGATTCATAAATCTTTGTTGAAGGGAAATGCAACTGTTTCATACTCTTATGATTCTGATGCTTTTGATAATTTGAAAATGACTATTATAGAAATATTTAAAACTCCGTTTCCAAATCTGGCTAGTTTCTGTTACCATCGACTTGTTCCTCTGTTATGTAATTAGTTCTGTGACTAAAGAAATAGCCTGAAATTTACTGTCCAGTGAAACGGGTAAGTTCTGGATACCTATTAATCGCAGAACTTGAAGGGTAGTTATTTTGTTATTGGACTTGCCAGCGCTGGCGAGAAGAGCCGGCCACGCAGCCTCTTGCTGCTCAGCTGCTCAGTACGAACCGCATCTGACCGTGCAGTTTGTCTAACCCAGTCAAAAGGTCAATTGTCCCAAACAGACCCTACTCAGCTGTGCAGCACTTGGAGTACACCAGGGTGCTCAGTGGCTCCAGGGACTCTGCCAGCGATGAAACCTGCTACTGCTGAGGCGGGGGAGCCCCCAGGCTTGGTGGAGGAGCGAGGAAGAATGGCACTGAGAAAAGAAAGGACAGGCAGCTGGGAATTCTTGCTTCTTCCTTCTGCTCCCCCGGTTGCTCTCAGCCTAAGGGTGGCCGCACAGATGCGTCCCCTGAAGGCCATCTTCTTCAGTCCTGTTGGCCATCAGTGTTTCTGGAGCTGTCGAGCAAGAGTGTTAGACTCTCTAGACACAGAATTCTAGAAAGCTCTCAAGAAACAAGCTCTGTTGTGCTTCCAAACTAAGATGCACAACATTTTGTGGAATTCTGATACTGGTTTTTGTTTAAATTAGCATGTTACCAGTTTCCTCTTTTCCCCCCCCTGTGATAACTGGAACCCATATTCTTTCCTGAAAGTTGGAATTTTAAGAGGTATCTTTTTAAGGTAATATGGATGATGTTGAAGTATTATATTAGTCACTGTTTGTCCACCAGGAAAAATGCTATCAGAAGAAATTATTCTTATTTAAATGAAGTTTTTTTCATCCTGTCACAGCTCTATTTTCTGTATCAGCTGCCTTCATGTATAATAGTAAAAATAATACAGGCTTATAAGTGATGATACTGTTAAAGCAGAATACCAGATTTTGATACACACTGTACATACCCAGCAACACTTCTGCAGGGTTGTACTGTGTAATATTAATAAGACTCATATGCTTATTTTTAATCAGTTTGCATGGAATAGGAAGCTAGTGTAGGGAGCTTTGGTGAAAATGGCATAAATGCTGGAAGAGTTTAATGGGAATTTTTAAATAATCCTAGGTCCAAAGCCTAGTCTTTTTTTTTTTTTTTTTTCAGTCTCGGGGTTGATGGAGATTGGGTTATAGAAATACAGAATTTTTTTAGAATAGGATTTTTTTAATACCAGCCTGTTTTATTTTCTGTTGTGCATTTTTTTAAAACAATTTTGCAGTATAGAGAAATACTAAAGTAATCATGACAACGAAAGTACCGTATTTCTTTAAACGACTTTTTTTTAATAGTCAGTGCTTCTCAGGGTAGGAATTGTGCATGTCTGCATTGCTGAATAGCATCTAGCATGGTAAGGCCTTAACTGGGGTCTGTGGTTACTCTTGCAGTCTAAATAAAAACTGTGTAAAAAGCTCCAATGTAAAAACGGTTATACTGATGGGTTGGTTAGAAGGCATTCCAAAAGGGAGGTTTATTAGTATTACTCAACTAACAGGCACTTGGCTTTGTTTATTTACATTGCATGGCTTCTTTATTCAAGCAAGATTTATTCCTTAAGGTTGGATTAAATCTACACTTAGGCTCATTTTTATATTTAAAGAATTATTGGCCTTATCATCAAGCGTTAGGAGAAGGCAAATCATACGGGTTTTCTGAGCTTGTTTATGGCGCCGCTTGTTACTTGTCTTTCTACTCCACACCAATGCTCACATTATAGGTAGATTTTTTTTACCTCTTAATTTTATACCCTAATGCAGACATTTCCAACAAAACTTGTAGCTGTACAGTAGTTCTAATTGTCTGTTATTCATCTTTTCCTTCTTGTGAAGGAGTTGATACTGACTATTATCAGTAACACGCTCCAGGAGTAAGTGGATAGCAGTTTTACAACAGCGTATCTGTTTCTCTGACTAGTCACCTAAAGTTCTGTCCCTTTCTGTGCCATTCTTAGCCTGCCCTTCCCTGCCTCAGGAACGCTGCAGGTTAAATGTTCTAGTATGAAAGTTACCTGATCTGGTTTTAGAAGTTAAAATTAAAAGCATGTGCTGCTATGTTGTATCTAGAAATTAACAGCAAGATTTAGGTTTTAAAGCCGAGAAATACTGTGCTTAGTTCTCAGAAATATCGACAAACTTGCTTCTGTATTTTTCATTAAGTATATTCAAACGTGATATGAAGTGATCTGTCTTTTTATGGCCTGCCCCAAAATTGTTTGAGGATCTTCAAAAGCTATTTAAAGTAGAAGAGGGGTGGTAGAAAGTGCTTTTAAAGTATAAAGCTCCTGAAGTATTGTGGGTAGGAAGGTTAAAGTAAGTTAGGTACAGAACAAATGTATCTTTGTGGTTCTTCCTGAATAATGGTTTTCCATGACAATTTGCAAGTGACACATTCGCTGAAAAGCACCTTGAACATGTGCCACTCATAATAAAGGGGCAACATTAATGTCCAAGGTGTAAAGTATGAGAGTGTTCCTGTTTACTCCTGTCTCTGCTTCAAACAGTTTTGTACTTAGTCTTCCTTTGTATTTTAAGTTTCTTTCTATCCAATGTCTTCAGAATGCTTCTAGCATTTAAACACATTTAAAATGTAAATACATTTAAGTTCCTTGTTACACTTCACAGGATTGTCTTGTGTTTGCTGCTAATAAAAAAGTGTTAAAACAAAAGAAACAAAACAAAAAACCTTCTGAGGAAATTTTTTCGTGGATTAAGGTTTTGTATAATGACTTTACATGTAGAACTAAATCATTTAAGCATGAATGTGATGTCTGCTTTTTTGTTGTTTGTATGTAACCTGAAGATGTGTTGCAGTATGCTGAACAAGTGTTGCAATTCAAACTCGGATATAAAATTTGCAAGTGAAATTTTTCTACAGTAAAGAAAGAAAAATTGTACTGCAGTGACTCAGATTTTTACAGGGGACTAACCTTTTTCAAGATTGCAAGTAATATATTTGAATTAAACTTTTGTTCCTCCTTCAGATTGCTTTGTGGAGGTGAAGAGGGATATTTTAAACGCATGCTGTGTGGAACTGCTGATTTATATGTGTACGTACAATTGTGTTTTGGAATGTCTTCAGTAAAGCAATTTTTACAAATGGAAGTAAGTCAGTTTTATCTGGAACAATTCTATATTAAAATTTTTGAAACAGCACTCATAGATTCGATGTTATCTTTAGGAAATACACAGGCATAAAGTCATCAAACAATATGTTCTTGTGTCCTGATCTTTTTCCATATGATAATACTGAAACATGTCAGCTTCATTTGTTGCAGGAAACAGAGGGCTTGAAGGAACAGAGCACCGAAAGCCAAATCCCATCCCATAACTCTTCAAACTTACTTTTCCCTCTCTCATCCCCACCCCGCAATCATATTTCCTGGAGTTCCCATCCATATTTGCATTCTTCTGGTCTCTCTGTTCTTTTTTTCTGAATCATACTTCTGGGGTTTTTTTGTAGAGGAAAAGAACTGCTGAGAGAATGCCAAATAAGCACAACTACTGTTTGTTGCCCTTGCAGTTCCTTCAACAGCCTTCAAAGTACTGAAGATTTCCTGGTTAAGAAGTGTTACACTACAAGGTTTAGCAGCTGTGCAGTGTTCCCTGGCCAAGCTGGGAAAGGGTTTGTCAGAGGACTACATACTCTGCCTTATTTTATCTTAAAAGAAAAGTAGCTCTTCCTTGGTACCGTATTCAAACTGCCCAAACTGGTTTGGGAATGGTAGACTAGTGTGATGCTTAACTCTCCTCAAATGCTGCACAGCCTGGCTTCTGTTCCCATTTGATGTCTGCAGCTGGACGCTGAGTGTAGTCTTTCAGCTTCCAATGCTACTCATTTCCTTACTCCTTCCATATGTAAATAGCAGTTGTATGGGCTCTATTCTCTTGCTTTCCCTTTTCAGTTTGATGATTGTAGAACCCTTTTAAGGGGCTGTTGAAGGAAAAGAGTCTCTTATGGAGCCATCCAGCAACATGACTTGGTTATTTGGTACCATCAGAGACAACTGAAATATGACTGAAACACATTTTGCAAGTAAAAAGTGACGCTGTGGTCAATGGAGGAATTTTGAAGAACAGTGTCCTAAATCTGTCTCCTCTGGAGGTTACAAGTCCACAACTAGTTACTTACACTATGAACAAAACATATTCTTGGATTAATTTATCTGATCTAGTGACATATGTAAGATCATATCTAGTTGACTGGGGAGAGTTGTGTTAGGTCATAGCGATCCTCTCATTCCTACTTCATCGCTTCTCAGCTTAACTGTGGCAGTTCAGTGTACGTGGCATGAAGTTACCAGCATTAAAGAAACGTCGGTTCTGTCATAGGTGTCCTGCTGTAGCACACTGGGTATCTATACAGAAATGATGATCTATCTCCATCTATGTGGAGTCTAGAGAACATCTCTTCCAGAAACCACTTGAGAATTCTTCAGCGCCTGGTCCAACACTCCCAGTCTGTTGACCTTTATTTCTTAAAGAGATAAACATACAGCAGAGTGTATGCGTGAGATTATACACATGTGTAAAAACACATTAGGTTATTTTCTTTAAAGAAAGGAAACCTGGTGGTGTGTGATCAATGTACTTGGATGCATATGCTTCTTTTGAGGGTGAAAGGTATTAGGTGTGCTTTTTAATGATGATTAGTTCAAGAGCTTGTATTAACTAGAATTCCTGGAACTCTTCAGCCATTATACAGAGACTGGCATGTACTCAGTCTCTGTCAGGTGTAAATTCAGCATATGCAAGTGATGCAGCTGCTAACCTCCAGCACGCCTGCAATAGAGATTTTTCACTTACTGATGTTTGCCTAGAGTCTAAAAATCTGTATGACTAAAAATGTATGTTTTCAAATATGCTAGCCTGTGATGTAACCTAGAAGTCACCATTATCACCTAAATCATACCTGATTTCATCTGCTCATTAGCTGCGTTTTCTTGCTCAGAATCTCTCACTGTCTTCATTTCCATCAAAACAGGCAGCTGAGTGGGAAACTTGGGGACTCCTGTGTCTGCTTATTTTTACCAAAGGAACTTCTGTCATTTCATAAAAACTCTCATTTTTTGATTCAAGTACAGATTTATTTCTTTTACTTATAACACTTATGTGTGTTTCTAGAACAGTGTATGTAGATTTGGAGAACAGGAGGAGAAGGGACGAGAAGAGGTCACCTGCTCTATACACCAGCCTAAGGACAGGCTTATCTCTCTACATGGGTGCCAATATTTTCTGTTAAAACCTCTATGATTAAGGTTTTAAAACAGCCCCGGTCAACACCACTTGTAATACTTTACTGTCCTTACTACTAAAAAGGATTTCATAAGGATGAGTATCTTCTTTTGATACCTTTAGTAGCTAATACAAATTTCCCTTAAGCTTATTAGTTGTCCTATCCACTGTGGACAGGAAAATTGCTCTCGCTTTATGCAGCAACCTTTTGCACATGTGGTACACATTTGCACATCACATCTCTCTCCAATTTTTTCCTTTCTTCAGATAAACTGGTTAAATTCAATTTATCTATCTTTTCCTAAAGCTAGAAACCGTGATCACCACTCCTGGTATTTCCCCTACCTCCATATTTCTCAGAACTTTCTTGAAGGATAGAGCCCAGAACTGTACATGGTACTGTTGGGCTTCTTTTCTAAAGTTGCTTTATAATATTGTTTACACAGATATCACGGTCAACTTGTCTAATAATTCCTCTAGAGCCTGTGAGACTCTATGCCTCTGCTGAACTTTGTTCCAGTCTCAAAGCAAGCTGTGCAGTGACACCATCTGGTTTGGTTTTGCCTATAGATTTCTTCTGCATTTAAATTGCTGTTTCAACCTAATTCAGTTTAAGCTGCTTTATAAAAACTCTCTCCTTTCCTTGTAATAGCTTTGTGTCCTCATTCGGTGCTGCCTACACAAGACTTCTCCTGTTTTCAGGAATAGAGCTGGCGTTTCTCCCACACGAAACGTTTGTGGGGAGGGGGCTCAAAGGCTGTTGTCTTACGCAAGCAGCTTCTTTCTTACAGACTTCCATGAAACTCCATTTTATCTTTTTTTCTTTGTCAGTAATCCAGATTAAAAGGTTAACAGGAACTGTAGAGTTACATATAGCTTTACAAGCAAGAACTTAAATAGTTAGGCACACTGACTTCAAGGGGGAAGTCAGGATAAAAAAAAATGTAAACCAAATAATACTGTGGCTAAGAGATGAAAAACATATTACTGTTACTGCATTTGTGAAAATGGTAGCAATTTTTATGGTAAGTAATATTTTTTTCTCAAAGTACTACAGTTGAATGTGATTTACAGAAATGAGCTGTGGTGTTTTGTTGGGTTTTTCCCCCTTTTCCCTGTTAGTGGGCAGGAAAGAATCAAACTGCAGGGAGGTTTTTATTGCTGCATTTGAGTATGGTCTTTTTGAACAACCTGCCTGCCAAGTTTGTTAGGAATCTTACTTAGATGGCACTGTTTGTTAATAAAATATTGCCAAAGAGTAGCTTGAAATGTGTAGGTGAAGTTGCACTGATAGCTGAGCTGATTTAACAGCTCAACAGTGCCAAACAAAAATCTTCCTCTTTTCTGCCGGTGTGCCTTCCACCTCCCCTTGTATAAGCTTCATTCCGAATGCTCTAAGATGCTGCAGCTCGCTAAACTATTAGACAAAAGAAAAGTTCTTTGCCAGACTGTGGAGCTGGATCAGCTTAGCACAAGGGCTAAAGAGCACCAAAAATGGCTTAATGCGGAACTAAAAGTTGGTGCATGGGGAGGAAGGAGGGGTTTAGGTTTTGAAGAGGAGCTGATTCTTCATCCTTTAGTGGACCTGAGCTATTAAGGTGGCTCCAAGGTATGCAATGCTACCCTTTGAGAAGCTGAATTGTACAACATGTTTTTCAGGAAAAAATGTTGTTCCCAGAAGTTGTGGTAAATTCTTCTGAGTCCCTATCATGTGTCCGCCTGCCCCCCCCCCGTCAAAACTAAATGCATGATTTGAGTCGATCTGCCCTCTTTAAGACTATACATATTTTCTTCTGATATGTTTCTGTTATTTTTTAGAAAGTCTTGTCTTTTTTTTGTTGTTGTTGTTGTTTGAATTGCTGATGCAGTAGCTACCAGAAGGCGGAAGATGACCTCACCAAAGCCAAGAAAGGCACAGCATCCAGAAGCGGAGTCCAGAAGTAAATTATAGATGGAACAACAGATTAAGTTGCTCTTTGGCTTACCTCTGGGTTGTCTTTTTTTTTTTGGTTACCGTAGCACTGGAATCTATTTCTTTCCTTTTAAAGTGATGAATCCTGAAAACATTAATGTTGTTTGTACCTGTTTTGAAGAATAGATGTTTTATTAAAATAGATGTTTATTAATTAGATTTTTTATTAAAATATTTGCATAATTTATGAATACTTCAATACGAATGCAAAGTTTTGCCAACTTTGAAGTGAGGATGTGTTTTCTTTATACACACAAATCCATATCTTACAGGCAAACTGAAGTGCTTTTTTCTGCTTTCTAATGTAGAAATAAAGCTTTATTTACTTTTGTTGTGGGTACTTTATAAAGAACAGTGGTGTTGCATCTGATTTCTTCTAATTTTGAGAAAGTCCTATTGAGGGACACTTAGATGTACACCAAGAGGAAGTCTGAAATGGTAGAGACACCTTTTAAATATTTTTGAAGTGTTTGAATTAAAAAAAGAGAACGTAAGACAAAAATCACGTCCTTGCATTCCAGTTTGTTACAAAATAAGTTTAAACAATTATTTGGAGAACAGGTAGTGAATGTTAGTTATTTTTTTCATAGTGACGTGCGGAATTAGACTCTATAACTCGAAAGTTATAAAGTAGGTATGTTTATTGCGCGCAGATGCACGGGGGATCGCTCCTCCACAAGCGTGCATGCCCGAAGTGACGAACCATCCCACATTTATACAATGAAACAAATGAATATTCAATTAGCGCCTATACATATTCGTTACCTAAACCCCGCTTTGTATGTTAATTAGCTTATCAGTCCGTTTCCTGGAATGTGGTGGTCCTGCAGGTTTGTAGGTGATTCATGTTCTTGTGACCATCTGATCTTCTTCAGCAAGGAAAGGTGATTCATGTCCTTGTGACCATCCAATCTTCTTAGCACTCCCTCCCTCTAGATAGCATTGGAATGTCTCTCATCTTCTCTCATTCTCTTTTAAATAGCCCCTTTTGTTAGAGAAAGAAGGGCAGGCGTCTCCCCGTCTCCCCTTTGTTAGAGGAAGAGGGGCAGGCGTCTCCTCAAAAACTGTAGTTGTCTCCTCAGAGCTGTGTGCCTATGTGACCAGACACCGCACCCATGACTAGTCACCATACCCACATTTCTGAGTAGACATATACAATCACAGTCGGTGTTAAGCGTCCCCATTTCACACTATTTCTCCATATCAATCCCCCCTTTTTATTAAATTAAGTAAATTCTTTTACTTAAGCAGTCTTCCCGAATGATATAAAGCATCATACATAAGTGTTACCCTTGTAAACATTCTCCAAACCCACAAATAGAACATAATGGTTAGTGTATTAAGGAAATTCCTAAACTGATCAATAAGATCACAATGGGGTGTACCATAGTGTTAAGAATTCCGGTTGCAGAAGGTGACCAGCCAAAGAGAGTATTCCACCAATTACATCCTGTTCTACCTTTTTTTTAAAAAAACTTTCTTGATCCCCTCTATATCATGATGGATCATAAGAATAGTTTCGTGTCCCTTTTCTTTGGTTTCTTCCAGTATACGTTGTAAAATCTACATGTTTTAATAGTTCTTTTATACTGCTTATATTTAGTCCTATGGGGGTAGGAATTATCATCTGTGATAGGGTAAAGTTAGATGTAAAATTATAGATACAGTAATTTGAATATTGTGCAGTCTCCTTTACCTCCCCATCTACAGTTATTGTGTTACACTTAAGTTCTCAAACACGCACATCCCTTCCCTGCATATATAATTACTGTTTTCAAGTTTGCATTTGGTCGGGCCTTGAAATGGCATATTTTCAGATCTGTATCTAAACAAATATCCTGAGCCATTATAGTATTGCTTTCACAGAGGAAGCCCTGCTGTTCTCGCATAATACAAGATTCTAAATCTACTGGTTTGCCACTTGTCGCCTATCTTTCTGGCCCATGTTCTATGTTCAAAAGGATATTTTCCTAGGCATATTATAAAGATGGGCTCAGTTAATGTAAAATTGTGCCAGCATTCCCGTGAATTAAAGCACATGGTTGTATTTAGAAGGGTAAATGCCTTATCTACCTTTCTGACATTAATCAGGGTGTCTCCTGAAATCTTGGTGTTATCTTTTTCATTATATGTTTGACACCCTACTTTTATCCTATCTCCTAATTTTCCCCATAATCGGTCGACTTTGTGTACATCCTCCCGATCCCATTGATTCCTTTGGTACACCTCATTTTCAGAAAAAAACACCATAGCTAGTTTCGTCTTTGAGTCCACCTTTCCCATTATTCCAGTGTGTTTTTTCTGGGCATGATTCCAAGGCCAGTTATCAGGCTCTTGGTTGTAGGCAAGAGAGAGGGTACAAAAAACCACAAATTGTTTAAACCCACTATTGATCATTTTAAGAATCTAAACGTTCCTCACATATACATATAAAATCTGTTTTGATCAAAATATCTTTGTTTGAGTTGGGGCTTACTGATAACAAGTTGGGCAAGACTGGCCACTGGCTCAGTCCCAGACTCTATTGTTCTATATTGTTTGTTGTGGTGCCCTTCCCATATGGAGGATCCACAACCGCTCAGGTTCACTTACTTGCCACCCACATTGTTCCCATTTGTCCGAGTAAATTTAAGTTTCAGTTCTTTTTTATCTGGGGTTACTTTCCACGAAGTTGCAGGGGCTTTCTTGATCCGGGTATGGTGAATCCAAGAATTCTGTCCCTCAACCTTGATTGCAGTGTAGGTGGTGAGTAGGACTTGAAAAGGTCCTGTCCACTGTGGTTCCAGGGTTTTATCTGCAAAACACTTAACGTATACATAGTCCCCTGGTCGTATATCGTGAACAGGTCCATCCAGACCCCTACTGCGTGTTCCCATCACATGCTTCTCAATTCTTATTAATTGTTTGTTTAGTGCCACCATATAGGAAGTCATTGTTTCTTCACCAATCTGTGAAGACGTCCCCTTTTGTACCCCATAGGGTCGTCCATATAAAATTTCAAATGGGCTAAGCCCCTCTTTTGCTCTTGGTCTAGTTCGAATTCGTGTAAGAGCTAATGGCAAATATTGGGGCCAAGTTAGATTTGTTTCTTGACCTAGCTTGACAATCTGTTGTTTGATTAGATGATTCATCTTTTCCACCTGGCCACTCGATTGTGGTCGGTATGGGGTATGTAATTGCCAATCTATTCCTAGATGGTGGCTGATCTGTTGCACTATTCTGGACACAAAATGTGGTCCTCTATCCGAGGACATTACTGCTGGGACTCCAAACCTAGGTATTATCTCTTGGAGCAGTATTTTGGTCACTTCCCGGGCTTTAGCAGTTCTGCACGGGAAGGCTTCTGGCCAACCTGAAAAGGTATCTGTTAGTACCAATAAATATCGATACCCCCCTTTTTTAGGAAGTTCCGAGAAATCAATCTGCCAATGTTGCCCTGGAACATTTCCTTTCCCAATTTTCCCAACTTTGGCCCCTTGGTAATCTTAGGATTAGTCTGGAGACAAAGATCACATTGTTGGGTTACTTGTCTAATAGGAGTATACGAATTTTGTGCTATTATGTTTTTAGTGAGATCCTTACATAGAGCTTCTGCCCCCCAGTGCCTTTTTCTATGTTCTTCCCGAACTACTGACCATACCATGTAGGAAGGAATCACTATTCTCCCATGTGAGATTACAGCCCACCCTTCCTCATTATATGATCCCTCTAGGTCAGAAATCAGTTTGCGATCTTCTTTAGTATAGTCTGGTTTACCTTCTAGAGATATTTGTCCATCGGGTATTAGCGCACCCTCTACCTTGATTGCTTTTCTGGCTGCCTGTTTTGCTTCCCTGTCCGCCAGTTCATTTCCTCTTTCCAATTCTGTGCTCACTTTCTGGTGTGCCTTGGTGTGCATAATTGCCACCCTTTCAGGAAGCTGGACCGCATTTAGGAGTTTCAAAATTTCTTCTGCATGTTTGATGATTTTTCCTTGGGAGTTTAATAGTCCCCTTTCTTTCCATATTGCTCCATGAGCATGTACCACTCCAAAGGCATATTTAGAATCAGTCCAAATATTTATAGGTTTTCCCTGAGCTCTTTCCAGAGCTCGAGTAAGGGCTATGATTTCAGCCTTCTGTGCCGAAGTGTCAGCTGGTAGCGGTCCCGATTCTATCGCTTCTTCAGAGGTTGTAACAGCATATCCGGAATGTCGCTTTCCATTCAGCATATAGCTGCTCCCATCCGTGAACCAATGTTCAGCTCCATTAATAGGAACATCCTTGAGATCTGTCCTACTAGAATAAGTGGCTTCGATTGTTTCTAGACAGTCATGATCGACTGATTCGCCAACATTCCCGTTAAGAAACAAGGCCGGATTGACGATGTTTGATCTCAACATCATCTTGTTCCACCATTACGGCCTGGTATTTTAGGAATCTCTGTGGGGAGAGCCAATGCCCCCCTTTTGTTTCAAGGACTGCAGACCCTGTGTGGGATACTAAGACAGTCATTTTCTGGCCCAAGGTAAACTTCCGGGCCTCCTGGATGTTTAGGATGACAGCTGCTACTGCTCTCAGGCAACCAGGCCACCCTTTTGCAGTGGCATCCAGCTGTTTAGAGAAGTATGCCACTGCCCGTCTGTATGGTCCCAAATCTTGTGCCAGTATTCCTAATGCCATTCCCTGTTTCTCATGGGAAAATAGGAAAAATGGCTTACTCACATCAGGAAGTCCTAGTGCTGGTGCCGACATTAAGGCTTTCTTCAGTTCATGGAAAGCTCTGTCTGATTCAGCATCCCACTGAAGATCCTTCTGATTAGCTGCTATCAGGGAATATAATGGTTTAACAAGCAAGCCATAATTACATATCCAAAGCCTGCACCATCCTGTCATTCCCAGAAATGTCTGCAGTTCCTTTACAGTTCGTGGTCAGGGGGCTTGGCATATGGCTTCTTTTCGGGCCTTCCCTAGGACCCGTTGTCTGGCACTGATCTCGTACCCTAGGTATGTGACTTGTTGTAACACCACCTGTGCCTTCTTCTTAGAAACCCGATATCCTTGTAGTCCCAGAAAGTTCAGCAGGCTCACAGTCCAAATAAAACAAGATTCTTCGGTTCTGGTTGCAATAAGAAGATCGTCTACATATTGTAACACTTTCCCTTCTCCTGACGGTGGTTCCCATAACTCCAAATCCTTTGCTAATTGGTTTCCAAAAATTGTGGGGCTATTTTAAACCCCTGTGGCAACACCGTCCATGTGAGCTGGGTCTTTCGACCGCTTCTGGGATTTTCCCATTCAAAAGCAAAAATTCTTTGGCTGGCTTCATGGAGAGGGAGGCAAAAGAAGGCATCTTTTAAGTCTAAAACTGTGAACCAAGCTAGGTCAGGTGTCAGAGTGGTTAGTAAGGTATAGGGGTTAGCTACTACAGGATACAGATCCTCTGTTATTTTGTTAATGGCCCTTAAATCTTGAACTATCCTATAAGACCCATCAGGTTTTTTAACTGGGAGGATAGGTGTGAAATTCTGACTCACATTCTTTTAGTAGTTTTAATTCTATGAATCGCTCTATGTTTGGACGAATTCCTTCCCTATCTTCCCTTTTCAGTGGGTATTGTTTAATTCTTATCGCACTCTGTCCTTCCTTTAATTTTACTATAACAGGTGATGCATTCTTGGCACGTCCCGGCATGTCAATTGCCCATACTCCGGGATATACCTGATCAATAATTCTGGTATCAATTTCCCTTTTTATAGGAGTACTGGCCAAAGATAGGCTCATAACCTGTATGTATTGGTGATCATTTACTTCCAGAGTAACTTCCCCTTTTTAAAATTTGATTGTTGCCTCCAATTGTTCTAATAAGTCCCTACCAAGAAGGGCCTTTGGGGAATTTGGCATTCTTGTTTGTTTTCTTAGTTTGTACTTTAAAGGTTTCAGGATGTTTTCCTGGTGGCCAGCAGCTCCCACAACTGTAACAAATAATTATTTTTTACTGAAGTTCAACAAATAAGTTGGTTTCGTATTCACTAAAATTCCACCTCATACCCATTCCCTGCCCTAAAGGGCAGTTATGGGTCCTGTTGTACTGCAAATGCTGCAGCAATTGAGGTGACATTGTCAGGTCCTTCTGCTCAATTGTCAGCAACAGCAACCCCTCCTCCCCACCATCAGAAGGATTCGGGGCAGGAGATGCTCTTCCTGCTCTGCAGTTTACACAGGCCTGCCTCTGCAGCAGCACTTCTGTTTTAACCCTTTCTTACCCTGAATGCAAATCTGCTACTTGTTGCTTTAAGTCTGTGTTATTACATATCAGCCTTCGCAGACAAATAGCAAACACCCTGCCATGCATCCAGCGTGACTCAGCTGCACCTTCGAGGGGGTACGGGGGTTTGTACAAACTCACCCCAATACTTTAACATTTTCACAAGGTCTTTGATTCTCCATCACCCCCCACCCCCCTCAGGTTTTACATACATTAGTACAAATTTTTATCTTACAACGTGTTTCATTCTGGTTGCTCCACAGAAGGAACCGCAACCTGAGCTTTTAACACAAAAATTTCAACAAGAACATCTTTCTAGTTTAGGTCTTAGGGTTTTTTCCCATCCTTTTCTAGAGCCATAATCAAAGATCAGGTGATGTTAATCCCGCACTCTTTCTAGTGTTAGTACCATAGGATCCACAGTCCTTTTGCCACTCGGGTTTGTCCTGGAGGACGAAGAACATGTCTGCATATGATACTTTGTCCGATTTTCCCTCTCTCCTCAGAAACAACATTAATCGCAGGAGAGTGTTACAATCTAACGTTCCTCCCTCCTGAGGCCATTTCGCATCACTCCAATTTATACAAAGGCCACTACTGATTACAATATTTAATCAATTTCCTTCTATTTTCGGTACCACCATGTCCTACGATATCACTCCAATGTTTTAATATACAACCCAAGGGCGATTTTTCACAGGGCTTACTCCTTCCATTTCCCATTTTACAATTTTAATTACTTTGTTTTTCTCCGGCCGCCTTAGCCACCCAAGGTCAGAAACACGGATAGAGCTCCTTACTCATATTGCACTTGAACGCGTGTCTCAAGCACTCTTGCACTCACACTCAGTCAAAATAATTAAGCTATGCACGGAAAATCAAAATGCGCATCTCAATCACACCATTCACACTCTCCGGGCAGCCCTCAGTCACACAAGCAATATGTTATATGGTACCGTGCACTTATGTACAACTTTTAGGAACACTGACAGTTCACAAAGTATGCATTTCAATGAACAATTGCCAAAAAAACAAACAACAAACAAAAAACCACATTTTTCCTGATCTTAAGCAGAGTGTTAAGTTTTCCGCTATTTGCCACGAATTACCAGAATATTAATATTTTTCAACATACATTTCATAACTCCAAGTTTTGAACATGTAACAAGACAACACACAGAACAAACAAGACACAGAGCGCTATTTCAGTTGTTATATTCTAGGAGTTCCCCAATTCTTAAGACAACTTAAAGGAAGTTTTTAGCTTCCCCCTTTTTTCCTACGCAAAAGTTTCCCTTTTACTTTTGCTAAGAGGTCCCTCTTGTTCCTGTGAGATTCCGCCTTATTCCGTCCCGCCCCCCGCTTTCCGTCACGAGGCCTCCGGGCTTTTAGGAATGGCAGTAACCTCGGGTTTGCTCGATCTGCCCTCAAGATCGCTAGCGGCCACCCCTTGGTCAGCAAACCCCCTCCCAAGGTACCTTTCCTCCTGGGGACTACGCTGCGCGCCGGACGTCTCCGTGCGTCTCACCAGCCGCCCCGTTACTAAACATACCGTTTTATCCGCGGATCCAGGGGTTTCTCTTCTGCTCCCGGGTGAACAGCTGAGAAGAGGAGGCTCCTCCGAGGAAATCTCCCGGGGCGCGCCTAGGAGCGTCCGCTCCGCAGCTGGTTCCTCAGCCGAGCAGAAATCCTCCTGGCTGGCTCGCCAAAACTGACGTGCGGAATTAGACTCTATAACTCGAAAGTTATAAAGTAGGTATGTTTATTGCGCGCAGATGCACGGGGGATCGCTCCTCCACAAGCGTGCATGCCCGAAGTGACGAACCATCCCACATTTATACAATGAAACAAATGAATATTCAATTAGCGCCTATACATATTCGTTACCTAAACCCCGCTTTGTATGTTAATTAGCTTATCAGTCCGTTTCCTGGAATGTGGTGGTCCTGCAGGTTTGTAGGTGATTCATGTTCTTGTGACCATCTGATCTTCTTCAGCAAGGAAAGGTGATTCATGTCCTTGTGACCATCCAATCTTCTTAGCACTCCCTCCCTCTAGATAGCATTGGAATGTCTCTCATCTTCTCTCATTCTCTTTTAAATAGCCCCTTTTGTTAGAGGAAGAAGGGCAGGCGTCTCCCCGTCTCCCCTTTGTTAGAGGAAGAGGGGCAGGCGTCTCCTCAAAAACTGTAGTTGTCTCCCTAGAGCTGTGTGCCTATGTGACCAGACACCGCACCCATGACTAGTCACCATACCCACATTTCTGAGTAGACATATACAATCACAGTCGGTGTTAAGCGTCCCCATTTCACACTATTTCTCCATATCAATAGTATTTGTGTTTGTGTCACTTTTCTAATTATTCAGATTTTCTCTGGAAAGGAGGAGACCAGCATTTCAGACATAGAGCCCAGGGCAAAGAAAAGAACAAACCAAAACCCAAGGTCCATTCTCAATTGCCCCCTCAGGTTTTCTTTTTATGTTAGTGAAAAGCTGTAATTATTGATAATTTTGTAAAGTGTCTAGTTCCAGTGAAAGCTTGACTCACATGTGCTTCTCATAACAAAATAATGGTTTACCTTTTTTGCATAGTTGAGAAGCATGTAACCTTCCAAAACCTTTCTTAAAAGTACTTCCTTGCCTGGCTTTGAGTCTTGTTTTCAGAGTTGTGAATAAAAAAATGCAGTGTTTAATTTTGGTGTGAAATACCACTACTTTACATTTAGATACTGCAAAAAAAAAAATAAAAATTGTTAGGGCATGAACATTATTCTTATTAGGGAGACTGCTTTATGAAGTTCGGCAAACCAAAACGAATGCATATGAGCCAGTGGGTGGTGTATTTGTGTGGATGCCCAGTGCTATGCTTGCTTGATTTTATGTCTGAATTGCTACTGAAATAAATATGTTGTAGCATAAAATGTTGAATGAACGCCGAGGTTATGTTTTGAAAACATATGTTTTGAATCAAATTCAGGATGGGTATAAGATGCACGGGGGATCGCTCCTCCACAAGCGTGCATACCCGAAGTGACGAACCATCCCACATTTATACAATGAAACAAATGAATATTCAATTAACGCCTATACATATTCGTTACCTAAACCCCGCTTCGTATGTTAATTAGCTTATCAGTCCGTTTCTTGGAATGTGGTGGTCTTGCAGGTTTGTAGGTGATTCATGTTCTTGTGACCATCCGATCTTCTTCAGCAAGGAAAGGTGATTCATGTCCTTGTGACCATCCAATCTTCTTCAGCAAGGAGACTTAGCACTCCCTCCCTCTAGATAGCATTGGAATATCTCTCATCCTTTTCTCATTCTTTTTTTAATAGCCCCTTTGTTAGAGAAAGAAGGGCAGGCGTCTCCCCGTCTCCCCTTTGTTAGAGGAAGAAGGGCAGGCGTCTCCTCAAAACTGTAGTTGTCTCCTCAAAGCTGTGTGCCTATGTGACCAGACACCGCACCCATGACCAGTCACCATACCCACATTCCTTGAGCAGACATATACAATCACAGTCGGTGTCCATTGTCCCCATTTCACACTATTTCTCCATATCACAGCCTTGCTGACCAAGGGATATTGTTTTTATCTGAACTGGGCAAGCCTCCCCCTTACCATTTTTACTGTAACAGGTAAAGCATTTTTCACCTTTTATTTTCAGATACACCTGGTTAAAAATTTATTTTACTTCAGGGAGGTCCTCTTTTCCTCTTTTCTGTTGAATTAGAGATAAGCTTAGTATTTCAATTACTTGATCATTTTAAACTTTTGGCTTCATTTCTCCTTTTTTAAATGTCTAGATATTCTAATAAATCTCATCCCAACGAAGATTTCGGTGAATTTGGCATTCTTATTTGTTTTCTTAGTTTATACTTGTTATAAATTGAGACCACAACGGATCATAATCCAATTAAAATTTTATTAATTATAGCAAGTAGAATATGAGCAAAACAGCGCTGGACGACAGGGGAGTCTGCGTTTCACCAACTGCCGTCCTGAGCAGTTCAAACAGTCCCTTTTTATACATCTTTACTTCCATGTTCATGAGGTAGTGGAGTCATGCTTTTGTTGTTAGGGGGGTCGTTTTCTGCCTCCTGCTGGTCTTCCTCCTTTGTCTCATTGCCCTGTTTCTGTCGGTTCCTGGACACCTGGTGGCATCCTGGACACCTGGCGGTGATCTTATCTTTTCACAAGTGGCATCCTGCACACCTGGCGGTGATCGTATCTTTTCACAAGCGGCATCCTGGACACCTGGCGGTTATCTTATCTTTTGTTGTCTAATCTTTACATTTACATATGGACTTAACATAAATTTAAATAAACAATACCCTAGTCCATAGTTTCTCACAATCCCCCCTTTTTCTTTTTATCCTATTATTGTTTATTATACACTGCTTTCATTCTCAGCACTGCGAACAAACCTTTTTCCACAATCCCAACATTTATCATAACACTCACAAGGTAATACCTCACAATTACAATAGGCATAGTCTTCACGTGGCATAACGCATTCACAACAATCTTCATCCTCATTAATAGATACACTCTTATATTTTCCCTAGACCTCGTAGTTAAAATAAGCAATTTAGCTAAGTCAAACCGTTCTCTAATAAAGTGTAAAATATAGCGTAATATACAAGGCCCAAATATAAGTCCCAGAATCAGCATAATAAGTGGTCCTGCTAAAGCAGACAACAAAGTGGTTAGCCAAGGTGAGATATTAAACCAGTTTTCATACCATGACCTGCCCGCCTCACGATCTTTCTTACGTTGATCTAACCTTTTCCGGAGTTCAGACATGGTGTCCTGGACTAATCCCGTATGGTCAGCAAAAGAACAACATTCTTCATTGAGAGCTACACATAACCCTCCTTCCTTTAAGAACAATAGATCTAATCCTCTTCTATTTTGCAACACTACTTCTGATAGAGACTTTACTGAAGTGGCTAAATTTTGGATAGATTGTTCTATTTTTGCTAAATCCCCATCTACAGCTATCTGCAAACTTTGTAATTCTTGACCTTTTACTAGGGAGGCTATGCCTGTACCTGCTCCAACTCCGCCCACTATCAGCAGTGTAGCTAGGGTTACCACTGTAATTGGCTCTCGTTTTTGTCTATTCAGGTCTCCTTCAAAGTGGCGTAACGCCTCCTCAGAGGTGTGATAGATCAGAGGAGGAACAATAATCACCTGTACACAAAACTGAGATTGATTAAACACAACACGTTTAGGGATAGGCAAGGCGTTACTCCGATGTCTGAACAAACCCATTTAGCTCCTGGTGTCAGGATAGCCCATTTGTCATTTTGATTCTTGTGTTTCTCTATATTGGTATTAGTGACTGTTCGGTTGCACAAAGGCTGATACTTTTCAGGCACTGTACCTATACATTTTCCTTGACCTGTCACTAATTGAATAGTAATTCCTTGCGTATGGTTCCTCTGGTCATCCCATGGGCATTCTTGTGGGTTTGAACCATTAGACCATTGAATCCTACCTGGTTTTCCAATTGCCTCAAAATATGGTGGTTTAATATTATAACATAACCAGCATTCCTTAGTTAAATTTGGTTTGCTTTCATTAAGGGCACGATAAGAGGCTTGCATGAGATTCCATAAGGGGTCTTTAGATTCTGACAACTCTAGATCCCTGGATAAGGAGAATTCAGTCACAATGTCATTAGTTTTTTGTTTTGTTTTTTTTTTTTTTTGAAAGGGAGTCTGGAGAAGGGGTTACGATAATTATGGGGGCAACCTTTTCTTCAGATGAAGTGGGTGGATTCAGAACCAGATTTGGTCCTACTGGTAAAGGATCATGAGGTATCGGTTCTTTTTTGATAAGGACATGTCCTCCCCTATCGGTTCCTGATTCCCAAAGTCTAGCCCCCCATGTTTTTCCTATCAACCAACCTGCATCTTCTGGGTGTGTCACATTAATGTAGATTTTGTCACATGTACCCTCATTCAAAAAACCTCCATTTGTTCCATGTTTCGGTGGGTCACATCCGAAAGGACCCCACCCTACCCATAAATACTTGTCTTGGTCAACCTCCCAATCTGAGGCTACTGTTTCACAACCCCAGTAGGCACAATAATAATGTCCTGGGTAATTACAGTATCCTTTCTCATGGTTCGAACTAGGGCAAAAATAAAATCCATGTTTGTTCAGGCAGGGTTTTACTGGTATGAGATCACACAGCGCACAGAGAAAACTAGGGGCTCCTGGTGTAACTTGAGTCTGAATGGTTACTTGTCCCTCCCACCTGATTAAGGTCCATTTAAAAGGTTCATGAGGGTTTCCATTTGCTTGGGTCATTATCAATAACAAAACTAACGGTATACCAGGAAAAAGGGTGTCTGTCAATTTTGCCAATTTGAGTATATTTTTACCAGTCCTGGGGAATTTTGGCCATTGCTGCTTTTGCATCCCATTGTTCTGGTTCTTTTCTCCGCAGTATGTTCCTCCTCTGCCTTGCCCGTCGACTCGGTTGCTTCGAGCCACGAGGTGTACCATCTTCTCGGCAGCAAGGGAATTCTTCAGGAGAACAGCTGCTTTAGGCTTTCTGCCTGTTTACATAGGCTTCCTATTTTGCAGCTTTAACTAATGGGGCAAAGCAAGACACGGTTAATACTTCCCTTTTGCACTTTATAGCCAAGATTTCAGCTACAAAGGGGACTGGTTCGGTGGAGTGGTAACAATAATATTGAGGGTTTATTCCTTTGGCAAAAATTTCCCACCACTCATGTGCTTCTCAAATAATTTCTTGTTTAGACTCTAATTGTTTTAATTTCTACTCAGTAAGAGTTCTTTGGATTTTCCAGCACTGTGTGCAAACTCCTGTCGGAGGGTATCCGAATTCACAGTGTGTCCACCATTTATCCTGGCATACCTTACATTTAAAACAAGCAAATGGATAGCAATTGTAGTTCAAATTATTACACCCAATTCATATATCTAGAATGCATATATTATTTGCATCAGCATATCTTCTATATTCAATATTGTGTGGTTGTATAAGTTTAGCAATTTCCTTCAACACACTTTGTACGCTTCCATATATAATAAATAATAAAAAAATAATTATAGCAAATATAAACAGCAATACACACTTTATACCAAAAGGTAATGCAGCAAAATAATCAAATAAAGTCTCTATCATAACTTTATCTTCTCAATGTTATCTTGGTGTCACCTGGTGTACTGATTACTTTCCAGTGGGGTCTCGTCACTGGGCCTTTAATGCGACTGGCATGAGTCCATCCACGCTCAGCAGTTCGGACAGCCGTTTCTGTTGTAAGCAGAACAAGATAAGGTCCCTCCCTTTTGGGTTTTAGGGTTTCTTCCTTCCACACTTTAATCAATATCCAATCCCCAGGTTTAACATTGTGAATTTTTAAGTCCAACGGGGGTCGTTGCACAATCAGTCCGTGTTCCCAAAGCTTGTTACGATGTTCTGCTAATTGTAAAACATATTCATTTATCGCACGGTCTCGAATTAAAATATTTGTTTGTGGGCTTTCAATTCTATAGGGCATTCCATACACCATTTCAAATGCTGATATTCCCATATCCGCTCGGGGTCTAGTTCTGAGAATTAATAGTGCCATGGGTAGGCACTTAATCCATGATAATTTGGTCTCTATCATTAATTTAGTTAGAATAGTTTTGATTTCCCCATTCATCCTTTCAACTTTTCCCGAACTTTGTGGATGCCATGGCGTATGGTATTCCCACTTAATACCCAAGCTTTCTGTTAGATCTCTAACAATTTTTGACACAAAGTGTGTTCCTCTGTCCGAGTCGATTACTTCAGGTACTCCATATCGAGGTATAATGTGTTCAAGTAACACTTTAGTAACTTGGTTAGCAGTTGCCTTGGAGGTAGGAAAAAGCCTCAACATAATGTGTTAAATGATCCACCATTACTAATAAATATTTGTAACGCCCTACCCTGGGTAGTTCAGTAAAATCCACTTGTATGTGTGAGAAAGGTCTGTATGCTGGGGAACGTCCTCCAAGAGGTTTTTGTCTCAGGTTATTTCGATTAACCTTTTGACAGGTCTCACAGGTCGCATTTGTTTAACGCCATCGGGTGAAACCATAATAGCAAATTGCATGTTAGTTATAACGTGTTGAATTAATCTTATAAAACATGGAACAGCACATGGCAAAAACAATAAGGTGGCTAATCCACATAACAAATAAAATAGGATTCGTTTTACCCAGGGGCTCCCGAGAAGCCAGGAAAACAAGTCAATATTCATCTTTCCAAGTTCAGACGGGAACCTGAGCTAACTTCCCTATCTCTGATGTGATTTGTTTAACTACCTCACCATTGTCATCAATTTTCAAACAACAATTGGAAACATTTACTTTACCACAAACATCTCCTTCTTCGGCTAGCAGGTAATAGAGAACCATCCTGTGTTGATAAATTGCATTTTTACATCAAAAGCTTTAGCTGTTTGATTAGTAATAATTTCCAAGACAGCCTGTAGACGAATGATATGATTCAGATTGTAGATAGGTTCTCGAGCACCGTTAATAAGTTCATTAGGATTCCAAGTTGCAGGTCTATAATACTGTATGATACGTTGGGGTGTCCATTCATTTAATAAATATTGGTACCCCCCCAATTCTTGGAAGTCTGGAAAAATCAACTTGCCACTGTTGCCCTGGCTAATTTTCAAACACATTTCACATCGCTGAGTCACCTGTTTTATTACAGTATACAAGTTTTGCCCTATCAATTTCTGATTTAGACTTTTATATAAATTATCAGCTCCCCAATGCATCTTATTATGTTCTATTACGGCTGTGGTCCATATTAAATTGGATGGTACCACTATACAACCATCCCTCAAATAAGTCCACTTATTTATTTTATCATTCATGTCCTGAATGACCTTTAAGTTTTCTTTAGAATAATTTGGCTCCTGATCTGTACTTACAGTTTGGATTTTACCATCTGGTATTAAGGATAATTCCTCCTTTCCTACCTCCTCTGCCACTTGTATGGCTTCATGGTCGGCCAGGCGGTTTCCAATTTCCAAATCAGTGCCTTAATGGGCCATCTTATGTTCTTCCTTCCTGGACGACCCTCTTATAACAGAGGGGGCCATTCCTCACATAAAGGTCTGGCATGGCATATGTTCCCACCGCTCAACGCCTACTGGGTTGCAGCCAGCAGCAGGGCTCAAGATTCTTCTTGGTGGCAAACACAGAGGCCAACCCAGTCTTGCCCTTGATTGTGGTAGGAGGCACTTGACCAACCTTATTCCTTGTACTTTGTTGTCAATGCAGAGTTTCATCTGCACATCCCATAACAAGTCACAGTCATGGTAAAACACAGATTTACATTAGTAGAACTACTACAGAGTGTATTTTATTTTAGTTTTTATGCAATATTCCCCACAGCCTTGCTGGCCAAGGGATATTGTTTTACCTGAACTAGGCAGGCCTCCCGTTTATCATTTCTACTGTAACAGGGAAAGCATTTTTCCCCTTACCTGGAATTTACTTCCAGATATACCTGGTTAAAGATTTCTTTTACTTCAGGGAGGTCCTCTCTTCCACTTTTCTGTTGAATTAAAGATAAGCTCAACATTTACTTTAAAGGTTCCAGGATATTTTCCTGGTGGCCAGCAGCTCCCACAACTGTAACAAATTCTTTTCACTGAAGTTTAACACCAAATAAGTTGGTTTTGTATTCACCAACTTTTCTACATCACGATTACCTTAGTAAAAATCAACTCGAACCTTTATCCAGTCCAATTCACAACTAATTTTCAAACATCTAAATTTCCCCATCAGAGATTCACCTTTACTCTCCTCAGACCCGCTGCCTGCCCTAGAGGGGCCGTTACCGGTCCTATTGTGCTGCAAATGCTGCAGCAATCGGGGTGACATTGTCAGGTCCTTCTGCTCAATCGTCAGCAACAGCAACCCCCTCCCCCCCACCATCAGAAGGGTTCGGGGCAGGAAATGCTCTTCCTGCTCTGCAGTTTACACAAGCCTGCCTCTGCAGCAGCACTTCTGTTTTAACTCTTTCTTACCCTGAATGCAAATCTGCTACTTGTTGCTTTAAGTCTGTGTTATTACGTATCAGCCTTTGCAGGCAAACAGCAAACACCCTGCCATGCATCCAGCGTGACTCAGTCGCACCTTCGAGGGGGTACGGGGCTTTGTACAAACTCACCCCAATACTTTAACACTTTCACAGGGTTTGTTTTTTTTGGTTTTTTTTTTTTTTTTTACTCTCCACCCCCCCCCACCCCCCCCCGGCTTCAGATCTTACATACATTAGCACAAGTTTTTTTATCTTACAACGTGTTTCATTCTGGTTGCTCCATAGAAGGAACCACAACCTCCCCTCTGATCCTTTTGCATTGCTAATATTAAGGGATCTTGTGGAGCTAGGTTAATACCACACTCTTTTGCCACTCTGGGTGATTCCTCAGAGTGAAAAACATACCAGCATACATTACTTCATCCCATTTTTCCTCTCGTCTTAAAAATAACATTAATTTTAACAAAACATTATAATTCAGTGTGCCGTTTAAGGGCCATTTTCTCTGTCCCCTAACTTATACAGGGGCCACCACTGATTGCAGTACTTAGCCAAAGTTCTCTTATTCACGCTTCCCCCAGCTGCCCCCCCCATTTCCTTCCAGTGACCTTTCTTACTATTATCTCAATCGCTATCCCAGCCACAGAGACTCTAATTTCACTTACGGCTCTCTCTCTTATCCCAAGGCGTCCAAACCTTACAGTCAGGGCATTCAATTTCTTGTCGCCACCATACATATAATAATTCTTTACACCATATACACTTTAAAACATACAGAGGTTCACATTCACCCCTCGGATGTTCAAGACAATAACCACATACCAACATTTGTAATATACTGAATACAGAAATGTTCTCACATTTCCAGCATAAATGAGTATAACAATTATTAATAACCTTGTAATTATTAATTAAAAGGCCACTTTTCTCCACATTCCAGCTTATAAAGCGGCCACCATTGATTACAATATTTTATCAATGTTTTCCTATTCACATTTCCACCAGCGGATCCTCCAATATCCTTCCAATGACTCAAAACACACCCTAGCGGATTTTTCTTTAAAATCCCCACCACTCTGCTTTCCTCCCATTTTTCCCAGCTTACACTCACAGAACACACTTATCACTTACAGAATTACTACTTACAAAATGCAACACACAGGTATCTTTCTACAGCAACACCAAGAGCTCACTATTATTATCAAAAATATAGCCAAAATCACAGTAACAATTATCAAAGTCAAATTCCACATTCCATAAATCCGGTAACCAAAATAAGCAACACTGCAGCAAATAAGCTTGAAACAATGAATATTCCATTAACGCCTATACATATTCATTACCTGAACCCGCCTACCCTCGCTTCGTATGCTAATTAGCTTATCAGTCTTTCACGCTTGTGCAGATTCTCCCAAAAATTGTGGGCCGGGGTCTTTAGAATGTGTGCAGTGGTCTATGGGAGGAAGGCTGTAGGTCTTCCTCATGGTGTACTTTTCACCTTTTGCTCATTTGCAATGTTCTTATCAGTCTAAGGTAATTTATGCCCTTGCTGGCCATCTGCTTTTCTTGCTTAATTATTTCTTTTACCCTTATCTGTCCTCTCCTGCTGAAGTGTTCCGCTAAAGTTTTTCCCATGATTTTGCCACAAACTGAGTTTTGAGGAGCGCTTGCCCTAAAGGGTTGTCTGGATTTACCCCAGAGTACAGCTGAAGGGCTTTCCTCAGTCGTTCCAGCCACTCAGTGGGGCTCTCATCTTTCTTTTGCATTTCATTAAATGCTTTATTGATATTCTGGCCACGGGGTACTGCTTCTCTAATCCCCTAAATTACTATAGTTCTCAGGTCCTGCATATGAGTTTTATGCACCGGATCCTGATTATCCCAATTAGGTCTTTGGAGTGGCCATTTAATATCTGCTTGAGGTCCCTGGGTTTCCTCCCAATCTTCTTCTGACCCACAGACTGGCCAAAAGACATTTTTAGAAATCTTCTTCCCTCCCCATATCTTAGTACAATATTCTATCATTTTCTGCTTATCTTTCCCTAGGGTTCCAGGGAAATATCTCCAATTGTCTAAGATATATGCCAGAGGGGTATTCTTGGGTACAGTAGGTACCCTTCCCATGGGAGTCGAAGGCTTGCTGCCCTTCGCCCCCATCTTCTGGAATATCCACAAATGCTCCCCTTGTTCCTGGCCCAGTCCCTCGCGGGAGATGGGAAACGCAGTACTTAAGAGTCCGCACTCGCTTGGTTCAGTATATCGAACCTCTCACTCGTTATATTCCAGGAAACCCAATCCCGCCCGAACGGCAAACCTTGCGAACAAATTCGCAATATACTTACGCATCCTGCGTCTTCATCCGGACTCCCGTGCACAGAATTTTTATGGGATTTTACCGGTTTCTCCTTTGCTCATTATTCTAGAATTTAGGTTCGTCGGTAAGGTTGGAGTAAGCTGTTGGTCGCGGGGCCGCGAAATGTCGCGGGGCGCCTCCCCGGAGGACCAAAGCCCACTGTTCCTCATCCGAGTCACGGCACCAGAAATTGTTATAAATTGAGACCACAACGGATCATAATCCAATTAAAATTTTATTAATTATAGCAAGTAGAATATGAGCAAAACAGCGCTGGACGACAGGGGAGTCTGCGTTTCACCAACTGCCGTCCTGAGCAGTTCAAACAGTCCCTTTTTATACATCTTTACTTCCATGTTCATGAGGTAGTGGAGTCATGCTTTTGTTGTTAGGGGGGTCGTTTTCTGCCTCCTGCTGGTCTTCCTCCTTTGTCTCATTGCCCTGTTTCTGTCGGTTCCTGGACACCTGGTGGCATCCTGGACACCTGGCGGTGATCTTATCTTTTCACAAGTGGCATCCTGCACACCTGGCGGTGATCGTATCTTTTCACAAGCAGCATCCTGGACACCTGGCGGTTATCTTATCTTTTGTTGTCTAATCTTTACATTTACATATGGGCTTAACATAAATTTAAATAAACAATACCCTAGTCCATAGTTTCTCACATACTTTAAAGGTTTCAGGATGTTTTCCTGGTGGCCAGCAGCTCCCACAACTGTAACAAATTATTATTATTTTTTTACTGAAGTTTAACAAATAAGTTGGTTTTGTATTCACTAAAATTCCACCTCATACCCATTCCCTGCCCTAGAGGGGCCGTTACCGGTCCTGTTGTACTGCAAATGCTGCAGCAATCGGGGTGACATTGTCAGGTCCTTCTGCTCAATCGTCAGCAACAGCAATCCCCTCCTCCCCACCATCAGAAGGATTCGGGGCAGGAGCTGCTGTTCCTGCTCTGCAGGTTACACAAGCCTGCCTCTGCAGCAGCACTTCTGTTTTAACTCTTTCTTACCCTGAATGCAAATCTGCTACTTGTTGCTTTAAGTCTGTGTTCTTATTTATCGTGCCTTTTCAGGCAAACAGAAAACATCCTGCCATGCATCCCAGCATGATTCAGTCGCACCTTCGAGGGGGTACGGGGGTTTGTACAAACTCACCCCAATACATTAACACTTTCACAAGGTCTTTGATTCTCCACACACACACACACCTGCCTCAGGTTTTACATACATCAGTACAAGTTTTTATCTTACAACGTGTTTCATTCTGGTTGCTCCACAGAAGGAACCGCAACCTGAGCTTTTAACACAAAAATTGCAACAAGAACATCTTTCTAGTTTAGGTCTTAGGGTTTTTCCTATCCTGTTCTAGAGCCATAATCAAAGATCAGGTGATGTTAATCCCGCACTCTTTCTAGTGCTAGTACCATAGGATCCCGAGGGGGTACTAATCCACAGTCCTTTTGCCACTCGGGTTTGTCCTGGAGGATGAAGAACATGTCTGCATATGATACTTCATCCCATTTTCCCTCTCTTCTGAGAAACAACATTAATCGCAGGAGAGTGTTATAATCTAACGTTCCTCCCTCCTGAGGCCATTTTGCATCACTCTAATTTATACAAAGGCCACCACTGATTACAATATTTAATCCATTTCCTTCTATTTTGGGTACCACCCTGTCCTACGATATCCCTCCAATGTTTTAATATACAGCCCAAGGGCGATTTTTCACAGGGCTTACTCCTTCCATTTCCTATTTGGGGAAATTCCTCTGCTTTGGGGGCAGAGGAGGTGTGGACAGTGATAAGGAGAAATAGTGTGAAATGGGGACAATGGACATCGATTGTGATTGTATATGTCTGCTCAAGGAATGTGGGTATGGCGACTGGTCATGGGTGAGGTGTCTGGTCACATAGGCACACAGCTTTGAGGAGACAACTACAGTTTTGAGGAGACGCCTGCCCCTCTTCCTCTAACAAAGGGGAGACGGGGAGATGCCTGCCCTTCTTCCTCTAACAAAAGGGGCTATTTAAAAGAGAATGAGAAAAGGATGAGAGATATTCCAATGCTATCTAGAGGGAGGGAGTGCTAAGTCTCCTTGCTGGAGAAGATCGGATGGTCACAAGAACATGAATCACCTACAAACCTGCAAGACCACCACATTCCAGGAAAGGGACTGATAAGCTAATTAACATACAAAGCGGGGTTTAGGTAACGAATATGTATAGGCATTAATTGAATATTCATTTGTTTCATTGTAAAAATGTGAGATGGTGTGTCACTTCGGGTATGCACGCTTGTGGAGGAGCGATCCCCCATGCATCTGCGCGCAATAAACATACCTACTTTATAACTTTCGAGTTATACAGTCTAAGTCCGTACGTCACTTGTCTTTTACAATGCTTACAAAAATTAATAACTCGTTCGATTTCAGGGGTTCTTTTTGTGCAACAGGAAGGGGGAGATGTAGGACAAGGCCTCAAGGACAAGAGTCCAAGTACTGATAGCCTGATGAATAGAGACTTGTTAGAACTTGCAGGGCACAAGCCCTGGTGACGTGCGGAATTAGACTCTATAACTCGAAAGTTATAAAGTAGGTATGTTTATTGCGCGCAGATGCACGGGGGATCGCTCCTCCACAAGCGTGCATACCCGAAGTGACGAACCATCCCACATTTATACAATGAAACAAATGAATATTCAATTAGCGCCTATACATATTTGTTACCTAAACCCCGCTTTGTATGTTAATTAGCTTATCAGTCCCTTTCCTGGAATGTGGTGGTCTTGCAGGTTTGTAGGTGATTCATGTTCTTGTGACCATCCGATCTTCTCCAGCAAGGAGACTTAGCACTCCCTCCCTCTAGATAGCATTGGAATATCTCTCATCCTTTTCTCATTCTCTTTTAAATAGCCCCTTTGTTAGAGAAAGAAGGGCAGGCGTCTCCCCGTCTCCCCTTTGTTAGAGGAAGAGGGGCAGGCGTCTCCTCAAAAACTGTAGTTGTCTCCTCAGAGCTGTGTGCCTATGTGACCAGACACCGCACCCATGACTAGTCACCATACCCACATTCCTGAGCAGACATATACAATCACAGTCGGTGTTAAGCGTCCCCATTTCACACTATTTCTCCATATCAATCCCCCCTTTTTATTAAATTAAGTAAATTCTTTTACTTAAGCAGTCTTCCCGAATGATATAAAGCATCATACATAAGTGTTACCCTTTTAAACATTCTCCAAACCCACAAATAGAACATAATGGTTAGTGTATTAAGGAAATTCCTAAACTGATCAATAAGATCACAATGGGGTATACCATAGTGTTAAGAATTCCTGTTGCAGAAGGTGACCAGCCAAAGAGAGTATCCCACCAATTATGGTTTCCATCCTGTTCTACCTTTTTAAAAACTTTCTTGATCCCCTCTACATCATGATGGATCATAAGAAGAGTTTCATGTCCCTTTTCTTTGGTTTCTTTCAGTATACATTGTAAATCTGCATGTTTTAATAGTTCTTTTATACTGCTTATATTTAGTCCTATGGGGGTAGGAATTATCATCTGTGATAGGGTAAAGTTAGATGTAAAATTACAGATACAGTATTTTGAATATTGTGCAGTCTCCTTTACCTCCCCATCTACAGTTATTATGTTACACTTAGTTCTCAAACACGCACATCCCTTCCCTGCATATATAATTACTGTTTTCAAGTTTGCATTTGGTCGGGCCTTGAAATGGCATATTTTCAGATCTGTATCTAAACAAGTATCCTGAGCCATTATAGTATTGCTTTCACAGAGGAAGCCCTGCTGCTCTCGCATAATACAAGATTCTAAATCTACTGTTTGCCACTTGTTGCCTGTCTTTCTGGCCCATGTTCTATGTTCAAAAGGATATTTTCCTAGGCATATTATAAAGATGGGCTCGGTTAAGGTAAAATTGTGCCAGCATTCCCGTGAATTAAAGCACATGGTTGTATTTAGAAGGGTAAATGCCTTATCTACCTTTCTGACATTAATCAGGGTGTCTCCTGAAATCTTAGTGTTATCTTTTTCATTATATGTTTGACACCCTACTTTTATCCTATCTCCTAATTTTCCCCATAATCGGTCGACTTTGTGTACATCCTCCCGATCCCATTGATTCCTTTGGTACACCTCATTTTCAGAAAAAAACACCATAGCTAGTTTCGTCTTTGAGTCCACCTTTCCCATTATTCCAGTGTGTTTTTTCTGGGCATGATTCCAAGGCCAGTTATCAGGCTCTTGGTTGTAGGCAAGAGAGAGGGTACAAAAAACCACAAATTGTTTAAACCCACTATTGATCATTTTAAGAATCTAAACGTTCCTCACATATACATATAAAATCTGTTTTGATCAAAAATATCTTTGTTTGAGTTGGGGCTTACTGATAACAAGTTGGGCAAGACTGGCCACTGGCTCAGTCCCAGACTCTATTGTTCTATATTGTTTGTTGTGGTGCCCTTCCCATATGGAGGATCCACAACCGCTCAGGTTCACTTACTTGCCACCCACATTGTTCCCATTTGTCCGAGTAAATTTGAGTTTCAGTTCTTTTTTATCTGGGGTTACTTTCCACGAAGTTGCAGGGGCTTTCTTGATCCGGGTATGGTGAATCCAAGAATTCTGTCCCTCAACCTTGATTGCAGTGTAGGTGGTGAGTAGGACTTGAAAAGGTCCTGTCCACTGTGGTTCCAGGGTTTTATCTGCAAAACACTTAACGTATACATAGTCCCCTGGTCGTATATCGTGAACAGGTCCATCCAGACCCCTACTGCGTGTTCCCATCACATGCTTCTCAATTCTTATTAATTGTTTGTTTAGTGCCACCATATAGGAAGTCATTGTTTCTTCACCAATCTGTGAAGACGTCCCCTTTTGTACCCCATAGGGTCGTCCATATAAAATTTCAAATGGGCTAAGCCCCTCTTTTGCTCTTGGTCTAGTTCGAATTCGTGTAAGAGCTAATGGCAAATATTGGGGCCAAGTTAGATTTGTTTCTTGACCTAGCTTGACAATCTGTTGTTTGATTAGATGATTCATCTTTTCCACCTGGCCACTCGATTGTGGTCGGTATGGGGTATGTAATTGCCAATCTATTCCTAGATGGTGGCTGATCTGTTGCACTATTCTGGACACAAAATGTGGTCCTCTATCCGAGGACATTACTGCTGGGACTCCAAACCTAGGTATTATCTCTTGGAGCAGTATTTTGGTCACTTCCCGGGCTTTAGCAGTTCTGCACGGGAAGGCTTCTGGCCAACCTGAAAAGGTATCTGTTAGTACCAATAAATATCGATACCCCCCTTTTTTAGGAAGTTCCGAGAAATCAATCTGCCAATGTTGCCCTGGAACATTTCCTTTCCCAATTTTCCCAACTTTGGCCCCTTGGTAATCTTAGGATTAGTCTGGAGACAAAGATCACATTGTTGGGTTACTTGTCTAATAGGAGTATACGAATTTTGTGCTATTATGTTTTTAGTGAGATCCTTACATAGAGCTTCTGCCCCCCAGTGCCTTTTTCTATGTTCTTCCCGAACTACTGACCATACCATGTAGGAAGGAATCACTATTCTCCCATGTGAGATTACAGCCCACCCTTCCTCATTATATGATCCCTCTAGGTCAGAAATCAGTTTGCGATCTTCTTTAGTATAGTCTGGTTTACCTTCTAGAGATATTTGTCCATCGGGTATTAGCGCACCCTCTACCTTGATTGCTTTTCTGGCTGCCTGTTTTGCTTCCCTGTCCGCCAGTTCATTTCCTCTTTCTGTGCTCACTTTCTGGTGTGCCTTGATGTGCATAATTGCCACCCTTTCAGGAAGCTGGACCGCATTTAGGAGTTTCAAAATTTCTTCCGCATGTTTGATGATTTTTCCTTGGGAGTTTAACAGTCCCCTTTCTTTCCATATTGCTCCATGAGCATGTACCACTCCAAAGGCATATTTAGAATCAGTCCAAATATTTATAGGTCTTCCCTGAGCTCTCTCCAGAGCTCGAGTAAGGGCTATGATTTCAGCCTTCTGTGCCGAAGTGTCAGCTGGTAGCGGTCCCGATTCTATCGCTTCTTCAGAGGTTGTAACAGCATATCCGGAATGTCGCTTTCCATTCAGCATATAGCTGCTCCCATCCGTGAACCAATGTTCAGCTCCATTAATAGGAACATCCTTGAGATCTGTCCTACTAGAATAAGTGGCTTCGATTGTTTCTAGACAGTCATGATCGACTGATTTGCCAACATTCCCATTAAGAAATGAGGCCAGATTGACGATGTTTGTAGTCACGATCTCAACATCATTATGGCCTGGTATTTTAGGAATCTCTGTGGGGAGAGCCAATGCCCCCCTTTTGTTTCAAGGACTGCAGACCCTGTGTGGGATACTAAGACAGTCATTTTCTGGCCCAAGGTAAACTTCCGGGCCTCCTGGATGTTTAGGACGACAGCTGCTACTGCTCTCAGGCAACCAGGCCACCCTTTTGCAGTGGCATCCAGCTGTTTAGAGAAGTATGCCACTGCCCGTCTGTATGGTCCCAAATCTTGTGCCAGTATTCCTAATGCCATTCCCTGTTTCTCATGGGAAAATAGGAAAAATGGCTTACTCACATCAGGAAGTCCTAGTGCTGGTGCCGACATTAAGGCTTTCTTCAGTTCATGGAAAGCTCTGTCTGATTCAGCATCCCACTGAAGATCCTTCTGATTAGCTGCTATCAGGGAATATAATGGTTTAACAAGCAAGCCATAATTACATATCCAAAGCCTGCACCATCCTGTCATTCCCAGAAATGTCTGCAGTTCCTTTACAGTTCGTGGTCGGGGGGCTTGGCATATGGCTTCTTTTCGGGCCTTCCCTAGGACCTGTTGTCCGGCACTGATCTCGTACCCTAGGTATGTGACTTGTTGTAACACCACCTGTGCCTTCTTCTTAGAAACCCAATATCCTTGTAGTCCCAGAAAGTTCAGCAGGCTCACAGTCCAAATAAAACAAGATTCTTCGGTTCTGGTTGCAATAAGAAGATTGTCTACATATTGTAACACTTTCCCTTCTCCTGACGGTGGTTCCCATATCTCCAAATCCTTTGCTAATTGGTTTCCAGAAATTGTGGGGCTATTTTTAAACCCCTGTGGCAACACCGTCCATGTGAGCTGGGTCTTTCGACCGCTTCTGGGATTTTCCCATTCAAAAGCAAAAATTCTTTGGCTGGCTTCATGGAGAGGGAGGCAAAAGAAGGCATCTTTTAAGTCTAAAACTGTGAACCAAGCTAGGTCAGGTGTCAGAGTGGTTAGTAAGGTATAGGGGTTAGCTACTACAGGATACAGATCCTCTGTTATTTTGTTAATGGCCCTTAGATCTTGAACTATCCTATAAGACCCATCAGGTTTTTTTAACTGGGAGGATAGGTGTGTTAAATTCTGACTCACATTCTTTTAGTAGTTTTAATTCTATGAATCGCTCTATGTTTGGACGAATTCCTTCCCTATCTTCCCTTTTCAGTGGGTATTGTTTAATTCTTATCGCACTCTGTCCTTCCTTCAGGTGGTGCATTCTTGGCACGTCCCGGTATGTCAATTGCCCATACTCCGGGATATACCTGATCAATAATTCTGGTATCAATTTCCCTTTTTATAGGAGTACTGGCCAAAGATAGGCTCATAACCTGTATGTATTGGTGATCATTTACCTCCAGAGTAACTTCCCCTTTTTAAAATTTGATTGTTGCCTCCAACTGTTCTAGTAAGTCCCTACCAAGAAGGGCCTTTGGGGATTTGGCATTCTTGTTTGTTTTCTTAGTTTGTACTTTAAAGGTTTCAGGATGTTTTCCTGGTGGCCAGCAGCTCCCACAACTGTAACAAATTATTATTTTTTTACTGAAGTTCAACAAATAAGTTGGTTTCGTATTCACTAAAATTCCACCTCATACCCATTCCCTGCCCTAGAGGGGCCGTTACCGGTCCTGTTGTGCTGCAAATGCTGCAGCAATTGGGGTGACATTGTCAGGTCCTTCTGCTCAATCGTCAGCAACAGCAATCCCCTCCCCCCCACCATCAGGAGGGTTCGGGGCAGGAGATGCTGTTCCTGCACTGCAGGTTACACAGGCCTGCCTCTGCAGCAGCACTTCTGTTTTAACTCTTTCTTACCCTGAATGCAAATCTGCTACTTGTTGCTTTAAGTCTGTGTTATTACATATCAGCCTTCGCAGGCAAATAGCAAACACCCTGCCGTGCATCCAGCATGACTCAGCCGCACCTTCGAGGGGGTACGGGGATTTGTACAAACTCACCCCAATACTTTAACACTTTCACAAGGTCTTTGATTCTCCACACACACACACACCTGCCTCAGGTTTTACATACATCAGTACAAGTTTTTATCTTACAACGTGTTTCATTCTGGTTGCTCCACAGAAGGAACCGCAACCTGAGCTTTTAACACAAAAATTTCAACAAGAACATCTTTCTAGTTTAGGTCTTAGGGTTTTTTCCTATCCTTTTCTAGAGCCATAATCAAAGATCAGGTGATGTTAATCCCGCACTCTTTCTAGTGCTAGTACCATAGGATCCCGAGGGGGTACTAATCCATAGTCCTTTTGCCACTCAGGTTTGTCCTGGAGGACGAAGAACATGTCTGTATACGATACTTCATCCCATTTTCCCTCTCTTCTGAGAAACAACATTAATCGCAGGAGAGTGTTACAATCTAACGTTCCTCCCTCCTGAGGCCATTTTGCATCACTTCAATTTATACAAAGGCCACCACTGATTACAATATTTAATCAATTTCCTTCTATTTTCAGTACCACCATGTCCTACGATATCACTCCAATGTTTTAATATACAACCCAAGGGCGATTTTTCACAGGGCTTACTCCTTCCATTTCCCATTTTGCAATTTTAATTACTTTTTCTCCGGCCGCCTTAGCCACCCAAGGTCGGAAACACAGATAGAGCTCCTTACTTGTTTTGCACTCAAACGCGCGTCTCAAGCACTCTTGCACTCACACTCAGTCAAAATAATTAAGCTATACACGGAAAATCAAAATGTGCATCTCAATCACACCATTCACACTCTCCGGGCAGCCCTCAGTCACACAAGCAGTATGTTATACGGTACCGTGCACTTATGTACAACTTTGAGGAACACTAACAGTTCACAAAGTATGCGTTTCAATGAACAATTGCCAAAAAACAAACAACAAACAAAAAACCAAATTTTTCCTGGTCTTAAGCAGAGTGTTAAGTTTTCCGCTATTTGCCACGAATTACCAGAATATTAATATTTTTCAACATACATTTCATAACACCAAGTTTTGACCATATAACAAGACAACACACAGAACAAACAAGACACAGAGCGCTATTTCAGTTGTTACATTCTAGGAATTCCCCAATTCTTAAGACAACTTAAAGGAAGTTTTTAGCTTCCTTTTTTCCTATGCAAAAGTTTCCCTTTTACTTTTGCTAAGAGGTCCCTCTTGTTCCTGTGAGATTCCGCCTTATTCCGTCCCGCCCCCCGCTTTCCGTCACGAGGCCTCCGGGCTTTTAGGAATGGCAGTAACCTCGGGTTTGCTCGATCTGCCCTCAAGATCGCTAGCGGCCACCCCTTGGTCAGCAAACCCCCTCCCAAGGTACCTTTCCTCCTGGGGACTGCGCTGCGCGCCGGACGTCTCTGTGCGTCTCACCAGCCGCCCCGTTACTAAACATACCGTTTTATCCGCGGATCCAGGGGTTTCTCTTCTGCTCCCGGGTGAACAGCTGAGAAGAGGAGGCTCCTCCGAGGAAATCTCCCGGGGCGCGCTTAGGAGCGTCCGCTCCGCAGCTGGTCCCTCAGCCAAGCAGAAATCCTCCTGCCTGGCTCGCCAAAACTGACGTGCGGAATTAGACTCTATAACTCGAAAGTTATAAAGTAGGTATGTTTATTGCGCGCAGATGCACGGGGGATCGCTCCTCCACAAGCGTGCATACCCGAAGTGAGGAACCATCCTACATTTATACAACGAAACAAATGAATATTCAATTAACGCCTATACATATTCGTTACCTAAACCCCGCTTTGTATGTTAATTAGCTTATCAGTCCGTTTCCTGGAATGTGGTGGTCCTGCAGGTTTGTAGGTGATTCATGTTCTTGTGACCATCCAATCTTCTCCAGCAAGGAGACTTAGCACTCCCTCCTTCTAGATAGCATTTGAATGTCTCTCATCTTTTCTCATTCTCTTTTGAATAGCCCCTTTGTTAGAGAAAGAAGGGCAGGCGTCTCCCCGTCTCCCCTTTGTTAGAGGAAGAGGGGCAGGCGTCTCCTCAAAAACTGTAGTTGTGTAGTTGTCTCCTCAGAGCTGTGTGCCTATGTGACCAGACACCGCACCCATGACCAGTCACCATACCCACATTCCTGAGCAGATATATACAATCACAGTCGGTGTTAAGCGTCCCCATTTCACACTATTTCTCCATATCACTGGGAACCAAGGAACAAGCTAACTGCAGACCCCTGAGCCGTTACAGCTGAGGAGGCAGCCAGACAGACAGAGAAACAAATAGCCAGATAAGGGAACGGATGGCGCCGATATGTAATCAAGAAAGCCGTGCAGAAAGAAACTCCCTAACTTTGGAATAGAAATTATTGCTATGTCAAGATAAACTAATAAGTTCCTATTGTTCTAACGGTGTGCCTTAAATGTCAACCAATCCGTGTTTTTTACGCTTAAGATGTAACCAATCAGTGTGTAATATGTAGAAGGTAGAAACGTATAATAGTAAGAAAATCACTAATAAATGGACATTTGCTTGCATCAAGCTGCATCCCGTCTCTTCATTCGCCGCAGGAGGCTGGTGGCTGAGCACAGTTTCCTGTGGTCCCTTGTGTCTCAGGAACTCACCATCCAGTGGGAAGGCAACGGCTGTGGAGGGAGCAGGGAGGTCATTCCTGCCTGCGGAGGGGACAGGCCAGGAGCAGGAATGTGGCTGGGAAAGGGACTGTGAGGTCACCTCTGAAAGAGCAGAGAGGTGAGCCCCTGCCTCATGGCTGGGACACGTGCTGTTAAGCTCCATCTGCCAGTATCTCGGGCAGGCCAGCAGAAGGCCCCTGGGTGGCACATGGGCTGTGAGATCCCCTCTGCCTAAGGACCTGGGCTCCCTCCAGGAAGGGGCTTATTTCTTGCTTGTCACATCTCTGCTGCCTGAGTACGTTAGGCACAGCAGCAGGCACACAGGTTGGTCGTGTCTAGGCAAGAAGCTGAAAGGCTAGCAGCCTTGGAAGAGCGTGGTGAGGCCATGGCGTGGTCAGGTGAAAGGCCACAAGGAGGGTGCTGGGTCGGGATGCCTGCCTGAAGGGTGGTTTCCCAGGTGGTGGAGCTTTCCTTGGAGCTAGGAAAGAGCAGGGGAGAGAAGCACAGCCACACAGTGCATCTCGGACAGTGGAGAGTGGAGATCAGAAGGAGGAAATGTCACTCAAGGGCTAATGCTGTGGTAAGAGAAGTCCTCCACAAGGAGTAGAAGATCTGTGCATGTCTTTGTGTTTCAAGGAACAGAGTGTGAGGCTGGACAGACACCAGTGCATGTGTGGAAACGCCAGGGTGAGAGCAAGGTGGGGAAGCCAGGCGGGTGTCTGCAGCCTGCAGGGAAAAAGCAGCAGCTGTGGGACAGCGTAGGACACCCTGTGATGGACATGGCAAAGGGCACTGGCAAGGCTGGGAGTCACCAAGAGAAGCAAAGTCTTTGTCCTTGTGGTTACAGCCATTGTCTCTGCCACCGAGGCCTACAAAGAGGTAAATTGTTCTTAGCCCCTGGGGCCTCATGGCCTCCTTGCAGCCACTTGCAGGACACTCTTCTCCCCTTGAGCGATACTGCCCGGTGAAAGTTCCCAGCATTGGCCACAGCCTGCCACCCTGATTCCTGGCACCTGCACTCTGCTGCTCTCCTGACTCACCCCCCCCCCCCCAGGAGATGAGACTCCACCATTTCTTTGCTACGAGAGCCAAGGTGGACACGGATGATGCAGGGTTTCAGATTCAGCTGAGCATCACAGTTGTTGGCCCATCTGTCAGCTGTGCTAGAATGCCGATGCAAAGAACCTGCAGACACCTAAAGGAGCACTGTCACTGTGCTGTCCTGTGACTGTCGCGGGGGGGAAGGGGGGGATGGCCTGACCACTGGCATGTAGGATCCCTCCAAGACTCTCTCTTCCTGCCCTCCCTCCTTCTTCACTTACTTTGGTGTCTGTAGGGTTGTTTCTCTCACACATTTCTCACTCCTCTCCCTTACAGATGCTGCACACTGTGTTTTATCCTCTCTTCCACAGGTTATCAGAGAGGTGCCACTGGTATTGCTTATTGGCTCAGCTTTGGGCGGTGACTGGTCTGTTTCAGAGCCAAATGAAAGTGTCTTTTATGGACATGGAGTCAGCTGTTGATCCCTTGTCAACTTTGCCAGCCCTACAAACTCTCTGAGTACTCCTAAACCCTTGCCATTTAAACCCACTGGATCTTTAAAGTCCCCAATAAGATGTGAGGTTTTTCATCCTAAGGCTTCCTCACGCTGGTTAAATAAGAATTTTTTCCTCTTCCTCTCCTTGATTTAGGGTCTTTATGTCAGAGAAGAGATGCATTGGACCTCAGCTGTAGCACCAGGGCCAAGATCAGATGTGTAACAATAAATGGGGGTAACAAGTGCCCAGGGTCCCATGAAAGCAAAAGTTTGCTGCAGAGCATGCTGGGGTTGTTGGCAGGTGGCATTGTAAAGGTGAAATGAGATGTCCCGCAGGAAGGCAAGCCATGCTGTCCTTGGGACCAGAGAGATGCAGGGCTGGACTGTGCAGTGGTGGCAGGAGAGGGCATTGCTGCAAGTGATATCTCTGCAGCCCCAGAGGACCTGTGGTTCAGGTGAAGCTGATGTCCAGGTAGGACCAAGTGCTTTTGAAAGTGTCCTTGTCTATGGACAACCCATGATCCAAGATCAATGTGAAAACAATTGGTCTGCTCCTCATCTGCATCACCACGGGGATGACTATCTACAGTGCTGGCTAAGTGGGGAGGTCCTAGGAGACTGAAGGTTATTCAGAGTGGTGCCCAACTACAAGAAGGGTAGGAAGGAGGATGCGGATAACTACAGGTGGATCAACCTCGTCTTAGTGCCAGGGAAGGCTGTGAGCAAATCATCCTGAGCACCATCAATCAGCAGGTGGAGGAAAACCAGGAGATCAGGACTAGCCAGCATGGGTTTATGAAAGGCAGGTCTTACATGATGAATCTGATCTCCTTCTGTGACAAGGTGATCTGCCTAGTGGGTGAGGGAAAGGCTGTGCATGCTGCCTACCTGGACCTTAGGAAAGGCTTTTGACTTCATCTCCCACAGCATTCTTGTGCAGAAACCGCCTGCTTATGGCTTGGCTGCATGCTCTCTATGCTGGGTTAAAGCTGGCTGGACAGCCAAGCCCCAGGAGTGGTAGTAAATGGAGTGACATCCAGGTGACGGCCCATAAGGAGTGGTGTTCCCCAGGGCTCAGTGTTGGGGTCAGTCCTGCTCCAGAACTTTATCAATGATCCGGCCAGGGGGATTGCGTGCACCCTCAGTGAGTTTGCATACAACAACAAGTTGGGTGGGAGGGCTGATGTTCTTGAGGGCAGGAAGGTTCTGCAGAGGGATCTGCACGGGTTGGACAATTTCAATGAGTCAAGTTGTATGAAGTTCAACCAGGAGAAGTGCCCGTTCTGCACTTGGGTCACAACAAGCCCACACAACGCTACAGGCGTGGGGCAGAGTGGCTGGCAGGCTGCCTGGTGGGAAAGTACCCTGAGGGTGATGATTGATGGATGGTTGAGCATGAGCCAGCAGTGTGCCCAGGTGGCCAATATCATCCTGGCTGGTATCAGAAACAGTGTGGCCAGCAGGACCAGGGCAGTGATCGACCCCCTGTAGTCAGAATTGCTTCCCTGTAGTTGGCACTCCTGAAGCCACACCTTGAACACCGTGTTTCTGTCTTGGACTCCTTACTTCAAGAGAAACCTTGACGTGCTGGAGTATGTCCAGAGATGAGCAGCAAAGCTGGTGAAGGGTCTGGAGCCCTGGTATGTTGAGGAGCAGCTGAGAGGACTTGGGTTCTTTACTGTGGAGAAGAGGAGTCTCAGGGGGGTTCTTACTGCTCTCTAGAAGTACCTGAAAGGATGTTGTAGATGGGTGGGGGTAGGTCTCTTCTCCCGCATAACAAGAGAAAAGGGAAAAAAGGAAACGGCCTCAATTTGCACCAGGAGAGGTTTACCTTCGGCATGAGGCAAAACATCTTCACTACAAGGGTGGTCAAGCATTGGAACAGGCTGCCCAGGGCGGCGGTGGAATCACCAGCCCTGGAGGTGTTTCAGAAATACATAGACGCAGTGCTTGGGGACATGATTTAGTGATGGAATTGACTATCCTGTGGTAATGGTTGGATTTGATGATCTTGATGGTCTTTTCCATCCTAAATCATTCTGTTTCCATGATTCTATGACACTGCAAGCCTACCTAGACCAGATGCTGAGAAAGCTGGTCCAGCTTAGCCTGCCTCAGTATGGGGGTTGGACTAGATGATCTCCAGAGGTCAGTCCAACCTGAAAAAAACCATAGAGCTAAAAGAACATATATAAATTGTGTCAGCACCAATACAGGACTTCATGTGAAGAATGTTTCTCCATTCAAATTACTTTTCTGAAATGTATTTGACCAATCCGGGAGAAGCAAGCCTCTTTTCTATGGTCAGGTGGTGGGCCAGGAGGAGGGTGATGGGGAGGTATGGTATTAGGAGGGCAATCGTGTCTCAGGAACCCCTAACGCAGGAGGAAGTTCATGGCTTTGAAGGGGCCTGTGAGGCCAGTTCTGTCTCTGGAGGTGACAGGCCAGCGACAGGAACATGTGGCTGGGGAAGTCCCTCTGCCAAGGTACAGCATAGGACCTCTCCAGGAAAAGGGCTGGGATACAGGTTGTCATGTCCATTTTGCCTGTGGACACGACAGGACAGCAGCAGGCATGTGGCTTGGTCATGTCCCTGGAGAAGCTGAAAGGCCAGCAGGAGTCACGTGGTGTAGAAGACCATGTGCAGGTGACTTCACTTTGTTGAGGGGAAAGATCACGAGAAAAAGCAAACATTGTTGGTTCCCTGCATAAAGGGGGGTTCCTGCGACCATAAAGCTTTCCTGGGTAGTGGGAAAAAGCAGGAGAGAGGAAAATATTTCACAAAGCATAATGTTGAAAATTGAGAGTGGCTTTCAAGAGGAAGAACTGTCACTCCGAGGGTCCTGCTGTGGTGCAAGAGCTCAGCCAGAGGGAGTCTGGGTCAGGCCATGGCTTTGTGTTTCAAGGAACAGCAAGTGAGAGTGGAGGTACATCAGTGAACGCATGGAACTCTTGGGGTGAGAGCAAGGTAGGGCAGCGAGATGGTGCCTACAGCCTGCACGGAAACAGGGGCAGGTGTACAACCATGTAGAACAGCCTGTGGTGGAGATGGAAAAGGGTTTTAGCAAGGCTAGAAAGCATGAAGAGAACCCAGCTCTTTGTCCCCTTGGCTATGGCAGTTGTCTCTGACACTGAGGCCTGTGAGAAGACATGTTGTCCTCATGGCACTGGGTCATCGTTGCCTCCTTGCAGCCCCATGGGGAAGCTGGAAGTTGTTGTGCCATTGTTGTCCTTAACATTGCATTGGATCCCCCACCTTCCATGGTCCCCAGGAAGAGCCCTGAGCCCTGTGTGAGGGACAGCACCGACCTTCCCACAGGCTGAAGGTCACGGCTTGGCCTTTCTGCTTCATCAAGCAAGCCAAGGCTTTGCTCAGCAGCAGAGCTGCCTGCACAGCGCCTTTGCCTTCCTGCACTCACAGCCTCCAAGGGTGGGCTCTAACAAGGCCATGAGGACACTTTCTCGGTCATGGCCCTCAGTGGGGCCTGTTAATGCTTCCAGGGACATTGGGGTTTGCTTCTGACTTGGTGTTCTTGAGAGGTTTCTTCAGTCTCCTCTGAAGACCTCAAGTTCACAGCACCAAAGACACCCTGGGCTCATTACGAATCAGAAAGCCCTGACAAGCCATGTCTCTCCCATCAGGGACATCTGGTCTTCAAGTCTTGCTTGCACAGGTAATGAGATAAGTTTCAGAAGTACAGTGATAGAGGAAAGCAGGTAATGACCACTCTGGAGAAGTGATAGAAGGCTTTTCCAATTGCTCTTGATGCAGAGTGTCTCCTTAATAGGCGTGGCCAGGTGGGAAATCAGTCCCTGGAGCTAAACACTGTTTGGACAGCCTTGCTCCTCAACTCTCCAGCCCTACTATTTCTTTCCTCAGCCCCATGGGACTTACATCACTTTACATGAGACTTCTTCAGCCAACTCGGCAGATGAATATAGCAAGTGCTTGGCAGTAATTATTGCCTACTTTCCTTAGAGAAAGTGGTATAAACAGAAATAAAAGTGGGATTGCTTGTCAAGGAGTGTGTGGGGGAGAGGATTAGAAATTACTAAATAAAAAATACATTTCTCAGATACTCAAGCAGATCCCCATGAGGTCTATTGCCACAACTGAAGAGTTGCCCATAGGGAATATTTCAGACACTACTGAAAGACAGTCCAACTTTTCCTCTCTGAACCTTAAAGGAGAAGCTGCATAGGTAAAATGGATTGGCGTGATCACAGAGGAAGAGGAGAAAGGCATCTGGAGATGGACTTCTTAACCCAGAGCTGTAAATCAGGAAACCAGGATGTCAGCGTATTCCAAATGTCTTGAATTCCATAGAAGGTGTGAACTTTTGGGAACTCATGAAAAATACGAGGATGTTTACAAATCTTTTTTATATCTGTAGAAATTCCCCCACTTTGAACTACATATACACAATGAACGGTATTGACAACAGTACAGAGTCTGCCTTGAGACGCCAGCTTCATATCTAGTGCCATTCCATTTTGCGCAGCTATAGGGGCTATTCCTCAAACTCCTTCCTGCAAAGCCTTCATGGAACCTGCAGGGTCCTTGCCCATCTCTTCCATTGCTGCACATCTCTTTATCACTGCCTTCTCCCATTCAGGAGCCGCTAACCAAGGAGTAACCAAGGCCACAAGAAGGCTGATGATCTGGGCTGTCATTGACATCCATTACACCTGAGAAGCTCATAGGCCACTAGGAGGCACATGGTCATGAAAGCAAGTTTGAGGTCCCTGGAGTCTCCAGCTTCCTTGGGGGATTGGCCATCAGCAGCCCAGCTGGTTATGGCTGCAGTAAGAAAGGCACTTGGACTCTGAGACAAAGTGTCATTTCAAATGGCCTTGGTTAGAGCAAACTCTCCTCACATGGAGACAATCGTGTCAGCTGTATGCCGTCCCTTCTGAGGCTGGAAACACAGAGTGTACAGTGTTGGGAGGGTGGTGCAGCAAGTGGTGCAGATCCTGCCTGCAGAAGGGTTATCCCACACTGCTCCTGTCAGCTCTTGAAGTGCTTTCTGCCAGGGAAACCCATTCTAGTCATCACTTCTCGTGTTCTAAGAGGAGATGTTCACTTGGGAGTCGGTAACTGCAGTCCCAGGCAAAGGTAGGGGCGTGGGGTTGGCCATTCACCAGCAGCTTCCTGCAGATTTCTTCTTCCAATATGGCTTGTTCTGCAACCCAGGGACACACTCAGCACAGCACAGCCTGAAGGCCAAGAGGTACGTGGAGCACAGCACAGGCCTGCTCAGGTTTCCTGTGACACTCATCACTAACTCCTTCATGTACAAAGGTCTTCTGCTCACATTCTCTGAACCTCCTGATGAAGGTTAGAAGGAGAACATCTCCTTTAGACTGCTAGAGAAAGAGACCTTTACTTGAAGGCCTTGGTTGAAGAGAAAGTGGAAGATGATCCCTCACCAATATGGTGCAAATGCTCTCATGGACTTGTTTTGAACAAAAGGACAATGTAGGAGTGGTGAAAATTCTGGATGACAACTTTGAGTCAAGTATGGGTGGAAGTGGAAGGGTAGAAAGCAAGGGAAGTCAGCAAGACAAATTGTAGCAGGGCTGAGTAGAGAGGAAAGATCACCTCCACCAACCCCTGGGCAGAGCTCTTCCTAATGCAGCCCAGGATGCCATTGGCCTTATTTGAAAGGTGCAAAGCCAGGAGAAGAAGAGGTTTTGGGGACACCTGATAACAGCTTTCCCATGTGTTCTTGGGTCATATCAGCAAGAAAAGGCAAACAGGTTTATGCCTCTTGTGCATGATGGGAGGATGAAGGCAATGGGCATCAGCTGAAGCAAGGGAAGACAATCTTTCTCCCCATAACAGCAAGGAAGATGTGTATGACTGGGAGTGAGGTCAGTGAAGAGTCACTGAGATGCTCAGGGGCTGGAACACTTTCCTGGGAGGGGAAACTCTCTATGCTGGGTTAGAGCTGGCTGGACAGCCAAGCCCCAGGAGTGGTAGTAAATGGAGTGACATCCAGGTGACGGCCCATAAGGAGTGGTGTTCCCCAGGGCTCAGTGTTGGGGCCGGTCCTGCTTCAGAACTTTATCAATGATGCAGCCAGGGGGATTGAGTGCACCCTCAGTGAGTTTGCATACAACAACAAGTTGGGTGGGAGGGCTGATGTTCTTGAGGGCAGGAAGGTTCTGCAGAGGGATCTGCACGGGTTGGACAATTTCAATGAGTCAAGTTGTATGAAGTTCAACCAGGAGAAGTGCCCGTTCTGCACTTGGGTCACAACAAGCCCACACAACGCTACAGGCGTGGGGCAGAGTGGCTGGCAGGCTGCCTGGTGGGAAAGTATCCAGAGGGTGCAGGTTGACAGATGGTTGAGCATGAGCCAGCAGTGTGCCCAGGTGGCCAATATCATCCTGGCTTGTATCAGAACAAAGGCATATCAGAAACAGTGTGGCCAGCAGGACCAAGGCAGTGTTCGACCCCTTGTAAATGGCTGAAGCCAAACCTAAGACACTGTGTTGTCATTTTGGGCCCCTCACTTCAAAAGAAACGTTGAGGTGCAGGGGAAGGCTCCTTGCAGCTCTCACTCACCGCTGGTGGACCCCTTGCACTGGCAGACCCTGCAGGGAAGGGTGCTTGCCCACTACCCCATGATGCTTCTCCACAGCCACGACAGACCCCCAGTACAGCCCCACCAGCGTTCCCCGGGAAGGGGCATGTGAACGCCACACAGCTTTGCTACCCTGACAGCAAGACCAAGATTGACCTCTGGCCCAGACCAGAGAGTGGAGAGGACAAAAACAACCCAAAAGTACCCCAAGGTCCCCTCCCAACTCCACCCTCAAGGAAGGCTGGCCAGCACACAGATGTTGGCATTGCAGGGTTGGTGGTGCTGGCCCCGTGTCTTCCCCTTTCACATGAAATTCAACTCCCAAAACAAAACACAGCTGAAATAGGAAACTACGGTGGGAATGGGAAATCTGCACTGAGCACAGGAAAGCATCAGCAGGATGGGAAACCGTTGAGATGGGAAGTTGTTCCAGAATTAAAAGTCAAACCATCACAACGCTGGCTGAAGCAGGTGCTGGTAGAATGATCACCATGGGGACAGAACACTGTTTGCCCCAACAAATGCCAACTGGCCAGCCGCCACGGCACATATTGCAGCAAACTCCTCGTGGTGCTCCTGCCCTCCGGGTAACCCCCAACCAGCTCTGCCGGCCAGAATCTCACCCCATCACCCCCCTTTGCTTCCCCCAAGAGAGATGTTCCCCCTCCAGCTGCCGATGGTGTCAGAGGTGCTCGGCATGAGCTTCAATACTCCGACCATGCCACCACCAGTCACTGCTGGCATGCTGCCCTCTGCCAAAACCACAACAAAGCCCCAAGGTGAGGTCTGGGAGTGGAAGAGCCCGCAGATGGGTGGCCGTGCCAAGGAAAGCTTGCATTGCCCTGGAGGTGGCTTGGATTTGTTGTCATTTTTGAGAAGTGGGGACCACCCCAGCAAGCCCAGAGAAGCCCCTGGACCTGCCCGAGCTGTGGCCAGATGCCTTCAATGAGGGCTCTCCTGAGCTGGCAGAGGACAGCCTGCAGTTTCAGGATGAGCATTTGTCCACCATGGACAGCAGTGACCCGCTCACGTGGCTTGACAGCATCCTGGAGCTCCCTGAAGTTCTCAACAGCTGCTGTTTGACAACCTTTCTCAACAAGCTCCCAGAGCTCTCAGAAAACGTGGCAAATGGTGGCTGCTCCATAGAGCAGACAGTGACTGCAGGGCTAGGGGACAGCAAAGACACCGACAGTGGTGTCCCTGATGTCCCTGTCTTGACCACCACCCTCACCTGACCTCTTGGAGTACATGATGGAGGGCGAATGTCCAAAAGAAAAAATTGGCGGCCACGACGCAGGACGACACCAATTCCTCCTGGTGGAAGGTGGCAACATCCCCCTGCCGCATGCTGGTCTGAGCATTGTTCTGTTTGTCTTCTCAGGAACAGAATTAAGACTCAAAACAGAGTCAAGAGCCAAGGAACTTTATTTGCCCAACAATCAGTCTGCCAATGCAAAGGGAGAGAGAGCGAGAGAGAAAGACAGAAAGAAAGGAAAGAAAGAAGGAAAAATAGAGAGTTCAGAGCAATAGCTACCACCCGGAGCTGCAGCATCCCGACAGTCCGATTCGTTTCCAAGTCCAGTGGCAGAACGTTCCGTCCAATGTTAGGTGGTTCCATTTTTTATAGAGCTGTTACAAGCTGTTCTGCTACACCACACCTTCCACCCAGCAATGGTGTACATGCCCAACATTCCTCAGGGGCCTCTGGGCACCTTTATCCCCCCGACCCCCGGTCTGGGCACAAGCACAGGGGTTTGGTTAAGTTTTGCAGGATCAGCCTCCCCTGTTGCTCCATGGCGTCAGTCAGCTTCCTCCTTAAACCTCTGCAGTGGCAGTGGTGTGATCTTCCTGCCTTAAATCTCTTCTGTAGCAGTGATATCTTCCTGCCTTAACAACGTACAGATCATTCACTGCGGTGATGGCATGAGCTTCCTGCCATAGCAATGTTGAGAAAACACATCTGCTATGGCGATGGTGGGTCTCACCGGTGCAGTTTCTCACACCCCCTTCCTGGACCCCAAGGGGAAGCAGGGTGGGCTGGCAGCGCTCCTCCCCACCTGCCTGCCAGGGAGTCCCATGGAGCTCTTTCAGGTGGGTACGATGGACACTTCAGAGGAGAGCTGAAGTGTCCAGAAAACCAGAAGGGTCCAAAAGACCAGAAGACCAGAGGGTCCCCAGAATGGTCCCCCAGACAGTCTCCTGCAGATCCTGCTTCAGAGTCCCCTGGCCAGACCCATGGCTGCCGTTCAGCATCATCTGCCCCACATGGCCCAATTGGTGGAGGAGGCACTGCAGAGGCAGCCCCGGGTCATTTTGACCCACTTGCAGTCACCACTGGGTGTCCCCTCCAGACGGGTGGTGCCCAGATCGAGCAAGGCTTCTGGCAAAAAAGCCAAGCACCCTGCACTGGCTGGTACCCCCAGGATGCTAAAGACCTCCCTACGAGACAGCATGACACTCAGGAAGTGCAAGAAGATGGTGGTCTGCTAGGTGGCAAAAAGCTCCAAAACCCTCTGGGAGGGGAACCTGGACAGGGACGGCACAACTGTGGGCTGTAGTGGGCAGCAGGTGGGCGGCAGCAAGCAGAGGGCATCCAACAGCGACTCCGTGCTCACCAAGTGAGCCAGAACCCTGAGGGACTCCAGGAGACAAAGTGCCCCACACCGCCCTGACCGCTGTTGATATATTGATAGAGAAGGTGTGGAGCACAGATCCCTCTGACGTGTGACCTGCACCCGCCCACTACAGCCCCAGCCCTCTCCCATATCTCTCCTTCTTAATTCATTAAAGGCTTGATGTTCCGTGCACAGTGCCTCTGCCTGCGGTCATTCACGCAGTGGGAGACAGGGATTAATGCAGCCCCTGCCGCATGCAGAGAACTGACCTTCCACACACCCCTGTCTAGGTGACACCTCCACCGACATGATCCACACTCTAAAGCAGTTTCAAATGAAGGGACTTCCCATCAAGGGAGGCAGCCTTGGCAGGGGTGAGAAACAAAGACCAGGTCGTGAAAAGAACACCATTAGCTAAGTTACGCAGGAAGAAGCCTTCCAATGAGGAAAGTTCTGGCTGCAAGAGAACACAAGCTGGTAAGGTCTTGGGATCCACTGACACCAACAGAAAATGAGTTAAAAATAGGACAAAGATAATTGCGGCAGTGGGAGATGGCGACCTCCAACTCAAATAGTTCCACCCGAAAGAGGCCAAGACCCTGCTCGGAGAACATGTGTCGTTTGGTAAAACACGTCAGTAGTGCTATTGAGGATGCATACGTATTTGCATTAGAAGTGAAAAACCAGTAACCAAACCGTGTATGACACATGACTATGCAATATATGGCACTCTGAGAAAGGCCTCGAAACCCTTCTCAGTATTCCAATTGGATCAAAAAAATTTCTGTGTGCTTTTTAATTGATGGAGCTGTCCAAATGTCAGTAGTCACTGCTGACCCGGCCAAGGCATTACATACACAACCTGGCTGCCCCAAAGTAAGGTATACCGGAATAGAGGGAGTAAGTAAGGAAAGCTAAGTGGCCAAAATTAATTTATGGCTACCCCGCCCAGGAAAAACAAATGGCAGATGCAGAAGTGCTCGCTGGAGAAGCTGAGAGTAACATTTTGGGATCTGACCTGCCATATGGTCGGTGCTGGAAAACGCCCGGCTGGTCTGTATGGTCTTTTGTTTCTTTGGTGACAGCAGATGAGGAAGACAATAGGGAGACCCACATAATTACTGGGTGGATGTGGGAGAAAAATGGAACAGGGAAATTAATTTGTCTGTTACAACCATCCACACCTCTTCCTCGCTCTCCAGTTACCAGTTAAAACAATGCCCCTTGCCAGCAGCAGCAAACTCCGCTATGGATGGGGTGGTGGCACATTTAGAAAAGAGAGGTATCAGCACTAGAGCCCACTCTCCATACAGTTTTCTGCTCTGACCAGTCAGAAAGCCTTACGGGCAATGGCACCTAACTCTCGATAGCCGCAAGTTAAATGCTAACTCCCTTTTAGTGTGGCAGTGCCCAACAAGACCCAGCTGGTGACACAAATACAGGGAGCCTCCCTGATTTGGAAGGCTTCTTTTGATATGGGAGATAAGTTCCTCTAGATTCCGCTCCACATCCAAGATAAAGCCCAGTGTGCCTTTACCTGGAAAGGGACTCAGTACGTTCTCAATAGGCCTCTGTAAGGATATAAACACTGCCCTGCTATTGCTCACAATGCTCCGGCTGTAGTCTTAGCACAGATCTATTCCACCTGGCATCACAGTGTATCGGTACATTGATGGAATCCTCAGCGGGTGAGAAGGGACAGAAAGCATTAGAGAGACAATGAAAACCATTTGGGAAACACTGATCAAGTTGGACTCAAAGTCCCAGAATCAAAGTGCCAAGGGCCAGCACAAGAAGGTAGATTCCAAGGAGTCTGGGTGGGTTAGAGGAGCTGCCTCTGTTGCACCAGAGACACTGGAACAGAAAGCATCTGGGCACAATCCACCTAGTATGCTGGAACTACAAGTTTGCATTCTGGTGTAACCGTATTCTTGCCTTTTCTGTCATTGCTCAGCCCTGGTATAGTTTGTAAAAAAAGGGAAAATCATGGCAGTGGACATCTGATCAGCTCTGTGGTACCGTCATGTTCCCATTCCTATTCAAATACAGGAACTTATGAGTAAGCATGGGCTAATTCCTGGCACACCATGATTCGCACAGTAGCCCACAAATCCCTCAACTAGATTTGTTCTGCCTGTATTGATGACAGTTGCATGGCTCTACATTATGAGGGAAAGCAGATTACACAGCTTGCTCGTTTGATGTGCAGGGCTGTGTTTCAAAGGACTATGACAAGCCCAGAAGAGCACAGCATAGTACGGCTTACGAATCAAGTAAATATCACATTACAAACCATACTGCATGTGGCTTCACGAGAAACTGGGGTTTATGTAGGTGCATGGGAAGCAGGTCTGTTGCTCAAAACACAGCAAATACTGTTTAAAAGTATTCATATACTGAAACAATAAGATGACATACTTTTTCATTTGTCTCTAAATCCCCATGTAGATGTAATTCCTGAAATCGTACAGCTTGAGGCACTTTTCATGTAAAGCCAAGAAAGCTCAACTCAGAAGGCAAAGAACCTTATTAACAGAACAGATCATCTGCGACTACAAGACACCTTCCCTCTCATTGAAACAGAACAGCATAGTTAAAAGCAGGTTTTAAATTCCACGTGGAGATATTCAGAGCTTGAAAACTACAGGACATACTCTTTTCAGCAAAAAATATTCCATTCCTTTCCACTTCTCTGTCAGCCTTACCCTAGTGTTTCTTATTTTTCATGCTGCAGCACAGAAAGCCAGTCCCCACAGCTGCACAAAGGCTTCCACTGCCAGTGTGCAAAGCATTGAGGAGTCTGGGCTCCGTCTTGGCTGTACAGGAATGACCCACCTCAAATGAACTACACAGCTTGCACCTGGGGGTATCACAGAGTGATACTTAATCACTGCTTTTCCTCCCAGTAATAACAAAACAAAACAAAAGGAAACAAAACAAAAAACCCAAACCAAAACAAAGCATAAAAAAAAAAAAAGGGGAAAAAAAAAAAAACCCTCCTTGCTTCCACAGGTCTTCTTCCCAGGCGAGAGGTTTATGGAAGTGACGACTGATTTCACCCAACATACAAGCCACCTTCTGAACAATTTTCAGAGCTGTCCAAAAAAAACCCAGATCTTACACATCAATCAGTCCAAAGACAGAGGTCTCTGCACTACTAGGACACAGGCAGGAACACTTGGATTTACTAGACACCTTTGTAAAAGCAAAAGGCATTACACAACCGTACCAGATCCTTGACCAAAAGACTTTTCAAACCACCTGTTTGTTGACACAGTCCCTGCACTTCAACTCTTCCACCCATGACAATATTCTCTCAGGGATCAGACTTGCCTGCTCTGATCAGAGAATCAGTCAGCACAGTTCACTTTGAACCAAGCTAAAAACAAGGCCCAACCTCTACATTCACACTTGGGATACACGGCTCCTAGCGCAGGGCTCACACTGCGGTCCCACCTGAGGTACCGTCCCGATCGGATATCGGAAGTCGATATTGGGGACGGTTCTTAAACAATCCCAAGAATTAGATTAAGGCACAAACGAGGCCGGATGCCATACAAGCTTACAAGTTTTATTCTCTACAACAACTGATACTTGCGATAGGACAGAGAGGAAAAGAGAAAGTCAGAATCCCTAAGCAAGAGAACGGGAGAGGCGCATCTATTCATCACCACCAATATAGGACTCCAGTGATGTATTGTCTCGGCGCGGTTGTCCAAGTCCCAGACTCTGTGGAGGTGAGCGAGCGGGTGGAGCAGGTGGAGTTGGTGAAGTCCGTGGAGACCTCTGAGTCGCCGAGCACAAGAGTGAGCGGAGCCCCAGCAGTTATAGGTTTCAGTCCACACCATTTCCCCGAAAAACCGCCCAGTTCTCTGAAATAGTTTAGTTCGCACCATTTTTGCCCGCGCACCCAGGTGTTACTGTGCTGGCTCCCCAGCCCCAGTTCCGACGGGCAGCGTGTCTCCGGCGGCAGCCATCCCGACTGAGGCTTTTTCTCGCCAACAACAGGATGCTGTGGTCACAAAGTAGGTAAACAAAGTCCCTTCTGCTCGGCAACAGGAAAATGGCGGTCGTGAAACAGTGATGTTGAGACAATTTTATTTTCTGTCCTTACATACCAGGGCATGCTGGGAGCTGTAGGCCTGGGGATGCCAGGTGGCCATGTTGTTCCCAGGGCATGCTGGGAGCTGTAGGCCCGGGGCTGCCCCATGGCCATGTTGTTCCCAGGGCATGCTGGGAGCTGTAGGCCCGGGGCCATCCCACGGCCAGGTTGTTCCCAGGGCATGCTGGGAGCTGTAGGCCTGGGGCTGCCCCATGGCCAGGTTGTTCCCAGGGCATGCTGGGAGCTGTAGGCCCGGGGCTGCCCCATGGCCAGGTTGTTCCCAGGGCATGCTGGGAGCTGTAGGCCCGGGGCTGCCCCATGGCCATGCTGTTCCCAGGGCATGCTGGGAGCTGTAGGCCCGGGGCTGCCCCATGGCCATGCTGTTCCCAGGGCATGCTGGGAGCTGTAGGCCCGGGGCTGCCCCATGGCCAGGTTGTTCCCAGGGCATGCTGGGAGCTGTAGGCCCAGGGCTGCCCCATGGCCAGGTTGTTCCCAGGGCATGCTGGGAGCTGTAGGCCCAGGGCTGCCCCATGGCCAGGTTGTTCCCAGGGCATGCTGGGAGCTGTAGGCCCGGGGCTGCCCCATGGCCATGCTGTTCCCAGGGCATGCTGGGAGCTGTAGGCCCGGGGCTGCCCCATGGCCAGGTTGTTCCCAGGGCATGCTGGGAGCTGTAGGCCCAGGGCTGCCCCATGGCCATGTTGTTCCCAGGGCATGCTGGGAGCTGTAGGCCCGGGGCTGCCCCATGGCCAGGTTGTTCCCAGGGCATGCTGGGAGCTGTAGGCCCGGGGCTGCCCCATGGCCAGGTTGTTCCCAGGCTGTGCTGGCAGCTGTAATTGCCCACCCTCCGCCTCCTGGTAGCCACGTTGGGCTGGGGGGTCGCAGCCTGTGTTGGGTCTGCGGCCAGGCTGAGTGGGGGCTAGGGCCGGCCATGGGGCGAGGGAGGCCCTTGGGCCGGCGCAGGGGTGTCTCCTGCCTGCTGGCTGCTCGAGGGTGTGTGTGTGTGGGAGCTCCCACCCCCCAGCGTGCCGGGCCCCCGGGCAGCTGGAGTCAGGCTGGGCTGGGGAAGCCCTGGGGGAAGCCCAGTCCCCTTGAGGGACTGGGAATATGCAGCTGCCTGGGAGAATTACCAGCCAGAGTATGCGTGTTCAGGCCTTGCTTCCCTTGCTGGAAAATAGTTCATTTTTATATACAGCCTCTCACCACCGAGATCCAGGCAGTAGGGATTGTGCCCTGTGGGGAGCAGCCTGGTGACTGGAGCCTGCTGCCCTTCAGTGGCAGAGCTGGATGCTTCTTGCTGACAGGATGAAGTTGTAAAGAGTCATCAGGAGAGGCTGCAGCTAAAGCAGTGATTAACTAGACCTATTGAGTAAACTCAGCAAAGGGTGGCAAGCCTTCTGAGGCACCTGGGCTATAACAATAGCCAAGGGAAGTGGGGTAACAGAGCACTGCTGTCAAAACCATATAGCACCGAGAATAAATGAGGTTCTATAATACAAGCAGAGTGCATGTGCCCCAAGAAAGTTCAGCAACTTGTTGACCACCAGTAGTCTCAAAAGACCCCAAGAAAGCCCCACAGGAGCAAAGTGACATACACAAGTGCCTTATGCATATGTAAATAATTTCAAGGAACTATTTAGTGTGAAGTAAAACTTGCCATCTGAACATGCCCAGAAAGGACCCTGAGGGGCTGGATATTGAACGGTGGAGCATGTTGATAGGTCACAGGTCTTTTCTTTTCCTTCCCTCACAAAATTCCACTTTGTTTTGGTAGTAAGTGAAACCACATATATTTCAATGTGTTTTCTCGATTGGTAGTTTTTGCCCAACATATGGGATCTCCAGGTTTAAACCCTGGTGCAAGAAAACCCCAACAAGGTCACATGTCTGGAATAAAGGTTTGCAAGTCTGGGGTATACCATGGTTCTATTCCACGACTCACAACTAATTGTTCACAAACAATTCCTGAGGAGAGTATTCTCCTGGGGTAAGGGATTTATTTCCCGTGTTTCAACTCTATTATCTGTATTGGACAAAAAGTGTTTAAGGGACCAAGCCCCTACCCCATTTGTTAAGCATTTGAATATGCCAACCCGGGAACAACAGGACTTTTGTGGTGTATGGATTAACTGTGGCGTCTCAATACATACTGGATCCCCCCTTTGCAAGAGGTCCAAGTCCCCTGCCCAGTAGGCATCTCGTTGAGGGGCCCACCAGGACCTCCTCTGCCAAGCTGCTTTCCAGCAAGGTGACCCCTGACTGTGCCGGGGCCTGGGCTTGTTCCTCCACAGGCACCAGACTCGGCACTTGTTGGACTTGATGAGGTTTCTTCTGGCCCCTTTCTCCAGCCCAGCCCGGTCCCCACACGCCACCCACTGTGGTACCAGACACCCCCACCCCCTGTTTTGTGGGTGCAAGCCATGCCCAATGCCTGCTTGGCCCCACTGGGTTCAGGCACTCAGAGTGACACAGCCCCAGCTGCGGGACAGATGGATGAGCCCCAGCACCAGGATAGAAAAAAGACTGAACATTTCAGATGGGGGGCAGCCCAGGGGGTTCCCAGCCCTGCACCCTGCCAGCCGCTCACTCGCAGGGAAACCCATTGCTCTTCTGGGAGCAGCGCTGCCACCACGGGGGCTTGCAGAAGCGGATGCAGTGGGGCCAGCAGTCGCATCTCCACCAAAGCTTTGAGCAGCCCCACAGCCAGGAGCAGCCCTCCTGCAGGCACAGTCCTGCCCAGCACAGTCCTGAGGCCGCCTGCCCATGTGCCCTGCCCACGGGCACCCGGTGCTGGGGCCTGGGCTCTGCTGGGGTGCTGCTGCCTGGCCCCACATGGATGGTGCTGCCCAGGCCCATGGAGCTGATTCTGTCTGGCGCCAAGGGGCTCCTCTTCGTCACCCCCACCAGGCTCCTTCTGCCCATCCGCATAGGGCTGCTTCTGCTTGGCACCGTGTCCTGCCCTTGGTCTTTGTCCCCATCTGCTGTCTTCCCTGAGTCTACATCTGCCCCCAGCAGCTCCACTCGAAGGCCCTGGGGCCACCCTCTGGGCTGCAGCAGGCCTGGTTAGAGCTGCTCCTCTTTCCTGGCGGGGGGGAGGAGGGCACTGCGGGGGGGGGGGGGGTCCTACCACAGGCTTCCTTTCGCAACTTGGCCATCATCACTTGGAAAAACTTTTTGTACTGCTTGGTCACGATGAGGGTATCCTGGACGATGCAGATGAGCTCCTTGGTGAGGTTCTGTGTAACCACAGCTATGGCTGAGGGGCTGCCGGGGGTGGCTTCACATGGATGGGGCTCTGTGCTGTTTCACTGACATCCATGAGGAACTCCTGCTGGGTCCTGGCCAGGGGCAATTCCCAGCTTCCCCACTGGCACCGAGTGGCCCTGAGGGACTGGGAATGTGCTATGCAGGTTAGTGCCACTAGCTGTGCCATCACAGCAGGCCAGTGGTCTGGGATACGGTAGAGGGAGCCCAGGGTAGAGGAGCCACTGCATGACAGGGAGGGCAGCAGGGCCCGTGGGGACTGGTGCTCCCTCCGCAGAACATCTGCACTTGCCCTGCCGTGGAGGACGGGGAAGAGAGAGAAGGCTGTTGCCCTGCAGTGCTCATGCACATCTGCAAGCCCACGTGTGGAGTTCCAATTTCTGCTAGTGAGGACTGGCAGGTTTCTTGGACAGGGAGACTGGGAGGGCAGTCAGACGTTGGGTTGCCTGAGGATCCTGACATCTTCTTCCTCAGCCAAAGTGCCACGAGTTCCAGAATCACACAGTGGTCGTTGTTGGAGGGAACCTCCGGAGATTATCTAGTCCACCCCCCTGTAAAAGCAGTCTGTGCTAGAGCAGATTGCACAAAATTCTGTGCAGGTGGCATTGGAACGTCTCCAGAGGCCTTTCTGGGCAGCTTGTGCCAGTGATGTTAGTTGGAGCGCTGTGCAAGGGTCCCTGTGCTGGTGGGGGGCAGTGCCTGTACCAGCTGCAACATCAAGGCACTGCAAAGGGGCAGGGAGACGATGAGCACAACAAGCCCATGCCACGCTCCCTCCCCCCACGCATCACAATGCCTCTTGCCAGGTCCCTGATGGCTGTGGAGGCCACCTGGCCCTGGGCACCCTCTGCCCCAGGGTGCGCTGGAGCTGTCTTTGCCCTGGAGCTGTCTCAGGCTCGCGCTAGTCCACCCAGATCCTGAGCCCTTCCTTGCACCCCAGACCCCTCTGCAGGGACTCTAGCACCAAAAGAAAGCCCACTGGACTCGGGGCCTGGCCCCCTAAATTCGGCCATTCCCCTTGAGTCTCCACGGCACCCCTCCATAGGTGTCTGTAATGCCCCAGAGCCTTGTGTTGCTCTCTAGCCAGATCATGGGAGCCCTCCCGAGGCAGTCATGGTGACCCAGGCACTCTGTTTGTCCCACAGTCCCTCAAGGAGCCCTGCAGGGTCCCTCTGGCCCCCTTAGCGCCTCTGTACTCTGCCTGGAAAAATTGCTGAGTGCGTCATGTGGCAGGGACATGGCAGAGCAGTCAAAGGAGCTGCTGTGCTTTCACTGGGTACCTGGAGACCCATGGGACAAAGTTACGATGGACTCTCCTCTAACTTCTCCCCTCCTTTGTTCAGTCTTTAGGCTTCATGGTACATTTCATATTCGTTGTTATACACAGGCTTGGCTTGTGTATGCTGAAGGAGGTCTGAACTAGATGAGGTCCCAGTCAGCCCCTCTCTCCAGCCTGCCCAGGTCCCTTGGGATGGCACCACGATGCCCTGGCCTAAGTGCTGCTCCTCCTGCTTTGGTGTCATTTACCAAAGTGAGGGTGCCTTCTGCCCCATCATGGAGACCATTAATTAAGGAAGGTGTCAAAGAGGTTTGCAGCCAGTACTGACCCCTGGGTGCCACCGCTAGTTCCTGGCCTCACACCAGACTTGGTGCCACCGAGCAGCACCCGCTGGGCCCGGCTGTTCAGTCCTTTTCAGTCCCGCTCGCTGTCAGCTCACCCAGCCCTTTTCCATTTGAGTGACTTGAACTCCATGTTTAAAAGGAAGAGATGTCAAGAGGGGCCCATGCAAGCACACAGCTTTCAAAACCCCATGGCATAAACTTCCCACACTGGGTATTTCCACCAACTCCCCCAAAACCTAGAGAAGTACATGCCCCCTCAGTGACTTGTGCAAGGCCAGCAACTGCTTTTAATTCTGGCTTTGGCTTCTCTGCCGGTGGGTTCCAAATGAGTGTTGTTTTTGCAAGGTGATCCCCAAAGCAGAAGAGAGATTAAAGCTCTTCCTCAATGGTCCTGTGGGCAGGTGGGCCAGCTGGCGGAGCTGTCCCAGTCTCTGGAAGCTCCCTCTGAGCTCTTGGTGACCACAGGCAGCACTGGGAGGAGGGACAGGGTGGGCTGCTGGTGTTTTTTGTGCAGCTTGTTCAAAGTTGGAGTCACTTGCGGTGCTTCCTGGATCTTCCTCCTCCTCCTCCTCCTCTCTGATTTTCCATGATACAGATGCTGTGCTCCACGCTCATCCAGGCTTGCAAACCGCCCGTGTCTCCACCACAGCACCCTGAGTATTTCTCTCAGCTGCATCTGTAGTGCACTGAAATGCTCCTCCTCCTCCTTGCTGAGTGGTGGTACTCTGTGTACTCCACAAACCAGCTGTGGAGATCATAGCCACGCTGTGGAGATCTGCTCCGCTCTCTCTGCCTCAGCAGGGTTTGCTCCTGAGCAGTCCTGGGTGCAAGAGGTGACTCGGAAAAACTGTTGGAAAGCCCTTGAGTTGTGTCAATCCTGGGAGCATGACGATGCCTTGGAGGACTCGTTCTCCTCCTCTTTGATGACTGGTGGTACTCTCTGTGCTCCCCTAATTGGCTGCAGAGATCATAGCTGCACCGTGGGGATCTGATCTCTCTCTGCCTCAGCAGGGTTTGCTCCCAAGTAGCGCTGGGTGCAGGATTTTGGGAGCTGCTGTTAGAGGTCCCTGGAGTTGCGTTATCACTGGGAGCATGGTCATAACTTGGAGGACTTGTTGTTCTCCTCCGCCTTGCTGAGGGGGCGTACTCTTTGTACTCCACAAACCGGCTGCGGAGACTGTAGCCACGCCGTGGAGATCTGCTCTGCTCTCTCTTCCTCACCAGAGTTTGCTCCCGAGCATCCCTGGGTGCAGGAGAATACTGGGAGCTGCCACTGGAGCACCCTGGAACTGGGTTATCATTGGGAGCGTGGTCACGACTTGGGAGACTTGTTCTCCTTGTCCTCCTTGCTGAGTGGTCATACTCCATGGTGTGCACGAACCAGCTGCGGAGATTGTTTCCCCACTGTAGGGACCTGCTCCGGGTCCTCTCCCTGGCACTGTTCCTCTGGCAGCGGGAAGAAGCGCTGAATCCGTGCTCCTCTTTGTCATCCTGTTCTCGTACACTGTGAAGTGCACAGTGTCTTGGTTGACACCAGTCTGGGCATGCAGCTTTTTGTCTAGCCAGCAGCCTTCCACAGCCGCAGAAGAAGCGATGCAAGCGTGAGCCCATGTAGGAGGCGATGCTGAGCCCGCCTGCCCAGAGGGGCCACAGCCAGCCTGCAGCTGCCTCCCATGGACCTGTTGCAGTTAGCTGGTTGGTGCTGGCTCCTGTGAAGGAGCTGCTGTCCTCTGGAGTGTCCTCCATGCTCGTCGCCATGTCCTGCCAAGAGAGCTGTGAAAAGGTCCTGTCCTTTCCTCCTGAAAGGACCAGAGCAGTGGGGAACCCCCAGAGCTCTCTGAGGGGACAGCTAAAGACCTCCCAAAGGCCCTCCTGGACGTCTTGCAAAGGCACATAAGTAGGATGGATCTAGGTGGGATGCTTTGAGCGGGAGCAGTGTTGCAGCCGTGAAGAGAGCTGCAGTGTGTGGGGGCAAGGAGAGCAATGCCAATACCCCAGCAAGAAATCCACATTGCATCTGGTGCCCTGACCCACCTCCCCGGGGTTACCTTAGTCCAACGAGGCTGATCCTGTGGTCCCACAGGACCCATCTGCTGGCTGCTCGTCCCCCACTGACTGAGGAAGGAGCGGGCATATGATCCTCTTGGTGAGGATGAAATCCGCTGACTGATTTGCAAATCAGAGCATGTGCAGGAGAAAAAGAACAAACAAGGATCAATGTTTGTTTAGAGCTGTTTTGCAGCCCCCTCTGGGCTTCACTCATTTACTTGGAGTGGTTTCTATGACAGAGAGAAGACATGTCAAGACAAGAATATGGGAAATTCAGTTGGGGTCTTCCCACTAGGTCTGCCCCTGTCACAGCAATACCTCGCCTTCATACCCCCTACGGCCTCCATTTCATAGAATCATAGCATCACAGGATGGTTTGGCTTGGAAGGGACCTTAACGGTCATCTAGATCCAATCACCTGACATGGGCAGGGGCACCTTCCAACAGACCAGGTTGCTCAAAGCCCTGTCCAGCCTGGCCTTGAACACTTCCAGGGATGGGGCATCCACAGCTTCTCTGGGCAACCTCTGCCAGTGTCTCTCCACACTCACCGTAAACAAGTTCTTCCTAAGATTGACTCTAAATCTACCCTCTTGAAGTTTAAAACTGCTGCCCCTCACCCAATCACTACACATCCTGATCAGGAGCCCCCCAAATCTTCCCTGTAGGCCCCTTTAGGGACTCTTCTCTGTATCAAACAGCTACAGAGAGCAGACAAGTAGCAGTTTACATCGGGGCAGCAGCCTAAAGCCCAGCAAGGGAAGGGAAAGACTGACAGGGGGCAGTTCACGTTGGACAGCACTGAATGATGCGGGTAGTAACTGTCTGCTAGGACAGAAAGACTCAGGAGGGTCGGAAGGAAAATAGCCAAACTGGGAAAGGGAAATGCATTCTCGACACATTTTAGTAGTGGCTATTACCTGACATAGAAAAGTAAATAGGCTTGCTGCGCGAGAACTGTGTTTATGTCGCAATGATCCACCAACGTATCGTCCATCTGGTACCACAGTCCATCGCTGGCCTGTAAATAAAGGCAATGATATCTGGAGATGAACTGCATGGTTTCTCCAGAAAAACACAGGCAGCAAACTACAGAAGCAAGAGTCCACCAGTGCAAATCCCATCCAGCCAGTCAGGAGACCTTCTCCCCCAAAAGCTTGGCTACCAGAAAAGTTTGCCTTCCCCAGCACACATTCTTCCCCGTGACAAAGGAAGTGGCTCTTTACCTTTGTGTAGCAGAAATAGTGTCCTGCCTGAGAGCTGCCACCGCTGTGCACCAGGACAGCATATAAGGTGTAGAGGAGCGGTTCTGCAGCTCCCTGAGACATGTATGGCCGGAGATCCAAGTACTGGGGATACTGCACAAACTGCAGAGAGACCAAGAGGGCTCATAAGTGATCCTGGCATACAACGTGAAACAGCCTGCCAAGACCGGGGCCCAGCCATGTTAAAATACATCTCTGGGGCTCATCAACACTTCTTGTCCCTGAAGCAGCAGGTAACGCCTTGGGTGGCAGGAAACTGTTCTCGGCCAGAGCAGCTCTGTCGCAGCAGAGCATGTGCTTGCCTTGCCACAGGAGCTCTCCTCTCCCCAGAAGGGAAACACCAAAAGCTCCACCTGAACAGCTTGTAACAGAGCATCCTGCTTTGGGAAATCTCCTGCTCCAGGAAGAGAAAGAGAGTTGCCCTCCAATTGCGTACACACCTTGCTGATCTTCTTGCCGGAGAAATCAAAGCGTTTCAGGCACAGCGTCAGCACCCTGGGCGCGCGATCGATTGTAAACCTCTTGAGGGCAGTAACCATCTCATCACACCTTGAAAGCAAGCAGAGAGCCAAGCACTGAAATGCACCCTAGCTTGCCCCAAGGCAGCCAGACAACCGTAGCCATCTCACACGTCCTCAAGCCACTTCAAGACTCTTCAGAACCATTAGGCCGTAAGAAAGAAAAGCTGTGCCTCCTGATTGTGCATCGAACCTCCTGAGGCTCGATGACATGCAGCATCTCCACACAGGCACAAGTCTTAATCTGGTGTTAGACATCCTCTTACCTGTTACATTGAAAGCTGTTTTCACCAGCCAGCCGCTCAGGTTTGACAAAGTCCTCCAGAGCTGCAGTGACAGATGAGGCTGCCTGGAGGGGTGAGAAACGAGAGCTCTGAGCTGGGGGAAATGCCCTCGCCCAAGCACTCAGGAGGAGTTGCCCACAAGACCCAGGTGGATGACGCTGAGGAGACCCACCATGACCCTGCAAAGAGTGGCCAAAAGGAGGAGGAAAGAGGGTATGATGCCGTATGAAAACCCATCACAGCAGCTAAGGTCTGCAGGGTTGGAAAGCTGACCTTCCAACACAAGGGGCAGAAATACGGGAGGCAATCTTTCTCCCATCAAATAACAGTTCCTCCACAACTCTTTTACTGTTTGGGATATCCCTGAGAAAATGCAAAACCTCAATTTTGGCTTGTTGCAGCATTCACAATGATGGAGAAAAAGCTGTCAGGATTCACTTGTCAGCAGCGTAGGCAGTTGTGGAACTTGAGGTCCATTTGAAAATGCTTCAGTTATTTGTATGTAGTAGACCTAGATGCAAGGGCATTAAAATGTGGCATGAAAGCCTGTATGAGCAGGATATGCTCTAGTCTGAAAGAAGACAGGTTTGGTGCCATGAATGAAGAGACGGGACGCAGCTTGATGCAAGCAAATGTCAATTTATTGTACAGAAGCACGAGTTTTTATACACTTTCAGAAGCTGCGCGTTTTTAAACAGATTGGTTCTTGAAGCTAAGCCTTGCATACTAGGCAATCCCTGATTGGTGGTTAACTGCCATCAATTAACAGCAAGGTGTTACCTTTCCTTGGAGCCATCCTTGGCGCCACCTGTCTCCCACTCCCCTGTGCTCTGCAAACATGCCTCATCATGTTAATTGTTGTCTAGACAAGCTCAAGCACATTCCCCTCAGCTAACTGATTGCCACGCATGGGCCTAGTTTGCAGACCGCTCCTGCAGTTTGGATTGAGATAAAATGAAACACAGACAACTAGAAAGAAGTACAAGTGCAATACTGCTGGTTGACTTCATGTTTAAAAACATGGCACATCAGTGCAGAGAAAAACTAGTCTGTAGCATCCAATTAGAGCTGCTGCATTTTTCTAAGCTGTCCGGCTTACTCTGCATCCAGGCAAAACAGTTCACAGAAATAGTATATTCCCTTTTTTACGTATCACTTCAGGAGAAAAGGAAAGAAAAAACAACAGGCAAGACGACACACAAACCCCCAAAACTGTTGCTATAGAGGTATCATCTACAGAGATAAAGAAGGCCTAAAATGAAGGAAGAATCACCTTTCTAAATCTTCAGCTGCTCAGTCTTGAAAATATGGAGGAAGAAAACTGAAATGCACGTGAGTTAGCATGCGGTTGCATAAAGCTATCCATGAGATCAACTAGGACTCTAGGAATTTCCAAAGAAGTTGATCCCACCACATCTGCTTTCTCCCTACCTGTGAGAAAGGACATCGTGAAAATCAACCTTCAGACAGATAAGATTCCTTCTCCCTTTGAGTACTGCATTATCACAGAGAGCCCAGCACCCCCAAAACAGCAAGAGAGATGAAGGAACCGGCACTTACTGCCACAAAGCACTTCCAATTGGTTTGATACTGCAGGTCAGCTACAAGCAACAGGATCCAACTCATGTTCAAAGAGCTCCAGCTCTACGTCTTATTGAACAATGGAAGTGGTGCACTCTGGAAACTCTAATTTAGATGTCCCACTATATATGCTGGTAAAAGCATATATATATATATACACACATACATATATATATATATACACACATACATATATATATACACACACACACTGATTATTAAGACTTAATCTGGGGTTTGCCTCACACCTCCTGCAATGAAGCTACTGATACTTACCTATCGCAAACCATCCTTGAAACAACTCATCAGCAACTAGTAGACTCTGTATTAAAACTGTAGCAATATTAATATTTGATGTCTTCACAACAGTAAAGATTTATTTATTTTTTAAAAAGCAGAAAAGTCTGAGAAAGCCATTATTTGTCACGGGATGATCCAAAGGCTGTTAATCTCCTGTCTACACCTTAAAGAAAGAAAAGAGGAGAAAAATCTAATTTAAACAAGTGTTATTAGGGATAAAAAATTCAGACTGATGTTACATTAAGTTGTTTGGGAGGCTGAGGTATCAAGCCATGGTCTTCAGTATAAAAGAAAATTATAGGGTTATCAACCAGAGAAGCGGTGCTCTGAGCCTATATGCTGGCATGCTTACAGTTTTTTTCATGTCTGGCAGGTTGTTTTACAAACTAAACTCAGCAAGATGACAATTCCACTAGAAGGTGCTTCAGATGGTTTTGCTAATAATTTTGATCAGCTGAAATGGAGAAAAACATAACTTCATTTATTTGGCTTTTCCAGAACCTGTCAAGTCTGAGCAGAACTATTAATTTCCCCCTTCTGCATCTCCCCCACCTTCTTCCAGAAAAGTCGCACTTCAATTTTATTTTTTTTCTACGAGTATTCTGCATAATCAGCCTTTGTTCCCAAAACAAATTTTGGTCATTCTTTGTTCACTTCCTTTGCTAGAAGGAAGTGCCATTTGTTGAGAATATTCATTGGAGGCTGGTACTGCTACCGCTGCAAACATGGAAGTGCTAACCACATCTATTGGCTTTTGTTTTAAGAGCTTTTTAACCAACTTTGTTAATGGACTGAATGCAATTTAGATATGGAACTTGGCTAAAATGTAGCTTCAATTGGCTATTAAAATTTAAGAGCCAACTAAGACAGCTAATTACAAAAAAGCTCCAGTGATAATGCTAAGCAGAACTAGTAATAGCAAATGACAGGCTGTCTAGTCTTATTCCCAAAGGGAAAGAAACTCTTAACTAAGAAGTCAACCACACAATGTGCAGAAAACCTAATTGCATTACTGTTATTATGGTATCCCAAATCTGGCAGCTCACTAGGATAAAACAGTGAGTAAAGTCTGTCAAACTACTCAGGAAAGCAACTGACCCTCTTCTTAATGTTAGCTGTAACAGACATCGGGAATTACGTTATCATTTTATATTAACTTATTGGCAAATATTCCTATAAAAATTAGCAAAGCAGCACCATCTAAAAAATATCTTATACCCATCCTGAATTTGATTCTTTCGCCAGATATTTTAGGTTAAGGGAAAAAAAATAGAAACAATCTGTCTGCAAAGTGTTCAAGCACTAAAAGAAGCATTCTGTGCTTCATTATCAATAGCCTCATTACACCATCAGCTGAAGTGCCGACTAGTTCTCCTGTGAAGATTTATCATGTATAGTGGCCACTTTGAAACATAGGTAGCGGAGACTTTAACATTCCCTACTCAAGAGTCTCCCTGCTGTGCTGTAAATGCCAGTCCGTTTTTTTCACAGCTGTGCGCACAGATTGGAAAGAGCAGGAGAGCTTGGGAGTATGACTGCAATACCAGTAAGGACACTTGTCTTCACGGCACTGCTCAAGTGGCTCTGGGAATGCAGGACCCTGCTGTTCTCTAATATTTACACACACCTGCAGTCACCAAGAGCTGTAAATGCAGTCTAAAGGCAGCTTGCTTCTTTTGTGTTGGGGGCTTTACTTTCAAACAGGGATGGCAACAAAATCCTACCGTTTCCCTATCCCTGTTCTGCAAAACAACACACACGTGTGCAAGCACATACAGTATGCGGTATGTACAGTAGCACTGCAGGGATTGTCACAGCCTTCCACTTCGCTTATCCTGACCATCCCACGCTTTAAAACATTATTGCAGTTCACAGTGAGCCAAAGGCGTTCTTGCTTGCCACGACTGTAGTTTTGCAGTCTCTTGTGAGCAAAGGCAAGCCCTGAAACAACATTCACCTAGGATGGAAAGCACCCTTTTTCTTCGCAGAACACTTGTCAGTACAAACTTTTTCCAGGACTTTTTTGGGGTGGGAAGAGGCAGGGGTGGCTTACGAAATCTGCACCTCAGAACATTCTTTTCAAATATATGGAAATATCTGTGTTTCCTGCATTTGGCTTTGGCAGTCTCAAAAGAAAACACACTGCTTTTAAACTTCAAAATAAAGAGAGAAAGTTTACTGGTAAATAAGTTTCTAAAACAATTAAAATGTCAAACAACTAAAGTACAAAAGAATGACATTAACTTTGAGTATGCAAGACAGCAAGAGAATACAATATGCTTTCCTGACAACAGTTCTTCGGAATAGTATAACATACTTTTTGAACAAAATGATTAAATGAAGTCATTAAAATGATAGTTTGGTTTGAGGAGCTTTAAATATGAGAAAGGCTTTAGCAGTCCTATTTTTGCATCTGAAATGAAAAGAATGCTATGCTTAAAGTCACCAGCCACACTTGGCTGATTGAGTCTGTATAGCAGTCAGAGTAGAAACGAACTTTTAAATATGTTATTCCAGTTTTATTTCAAAAAAATGGATTCCCTTGTTTTCAAAACATAACCTCGGCATTCATTCAACATTTTATGCTACAACATATTTATTTCAGTAGCGATTCGGACATAAAATCAAGCTAGCAGAGCACTGGACATCCACACAAATACACCACCCACTGGCTCACATGCATTCGTTTTGGTTTGCCGAACTTCATAAAGCAGTCTCCCTGATAAGAATAATGTTCATGCCCTAACATTTTTTTTCTTTTTTGCAGTATCTAAATGTAGAGTAGTGGCATTTCACACCAAAATTAAACACTGCATTTTTTTTACTTACAACTCTGAAAACAAGACTCAAAGCCAGGCAAGGAAGTACTTTTAAGAAAGGTTTTGGAAGGTTACATGCTTCTCAACTATGCAAAAAAGGTAAACCATTATTTTGTTATGAGAAGCACATGTGAGTCAAGCTTTCACTGGAACTAGACACTTTACAAAATTATCAATAATTACAGCTTTTCACTAACATAAAAAGAAAACCTGAGGGGGCAGTTGAGAATGGACCTTGGGTTTTGGTTTGTCCTTTTCTTTGCCCTGGGCCCTATGTCTGAAATTCTGGTCTCCTCCTTTCCAGAGAAAATCTGAATAATTAGAAAAGTGACACAAACACAAATACTATGAAAAAAATAACTAACATTCACTACCTGTTCTCCAAATAATTGTTTAAACATATTGTGTAACAAACTGGAATGCAAGGATGTGATTTTTGTCTTACATTCTCTTTTTTTAATTCAAACACTTCAAAAATATTTAAAAGGTGTCTCTACCATTTCAGACTTCCTCTTGGTGTACATCTAAGTGTCCTTCAATAGGACTTTCTCAAAATTAGAAGAAATCAGATGCAACACCACTGTTCTTTATAAAGTACCCACAACAAAAGTAAATAAAGCTTTATTTCTACATTGTAAAGCAGAAAAAAGCACTTTAGTTTGCCTTTAAGATATGGATTTGTGTATATAAAGAAAACACATCCTCACTTCAAAGTTGGCAAAACTTTGCATTCGTATTGAAGTATTCATAAATTATGCAAATATTTTAATAAAAAAGCTAATTAATAAACATCTATTTTAATAAAACATCTGTTCTTCAAAACAGGTACAAACAACATTAATGTTTTCAGGATTCATCACTTTAAAAGGAAAGAGATAGATTCCAGTGCTACGGTAACCAAAAAAAAAAAAGACAACCCAGAGGTAAGCCAAAGAGCAACTTAATCTGTTGTTCCATCTATAATTTACTTCTGGACTCCGCTTCTGGATGCTGTGCCTTTCTTGGCTTTGGTGAGGTCATCTTCCGCCTTCTGGTAGCTACTGCATCAGCAATTCAAACAACAACAACAACAAAAAAAAGACAAGACTTTCTAAAAAATAACAGAAACATATCAGAAGAAAATATGTATAGTCTTAAAGAGGGCAGATCGACTCAAATCATGCATTTAGTTTTGACGGGGGGGGGGGGGCAGGCGGACACATGATAGGGACTCAGAAGAATTTACCACAACTTCTGGGAACAACATTTTTTCCTGAAAAACATGTTGTACAATTCAGCTTCTCAAAGGGTAGCATTACATACCTTGGAGCCAACTTAATAGCTCAGGTCCACTAAAGGATGAAGAATCAGCTCCTCTTCAAAACCTAAACCCCTCCTTCCTCCCCATGCACCAACTTTTAGTTCCATGATACCTCCCAGCATTAAGCCATTTTTGGTGCTTTTTAGCCCTTCTGCTAAGCTGATCCAGCTCCACAATCTGGCAAAGAACTTTTCTTTGGTCTAATAGTCTAGTGAGCTGCAGCATTTTACGAGCATTCTGAATGAAGCTTATACAAGGGGAGGTGGAAGGCACACCGGCAGAAAAGAGGAAGATTTTTATTTGGCACTGTTGAGCTGTTAAATCAGCTCAGCTATCAGTGCAACTTCACCTACAAATTTCAAGCTATTTGGCAATATTTTATTAGCAAGTGTAGCAAACAGTGCCATCTAAGTAAGATTCCTAACAAACTTGGCAGGCAGGTTGTTCAAAAAGACCATACTCAAATGCAGCAATAAAAACCTCCCTGCACTTTCTTTCCTGCCCACTAACAGGGAAAAGGGGGAAAAAACCCCAACAAAACACCACAGCTCATTTCTGTAAATCACATTCAACTGTAGTACTTTGAGAAAAAAATATTACTTACCATAAAAATTGCTGCCATTTTCACAAATGCAGTAACAGTAATATGTTTTTCATCTCTTAGCCACAGTATTATTTGGTTTACATTTTTTTTTATCCTGACTTCCCCCTTGAAGTCAGTATGCCTAACTATTTAAGTTCTTGCTTGTAAATCTATATGTAACTCTACAGTTCCTGTTAACCTTTTAATCTGGATTACTGACAAAGAAAAAAAGATAAAATTGAGTTTCATGGACGTCTGTAAGAAAGAAGCTGCTTGCGTAAGACAACAGCCTTTGAGCCCCCTCCCCACAAACGTTTCGTGTGGGAGAAACGCCAGCTCTATTCCTGAAAACAGAAGTCTTGTGTGGGCAGCACCGAATGAGGACACAAAGCTATTACAAGGAAAGGAGAGAGTTTTTATAAAGCAGCTTAAACTGAATTAGGTTGAAACAGCAATTTAAATGCGGAAGAAATCTATAGGCAAAAACAAACCAGATGGTGTCACTGCACAGCTTGCTTTGAGACTGGAACAAAGTTCAGCAGAGGAATAGAGTCTCACAGGCTCTAGAGGAATTATTAGGCGAGTTGACTGTTATATCTGTGTAAACAATATTATAAAGCAACTTTAGAAAAGAAGCCCAGCAGTACTGCATATAGTTTGGGCTCTCTCCTTCAAGAAAGTTCTGAGCAAAATGGAGGTAGGGGAAATACCAGGAGTGGTGATCACGGTTTCTAGCTTTAGGAAAATATAATAAATAAATTGACTTTAACCAGTTTATCTGAAGAAAGGAAAAAATTAGAGAGAGATGTGATGTGCAAATGTGTACCACATGTGCAAAAGGTTGCTGCATAAAATGAGAGCAATTTTCATGTCCAGAGTGGATAGGACAACTAATAAGCTTAAGGGAAATTTGTATTAGGTACTAAAGATATCAAAAGAAGATACTCAGCCTTATGAAATCCTTTCTAGTAGTAAGGACAGTAAAGTATTACAAGTGGTGTTGACCGGGGCTGTTTTAAGACCTTAAGCATACAGGTTTTAACAGAAAATATTGGCACCCATGTAGAGAGATAAGCCTGTCCTTATCTACTGCGTTCAATACTCCACTGGGAAAGGTGCCAGAAAGGAGTTCTCTTGGTAGTTCTTACACTGCCCCGGAAGCCAGCTGAAAGACACCACAAAAGTTGTTCTACATGATTTCTGGGCTGAGATGGGCAATCGCTGACTTTTGGAGTCGGCTGGTGACAAAAAGTTCCAAAAACACCCCATGCACAACTCCCCAGGGGAAGGTGCCAGAAAGGAGTTCTGTTGGTAGTTCTTCCACTGCCCCGGTAGCCAGATGAAAGACACCACAAAAGTGGTTCTACTTGCTTTCTGGGCTGAGATGGGGAATCGCTGACTTTTGGATTCGGCTGGTGACAAAATGTTCCAAAAACACTCCATGCAGTATTCCACCGGGGAAGGTGTCAGAAAGGAGTTCTGTTGGTAGTTCTTACACTGCCCCGGTAGCCAGCTGAAAGACACCACAAAAGTTGTTCTCCCTGCTTTCTGGGCTGAGATGGGAAATGGCTGACCTTTGTAGTAGATTGTTGAGAAAGTGTTCCAAACACACCCCATGCAGAACTTTACCGGTGAAGGTGCCAGAAAGGAGTTCTATTGGTAGTTCTTACACTGCCCCGGAAGCCAGATGAAAGACACCACAAAAGTTGTTCTCCCTGCTTTCTGGGCTGAGATGGGGAATTGCTGACTTTTGGACTCGGCTGGTGACAAAATTTTCGAAACACACCCCATGCACAACTCCACCGGGGAAGGTGCCAGAAAGGAGTTCTGTTGCTTGTTCTTACACTGCCCCGGTAGCCAGCTGAAAGACACCACAAAAGTGGTTCTACCTGCTTTCTGGGATGAGATGGGGAATCGCTGACTTTTGGAGTCGGCTGGTGACAAAATGTTGCAAACACACCCCATGCACAACTCCACCGGGGAAGGTGCCAGAAAGGAGTTCTCTTGGTAGTTCTTACACTGCCCCGGTAGCCAGATGAAAGACACCACAAAAGTTGTTGTACCTGCTTTCTGGGCTGAGATGGGGAATCGCTGACTTTTGTAGTAGATTGTTGAGAAAGTGTTCCAAAGACACTCCATGCACAACTCCCCTGGGGAAGGCGCCAGAAAGGAGTTCTGTTGCTTGTTCTTACACTGCCCCGGTAGCCAGATGAAAGACACCACAAAAGTGGTTTTACCTGCTTTTTGCCTGAGATGGGGAATCGCTGACTTTTGGACTCGGCTGGTTAGAAATTGTTCCAAACACAACCCATGCACAACTCCACCGGGGAAGGTGTCAGAAAGGAGTTCTGTTGGTAGTTCTTACACTGCCCTGGTAGCCAGATGAAAGACACCACAAAAGTGGTTCTACCTGCTTTCTGGTATGAGGTGGGCAATGGCTGACTTTTGGACTTGGCCGGAGACAAAATGTTCCAAACACACCCCATGCACAACTCCACCGGGGAAGGTGCCAGAAAGGAGTTTTGTTGCTTGTTCTTCCACTGCCCTGGTAGCCAGCTGAAAGACACCACAAAAGTGGTTCTACCTGCTTTCTGGGCTGAGATGGGGAATCGCTGACTTTTGGACTCGGCTGGTGACAAAATGTTCCAAACACACCCCATGCACAACTCCACCGGGGAAGGTGCCAGAAAGGAGTTCTGTTGGTAGTTCTGACACTGCCCCGAAAGCCTGCTGAAAGACACCACAAAAGTGGTTCTAACTGCTTTCTGGGATGAGATGGGGAATTGCTGACTTTTGGAGTCGGCTGGTGACAAAATTTTCGAAACACACCCCATGCACAACTCCCCCGGGGAATCTGCCGGAAAGGAGTTCTGTTGCTTGTTCTTACACTGCCCCGGTAGCCAGCTGAAACACACCACAAAAGTGGTTTTACCTGCTTTTTTGGCTGAGATGTGGAATCGCTGATTTTTGGACTCGGCTGGTGACAAAATGTTCCAAAAACACTCCATGCACAACTCCCCCGGGAAAGGTGTCAGAAAGGAGTTCTGTTGGTAGTTCTTACACTGCCCCGGTAGCCAGATGAAAGAAACCACAAAAGTGGTTCTACCTACTTTCTGGGATAAGATGGGGAACCTCTGACTTTGGAGTCGGCTGGTGACAAAATGTTGCAAACACACCCCATGCACAACTCCCCCGGGGAATCTGCCGGAAAGGAGTTCTCTTGGTAGTTCTTACACTGCCCCGGTAGCCAGATGAAAGAAACCACAAAAGTGGTTCTACCTGCTTTCTGGGATGAGATGGGGAACCGCTGACTTTTGGAGTCGGCTGGTGACAAAATGTTCCAAACACACCCCATGCACAACTCCACCGGGGAAGGTGCCAGAAAGGAGTTCTGTTGCTTGTTCTTACACTGCCCCGGTAGCCAGATGAAAGACACCACAAAAGTTGTTCTACCTGCTTTTTGCGCTGAGATGTGGAATCGCTGAGTTTAAAAGTCGGCTGCTGACAAAATGTTCCAAGGCACACCCCATGCACAACTCCACCGGGGAAGGTGCCAGAAAGGAGTTCTGTTGGTAGTTCTTACACTGCCCCGGTAGCCAGCTGAAAGACACCACAAAAGTTGTTCTACCTGCTTTCTGGGCTGAGATGGGCAATCGCTGACTTTTGGAGTCGGCTGGTGACAAAATGTTCCAAAAACACTCCATGCACAACTCCCCCGGGAAAGGTGTCAGAAAGGAGTTCTGTTGGTAGTTCTTACACTGCCCCGGTAGCCAGATGAAAGAAACCACAAAAGTGGTTCTACCTACTTTCTGGGATAAGATGGGGAACCTCTGACTTTGGAGTCAGCTGGTGACAAAATGTTCCAAAGACACCCCATGCACAACTCCACCGGGGAAGGTGCCGGAAAGGAGTTCTGTTGGTAGTTCTTACACTGCCCCGGTAGCCAGATGAAAGAAACCACAAAAGTGGTTCTACCTGCTTTCTGGGATGAGATGGGGAACCTCTTACTTTGGAGTCGGCTGGTGACAAAATGTTGCAAACACACCCCATGCACAATTCCACCGGGAAAGGTGCCAGCAAGGAGTTCTGTTGGTAGTTCTTACACTGCCCCGGAAGCCAGCTGAAAGAAACCACAAAAGTGGTTCTACCTGCTTTCTGGGATGAGATGGGGAACCGCTGACTTTTGGAGTCGGCTGGTGACAAAATTTTCGAAACACCACCCCATGCACAACTCCCCCAGGGAAGGTGCCAGAAAGGAGTTCTGCTGGTAGTTCTTACACTGCCCCGGTAGCCAGATGAAAGACACCACAAAAGTGGTTTTACCTGCTTTTTTGGCTGAGATGTGGAATCGCTGATTTTTGGACTCGGCTGGTGATAAAATGTTCCAAAAACACTCCATGCACAACTCCCCCGGGAAAGGTGTCAGAAAGGAGTTCTGTTGGTAGTTCTTACACTGCCCCGGTAGCCAGATGAAAGAAACCACAAAAGTGGTTCTACCTACTTTCTGGGATAAGATGGGGAACCTCTGACTTTGGAGTCGGCTGGTGACAAAATGTTGCAAACACACCCCATGCACAACTCCCCCGGGGAATCTGCCGGAAAGGAGTTCTCTTGGTAGTTCTTACACTGCCCCGGTAGCCAGATGAAAGAAACCACAAAAGTGGTTCTACCTGCTTTCTGGGATGAGATGGGGAACCGCTGACTTTTGGAGTCGGCTGGTGACAAAATGTTCCAAACACACCCCATGCACAACTCCCCCGGGGAAGGTGCCAGAAAGGAGTTCTGTTGCTTGTTCTTACACTGCCCCGGTAGCCAGATGAAAGACACCACAAAAGTTGTTCTACCTGCTTTTTGCGCTGAGATGTGGAATCGCTGAGTTTAAAAGTCGGCTGCTGACAAAATGTTCCAAGGCACACCCCATGCACAACTCCACCGGGGAAGGTGCCAGAAAGGAGTTCTGTTGGTAGTTCTTACACTGCCCCGGTAGCCAGCTGAAAGACACCACAAAAGTTGTTCTACCTGCTTTCTGGGCTGAGATGGGCAATCGCTGACTTTTGGAGTCGGCTGGTGACAAAATGTTCCAAAAACACTCCATGCACAACTCCCCCGGGAAAGGTGTCAGAAAGGAGTTCTGTTGGTAGTTCTTACACTGCCCCGGTAGCCAGATGAAAGAAACCACAAAAGTGGTTCTACCTACTTTCTGGGATAAGATGGGGAACCTCTGACTTTGGAGTCAGCTGGTGACAAAATGTTCCAAAGACACCCCATGCACAACTCCACCGGGGAAGGTGCCGGAAAGGAGTTCTGTTGGTAGTTCTTACACTGCCCCGGTAGCCAGATGAAAGAAACCACAAAAGTGGTTCTACCTGCTTTCTGGGATGAGATGGGGAACCTCTTACTTTGGAGTCGGCTGGTGACAAAATGTTGCAAACACACCCCATGCACAATTCCACCGGGAAAGGTGCCAGCAAGGAGTTCTGTTGGTAGTTCTTACACTGCCCCGGAAGCCAGCTGAAAGAAACCACAAAAGTGGTTCTACCTGCTTTCTGGGATGAGATGGGGAACCGCTGACTTTTGGAGTCGGCTGGTGACAAAATTTTCGAAACACCACCCCATGCACAACTCCCCCAGGGAAGGTGCCAGAAAGGAGTTCTGCTGGTAGTTCTTACACTGCCCCGGTAGCCAGATGAAAGACACCACAAAAGTGGTTTTACCTGCTTTTTTGGCTGAGATGTGGAATCGCTGATTTTTGGACTCGGCTGGTGATAAAATGTTCCAAAAACACTCCATGCACAACTCCCCCGGGAAAGGTGTCAGAAAGGAGTTCTGTTGGTAGTTCTTACACTGCCCCGGTAGCCAGATGAAAGAAACCACAAAAGTGGTTCTACCTACTTTCTGGGATAAGATGGGGAACCTCTGACTTTGGAGTCGGCTGGTGACAAAATGTTGCAAACACACCCCATGCACAACTCCCCCGGGGAATCTGCCGGAAAGGAGTTCTCTTGGTAGTTCTTACACTGCCCCGGTAGCCAGATGAAAGAAACCACAAAAGTGGTTCTACCTGCTTTCTGGGATGAGATGGGGAACCGCTGACTTTTGGAGTCGGCTGGTGACAAAATGTTCCAAACACACCCCATGCACAACTCCCCCGGGGAAGGTGCCAGAAAGGAGTTCTGTTGCTTGTTCTTACACTGCCCCGGTAGCCAGATGAAAGACACCACAAAAGTTGTTCTACCTGCTTTTTGCGCTGAGATGTGGAATCGCTGAGTTTAAAAGTCGGCTGCTGACAAAATGTTCCAAGGCACACCCCATGCACAACTCCACCGGGGAAGGTGCCAGAAAGGAGTTCTGTTGGTAGTTCTTACACTGCCCCGGTAGCCAGCTGAAAGACACCACAAAAGTTGTTCTACCTGCTTTCTGGGCTGAGATGGGAAATCGCTGACTTTTGGAGTCGGCTGGTGACAAAATGTTCCAAAAACACTCCATGCACAACTCCCCCGGGAAAGGTGTCAGAAAGGAGTTCTGTTGGTAGTTCTTACACTGCCCCGGTAGCCAGATGAAAGAAACCACAAAAGTGGTTCTACCTACTTTCTGGGATAAGATGGGGAACCTCTGACTTTGGAGTCAGCTGGTGACAAAATGTTCCAAAGACACCCCATGCACAACTCCCCCGGGGAAGGTGCCAGAAAGGAGTTCTGTTGGTAGTTCTTACACTGCCCCGGTAGCCAGATGAAAGAAACCACAAAAGTGGTTCTACCTGCTTTCTGGGATGAGATGGGGAACCGCTGACTTTTGGAGTCGGCTGGTGACAAAATGTTCCAAACACACCCCATGCACAACTCCCCCGGGGAAGGTGCCAGAAAGGAGTTCTATTGGTAGTTCTTACACTGCCCCGGAAGCCAGATGAAAGACACCACAAAAGTTGTTCTCCCTGCTTTCTGGGCTGAGATGGGGAATTGCTGACTTTTGGAGTCGGCTGGTGACAAAATTTTCGAAATACACCCCATGCACAACTCCACCGGGGAAGGTGCCAGAAAGGAGTTCTGTTGCTTGTTCTTCCACTGCCCCGGTAGCCAGATGAAAGACACCACAAAAGTTGTTCTACCTGCTTTTTGCGCTGAGATGTGGAATCGCTGAGTTTAAAAGTCGGCTGCTGACAAAATGTTCCAAGGCACACCCCATGCACAACTCCACCGGGGAAGGTGCCAGAAAGGTGTTCTGTTGGTAGTTCTTACACTGCCCCGGTAGCCAGCTGAAAGACACCACAAAAGTTGTTCTACCTGCTTTCTGGGCTGAGATGGGCAATCGCTGACTTTTGGAGTCGGCTGGTGACAAAATGTTCCAAAAACACTCCATGCAGTATTCCACCGGGGAAGGTGTCAGAAAGGAGTTCTGTTGGTAGTTCTTACACTGCCCCGGTAGCCAGATGAAAGAAACCACATAAGTGGTTCTACCTGCTTTTTGGGCTGAGATGGGCAATCGCTGACTTTTGGACTCGGCTGGTGACAAAATGTTCCAAACACACCCCATGCACAACTCCACCGGGGAAGGTGCCAGAAAGGAGTTCTGTTGCTTGTTCTTACACTGCCCCGGTAGCCAGCTGAAACACACCACAGAAGTGGTTCTACCTGCTTTTTGGGCTGAGATGTGGAATCGCTGACTTTTGGAGTCGGCTGGAGACAAAATGTTCCAAAAACACTCCATGCTCAACTCCCCCGGGAAAGGTGCCAGAAAGGAGTTCTGTTGGTAGTTCTTACACTGCCCCGGTAGCCAGCTGAAAGACACCACAAAAGTGGTTCTCCCTGCTTTCTGGGCTGAGATGGGCAATCGCTGACTTTTGGAGTCGGCTGGTGACAAAATGTTGCAAACACACCCCATGCACAACTCCCCCGGGGAAGGTGCCAGAAAGGAGTTCTGTTAGTAGTTCTTACACTGCCCCGGTAGCCAGATGAAAGACACCACAAAAGTGGTTCTACTTGCTTTCTGGGCTGAGATGGGGAATCGCTGACTTTTGGATTCGGCTGGTGACAAAATGTTCCAAAAACACTCCATGCAGTATTCCACCGGGGAAGGTGTCAGAAAGGAGTTCTGTTGGTAGTTCTTACACTGCCCCGGAAGCCAGATGAAAGAAACCACATAAGTGGTTCTACCTGCTTTCTGGTATGAGGTGGGCAATGGCTGACCTTTGTAGTAGATGGTTGAGAAAGTGTTCCAAACACACCCCATGCAGAACTTTACCGGTGAAGGTGCCAGAAAGGAGTTCTATTGGTAGTTCTTACACTGCCCCGGAAGCCAGATGAAAGACACCACAAAAGTTGTTCTCCCTGCTTTCTGGGCTGAGATGGGGAATTGCTGACTTTTGGAGTCGGCTGGTGACAAAATTTTCGAAACACACCCCATGCACAACTCCCCCGGGGAATCTGCCGGAAAGGAGTTCTGTTGCTTGTTCATACACTGCCCCGGTAGCCAGCTGAAAGACACCACAAAAGTTGTTCTACCTGCTTTTTGCGCTGAGATGTGGAATCGCTGAGTTTAAAAGTCGGCTGCTGACAAAATGTTCCAAGGCACACCCCATGCACAACTCCACCGGGGAAGGTGCCAGAAAGGAGTTCTGTTGGTAGTTCTTACACTGCCCCGGTAGCCAGATGAAAGACACCACAAAAGAGGTTCTACCTGCTTTCTGGGCTGAGATGGGGAATCGCTGACTTTTGGACTCGGCTGGTGACAAAATGTTGCAAACACACCCCATGCACAACTCCACCGGGGAAGGTGCCAGAAAGGAGTTCTGTTGGTAGTTCTTACACTGCCCCGGTAGCCAGCTGAAAGACACCACAAAAGTTGTTCTACCTGCTTTCTGGGCTGAGATGGGCAATCGCTGACTTTTGGAGTCGGCTGGTGACAAAATGTTCGAAACACACCCCATGCACAACTCCACCGGGGAATCTGCCGGAAAGGAGTTCTGTTGCTTGTTCTTACACTGCCCCGAAAGCCTGCTGAAAGACACCACAAAAGTGGTTCTACCTGCTTTGTGGGCTGAGATGGGGAACCGTTGACATTTGGACTCGGCTGGTGACAAAATTTTCGAAACACACCCCATGCACAACTCCCCCGGGGAATCTGCCGGAAAGGAGTTCTGTTGCTTGTTCTTACACTGCCCCGGTAGCCAGCTGAAAGACACCACAAAAGTTGTTCTACCTGCTTTTTGCGCTAAGATGTGGAATCGCTGAGTTTAAAGGTCGGCTGCTGACAAAATGTTCCAATGCACACCCCATGCACAACTCCACCGGGGAAGGTGCCAGATAGGAGTTCTGTTGGTAGTTCTTACACTGCCCCGGTAGCCAGATGAAAGAAACCACATAAGTGGTTTTACCTGCTTTCTGGGCTGAGATGGGTAATCGCTGACTTTTGGACTCGGCTGGTGACAAAATGTTCCAAAAACATCCCATGCAGAACTCCACCGGGGAAGGTGCCAGAAAGGAGTTCTGTTGCTTGTTCTTACACTACCCCGGTAGCCAGCTGAAACACACCACAAAAGTGGTTCTACCTGCTTTTTGGGCTGAGATGTGGAATCGCTGATTTTTGGACTCGGCTGGTGACAAAATGTTCCAAACACAGACCATGGACAACTCCACCGGGAAAGGTGTCAGAAAGGAGTTCTGTTGGTAGTTCTTACACTGCCCCGGTAGCCAGATGAAAGACACCACAAAAGTGGTTCTACCTGCTTTCTGGGCTGAGATGGGGAATCGCTGACTTTTGGACTCGGCTGGTTAGAAATTGTTCCAAAGACACTCCATGCACAACTCCCCCGGGAAAGGTGTCAGAAAGGAGTTCTGTTGGTAGTTCTTACACTGCCCCGGAAGCCTGCTGAAAGACACCACAAAAGTGGTTCTACCTGCTTTCTGGGATGAGATGGGAAATGGCTGACCTTTGTAGAAGATTGTTGAGAAAGTGTTCCAAACACACCCCATGCAGAACTTTACCGGTGAAGGTGCCAGAAAGGAGTTCTATTGGTAGTTCTTACACTGCCCCGGAAGCCAGATGAAAGACACCACAAAAGTTGTTCTCCCTGCTTTCTGGGCTGAGATGGGGAATTGCTGACTTTTGGAGTCGGCTGGTGACAAAATTTTCGAAATACACCCCATGCACAACTCCACCGGGGAAGGTGCCAAAAAGGAGTTCTGTTGCTTGTTCTTCCACTGCCCCGGTAGCCAGATGAAAGACACCACAAAAGTGGTTCTACTTGCTTTCTGGGCTGAGATGGGGAATCGCTGACTTTTGGATTCGGCTGGTGACAAAATGTTCCAAAAACTCTCCATGCAGTATTCCACCGGGGAAGGTGTCAGAAAGGAGTTCTGTTGGTAGTTCTGACACTGCCCCGGTAGCCAGCTGAAAGACACCACAAAAGTGGTTCTCCCTTCTTTCTGGGCTGAGATGGGGAATCGCTGACTTTTGGAGTCGGCTGGTGACAAAATGTTGCAAACACACCCCATGCACAACTCCCCCGGGGAAGGTGCCAGAAAGGAGTTCTGTTAGTAGTTCTTACACTGCCCTGGTAGCCAGATGAAAGACACCACAAAAGTGGTTCTACTTGCTTTCTGGGCTGAGATGGGGAATCGCTGACTTTTGGATTCGGCTGGTGACAAAATGTTCCAAAAACACTCCATGCAGTATTCCACCGGGGAAGGTGTCAGAAAGGAGTTCTGTTGGTAGTTCTTACACTGCCCCGGAAGCCAGATGAAAGAAACCACATAAGTGGTTCTACCTGCTTTCTGGTATGAGGTGGGCAATGGCTGACCTTTGTAGTAGATGGTTGAGAAAGTGTTCCAAACACACCCCATGCAGAACTTTACCGGTGAAGGTGCCAGAAAGGAGTTCTATTGGTAGTTCTTACACTGCCCCGGTAGCCAGATGAAAGACACCACAAAAGTTGTTCTCCCTGCTTTCTGGGCTGAGATGGGGAATTGCTGACTTTTGGAGTCGGCTGGTGACAAAATTTTCGAAACACACCCCATGCACAACTCCCCCGGGGAATCTGCCGGAAAGGAGTTCTGTTGCTTGTTCATACACTGCCCCGGTAGCCAGCTGAAAGACACCACAAAAGTGGTTCTACCTGCTTTTTGGGCTGAGATGTGGAATCGCTGATTTTTGGACTTGGCTGGTGACAAAATGTTCCAAAAACACTCCATGCACAACTCCCCCGGGAAAGGTGTCAGAAAGGAGTTCTGTTGGTAGTTCTTACACTGCCCCGGTAGCCAGATGAAAGAAACCACATAAGTGGTTCTACCTGCTTTTTGGGCTGAGATGGGCAATCGCTGACTTTTGGACTCGGCTGGTGACAAAATGTTCCAAACACACCCCATGCACAACTCCACCGGGGAAGGTGCCAGAAAGGAGTTCTGTTGCTTGTTCTTTCACTGCCCCGGTAGCCAGCTGAAACACACCACAAAAGTGGTTCTACCTGCTTTTTGGGCTGAGATGTGGAATCGCTGACTTTTGGAGTCGGCTGGAGACAAAATGTTCCAAAAACACTCCATGCTCAACTCCCCCGGGAAAGGTGCCAGAAAGGAGTTCTGTTGGTAGTTCTTACACTGCCCCGGTAGCCAGATGAAAGAAACCACAAAAGTGGTTCTACCTGCTTTCTGGGCTGAGATGGGGAATCGCTGACTTTTGGACTCGGCTGGTTAGAAATTGTTCCAAAGACACTCCATGCACAACTCCCCCGGAAAGGTGTCAGAAAGGAGTTCTGTTGGTAGTTCTTACACTGCCCCGGTAGCCAGATGAAAGACACCACAAATGTGGTTTTACCTGCTTTTTGCCTGAGTTGGGGAATCGCTGACTTTTGGACTCGGCTGGTTAGAAATTGTTCCAAAGACACCCCATGCTCAAGTCCACCGGGAAAGGTGTCAGAAAGGAGTTCTGTTGGTAGTTCTTACACTGCCCCGGTAGCCAGATGAAAGAAACCACATAAGTGGTTCTACCTGCTTTCTGGTATGAGGTGGGCAATGGCTGACTTTTGGACTTGGCCGGAGACAAAATGTTCCAAACACACCCCATGCACAACTCCCCAGGGGAAGGTGCCAGAAAGGAGTTCTGTTGGTAGTTCTTACACTGCCCCAGTAGCCAGATGAAAGAAACCACATAAGTGGTTCTACCTGCTTTCTGGGATGAGATGGGGAACCGCTGACTTTTGGAGTCGGCTGGTGACAAAATTTTCGAAACACCACCCCATGCACAACTCCCCCAGGGAAGGTGCCAGAAAGGAGTTCTGTTGGTAGTTCTTACACTGCCCCGGTAGCCAGATGAAAGACACCACAAAAGTGGTTTTACCTGCTTTTTGCCTGAGATGGGGAATCGCTGACTTTTGGACTCGGCTGGTTAGAAATTGTTCCAAAGACACCCCATGCTCAAGTCCACCGGGAAAGGTGTCAGAAAGGAGTTCTGTTGGTAGTTCTTACACTGCCCCGAAAGCCTGCTGAAAGACACCACAAAAGTGGTTCTAACTGCTTTCTGGGCTGAGATGGGGAATTGCTGACTTTTGGACTCGGCTGGTGACAAAAAGTTCCAAAGACACCCCATGCTCAAGTCCACCGGGAAAGGTGTCAGAAAGGAGTTCTGTTGGTAGTTCTTACACTGCCCCGGTAGCCAGATGAAAGACACCACAAAAGTGGTTCTACCTGCTTTCTGGGCTGAGATGGGGAATCGCTGACTTTTGGACTCGGCTGGTGAGAAAATGTTCCAAACACACCCCATGCACAACTCCACCGGGGAAGGTGCCAGCAAGGAGTTCTGTTGGTGGTTCTTACACTGCCCCGGTAGCCAGATGAAAGACACCACAAAAGTTGTTCTCCCTGCTTTCTGGGCTGAGATGGGGAATTGCTGACTTTTGGACTCGGCTGGGTGACAAAATGTTCCAAAAACATCCCATGCAGAACTCCACCGGGGAAGGTGCCAGAAAGGAGTTCTGTTGCTTGTTCTTACACTGCCCCGGTAGCCAGCTGAAACACACCACAAAAGTGGTTCTACCTGCTTTCTGGGCTGAGATGGGGAATCGCTGACTTTTGGAGTCGGCCGGTGACAAAACGTTCCAAACACACTCCATGCACAACTCCACCGGGGAATGTGCCAGAAAGGAGTTCTATTGGTAGTTCTTACACTGCCCCGGAAGCCAGATGAAAGACACCACAAAAGTTGTTCTCCCTGCTTTCTGGGCTGAGATGGGGAATTGCTGACTTTTGGAGTCGGCTGGTGACAAAATTTTCGAAACACACCCCATGCACAACTCCCCCGGGGAATCTGCCGGAAAGGAGTTCTGTTGCTTGTTCATACACTGCCCCGGTAGCCAGCTGAAAGACACCACAAAAGTGGTTCTACCTGCTTTTTGGGCTGAGATGTGGAATCGCTGATTTTTGGACTTGGCTGGTGACAAAATGTTCCAAAAACACTCCATGCACAACTCCCCCGGGAAAGGTGTCAGAAAGGAGTTCTGTTGGTAGTTCTTACACTGCCCCGGTAGCCAGATGAAAGAAACCACATAAGTGGTTCTACCTGCTTTTTGGGCTGAGATGGGCAATCGCTGACTTTTGGACTCGGCTGGTGACAAAATGTTCCAAACACACCCCATGCACAACTCCACCGGGGAAGGTGCCAGAAAGGAGTTCTGTTGCTTGTTCTTACACTGCCCCGGTAGCCAGCTGAAACACACCACAAAAGTGGTTCTACCTGCTTTTTGGGCTGAGATGTGGAATCGCTGACTTTTGGAGTCGGCTGGAGACAAAATGTTCCAAAAACACTCCATGCTCAACTCCCCCGGGAAAGGTGCCAGAAAGGAGTTCTGTTGGTAGTTCTTACACTGCCCCGGTAGCCAGATGAAAGAAACCACAAAAGTGGTTCTACCTGCTTTCTGGGCTGAGATGGGGAATCGCTGACTTTTGGACTCGGCTGGTTAGAAATTGTTCCAAAGACACTCCATGCACAACTCCCCCGGAAAGGTGTCAGAAAGGAGTTCTGTTGCTTGTTCTTACACTGCCCCGGTAGCCAGCTGAAACACACCACAAAAGTGGTTCTACCTGCTTTCTGGGCTGAGATGTGGAATCGCTGATTTTTGGACTCGGCTGGTGACAAAATGTTCCAAAAACACTCCATGCACAACTTCCCCGAGAAAGGTGCCAGAAAGGAGTTCTGTTGGTAGTTCTTACACTGCCCCAGTAGCCAGATGAAAGAAACCACAAAAGTGGTTCTACCTGCTTTCTGGGCTGAGATGGGGAATCGCTGACTTTTGGACTCGGCTGGTTAGAAATTGTTCCAAAGACACTCCATGCACAACTCCACCGGGGAAGGTGCCAGAAAGGAGTTCTGTTGCTTGTTCTTACACTGCCCCGGTAGCCAGCTGAAAAACACCACAAAAGTTGTTCTACCTGCTTTTTGCATTGAGATGTGGAATCGCTGAGTTTAAAAGTCGGCTGCTGACAAAATGTTCGAAGGCACATCTCATGCACAACTCCACCGGGGAAGGTGCCAGAAAGGAGTTCTGTTGGTAGTTCTTACACTGCCCCGGTAGCCAGATGAAAGAAACATCATAAGTGGTTCTACCTGCTTTCTGGGCTGAGATGGGGAATCGCTGACTTTTGGACTCGGCTGGTTAGAAATTGTTCCAAAGACACTCCATGCACAACTCCACCGGGGAAGGTGCCAGAAAGGAGTTCTGTTGCTTGTTCTTACACTGCCCCGGTAGCCAGCTGAAAGACACCACAAAAATTGTTCTACCTGCTTTTTGCATTGAGATGTGGAATCGCTGAGTTTAAAAGTCGGCTGCTGACAAAATGTTCGAAGGCACATCTCATGCACAACTCCACCGGGGAAGGTGCCAGAAAGGAGTTCTGTTGGTAGTTCTTACACTGCCCCGGTAGCCAGATGAAAGAAACATCATAAGTGGTTCTACCTGCTTTCTGGGCTGAGATGGGGAATCGCTGACTTTTGGACTCGGCTGGTGACAAAATGTTCCAAACACACCCCATGCACAACTCCCCCGGGGAAGGTGCCAGAAAGGAGTTCTGTTGCTTGTTCTTACACTGCCCCGGTAGCCAGCTGAAACACACCACAAAAGTGGTTCTACCTGCTTTTTGGCTGAGATGTGGAATCGCTGATTTTTGGACTCGGCTGGTGACAAAATGTTCCAAAAACACTCCATGCACAACTTCCCCGGGAAAGGTGCCAGAAAGGAGTTCTGTTGGTAGTTCTTACACTGCCCCGGAAGCCAGATGAAAGAAACCACAAAAGTGGTTCTAACTGCTTTCTGGGCTGAGATGGGGAATCGCTGACTTTTGGACTCGGCTGGTTAGAAATTGTTCCAAAGACACTCCATGCACAACTCCCCCGGGGAAGGTGCCAGAAAGGAGTTCTGTTGCTTGTTCTTACACTGCCCCGGTAGCCAGCTGAAACACACCACAAAAGTGGTTCTACCTGCTTTTTGGCTGAGATGTGGAATCGCTGATTTTTGGACTCGGCTGGTGACAAAATGTTCCAAAAACACTCCATGCACAACTTCCCCGGGAAAGGTGCCAGAAAGGAGTTCTGTTGGTAGTTCTTACACTGCCCCGGAAGCCAGATGAAAGAAACCACAAAAGTGGTTCTAACTGCTTTCTGGGCTGAGATGGGGAATCGCTGACTTTTGGACTCGGCTGGTTAGAAATTGTTCCAAAGACACTCCATGCACAACTCCCCCGGGGAAGGTGCCAGGAAGGAGTTCTGTTGGTAGTTCTTACACTGCCCCGGTAGCCAGCTGAAAGACACCACAGAAGTTGTTCTACCTGCTTTTTGCGCTGAGATGTGGAATCGCTGAGTTTAAAAGTCGGCTGCTGACAAAATGTTCCAAGGCATAACCCATGCACAACTCCACCGGGGAAGGTGCCAGAAAGGAGTTCTGTTGGTAGTTCTTACACTGCCCCGGTAGCCAGATGAAAGAAACCACAAAAGTGGTTCTACCTGCTTTCTGGGCTGAGATGGGGAATCGCTGACTTTTGGAGTTGGCTGGTGACAAAATGTTCCAAAGACAACCCATGCACAACTCCACCGGGGAAGGTGCCAGAAAGGAGTTCTGTTGGTAGTTCTTACACTGCCCCGGTAGCCAGATGAAAGACACCACAAAAGTGGTTCTACCTGCTTTCTGGACTGAGATGGGGAATCGCTGACTTTTGGACTCGGCTGGTTAGAAATTGTTCCAAAGACACTCCATGCACAACTCCACCGGGGAAGGTGACAGAAAGGAGTTCTGTTGGTAGTTCTTACACTGCCCCGGAAGCCTGCTGAAAGACACCACAAAAGTTGTTCTCCCTGCTTTCTGGGCTGAGATGGGAAATGGCTGACCTTTGTAGTAGATTGTTGAGAAAGTGTTCCAAACACACCCCATGCAGAACTTTACCGGTGAAGGTGCCAGAAAGGAGTTCTATTGGTAGTTCTTACACTGCCCCGGAAGCCAGATGAAAGACACCACAAAAGTTGTTCTCCCTGCTTTCTGGGCTGAGATGGGGAATTGCTGACTTTTGGAGTCGGCTGGTGACAAAATTTTCGAAATACACCCAATGCACAACTCCACCGGGGAAGGTGCCAGAAAGGAGTTCTGTTGCTTGTTCTTCCACTGCCCCGGTAGCCACATGAAAGACACCACAAAAGTGGTTCTACTTGCTTTCTGGGCTGAGATGGGGAATCGCTGACTTTTGGATTCGGCTGGTGACAAAATGTTCCAAAAACTCTCCATGCAGTATTCCACCGGGGAAGGTGTCAGAAAGGAGTTCTGTTGGTAGTTCTGACACTGCCCCGGTAGCCAGCTGAAAGACACCACAAAAGTGGTTCTCCCTTCTTTCTGGGCTGAGATGGGGAATCGCTGACTTTTGGAGTCGGCTGGTGACAAAATGTTGCAAACACACCCCATGCACAACTCCCCCGGGGAAGGTGCCAGAAAGGAGTTCTGTTGGTAGTTCTTACACTGCCCTGGTAGCCAGATGAAAGACACCACAAAAGTGGTTCTACTTGCTTTCTGGGCTGAGATGGGGAATCGCTGACTTTTGGATTCGGCTGGTGACAAAATGTTCCAAAAACACTCCATGCAGTATTCCACCGGGGAAGGTGTCAGAAAGGAGTTCTGTTGGTAGTTCTTACACTGCCCCGGAAGCCAGATGAAAGAAACCACATAAGTGGTTCTACCTGCTTTCTGGTATGAGGTGGGCAATGGCTGACCTTTGTAGTAGATGGTTGAGAAAGTGTTCCAAACACACCCCATGCAGAACTTTACCGGTGAAGGTGCCAGAAAGGAGTTCTATTGGTAGTTCTTACACTGCCCCGGAAGCCAGCTGAAAGACACCACAAAAGTTGTTCTCCCTGCTTTCTGGGCTGAGATGGGGAATTGCTGACTTTTGGAGTCGGCTGGTGACAAAATTTTCGAAACACACCCCATGCACAACTCCCCCGGGGAATCTGCCGGAAAGGAGTTCTGTTGCTTGTTCATACACTGCCCCGGTAGCCAGCTGAAAGACACCACAAAAGTGGTTCTACCTGCTTTTTGGGCTGAGATGTGGAATCGCTGATTTTTGGACTTGGCTGGTGACAAAATGTTCCAAAAACACTCCATGCACAACTCCCCCGGGAAAGGTGTCAGAAAGGAGTTCTGTTGGTAGTTCTTACACTGCCCCGGTAGCCAGATGAAAGAAACCGCATAAGTGGTTCTACCTGCTTTTTGGGCTGAGATGGGCAATCGCTGACTTTTGGACTCGGCTGGCGACAAAATGTTCCAAACACACCCCATGCACAACTCCACCGGGGAAGGTGCCAGAAAGGAGTTCTGTTGGTAGTTCTTACACTGCCCCGGTAGCCAGATGAAAGAAACCACAAAAGTGGTTCTACCTGCTTTCTGGGCTGAGATGGGGAATCGCTGACTTTTGGACTCGGCTGGTTAGAAATTGTTCCAAAGACACTCCATGCACAACTCCACCGGGGAAGGTGCCAGAAAGGAGTTCTGTTGCTTGTTCTTACACTGCCCCGGTAGCCAGCTGAAAGACACCACAAAAATTGTTCTACCTGCTTTTTGCATTGAGATGTGGAATCGCTGAGTTTAAAAGTCGGCTGCTGACTAAAATGTTCGAAGGCACATCTCATGCACAACTCCACCGGGGAAGGTGCCAGAAAGGAGTTCTGTTGGTAGTTCTTACACTGCCCCGGTAGCCAGATGAAAGAAACATCATAAGTGGTTCTACCTGCTTTCTGGGCTGAGATGGGGAATCGCTGACTTTTGGACTCGGCTGGTGACAAAATGTTCCAAACACACCCCATGCACAACTCCACCGGGGAAGGTGCCAGAAAGGAGTTCTGTTGCTTGTTCTTACACTGCCCCGGTAGCCAGCTGAAACACACCACAAAAGTGGTTCTACCTGCTTTTTGGCTGAGATGTGGAATCGCTGATTTTTGGACTCGGCTGGTGACAAAATGTTCCAAAAACACTCCATGCACAACTTCCCCGGGAAAGGTGCCAGAAAGGAGTTCTGTTGGTAGTTCTTACACTGCCCCGGAAGCCAGATGAAAGAAACCACAAAAGTGGTTCTACCTGCTTTCTGGGCTGAGATGGGGAATCGCTGACTTTTGGACTCGGCTGGTTAGAAATTGTTCCAAAGACACTCCATGCACAACTCCCCCGGGGAAGGTGCCAGGAAGGAGTTCTGTTGGTAGTTCTTACACTGCCCCGGTAGCCAGCTGAAAGACACCACAGAAGTTGTTCTACCTGCTTTTTGCGCTGAGATGTGGAATCGCTGAGTTTAAAAGTCGGCTGCTGACAAAATGTTCCAAGGCATAACCCATGCACAACTCCACCGGGGAAGGTGCCAGAAAGGAGTTCTGTTGGTAGTTCTTACACTGCCCCGGTAGCCAGATGAAAGAAACCACAAAAGTGGTTCTACCTGCTTTCTGGGCTGAGATGGGGAATCGCTGACTTTTGGAGTTGGCTGGTGACAAAATGTTCCAAAGACAACCCATGCACAACTGCACCGGGGAAGGTGCCAGAAAGGAGTTCTGTTGGTAGTTCTTACACTGCCCCGGTAGCCAGATGAAAGACACCACAAAAGTTGTTCTCCCTGCTTTCTGGGCTGAGATGGGGAACCGCTGACTTTTGGACTCGGCTGGTTAGAAATTGTTCCAAAGACACTCCATGCACAACTCCACCGGGGAAGGTGACAGAAAGGAGTTCTGTTGGTAGTTTTTACACTGCCCCGGAAGCCTGCTGAAAGACACCACAAAAGTTGTTCTCCCTGCTTTCTGGGCTGAGATGGGAAATGGCTGACCTTTGTAGTAGATTGTTGAGAAAGTGTTCCAAACACACCCCATGCAGAACTTTACCGGTGAAGGTGCCAGAAAGGAGTTCTATTGGTAGTTCTTACACTGCCCCGGAAGCCAGATGAAAGACACCACAAAAGTTGTTCTCCCTGCTTTCTGGGCTGAGATGGGGAATTGCTGACTTTTGGACTCGGCTGGTGACAAAAAGTTCCAAAGACACCCCATGCTCAAGTCCACCGGGAAAGGTGTCAGAAAGGAGTTCTGTTGGTAGTTCTTACACTGCCCCGGTAGCCAGATGAAAGACACCACAAAAGTGGTTCTACCTGCTTTCTGGGCTGAGATGGGGAATCGCTGACTTTTGGACTCGGCTGGTGAGAAAATGTTCCAAACACACCCCATGCACAACTCCACCGGGGAAGGTGCCAGCAAGGAGTTCTGTTGGTGGTTCTTACACTGCCCCGGTAGCCAGATGAAAGACACCACAAAAGTTGTTCTCCCTGCTTTCTGGGCTGAGATGGGGAATTGCTGACTTTTGGACTCGGCTGGGTGACAAAATGTTCCAAAAACATCCCATGCAGAACTCCACCGGGGAAGGTGCCAGAAAGGAGTTCTGTTGCTTGTTCTTACACTGCCCCGGTAGCCAGCTGAAACACACCACAAAAGTGGTTCTACCTGCTTTCTGGGCTGAGATGGGGAATCGCTGACTTTTGGAGTCGGCCGGTGACAAAACGTTCCAAACACACTCCATGCACAACTCCACCGGGGAATGTGCCAGAAAGGAGTTCTATTGGTAGTTCTTACACTGCCCCGGTAGCCAGATGAAAGAAACCACAAAAGTGGTTCTACCTGCTTTCTGGGATGAGATGGGGAATCGCTGACTTTGGAGTCGGCTGGTGACAAAATGTTGCAAACACACCCCATGCACAACTCCCCCGGGGAAGGTGCCAGAAAGGAGTTCTGTTGGTAGTTCTTACACTGCCCCGGTAGCCAGCTGAAAGACACCACAAAAGTTGTTCTACCTGCTTTCTGGACTGAGATAGGGAATCGCTGACTTTTGGAGTCGGCTGGTGACAAAATGTTCCAAACACACCCCATGCACAACTCCCCCGGGAAAGGTGTCAGAAAGGAGTTCTGTTGGTAGTTCTTACACTGCCCCGGTAGCCAGATGAAAGAAACCACATAAGTGGTTCTACCTGCTTTTTGGGCTGAGATGGGCAATCGCTGACTTTTGGACTCGGCTGGTGACAAAATGTTCCAAACACACCCCATGCACAACTCCACCGGGGAAGGTGCCAGAAAGGAGTTCTGTTGCTTGTTCTTACACTGCCCCGGTAGCCAGCTGAAACACACCACAAAAGTGGTTCTACCTGCTTTTTGGGCTGAGATGTGGAATCGCTGACTTTTGGAGTCGGCTGGAAACAAAATGTTCCAAAAACACTCCATGCTCAACTCCCCCGGGAAAGGTGCCAGAAAGGAGTTCTGTTGGTAGTTCTTACACTGCCCCGGTAGCCAGATGAAAGACACCACAAATGTGGTTTTACCTGCTTTTTGCCTGAGTTGGGGAATCGCTGACTTTTGGACTCGGCTGGTTAGAAATTGTTCCAAAGACACCCCATGCTCAAGTCCACCGGGAAAGGTGTCAGAAAGGAGTTCTGTTGGTAGTTCTTACACTGCCCCGGTAGCCAGATGAAAGAAACCACATAAGTGGTTCTACCTGCTTTCTGGTATGAGGTGGGCAATGGCTGACTTTTGGACTTGGCCGGAGACAAAATGTTCCAAACACACCCCATGCACAACTCCCCAGGGGAAGGTGCCAGAAATTAGTTCTGTGCTTGTTCTTACACTGCCCCGGTAGCCAGCTGAAACACACCACAAAAGTGGTTCTACCTGCTTTCTGGGCTGAGATGTGGAATCGCTGATTTTTGGACTCGGCTGGTGACAAAATGTTCCAAAAACACTCCATGCACAACTTCCCCGAGAAAGGTGCCAGAAAGGAGTTCTGTTGGTAGTTCTTACACTGCCCCAGTAGCCAGATGAAAGAAACCACATAAGTGGTTCTACCTGCTTTCTGGGATGAGATGGGGAACCGCTGACTTTTGGAGTCGGCTGGTGACAAAATTTTCGAAACACCACCCCATGCACAACTCCCCCAGGGAAGGTGCCAGAAAGGAGTTCTGTTGGTAGTTCTTACACTGCCCCGGTAGCCAGATGAAAGACACCACAAAAGTGGTTTTACCTGCTTTTTGCCTGAGATGGGGAATCGCTGACTTTTGGACTCGGCTGGTTAGAAATTGTTCCAAAGACACCCCATGCTCAAGTCCACCGGGAAAGGTGTCAGAAAGGAGTTCTGTTGGTAGTTCTTACACTGCCCCGAAAGCCTGCTGAAAGACACCACAAAAGTTGTTCTTCCTCTTTTCAGGGCTGAGATTTGGAATCGCTGACTTTTGGAGTCGGCTGGTGACAAAATGTTCCAAACACAGCCCATGCACAACTCCACCGGGGAAGGTGCCAGAAAGGAGTTCTGTTGGTAGTTCTTACACTGCCCCGGTAGCCAGATGAAAGAAACCACAAAAGTGGTTCTACCTACTTTCTGGGATAAGATGGGGAACCTCTGACTTTGGAGTCGGCTGGTGACAAAATGTTCCAAACACACCCCATGCACAACTCCCCCGGGGAAGGTGCCAGAAAGGAGTTCTGTTGGTAGTTCTGACACTGCTCCGGTAGCCAGATGAAAGACACCACAAAAGTGGTTTTACCTGCTTTTTGCCTGAGATGGGGAACCGCTGACTTTTGGACTCGGCTGGTGACAAAATGTTCCAAAGACACCCCATGCTCAAGTCCACCGGGAAAGGTGTCAGAAAGGAGTTCTGTTGGTAGTTCTTACACTGCCCCGGTAGCCAGATGAAAGACACCACAAAAGTGGTTCTACCTGCTTTCTGGGCTGAGATGGGGAATCGCTGACTTTTGGACTCGGCTGGTGAGAAAATGTTCCAAACACACCCCATGCACAACTCCACCGGGGAAGGTGCCAGCAAGGAGTTCTGTTGGTGGTTCTTACACTGCCCCGGTAGCCAGATGAAAGACACCACAAAAGTTGTTCTCCCTGCTTTCTGGGCTGAGATGGGGAATTGCTGACTTTTGGACTCGGCTGGGTGACAAAATGTTCCAAAAACATCCCATGCAGAACTCCACCGGGGAAGGTGCCAGAAAGGAGTTCTGTTGGTAGTTCTTACACTGCCCCGGTAGCCAGCTGAAACACACCACAAAAGTTGTTCTACTTGCTTTCTGGGCTGAGATGGGGAATCGCTGACTTTTGGACTCGGCTGGTTAGAAATTGTTCCAAACACACTCCATGCACAACTCCACCGGGGAAGGTGCCAGAAAGGAGTTCTATTGGTAGTTCTTACACTGCCCCGGTAGCCAGATCAAAGAAACCACAAAAGTGGTTCTACCTGCTTTCTGGGATGAGATGGGGCAATCGCTGACTTTTGGACTCGGCTGGTGACAAAATTTTCGAAACACACCCCATGCACAACTCCCCCGGGGAAGGTGCCAGAAAGGAGTTCTTTTGGTAGTTCTTACACTGCCCCGGTAGCCAGATGAAAGACACCACAAAAGTGGTTTTACCTGCTTTTTGCCTGAGATGGGGAATCGCTGACTTTTGGACTCGGCTGGTTAGAAATTGTTCCAAAGACACCCCATGCACAACTCCACCGGGAAAGGTGTCAGAAAGGAGTTCTGTTGGTAGTTCTTACACTGCCCCGGAAGCCTGCTGAAAGACACCACAAAAGTGGTTCTACCTGCTTTCTGGGCTGAGATGGGGAATCGCTGACTTTTGGACTCGGCTGTTTAGAAATTGTTCCAAAGACACTCCATGCACAACTCCACCGGGAAAGGTGTCAGAAAGGAGTTCTGTTGGTAGTTCTTACACTGCCCCGAAAGCCTGCTGAAAGACACCACAAAAGTCTTTCTAACTGCTTTCTGGGATGAGATGGGGAACCGTTGACTTTTGGAGTCGGCTGGTGACAAAATTTTCGAAACACATCCCATGCACAACTCCCCCAGGGAAGGTGCCAGAAAGGAGTTCTGTTGCTTGTTCTTACACTGCCCCGGTAGCCAGCTGAAACACACCACAAAAGTGGTTCTACCTGCTTTTTGGGCTGAGATGGGGAATCGCTGACTTTTGGTCTCGGCTGGTTAGAAATTGTTCCAAACACAGACCATGCACAACTCCCCCGGGGAAGGTGCCAGAAAGGAGTTCTGTTGGTAGTTCTGACACTGCCCCGAAAGCCTGCTGAAAGAAACCACAAAAGTGGTTCTACCTGCTTTCTGGGATGAGATAGGGAACCGCTGACTTTTGGAGTCGGCTGGTGACAAAATTTTCGTAATACACCCCATGCACAACTCCACCGGGGAAGGTGCCAGAAAGGAGTTCTGTTGCTTGTTCTTACACTGCCCCGGTAGCCAGATGAAAGAAACCACAAAAGTGGTTCTACCTGCTTTCTGGACTGAGATGGGGAATCGCTGACTTTTGGACTCGGCTGGTTAGAAATTGTTCCAAAGACACCCCATGCTCAAGTCCACCGGGAAAGGTGCCAGAAAGGAGTTCTGTTGGTAGTTCTTACACTGCCCCGGTAGCCAGATGAAAGAAACCACAAAAGTGGTTCTACCTGCTTTCTGGGATGAGATGGGGAATCGCTGACTTTTGGACTCGGCTGGTTAGAAATGTTCCAAAAACACTCCATGCACAACTCCCCCGGGAAACGTGTCAGAAAGGAGTTCTGTTGGTAGTTCTTACACTGCCCCAGTAGCCAGATGAAAGAAACCACATAAGTGGTTCTACCTGCTTTCTGGGATGAGATGGGGAACCGCTGACTTTTGGAGTCGGCTGGTGACAAAATTTTCGAAACACCACCCCATGCACAACTCCCCCAGGGAAGGTGCCAGAAAGGAGTTCTGTTGGTAGTTCTTACACTGCCCCGGTAGCCAGATGAAAGACACCACAAAAGTGGTTTTACCTGCTTTTTGCCTGAGATGGGGAATCGCTGACTTTTGGACTCGGCTGGTTAGAAATTGTTCCAAAGACACCCCATGCTCAAGTCCACCGGGAAAGGTGTCAGAAAGGAGTTCTGTTGGTAGTTCTTACACTGCCCCGAAAGCCTGCTGAAAGACACCACAAAAGTGGTTTTACCTGCTTTCTGGGCTGAGATGGGGAATTGCTGACTTTTGGACTCGGCTGGTGACAAAATGTTCCAAAAACACTCCATGCACAACTCCCCCGGGAAAGGTGCCAGAAAGGAGTTCTGTTGGTAGTTCTTACACTGCCCCGGTAGCCAGATGAAAGAAACCACAAAAGTGGTTCTACCTACTTTCTGGGATAAGATGGGGAACCTCTGACTTTGGAGTCGGCTGGTGACAAAATGTTCCAAACACACCCCATGCACAACTCCCCCGGGGAAGGTGCCAGAAAGGAGTTCTGTTGGTAGTTCTGACACTGCTCCGGTAGCCAGATGAAAGACACCACAAAAGTGGTTTTACCTGCTTTTTGCCTGAGATGGGGAACCGCTGACTTTTGGACTCGGCTGGTGACAAAATGTTCCAAAGACACCCCATGCTCAAGTCCACCGGGAAAGGTGTCAGAAAGGAGTTCTGTTGGTAGTTCTTACACTGCCCCGGTAGCCAGATGAAAGACACCACAAAAGTGGTTCTACCTGCTTTCTGGGCTGAGATGGGGAATCGCTGACTTTTGGACTCGGCTGGTGAGAAAATGTTCCAAACACACCCCATGCACAACTCCACCGGGGAAGGTGCCAGCAAGGAGTTCTGTTGGTGGTTCTTACACTGCCCCGGTAGCCAGCTGAAAGACACCACAAAAGTTGTTCTCCCTGCTTTCTGGGCTGAGATGGGGAATTGCTGACTTTTGGACTCGGCTGGGTGACAAAATGTTCCAAAAACATCCCATGCAGAACTCCACCGGGGAAGGTGCCAGAAAGGAGTTCTGTTGGTAGTTCTTACACTGCCCCGGTAGCCAGATGAAACACACCACAAAAGTTGTTCTACTTGCTTTCTGGGCTGAGATGGGGAATCGCTGACTTTTGGACTCGGCTGGTTAGAAATTGTTCCAAAGACACTCCATGCACAACTCCACCGGGGAAGGTGCCAGAAAGGAGTTCTATTGGTAGTTCTTACACTGCCCCGGTAGCCAGATCAAAGAAACCACAAAAGTGGTTCTACCTGCTTTCTGGGATGAGATGGGGCAATCGCTGAATTTTGGAGTCGGCTGGTGACAAAATTTTCGAAACACACCCCATGCACAACTCCCCCGGGGAAGGTGCCAGAAAGGAGTTCTTTTGGTAGTTCTTACACTGCCCCGGTAGCCAGATGAAAGACACCACAAAAGTGGTTTTACCTGCTTTTTGCCTGAGATGGGGAATCGCTGACTTTTGGACTCGGCTGGTTAGAAATTGTTCCAAAGACACCCCATGCACAACTCCACCGGGAAAGGTGTCAGAAAGGAGTTCTGTTGGTAGTTCTTACACTGCCCCGGAAGCCTGCTGAAAGACACCACAAAAGTGGTTCTACCTGCTTTCTGGGCTGAGATGGGGAATCGCTGACTTTTGGACTCGGCTGTTTAGAAATTGTTCCAAAGACACTCCATGCACAACTCCACCGGGAAAGGTGTCAGAAAGGAGTTCTGTTGGTAGTTCTTACACTGCCCCGAAAGCCTGCTGAAAGACACCACAAAAGTCTTTCTAACTGCTTTCTGGGATGAGATGGGGAACCGTTGACTTTTGGAGTCGGCTGGTGACAAAATGTTGCAAACACACCCCATGCACAACTCCCCCGGGGAATCTGCCGGAAAGGAGTTCTGTTGCTTGTTCTTACACTGCCCCGGTAGCCAGCTGAAACACACCACAAAAGTGGTTCTACCTGCTTTTTGGGCTGAGATGGGGAATCGCTGACTTTTGGTCTCGGCTGGTTAGAAATTGTTCCAAACACAGACCATGCACAACTCCCCCGGGGAAGGTGCCAGAAAGGAGTTCTGTTGGTAGTTCTGACACTGCCCCGAAAGCCTGCTGAAAGAAACCACAAAAGTGGTTCTACCTGCTTTCTGGGATGAGATAGGGAACCGCTGACTTTTGGAGTCGGCTGGTGACAAAATTTTCGTAATACACCCCATGCACAACTCCACCGGGGAAGGTGCCAGAAAGGAGTTCTGTTGCTTGTTCTTACACTGCCCCGGTAGCCAGATGAAAGAAACCACAAAAGTGGTTCTACCTGCTTTCTGGACTGAGATGGGGAATCGCTGACTTTTGGACTCGGCTGGTTAGAAATTGTTCCAAAGACACCCCATGCTCAAGTCCACCGGGAAAGGTGCCAGAAAGGAGTTCTGTTGGTAGTTCTTACACTGCCCAAGAAGCCAGATGAAAGACACCACAAAAGTGGTTCTACCTGCTTTCTGGGCTGAGATGGGGAATCGCTGATTTTTGGACTCGGCTGGTGACAAAATGTTCCAAAAACACTCCATGCACAACTTCCCCGAGAAAGGTGCCAGAAAGGAGTTCTGTTGGTAGTTCTTACACTGCCCCAGTAGCCAGATGAAAGAAACCACATAAGTGGTTCTACCTGCTTTCTGGGATGAGATGGGGAACCGCTGACTTTTGGAGTCGGCTGGTGACAAAATTTTCGAAACACCACCCCATGCACAACTCCCCCAGGGAAGGTGCCAGAAAGGAGTTCTGTTGGTAGTTCTTACACTGCCCCGGTAGCCAGATGAAAGACACCACAAAAGTGGTTTTACCTGCTTTTTGCCTGAGATGGGGAATCGCTGACTTTTGGACTCGGCTGGTTAGAAATTGTTCCAAAGACACCCCATGCTCAAGTCCACCGGGAAAGGTGTCAGAAAGGAGTTCTGTTGGTAGTTCTTACACTGCCCCGAAAGCCTGCTGAAAGACACCACAAAAGTGGTTTTACCTGCTTTCTGGGCTGAGATGGGGAATTGCTGACTTTTGGACTCGGCTGGTGACAAAATGTTCCAAAAACACTCCATGCACAACTCCCCCGGGAAAGGTGCCAGAAAGGAGTTCTGTTGGTAGTTCTTACACTGCCCCGGTAGCCAGATGAAAGAAACCACAAAAGTGGTTCTACCTACTTTCTGGGATAAGATGGGGAACCTCTGACTTTGGAGTCGGCTGGTGACAAAATGTTCCAAACACACCCCATGCACAACTCCCCCGGGGAAGGTGCCAGAAAGGAGTTCTGTTGGTAGTTCTGACACTGCTCCGGTAGCCAGATGAAAGACACCACAAAAGTGGTTTTACCTGCTTTTTGCCTGAGATGGGGAACCGCTGACTTTTGGACTCGGCTGGTGACAAAATGTTCCAAAGACACCCCATGCTCAAGTCCACCGGGAAAGGTGTCAGAAAGGAGTTCTGTTGGTAGTTCTTACACTGCCCCGGTAGCCAGATGAAAGACACCACAAAAGTGGTTCTACCTGCTTTCTGGGCTGAGATGGGGAATCGCTGACTTTTGGACTCGGCTGGTGAGAAAATGTTCCAAACACACCCCATGCACAACTCCACCGGGGAAGGTGCCAGCAAGGAGTTCTGTTGGTGGTTCTTACACTGCCCCGGTAGCCAGATGAAAGACACCACAAAAGTTGTTCTCCCTGCTTTCTGGGCTGAGATGGGGAATTGCTGACTTTTGGACTCGGCTGGGTGACAAAATGTTCCAAAAACATCCCATGCAGAACTCCACCGGGGAAGGTGCCAGAAAGGAGTTCTGTTGGTAGTTCTTACACTGCCCCGGTAGCCAGATGAAACACACCACAAAAGTTGTTCTACTTGCTTTCTGGGCTGAGATGGGGAATCGCTGACTTTTGGACTCGGCTGGTTAGAAATTGTTCCAAAGACACTCCATGCACAACTCCACCGGGGAAGGTGCCAGAAAGGAGTTCTATTGGTAGTTCTTACACTGCCCCGGTAGCCAGATCAAAGAAACCACAAAAGTGGTTCTACCTGCTTTCTGGGATGAGATGGGGCAATCGCTGAATTTTGGAGTCGGCTGGTGACAAAATTTTCGAAACACACCCCATGCACAACTCCCCCGGGGAAGGTGCCAGAAAGGAGTTCTTTTGGTAGTTCTTACACTGCCCCGGTAGCCAGATGAAAGACACCACAAAAGTGGTTTTACCTGCTTTTTGCCTGAGATGGGGAATCGCTGACTTTTGGACTTGGCTGGTTAGAAATTGTTCCAAAGACACCCCATGCACAACTCCACCGGGAAAGGTGTCAGAAAGGAGTTCTGTTGGTAGTTCTTACACTGCCCCGGAAGCCTGCTGAAAGACACCACAAAAGTGGTTCTACCTGCTTTCTGGGCTGAGATGGGGAATCGCTGACTTTTGGACTCGGCTGTTTAGAAATTGTTCCAAAGACACTCCATGCACAACTCCACCGGGAAAGGTGTCAGAAAGGAGTTCTGTTGGTAGTTCTTACACTGCCCCGAAAGCCTGCTGAAAGACACCACAAAAGTCTTTCTAACTGCTTTCTGGGATGAGATGGGGAACCGTTGACTTTTGGAGTCGGCTGGTGACAAAATGTTGCAAACACACCCCATGCACAACTCCCCCGGGGAATCTGCCGGAAAGGAGTTCTGTTGCTTGTTCTTACACTGCCCCGGTAGCCAGCTGAAACACACCACAAAAGTGGTTCTACCTGCTTTTTGGGCTGAGATGGGGAATCGCTGACTTTTGGTCTCGGCTGGTTAGAAATTGTTCCAAACACAGACCATGCACAACTCCCCCGGGGAAGGTGCCAGAAAGGAGTTCTGTTGGTAGTTCTGACACTGCCCCGAAAGCCTGCTGAAAGAAACCACAAAAGTGGTTCTACCTGCTTTCTGGGATGAGATAGGGAACCGCTGACTTTTGGAGTCGGCTGGTGACAAAATTTTCGTAATACACCCCATGCACAACTCCACCGGGGAAGGTGCCAGAAAGGAGTTCTGTTGCTTGTTCTTACACTGCCCCGGTAGCCAGATGAAAGAAACCACAAAAGTGGTTCTACCTGCTTTCTGGACTGAGATGGGGAATCGCTGACTTTTGGACTCGGCTGGTTAGAAATTGTTCCAAAGACACCCCATGCTCAAGTCCACCGGGAAAGGTGCCAGAAAGGAGTTCTGTTGGTAGTTCTTACACTGCCCAAGAAGCCAGATGAAAGACACCACAAAAGTGGTTCTACCTGCTTTCTGGGCTGAGATGGGGAATCGCTGACTTTTGGACTCGGCTGGTTAGAAATTGTTCCAAAGACACTCCATGCACAACTCCACCGGGGAAGGTGCCAGAAAGGAGTTCTGTTGGTAGTTCTTACACTGCCCCGGAAGCCTGCTGAAAGACACCACAAAAGTGGTTCTACATGCTTTCTGGGATGAGATGGGGAATCGCTGTCTTTTGGAGTCGGCTGGTGACAAAGTCTTCCAAAGACACTCCATGCACAACTCCACCGGGGAAGGTGCCAGAAAGGAGTTCTGTTGCTTGTTCTTACACTGCCCCGGTAGCCAGCTGAAAGACACCACAAAAGTTGTTCTACCTGCTTTTTGCATTGAGATGTGGAATCGCTGAGTTTAAAAGTCGGCTGCTGACAAAATGTTCGAAGGCACATCTCATGCACAACTCCACCGGGGAAGGTGCCAGAAAGGAGTTCTGTTGGTAGTTCTTACACTGCCCCGGTAGCCAGATGAAAGAAACATCATAAGTGGTTCTACCTGCTTTCTGGGCTGAGATGGGGAATCGCTGACTTTTGGACTCGGCTGGTGACAAAATGTTCCAAACACACCCCATGCACAACTCCACCGGGGAAGGTGCCAGAAAGGAGTTCTGTTGCTTGTTCTTACACTGCCCCGGTAGCCAGCTGAAACACACCACAAAAGTGGTTCTACCTGCTTTTTGGCTGAGATGTGGAATCGCTGATTTTTGGACTCGGCTGGTGACAAAATGTTCCAAAAACACTCCATGCACAACTTCCCCGGGAAAGGTGCCAGAAAGGAGTTCTGTTGGTAGTTCTTACACTGCCCCGGTAGCCAGATGAAAGAAACCACAAAAGTGGTTCTAACTGCTTTCTGGGCTGAGATGGGGAATCGCTGACTTTTGGACTCGGCTGGTTAGAAATTGTTCCAAAGACACTCCATGCACAACTCCCCCGGGGAAGGTGCCAGGAAGGAGTTCTGTTGGTAGTTCTTACACTGCCCCGGTAGCCAGCTGAAAGACACCACAGAAGTTGTTCTACCTGCTTTTTGCGCTGAGATGTGGAATCGCTGAGTTTAAAAGTCGGCTGCTGACAAAATGTTCCAAGGCATAACCCATGCACAACTCCACCGGGGAAGGTGCCAGAAAGGAGTTCTGTTGGTAGTTCTTACACTGCCCCGGTAGCCAGATGAAAGAAACCACAAAAGTGGTTCTACCTGCTTTCTGGGCTGAGATGGGGAATCGCTGACTTTTGGAGTTGGCTGGTGACAAAATGTTCCAAAGACAACCCATGCACAACTGCACCGGGGAAGGTGCCAGAAAGGAGTTCTGTTGGTAGTTCTTACACTGCCCCGGTAGCCAGATGAAAGACACCACAAAAGTGGTTCTACCTGCTTTCTGGGCTGAGATGGGGAACCGCTGACTTTTGGACTCGGCTGGTTAGAAATTGTTCCAAAGACACTCCATGCACAACTCCACCGGGGAAGGTGACAGAAAGGAGTTCTGTTGGTAGTTCTTACACTGCCCCGGAAGCCTGCTGAAAGACACCACAAAAGTTGTTCTCCCTGCTTTCTGGGCTGAGATGGGAAATGGCTGACCTTTGTAGTAGATTGTTGAGAAAGTGTTCCAAACACACCCCATGCAGAACATTACCGGTGAAGGTGCCAGAAAGGAGTTCTATTGGTAGTTCTTACACTGCCCCGGAAGCCAGATGAAAGACACCACAAAAGTTGTTCTCCCTGCTTTCTGGGCTGAGATGGGGAATTGCTGACTTTTGGAGTCGGCTGGTGACAAAATTTTCGAAATACACCCCATGCAGAACTCCACCGGGGAAGGTGCCAGAAAGGAGTTCTGTTGCTTGTTCTTCCACTGCCCCGGTAGCCAGATGAAAGACACCACAAAAGTGGTTCTACCTGCTTTCTGGGCTGAGATGTGGAATCGCTGATTTTTGGACTTGGCTGGTGACAAAATGTTCCAAAGACACTCCATGCACAACTCCCCCGGGAAAGGTGTCAGAAAGGAGTTCTGTTGGTAGTTCTTACACTGCCCCGGTAGCCAGATGAAAGAAACCACATAAGTGGTTCTACCTGCTTTTTGGGCTGAGATGGGCAATCGCTGACTTTTGGACTCGGCTGGTGACAAAATGTTCCAAACACACCCCATGCACAACTCCACCGGGGAAGGTGCCAGAAAGGAGTTCTGTTGGTAGTTCTTACACTGCCCCGGTAGCCAGCTGAAACACACCACAAAAGTGGTTCTACCTGCTTTTTGGGCTGAGATGTGGAATCGCTGACTTTTGGAGTCGGCTGGAGACAAAATGTTCCAAAAACACTCCATGCTCAACTCCCCCGGGAAAGGTGCCAGAAAGGAGTTCTGTTGGTAGTTCTTACACTGCCCCGGTAGCCAGATGAAAGAAACCACAAAAGTGGTTCTACCTGCTTTCTGGGCTGAGATGGGGAATCGCTGACTTTTGGACTCGGCTGGTTAGAAATTGTTCCAAAGACACTCCATGCACAACTCCCCCGGAAAGGTGTCAGAAAGGAGTTCTGTTGGTAGTTCTTACACTGCCCCGGTAGCCAGATGAAAGACACCACAAATGTGGTTTTACCTGCTTTTTGCCTGAGTTGGGGAATCGCTGACTTTTGGACTCGGCTGGTTAGAAATTGTTCCAAAGACACCCCATGCTCAAGTCCACCGGGAAAGGTGTCAGAAAGGAGTTCTGTTGGTAGTTCTTACACTGCCCCGGTAGCCAGATGAAAGAAACCACATAAGTGGTTCTACCTGCTTTCTGGTATGAGGTGGGCAATGGCTGACTTTTGGACTTGGCCGGAGACAAAATGTTCCAAACACACCCCATGCACAACTCCCCCGGGGAATCTGCCGGAAAGGAGTTCTGTTGCTTGTTCTTACACTGCCCCGGTAGCCAGCTGAAACACACCACAAAAGTGGTTCTACCTGCTTTCTGGGCTGAGATGTGGAATCGCTGATTTTTGGACTCGGCTGGTGACAAAATGTTCCAAAAACACTCCATGCACAACTTCCCCGAGAAAGGTGCCAGAAAGGAGTTCTGTTGGTAGTTCTTACACTGCCCCAGTAGCCAGATGAAAGAAATCACATAAGTGGTTCTACCTGCTTTCTGGGATGAGATGGGGAACCGCTGACTTTTGGAGTCGGCTGGTGACAAAATTTTCGAAACACCACCCCATGCACAACTCCCCCAGGGAAGGTGCCAGAAAGGAGTTCTGTTGGTAGTTCTTACACTGCCCCGGTAGCCAGATGAAAGACACCACAAAAGTGGTTTTACCTGCTTTTTGCCTGAGATGGGGAATCGCTGACTTTTGGACTCGGCTGGTTAGAAATTGTTCCAAAGACACCCCATGCTCAAGTCCACCGGGAAAGGTGTCAGAAAGGAGTTCTGTTGGTAGTTCTTACACTGCCCCGGTAGCCAGATGAAAGAAACCACAAAAGTGGTTCTACCTACTTTCTGGGATAAGATGGGGAACCTCTGACTTTGGAGTCGGCTGGTGACAAAATGTTCCAAACACACCCCATGCACAACTCCCCCGGGGAAGGTGCCAGAAAGGAGTTCTGTTGGTAGTTCTGACACTGCTCCGGTAGCCAGATGAAAGACACCACAAAAGTGGTTTTACCTGCTTTTTGCCTGAGATGGGGAACCGCTGACTTTTGGACTCGGCTGGTGACAAAATGTTCCAAAGACACCCCATGCTCAAGTCCACCGGGAAAGGTGTCAGAAAGGAGTTCTGTTGGTAGTTCTTACACTGCCCCGGTAGCCAGATGAAAGACACCACAAAAGTGGTTCTACCTGCTTTCTGGGCTGAGATGGGGAATCGCTGACTTTTGGACTCGGCTGGTGAGAAAATGTTCCAAACACACCCCATGCACAACTCCACCGGGGAAGGTGCCAGCAAGGAGTTCTGTTGGTGGTTCTTACACTGCCCCGGTAGCCAGCTGAAAGACACCACAAAAGTGGTTCTCCCTGCTTTCTGGGCTGAGATGGGGAATTGCTGACTTTTGGACTCGGCTGGGTGACAAAATGTTCCAAAAACATCCCATGCAGAACTCCACCGGGGAAGGTGCCAGAAAGGAGTTCTGTTGCTTGTTCTTACACTGCCCCGGTAGCCAGCTGAAACACACCACAAAAGTGGTTCTACCTGCTTTCTGGGCTGAGATGGGGAATCGCTGACTTTTGGACTCGGCTGGTTAGAAATTGTTCCAAAGACACTCCATGCACAACTCCACCGGGGAAGGTGCCAGAAAGGAGTTCTATTGGTAGTTCTTACACTGCCCCGGTAGCCAGATCAAAGAAACCACAAAAGTGGTTCTACCTGCTTTCTGGGATGAGATGGGGCAATCGCTGAATTTTGGAGTCGGCTGGTGACAAAATTTTCGAAACACACCCCATGCACAACTCCCCCGGGGAAGGTGCCAGAAAGGAGTTCTTTTGGTAGTTCTTACACTGCCCCGGTAGCCAGATGAAAGACACCACAAAAGTGGTTTTACCTGCTTTTTGCCTGAGATGGGGAATCGCTGACTTTTGGACTCGGCTGGTTAGAAATTGTTCCAAAGACACCCCATGCACAACTCCACCGGGAAAGGTGTCAGAAAGGAGTTCTCTTGGTAGTTCTTACACTGCCCCGGAAGCCTGCTGAAAGACACCACAAAAGTTGTTCTCCCTGCTTTCTGGGCTGAGATGGGAAATGGCTGACCTTTGTAGTAGATTGTTGAGAAAGTGTTCCAAACACACCCCATGCAGAACTTTACCGGTGAAGGTGCCAGAAAGGAGTTCTATTGGTAGTTCTTACACTGCCCCGGAAGCCAGATGAAAGACACCACAAAAGTTGTTCTCCCTGCTTTCTGGGCTGAGATGTGGAATCGCTGACTTTTGGAGTCGGCTGGAGACAAAATGTTCCAAAAACACTCCATGCTCAACTCCCCCGGGAAAGGTGCCAGAAAGGAGTTCTGTTGCTTGTTCATACACTGCCCCGGTAGCCAGATGAAAGAAACCACAAAAGTGGTTCTACCTGCTTTCTGGGCTGAGATGGGGAATCGCTGACTTTTGGACTCGGCTGGTTAGAAATTGTTCCAAAGACACTCCATGCACAACTCCCCCGGAAAGGTGTCAGAAAGGAGTTCTGTTGGTAGTTCTTCCACTGCCCCGGTAGCCAGATGAAAGACACCACAAATGTGGTTTTACCTGCTTTTTGCCTGAGTTGGGGAATCGCTGACTTTTGGACTCGGCTGGTTAGAAATTGTTCCAAAGACACCCCATGCTCAAGTCCACCGGGAAAGGTGTCAGAAAGGAGTTCTGTTGGTAGTTCTTACACTGCCCCGGTAGCCAGATGAAAGAAACCACATAAGTGGTTCTACCTGCTTTCTGGTATGAGGTGGGCAATGGCTGACTTTTGGACTTGGCCGGAGACAAAATGTTCCAAACACACCCCATGCACAACTCCCCAGGGGAAGGTGCCAGAAAGGAGTTCTGTTGGTAGTTCTTACACTGCCCCAGTAGCCAGATGAAAGAAACCACATAAGTGGTTCTACCTGCTTTCTGGGATGAGATGGGGAACCGCTGACTTTTGGAGTCGGCTGGTGACAAAATGTTCCAAAGACACCCCATGCTCAAGTCCACCGGGAAAGGTGTCAGAAAGGAGTTCTGTTGGTAGTTCTTACACTGCCCCGGTAGCCAGATGAAAGACACCACAAAAGTGGTTCTACCTGCTTTCTGGGCTGAGATGGGGAATCGCTGACTTTTGGACTCGGCTGGTGAGAAAATGTTCCAAACACACCCCATGCACAACTCCACCGGGGAAGGTGCCAGCAAGGAGTTCTGTTGGTGGTTCTTACACTGCCCCGGTAGCCAGCTGAAAGACACCACAAAAGTTGTTCTCCCTGCTTTCTGGGCTGAGATGGGGAATTGCTGACTTTTGGACTCGGCTGGGTGACAAAATGTTCCAAAAACATCCCATGCAGAACTCCACCGGGGAAGGTGCCAGAAAGGAGTTCTGTTGCTTGTTCTTACACTGCCCCGGTAGCCAGCTGAAACACACCACAAAAGTGGTTCTACCTGCTTTCTGGGCTGAGATGGGGAATCGCTGACTTTTGGACTCGGCTGGTTAGAAATTGTTCCAAAGACACTCCATGCACAACTCCACCGGGGAAGGTGCCAGAAAGGAGTTCTATTGGTAGTTCTTACACTGCCCCGGTAGCCAGATCAAAGAAACCACAAAAGTGGTTCTACCTGCTTTCTGGGATGAGATGGGGCAATCGCTGAATTTTGGAGTCGGCTGGTGACAAAATTTTCGAAACACACCCCATGCACAACTCCCCCGGGGAAGGTGCCAGAAAGGAGTTCTTTTGGTAGTTCTTACACTGCCCCGGTAGCCAGATGAAAGACACCACAAAAGTGGTTTTACCTGCTTTTTGCCTGAGATGGGGAATCGCTGACTTTTGGACTCGGCTGGTTAGAAATTGTTCCAAAGACACCCCATGCACAACTCCACCGGGAAAGGTGTCAGAAAGGAGTTCTCTTGGTAGTTCTTACACTGCCCCGGAAGCCTGCTGAAAGACACCACAAAAGTTGTTCTCCCTGCTTTCTGGGCTGAGATGGGAAATGGCTGACCTTTGTAGTAGATTGTTGAGAAAGTGTTCCAAACACACCCCATGCAGAACTTTACCGGTGAAGGTGCCAGAAAGGAGTTCTATTGGTAGTTCTTACACTGCCCCGGAAGCCAGATGAAAGACACCACAAAAGTTGTTCTCCCTGCTTTCTGGGCTGAGATGTGGAATCGCTGACTTTTGGAGTCGGCTGGAGACAAAATGTTCCAAAAACACTCCATGCTCAACTCCCCCGGGAAAGGTGCCAGAAAGGAGTTCTGTTGCTTGTTCATACACTGCCCCGGTAGCCAGATGAAAGAAACCACAAAAGTGGTTCTACCTGCTTTCTGGGCTGAGATGGGGAATCGCTGACTTTTGGACTCGGCTGGTTAGAAATTGTTCCAAAGACACTCCATGCACAACTCCCCCGGAAAGGTGTCAGAAAGGAGTTCTGTTGGTAGTTCTTCCACTGCCCCGGTAGCCAGATGAAAGACACCACAAATGTGGTTTTACCTGCTTTTTGCCTGAGTTGGGGAATCGCTGACTTTTGGACTCGGCTGGTTAGAAATTGTTCCAAAGACACCCCATGCTCAAGTCCACCGGGAAAGGTGTCAGAAAGGAGTTCTGTTGGTAGTTCTTACACTGCCCCGGTAGCCAGATGAAAGAAACCACATAAGTGGTTCTACCTGCTTTCTGGTATGAGGTGGGCAATGGCTGACTTTTGGACTTGGCCGGAGACAAAATGTTCCAAACACACCCCATGCACAACTCCCCAGGGGAAGGTGCCAGAAAGGAGTTCTGTTGGTAGTTCTTACACTGCCCCAGTAGCCAGATGAAAGAAACCACATAAGTGGTTCTACCTGCTTTCTGGGATGAGATGGGGAACCGCTGACTTTTGGAGTCGGCTGGTGACAAAATTTTCGAAACACCACCCCATGCACAACTCCCCCAGGGAAGGTGCCAGAAAGGAGTTCTGTTGGTAGTTCTTACACTGCCCCGGTAGCCAGATGAAAGACACCACAAAAGTGGTTTTACCTGCTTTTTGCCTGAGATGGGGAATCGCTGACTTTTGGACTCGGCTGGTTAGAAATTGTTCCAAAGACACCCCATGCTCAAGTCCACCGGGAAAGGTGTCAGAAAGGAGTTCTGTTGGTAGTTCTTACACTGCCCCGGTAGCCAGATGAAAGACACCACAAAAGTGGTTCTACCTGCTTTCTGGGCTGAGATGGGGAATCGCTGACTTTTGGACTCGGCTGGTGAGAAAATGTTCCAAACACACCCCATGCACAACTCCACCGGGGAAGGTGCCAGCAAGGAGTTCTGTTGGTGGTTCTTACACTGCCCCGGTAGCCAGATGAAAGACACCACAAAAGTTGTTCTCCCTGCTTTCTGGGCTGAGATGGGGAATTGCTGACTTTTGGACTCGGCTGGGTGACAAAATGTTCCAAAAACATCCCATGCAGAACTCCACCGGGGAAGGTGCCAGAAAGGAGTTCTGTTGCTTGTTCTTACACTGCCCCGGTAGCCAGCTGAAACACACCACAAAAGTGGTTCTACCTGCTTTCTGGGCTGAGATGGGGAATCGCTGACTTTTGGAGTCGGCCGGTGACAAAACGTTCCAAACACACTCCATGCACAACTCCACCGGGGAATGTGCCAGAAAGGAGTTCTATTGGTAGTTCTTACACTGCCCCGGAAGCCAGATGAAAGACACCACAAAAGTTGTTCTCCCTGCTTTCTGGGCTGAGATGGGGAATTGCTGACTTTTGGAGTCGGCTGGTGACAAAATTTTCGAAACACACCCCATGCACAACTCCCCCGGGGAATCTGCCGGAAAGGAGTTCTGTTGCTTGTTCATACACTGCCCCGGTAGCCAGCTGAAAGACACCACAAAAGTGGTTCTACCTGCTTTTTGGGCTGAGATGTGGAATCGCTGATTTTTGGACTTGGCTGGTGACAAAATGTTCCAAAAACACTCCATGCACAACTCCCCCGGGAAAGGTGTCAGAAAGGAGTTCTGTTGGTAGTTCTTACACTGCCCCGGTAGCCAGATGAAAGAAACCACATAAGTGGTTCTACCTGCTTTTTGGGCTGAGATGGGCAATCGCTGACTTTTGGACTCGGCTGGTGACAAAATGTTCCAAACACACCCCATGCACAACTCCACCGGGGAAGGTGCCAGAAAGGAGTTCTGTTGCTTGTTCTTACACTGCCCCGGTAGCCAGCTGAAACACACCACAGAAGTGGTTCTACCTGCTTTTTGGGCTGAGATGTGGAATCGCTGACTTTTGGAGTCGGCTGGAGACAAAATGTTCCAAAAACACTCCATGCTCAACTCCCCCGGGAAAGGTGCCAGAAAGGAGTTCTGTTGGTAGTTCTTACACTGCCCCGGTAGCCAGATGAAAGAAACCACAAAAGTGGTTCTACCTGCTTTCTGGGCTGAGATGGGGAATCGCTGACTTTTGGACTCGGCTGGTTAGAAATTGTTCCAAAGACACTCCATGCACAACTCCCCCGGAAAGGTGTCAGAAAGGAGTTCTGTTGCTTGTTCTTACACTGCCCCGGTAGCCAGCTGAAACACACCACAAAAGTGGTTCTACCTGCTTTCTGGGCTGAGATGTGGAATCGCTGATTTTTGGACTCGGCTGGTGACAAAATGTTCCAAAAACACTCCATGCACAACTTCCCCGAGAAAGGTGCCAGAAAGGAGTTCTGTTGGTAGTTCTTACACTGCCCCAGTAGCCAGATGAAAGAAACCACATAAGTGGTTCTACCTGCTTTCTGGGATAAGATGGGGAACCGCTGACTTTTGGAGTCGGCTGGTGACAAAATTTTCGAAACACCACCCCATGCACAACTCCCCCAGGGAAGGTGCCAGAAAGGAGTTCTGTTGGTAGTTCTTACACTGCCCCAGTAGCCAGATGAAAGAAACCACAAAAGTGGTTCTACCTGCTTTCTGGGCTGAGATGGGGAATCGCTGACTTTTGGACTCGGCTGGTTAGAAATTGTTCCAAAGACACTCCATGCACAACTCCACCGGGGAAGGTGCCAGAAAGGAGTTCTGTTGGTGGTTCTTACACTGCCCCGGTAGCCAGCTGAAAGACACCACAAAAGTTGTTCTACCTGCTTTTTGCATTGAGATGTGGAATCGCTGAGTTTAAAAGTCGGCTGCTGACAAAATGTTCGAAGGCACATCTCATGCACAACTCCACCGGGGAAGGTGCCAGAAAGGAGTTCTGTTGGTAGTTCTTACACTGCCCCGGTAGCCAGATGAAAGAAACATCATAAGTGGTTCTACCTGCTTTCTGGGCTGAGATGGGGAATCGCTGACTTTTGGAGTCGGCTGGTGACAAAATGTTCCAAACACACCCCATGCACAACTCCACCGGGGAAGGTGCCAGAAAGGAGTTCTGTTGCTTGTTCTTACACTGCCCCGGTAGCCAGCTGAAACACACCACAAAAGTGGTTCTACCTGCTTTTTGGCTGAGATGTGGAATCGCTGATTTTTGGACTCGGCTGGTGACAAAATGTTCCAAAAACACTCCATGCACAACTTCCCCGGGAAAGGTGCCAGAAAGGAGTTCTGTTGGTAGTTCTTACACTGCCCCGGAAGCCAGATGAAAGAAACCACAAAAGTGGTTCTAACTGCTTTCTGGGCTGAGATGGGGAATCGCTGACTTTTGGACTCGGCTGGTTAGAAATTGTTCCAAAGACACTCCATGCACAACTCCCCCGGGGAAGGTGCCAGAAAGGAGTTCTGTTGCTTGTTCTTACACTGCCCCGGTAGCCAGCTGAAACACACCACAAAAGTGGTTCTACCTGCTTTTTGGCTGAGATGTGGAATCGCTGATTTTTGGACTCGGCTGGTGACAAAATGTTCCAAAAACACTCCATGCACAACTTCCCCGGGAAAGGTGCCAGAAAGGAGTTCTGTTGGTAGTTCTTACACTGCCCCGGTAGCCAGATGAAAGAAACCACAAAAGTGGTTCTACCTGCTTTCTGGGCTGAGATGGGGAATCGCTGACTTTTGGAGTTGGCTGGTGACAAAATGTTCCAAAGACAACCCATGCACAACTGCACCGGGGAAGGTGCCAGAAAGGAGTTCTGTTGGTAGTTCTTACACTGCCCCGGTAGCCAGATGAAAGACACCACAAAAGTGGTTCTACCTGCTTTCTGGGCTGAGATGGGGAACCGCTGACTTTTGGACTCGGCTGGTTAGAAATTGTTCCAAAGACACTCCATGCACAACTCCACCGGGGAAGGTGACAGAAAGGAGTTCTGTTGGTAGTTCTTACACTGCCCCGGAAGCCTGCTGAAAGACACCACAAAAGTTGTTCTCCCTGCTTTCTGGGCTGAGATGGGAAATGGCTGACCTTTGTAGTAGATTGTTGAGAAAGTGTTCCAAACACACCCCATGCAGAACTTTACCGGTGAAGGTGCCAGAAAGGAGTTCTATTGGTAGTTCTTACACTGCCCCGGAAGCCAGATGAAAGACACCACAAAAGTTGTTCTCCCTGCTTTCTGGGCTGAGATGGGGAATTGCTGACTTTTGGAGTCGGCTGGTGACAAAATTTTCGAAATACACCCCATGCACAACTCCACCGGGGAAGGTGCCAGAAAGGAGTTCTGTTGCTTGTTCTTCCACTGCCCCGGTAGCCAGATGAAAGACACCACAAAAGTGGTTCTACTTGCTTTCTGGGCTGAGATGGGGAATCGCTGACTTTTGGATTCGGCTGGTGACAAAATGTTCCAAAAACTCTCCATGCAGTATTCCACCGGGGAAGGTGTCAGAAAGGAGTTCTGTTGGTAGTTCTGACACTGCCCCGGTAGCCAGCTGAAAGACACCACAAAAGTGGTTCTCCCTTCTTTCTGGGCTGAGATGGGGAATCGCTGACTTTTGGAGTCGGCTGGTGACAAAATGTTGCAAACACACCCCATGCACAACTCCCCCGGGGAAGGTGCCAGAAAGGAGTTCTGTTGGTAGTTCTTACACTGCCCTGGTAGCCAGATGAAAGACACCACAAAAGTGGTTCTACTTGCTTTCTGGGCTGAGATGGGAAATCGCTGACTTTTGGATTCGGCTGGTGACAAAATGTTCCAAAAACACTCCATGCAGTATTCCACCGGGGAAGGTGTCAGAAAGGAGTTCTGTTGGTAGTTCTTACACTGCCCCGGAAGCCAGATGAAAGAAACCACATAAGTGGTTCTACCTGCTTTCTGGTATGAGGTGGGCAATGGCTGACCTTTGTAGTAGATGGTTGAGAAAGTGTTCCAAACACACCCCATGCAGAACTTTACCGGTGAAGGTGCCAGAAAGGAGTTCTATTGGTAGTTCTTACACTGCCCCGGAAGCCAGATGAAAGACACCACAAAAGTTGTTCTCCCTGCTTTCTGGGCTGAGATGGGGAATTGCTGACTTTTGGAGTCGGCTGGTGACAAAATTTTCGAAACACACCCCATGCACAACTCCCCCGGGGAATCTGCCGGAAAGGAGTTCTGTTGCTTGTTCATACACTGCCCCGGTAGCCAGCTGAAAGACACCACAAAAGTGGTTCTACCCGCTTTCTGGGCTGAGATGTGGAATCGCTGATTTTTGGACTTGGCTGGTGACAAAATGTTCCAAAAACACTCAATGCACAACTCCCCCGGGAAAGGTGTCAGAAAGGAGTTCTGTTGGTAGTTCTTACACTGCCCCGGTAGCCAGATGAAAGAAACCACATAAGTGGTTCTACCTGCTTTTTGGGCTGAGATGGGCAATCGCTGACTTTTGGACTCGGCTGGTGACAAAATGTTCCAAACACACCCCATGCACAACTCCACCGGGGAAGGTGCCAGAAAGGAGTTCTGTTGGTAGTTCTTACACTGCCCCGGTAGCCAGCTGAAACACACCACAAAAGTGGTTCTACCTGCTTTTTGGGCTGAGATGTGGAATCGCTGACTTTTGGAGTCGGCTGGAAACAAAATGTTCCAAAAACACTCCATGCTCAACTCCCCCGGGAAAGGTGCCAGAAAGGAGTTCTGTTGGTAGTTCTTACACTGCCCCAGTAGCCAGATGAAAGAAACCACAAAAGTGGTTCTACCTACTTTCTGGGATAAGATGGGGAACCTCTGACTTTGGAGTCGGCTGGTGACAAAATGTTCCAAACACACCCCATGCACAACTCCACCGGGGAAGGTGCCAGAAAGGAGTTCTGTTGCTTGTTCTTACACTGCCCCGGTAGCCAGATGAAAGACACCACAAAAGTGGTTCTACCTGCTTTCTGGGCTGAGATGGGGAATCGCTGACTTTTGGACTCGGCTGGTGAGAAAATGTTCCAAACACACCCCATGCACAACTCCACCGGGGAAGGTGCCAGCAAGGAGTTCTGTTGGTGGTTCTTACACTGCCCCGGTAGCCAGCTGAAAGACACCACAAAAGTTGTTCTCCCTGCTTTCTGGGCTGAGATGGGGAATTGCTGACTTTTGGACTCGGCTGGGTGACAAAATGTTCCAAAAACATCCCATGCAGAACTCCACCGGGGAAGGTGCCAGAAAGGAGTTCTGTTGCTTGTTCTTACACTGCCCCGGTAGCCAGCTGAAACACACCACAAAAGTGGTTCTACCTGCTTTCTGGGCTGAGATGGGGAATCGCTGACTTTTGGACTCGGCTGGTTAGAAATTGTTCCAAAGACACTCCATGCACAACTCCACCGGGGAAGGTGCCAGAAAGGAGTTCTATTGGTAGTTCTTACACTGCCCCGGTAGCCAGATCAAAGAAACCACAAAAGTGGTTCTACCTGCTTTCTGGGATGAGATGGGGCAATCGCTGAATTTTGGAGTCGGCTGGTGACAAAATTTTCGAAACACACCCCATGCACAACTCCCCCGGGGAAGGTGCCAGAAAGGAGTTCTTTTGGTAGTTCTTACACTGCCCCGGTAGCCAGATGAAAGACACCACAAAAGTGGTTTTACCTGCTTTTTGCCTGAGATGGGGAATCGCTGACTTTTGGACTCGGCTGGTTAGAAATTGTTCCAAAGACACCCCATGCACAACTCCACCGGGAAAGGTGTCAGAAAGGAGTTCTCTTGGTAGTTCTTACACTGCCCCGGAAGCCTGCTGAAAGACACCACAAAAGTTGTTCTCCCTGCTTTCTGGGCTGAGATGGGAAATGGCTGACCTTTGTAGTAGATTGTTGAGAAAGTGTTCCAAACACACCCCATGCAGAACTTTACCGGTGAAGGTGCCAGAAAGGAGTTCTATTGGTAGTTCTTACACTGCCCCGGAAGCCAGATGAAAGACACCACAAAAGTTGTTCTCCCTGCTTTCTGGGCTGAGATGTGGAATCGCTGACTTTTGGAGTCGGCTGGAGACAAAATGTTCCAAAAACACTCCATGCTCAACTCCCCCGGGAAAGGTGCCAGAAAGGAGTTCTGTTGCTTGTTCATACACTGCCCCGGTAGCCAGATGAAAGAAACCACAAAAGTGGTTCTACCTGCTTTCTGGGCTGAGATGGGGAATCGCTGACTTTTGGACTCGGCTGGTTAGAAATTGTTCCAAAGACACTCCATGCACAACTCCCCCGGAAAGGTGTCAGAAAGGAGTTCTGTTGGTAGTTCTTCCACTGCCCCGGTAGCCAGATGAAAGACACCACAAATGTGGTTTTACCTGCTTTTTGCCTGAGTTGGGGAATCGCTGACTTTTGGACTCGGCTGGTTAGAAATTGTTCCAAAGACACCCCATGCTCAAGTCCACCGGGAAAGGTGTCAGAAAGGAGTTCTGTTGGTAGTTCTTACACTGCCCCGGTAGCCAGATGAAAGAAACCACATAAGTGGTTCTACCTGCTTTCTGGTATGAGGTGGGCAATGGCTGACTTTTGGACTTGGCCGGAGACAAAATGTTCCAAACACACCCCATGCACAACTCCCCAGGGGAAGGTGCCAGAAAGGAGTTCTGTTGGTAGTTCTTACACTGCCCCAGTAGCCAGATGAAAGAAACCACATAAGTGGTTCTACCTGCTTTCTGGGATGAGATGGGGAACCGCTGACTTTTGGAGTCGGCTGGTGACAAAATTTTCGAAACACCACCCCATGCACAACTCCCCCAGGGAAGGTGCCAGAAAGGAGTTCTGTTGGTAGTTCTTACACTGCCCCGGTAGCCAGATGAAAGACACCACAAAAGTGGTTTTACCTGCTTTTTGCCTGAGATGGGGAACCGCTGACTTTTGGAGTCGGCTGGTGACAAAATGTTCCAAAGACACCCCATGCTCAAGTCCACCGGGAAAGGTGTCAGAAAGGAGTTCTGTTGGTAGTTCTTACACTGCCCCGGTAGCCAGATGAAAGACACCACAAAAGTGGTTCTACCTGCTTTCTGGGCTGAGATGGGGAATCGCTGACTTTTGGACTCGGCTGGTGAGAAAATGTTCCAAACACACCCCATGCACAACTCCACCGGGGAAGGTGCCAGCAAGGAGTTCTGTTGGTGGTTCTTACACTGCCCCGGTAGCCAGCTGAAAGACACCACAAAAGTTGTTCTCCCTGCTTTCTGGGCTGAGATGGGGAATTGCTGACTTTTGGACTCGGCTGGGTGACAAAATGTTCCAAAAACATCCCATGCAGAACTCCACCGGGGAAGGTGCCAGAAAGGAGTTCTGTTGCTTGTTCTTACACTGCCCCGGTAGCCAGCTGAAACACACCACAAAAGTGGTTCTACCTGCTTTCTGGGCTGAGATGGGGAATCGCTGACTTTTGGACTCGGCTGGTTAGAAATTGTTCCAAAGACACTCCATGCACAACTCCACCGGGGAAGGTGCCAGAAAGGAGTTCTATTGGTAGTTCTTACACTGCCCCGGTAGCCAGATCAAAGAAACCACAAAAGTGGTTCTACCTGCTTTCTGGGATGAGATGGGGCAATCGCTGAATTTTGGAGTCGGCTGGTGACAAAATTTTCGAAACACACCCCATGCACAACTCCCCCGGGGAAGGTGCCAGAAAGGAGTTCTTTTGGTAGTTCTTACACTGCCCCGGTAGCCAGATGAAAGACACCACAAAAGTGGTTTTACCTGCTTTTTGCCTGAGATGGGGAATCGCTGACTTTTGGACTCGGCTGGTTAGAAATTGTTCCAAAGACACCCCATGCACAACTCCACCGGGAAAGGTGTCAGAAAGGAGTTCTCTTGGTAGTTCTTACACTGCCCCGGAAGCCTGCTGAAAGACACCACAAAAGTTGTTCTCCCTGCTTTCTGGGCTGAGATGGGAAATGGCTGACCTTTGTAGTAGATTGTTGAGAAAGTGTTCCAAACACACCCCATGCAGAACTTTACCGGTGAAGGTGCCAGAAAGGAGTTCTATTGGTAGTTCTTACACTGCCCCGGAAGCCAGATGAAAGACACCACAAAAGTTGTTCTCCCTGCTTTCTGGGCTGAGATGTGGAATCGCTGACTTTTGGAGTCGGCTGGAGACAAAATGTTCCAAAAACACTCCATGCTCAACTCCCCCGGGAAAGGTGCCAGAAAGGAGTTCTGTTGCTTGTTCATACACTGCCCCGGTAGCCAGATGAAAGAAACCACAAAAGTGGTTCTACCTGCTTTCTGGGCTGAGATGGGGAATCGCTGACTTTTGGACTCGGCTGGTTAGAAATTGTTCCAAAGACACTCCATGCACAACTCCCCCGGAAAGGTGTCAGAAAGGAGTTCTGTTGGTAGTTCTTCCACTGCCCCGGTAGCCAGATGAAAGACACCACAAATGTGGTTTTACCTGCTTTTTGCCTGAGTTGGGGAATCGCTGACTTTTGGACTCGGCTGGTTAGAAATTGTTCCAAAGACACCCCATGCTCAAGTCCACCGGGAAAGGTGTCAGAAAGGAGTTCTGTTGGTAGTTCTTACACTGCCCCGGTAGCCAGATGAAAGAAACCACATAAGTGGTTCTACCTGCTTTCTGGTATGAGGTGGGCAATGGCTGACTTTTGGACTTGGCCGGAGACAAAATGTTCCAAACACACCCCATGCACAACTCCCCAGGGGAAGGTGCCAGAAAGGAGTTCTGTTGGTAGTTCTTACACTGCCCCAGTAGCCAGATGAAAGAAACCACATAAGTGGTTCTACCTGCTTTCTGGGATGAGATGGGGAACCGCTGACTTTTGGAGTCGGCTGGTGACAAAATTTTCGAAACACCACCCCATGCACAACTCCCCCAGGGAAGGTGCCAGAAAGGAGTTCTGTTGGTAGTTCTTACACTGCCCCGGTAGCCAGATGAAAGACACCACAAAAGTGGTTTTACCTGCTTTTTGCCTGAGATGGGGAATCGCTGACTTTTGGACTCGGCTGGTTAGAAATTGTTCCAAAGACACCCCATGCTCAAGTCCACCGGGAAAGGTGTCAGAAAGGAGTTCTGTTGGTAGTTCTTACACTGCCCCGGTAGCCAGATGAAAGACACCACAAAAGTGGTTCTACCTGCTTTCTGGGCTGAGATGGGGAATCGCTGACTTTTGGACTCGGCTGGTGAGAAAATGTTCCAAACACACCCCATGCACAACTCCACCGGGGAAGGTGCCAGCAAGGAGTTCTGTTGGTGGTTCTTACACTGCCCCGGTAGCCAGATGAAAGACACCACAAAAGTTGTTCTCCCTGCTTTCTGGGCTGAGATGGGGAATTGCTGACTTTTGGACTCGGCTGGGTGACAAAATGTTCCAAAAACATCCCATGCAGAACTCCACCGGGGAAGGTGCCAGAAAGGAGTTCTGTTGCTTGTTCTTACACTGCCCCGGTAGCCAGCTGAAACACACCACAAAAGTGGTTCTACCTGCTTTCTGGGCTGAGATGGGGAATCGCTGACTTTTGGAGTCGGCCGGTGACAAAACGTTCCAAACACACTCCATGCACAACTCCACCGGGGAATGTGCCAGAAAGGAGTTCTATTGGTAGTTCTTACACTGCCCCGGAAGCCAGATGAAAGACACCACAAAAGTTGTTCTCCCTGCTTTCTGGGCTGAGATGGGGAATTGCTGACTTTTGGAGTCGGCTGGTGACAAAATTTTCGAAACACACCCCATGCACAACTCCCCCGGGGAATCTGCCGGAAAGGAGTTCTGTTGCTTGTTCATACACTGCCCCGGTAGCCAGCTGAAAGACACCACAAAAGTGGTTCTACCTGCTTTTTGGGCTGAGATGTGGAATCGCTGATTTTTGGACTTGGCTGGTGACAAAATGTTCCAAAAACACTCCATGCACAACTCCCCCGGGAAAGGTGTCAGAAAGGAGTTCTGTTGGTAGTTCTTACACTGCCCCGGTAGCCAGATGAAAGAAACCACATAAGTGGTTCTACCTGCTTTTTGGGCTGAGATGGGCAATCGCTGACTTTTGGACTCGGCTGGTGACAAAATGTTCCAAACACACCCCATGCACAACTCCACCGGGGAAGGTGCCAGAAAGGAGTTCTGTTGCTTGTTCTTACACTGCCCCGGTAGCCAGCTGAAACACACCACAGAAGTGGTTCTACCTGCTTTTTGGGCTGAGATGTGGAATCGCTGACTTTTGGAGTCGGCTGGAGACAAAATGTTCCAAAAACACTCCATGCTCAACTCCCCCGGGAAAGGTGCCAGAAAGGAGTTCTGTTGGTAGTTCTTACACTGCCCCGGTAGCCAGATGAAAGAAACCACAAAAGTGGTTCTACCTGCTTTCTGGGCTGAGATGGGGAATCGCTGACTTTTGGACTCGGCTGGTTAGAAATTGTTCCAAAGACACTCCATGCACAACTCCCCCGGAAAGGTGTCAGAAAGGAGTTCTGTTGCTTGTTCTTACACTGCCCCGGTAGCCAGCTGAAACACACCACAAAAGTGGTTCTACCTGCTTTCTGGGCTGAGATGTGGAATCGCTGATTTTTGGACTCGGCTGGTGACAAAATGTTCCAAAAACACTCCATGCACAACTTCCCCGAGAAAGGTGCCAGAAAGGAGTTCTGTTGGTAGTTCTTACACTGCCCCAGTAGCCAGATGAAAGAAACCACATAAGTGGTTCTACCTGCTTTCTGGGATAAGATGGGGAACCGCTGACTTTTGGAGTCGGCTGGTGACAAAATTTTCGAAACACCACCCCATGCACAACTCCCCCAGGGAAGGTGCCAGAAAGGAGTTCTGTTGGTAGTTCTTACACTGCCCCAGTAGCCAGATGAAAGAAACCACAAAAGTGGTTCTACCTGCTTTCTGGGCTGAGATGGGGAATCGCTGACTTTTGGACTCGGCTGGTTAGAAATTGTTCCAAAGACACTCCATGCACAACTCCACCGGGGAAGGTGCCAGAAAGGAGTTCTGTTGGTGGTTCTTACACTGCCCCGGTAGCCAGCTGAAAGACACCACAAAAGTTGTTCTACCTGCTTTTTGCATTGAGATGTGGAATCGCTGAGTTTAAAAGTCGGCTGCTGACAAAATGTTCGAAGGCACATCTCATGCACAACTCCACCGGGGAAGGTGCCAGAAAGGAGTTCTGTTGGTAGTTCTTACACTGCCCCGGTAGCCAGATGAAAGAAACATCATAAGTGGTTCTACCTGCTTTCTGGGCTGAGATGGGGAATCGCTGACTTTTGGAGTCGGCTGGTGACAAAATGTTCCAAACACACCCCATGCACAACTCCACCGGGGAAGGTGCCAGAAAGGAGTTCTGTTGCTTGTTCTTACACTGCCCCGGTAGCCAGCTGAAACACACCACAAAAGTGGTTCTACCTGCTTTTTGGCTGAGATGTGGAATCGCTGATTTTTGGACTCGGCTGGTGACAAAATGTTCCAAAAACACTCCATGCACAACTTCCCCGGGAAAGGTGCCAGAAAGGAGTTCTGTTGGTAGTTCTTACACTGCCCCGGAAGCCAGATGAAAGAAACCACAAAAGTGGTTCTAACTGCTTTCTGGGCTGAGATGGGGAATCGCTGACTTTTGGACTCGGCTGGTTAGAAATTGTTCCAAAGACACTCCATGCACAACTCCCCCGGGGAAGGTGCCAGAAAGGAGTTCTGTTGCTTGTTCTTACACTGCCCCGGTAGCCAGCTGAAACACACCACAAAAGTGGTTCTACCTGCTTTTTGGCTGAGATGTGGAATCGCTGATTTTTGGACTCGGCTGGTGACAAAATGTTCCAAAAACACTCCATGCACAACTTCCCCGGGAAAGGTGCCAGAAAGGAGTTCTGTTGGTAGTTCTTACACTGCCCCGGTAGCCAGATGAAAGAAACCACAAAAGTGGTTCTACCTGCTTTCTGGGCTGAGATGGGGAATCGCTGACTTTTGGAGTTGGCTGGTGACAAAATGTTCCAAAGACAACCCATGCACAACTGCACCGGGGAAGGTGCCAGAAAGGAGTTCTGTTGGTAGTTCTTACACTGCCCCGGTAGCCAGATGAAAGACACCACAAAAGTGGTTCTACCTGCTTTCTGGGCTGAGATGGGGAACCGCTGACTTTTGGACTCGGCTGGTTAGAAATTGTTCCAAAGACACTCCATGCACAACTCCACCGGGGAAGGTGACAGAAAGGAGTTCTGTTGGTAGTTCTTACACTGCCCCGGAAGCCTGCTGAAAGACACCACAAAAGTTGTTCTCCCTGCTTTCTGGGCTGAGATGGGAAATGGCTGACCTTTGTAGTAGATTGTTGAGAAAGTGTTCCAAACACACCCCATGCAGAACTTTACCGGTGAAGGTGCCAGAAAGGAGTTCTATTGGTAGTTCTTACACTGCCCCGGAAGCCAGATGAAAGACACCACAAAAGTTGTTCTCCCTGCTTTCTGGGCTGAGATGGGGAATTGCTGACTTTTGGAGTCGGCTGGTGACAAAATTTTCGAAATACACCCCATGCACAACTCCACCGGGGAAGGTGCCAGAAAGGAGTTCTGTTGCTTGTTCTTCCACTGCCCCGGTAGCCAGATGAAAGACACCACAAAAGTGGTTCTACTTGCTTTCTGGGCTGAGATGGGGAATCGCTGACTTTTGGATTCGGCTGGTGACAAAATGTTCCAAAAACTCTCCATGCAGTATTCCACCGGGGAAGGTGTCAGAAAGGAGTTCTGTTGGTAGTTCTGACACTGCCCCGGTAGCCAGCTGAAAGACACCACAAAAGTGGTTCTCCCTTCTTTCTGGGCTGAGATGGGGAATCGCTGACTTTTGGAGTCGGCTGGTGACAAAATGTTGCAAACACACCCCATGCACAACTCCCCCGGGGAAGGTGCCAGAAAGGAGTTCTGTTGGTAGTTCTTACACTGCCCTGGTAGCCAGATGAAAGACACCACAAAAGTGGTTCTACTTGCTTTCTGGGCTGAGATGGGAAATCGCTGACTTTTGGATTCGGCTGGTGACAAAATGTTCCAAAAACACTCCATGCAGTATTCCACCGGGGAAGGTGTCAGAAAGGAGTTCTGTTGGTAGTTCTTACACTGCCCCGGAAGCCAGATGAAAGAAACCACATAAGTGGTTCTACCTGCTTTCTGGTATGAGGTGGGCAATGGCTGACCTTTGTAGTAGATGGTTGAGAAAGTGTTCCAAACACACCCCATGCAGAACTTTACCGGTGAAGGTGCCAGAAAGGAGTTCTATTGGTAGTTCTTACACTGCCCCGGAAGCCAGATGAAAGACACCACAAAAGTTGTTCTCCCTGCTTTCTGGGCTGAGATGGGGAATTGCTGACTTTTGGAGTCGGCTGGTGACAAAATTTTCGAAACACACCCCATGCACAACTCCCCCGGGGAATCTGCCGGAAAGGAGTTCTGTTGCTTGTTCATACACTGCCCCGGTAGCCAGCTGAAAGACACCACAAAAGTGGTTCTACCCGCTTTCTGGGCTGAGATGTGGAATCGCTGATTTTTGGACTTGGCTGGTGACAAAATGTTCCAAAAACACTCAATGCACAACTCCCCCGGGAAAGGTGTCAGAAAGGAGTTCTGTTGGTAGTTCTTACACTGCCCCGGTAGCCAGATGAAAGAAACCACATAAGTGGTTCTACCTGCTTTTTGGGCTGAGATGGGCAATCGCTGACTTTTGGACTCGGCTGGTGACAAAATGTTCCAAACACACCCCATGCACAACTCCACCGGGGAAGGTGCCAGAAAGGAGTTCTGTTGGTAGTTCTTACACTGCCCCGGTAGCCAGCTGAAACACACCACAAAAGTGGTTCTACCTGCTTTTTGGGCTGAGATGTGGAATCGCTGACTTTTGGAGTCGGCTGGAAACAAAATGTTCCAAAAACACTCCATGCTCAACTCCCCCGGGAAAGGTGCCAGAAAGGAGTTCTGTTGGTAGTTCTTACACTGCCCCGGTAGCCAGATGAAAGACACCACAAATGTGGTTTTACCTGCTTTTTGCCTGAGTTTGGGAATCGCTGACTTTTGGACTCGGCTGGTTAGAAATTGTTCCAAAGACACCCCATGCTCAAGTCCACCGGGAAAGGTGTCAGAAAGGAGTTCTGTTGGTAGTTCTTACACTGCCCCGGTAGCCAGATGAAAGAAACCACATAAGTGGTTCTACCTGCTTTCTGGTATGAGGTGGGCAATGGCTGACTTTTGGACTTGGCCGGAGACAAAATGTTCCAAACACACCCCATGCACAACTCCCCAGGGGAAGGTGCCAGAAATTAGTTCTGTTGCTTGTTCTTACACTGCCCCGGTAGCCAGCTGAAACACACCACAAAAGTGGTTCTACCTGCTTTCTGGGCTGAGATGTGGAATCGCTGATTTTTGGACTCGGCTGGTGACAAAATGTTCCAAAAACACTCCATGCACAACTTCCCCGAGAAAGGTGCCAGAAAGGAGTTCTGTTGGTAGTTCTTACACTGCCCCAGTAGCCAGATGAAAGAAACCACAAAAGTGGTTCTACCTACTTTCTGGGATAAGATGGGGAACCTCTGACTTTGGAGTCGGCTGGTGACAAAATGTTCCAAACACACCCCATGCACAACTCCCCCGGGGAAGGTGCCAGAAAGGAGTTCTGTTGGTAGTTCTGACACTGCTCCGGTAGCCAGATGAAAGACACCACAAAAGTGGTTTTACCTGCTTTTTGCCTGAGATGGGGAACCGCTGACTTTTGGACTCGGCTGGTGACAAAATGTTCCAAAGACACCCCATGCTCAAGTCCACCGGGAAAGGTGTCAGAAAGGAGTTCTGTTGGTAGTTCTTACACTGCCCCGGTAGCCAGATGAAAGACACCACAAAAGTGGTTCTACCTGCTTTCTGGGCTGAGATGGGGAATCGCTGACTTTTGGACTCGGCTGGTGAGAAAATGTTCCAAACACACCCCATGCACAACTCCACCGGGGAAGGTGCCAGCAAGGAGTTCTGTTGGTGGTTCTTACACTGCCCCGGTAGCCAGATGAAAGACACCACAAAAGTTGTTCTCCCTGCTTTCTGGGCTGAGATGGGGAATTGCTGACTTTTGGACTCGGCTGGGTGACAAAATGTTCCAAAAACATCCCATGCAGAACTCCACCGGGGAAGGTGCCAGAAAGGAGTTCTGTTGCTTGTTCTTACACTGCCCCGGTAGCCAGATGAAACACACCACAAAAGTTGTTCTACTTGCTTTCTGGGCTGAGATGGGGAATCGCTGACTTTTGGACTCGGCTGGTTAGAAATTGTTCCAAAGACACTCCATGCACAACTCCACCGGGGAAGGTGCCAGAAAGGAGTTCTATTGGTAGTTCTTACACTGCCCCGGTAGCCAGATCAAAGAAACCACAAAAGTTGTTCTCCCTGCTTTCTGGGCTGAGATGGGGAATTGCTGACTTTTGGAGTCGGCTGGTGACAAAATTTTCGAAACACACCCCATGCACAACTCCCCCGGGGAATCTGCCGGAAAGGAGTTCTGTTGCTTGTTCATACACTGCCCCGGTAGCCAGCTGAAAGACACCACAAAAGTGGTTCTACCTGCTTTTTGGGCTGAGATGTGGAATCGCTGATTTTTGGACTTGGCTGGTGACAAAATGTTCCAAAAACACTCCATGCACAACTCCCCCGGGAAAGGTGTCAGAAAGGAGTTCTGTTGGTAGTTCTTACACTGCCCCGGTAGCCAGATGAAAGAAACCACATAAGTGGTTCTACCTGCTTTTTGGGCTGAGATGGGCAATCGCTGACTTTTGGACTCGGCTGGTGACAAAATGTTCCAAACACACCCCATGCACAACTCCACCGGGGAAGGTGCCAGAAAGGAGTTCTGTTGGTAGTTCTTACACTGCCCCGGTAGCCAGATGAAAGAAACCACAAAAGTGGTTCTACCTGCTTTCTGGGCTGAGATGGGGAATCGCTGACTTTTGGACTCGGCTGGTTAGAAATTGTTCCAAAGACACTCCATGCACAACTCCACCGGGGAAGGTGCCAGAAAGGAGTTCTGTTGCTTGTTCTTACACTGCCCCGGTAGCCAGCTGAAAGACACCACAAAAGTTGTTCTACCTGCTTTTTGCATTGAGATGTGGAATCGCTGAGTTTAAAAGTCGGCTGCTGACAAAATGTTCGAAGGCACATCTCATGCACAACTCCACCGGGGAAGGTGCCAGAAAGGAGTTCTGTTGGTAGTTCTTACACTGCCCCGGTAGCCAGATGAAAGAAACATCATAAGTGGTTCTACCTGCTTTCTGGGCTGAGATGGGGAATCGCTGACTTTTGGACTCGGCTGGTGACAAAATGTTCCAAACACACCCCATGCACAACTCCACCGGGGAAGGTGCCAGAAAGGAGTTCTGTTGCTTGTTCTTACACTGCCCCGGTAGCCAGCTGAAACACACCACAAAAGTGGTTCTACCTGCTTTTTGGCTGAGATGTGGAATCGCTGATTTTTGGACTCGGCTGGTGACAAAATGTTCCAAAAACAGTCCATGCACAACTTCCCCGGGAAAGGTGCCAGAAAGGAGTTCTGTTGGTAGTTCTTACACTGCCCCGGAAGCCAGATGAAAGAAACCACAAAAGTGGTTCTAACTGCTTTCTGGGCTGAGATGGGGAATCGCTGACTTTTGGACTCGGCTGGTTAGAAATTGTTCCAAAGACACTCCATGCACAACTCCCCCGGGGAAGGTGCCAGGAAGGAGTTCTGTTGGTAGTTCTTACACTGCCCCGGTAGCCAGCTGAAAGACACCACAGAAGTTGTTCTACCTGCTTTTTGCGCTGAGATGTGGAATCGCTGAGTTTAAAAGTCGGCTGCTGACAAAATGTTCCAAGGCATAACCCATGCACAACTCCACCGGGGAAGGTGCCAGAAAGGAGTTCTGTTGGTAGTTCTTACACTGCCCCGGTAGCCAGATGAAAGAAACCACAAAAGTGGTTCTACCTGCTTTCTGGGCTGAGATGGGGAATCGCTGACTTTTGGAGTTGGCTGGTGACAAAATGTTCCAAAGACAACCCATGCACAACTGCACCGGGGAAGGTGCCAGAAAGGAGTTCTGTTGGTAGTTCTTACACTGCCCCGGTAGCCAGATGAAAGACACCACAAAAGTTGTTCTCCCTGCTTTCTGGGCTGAGATGGGGAACCGCTGACTTTTGGACTCGGCTGGTTAGAAATTGTTCCAAAGACACTCCATGCACAACTCCACCGGGGAAGGTGACAGAAAGGAGTTCTGTTGGTAGTTCTTACACTGCCCCGGAAGCCTGCTGAAAGACACCACAAAAGTTGTTCTCCCTGCTTTCTGGGCTGAGATGGGAAATGGCTGACCTTTGTAGTAGATTGTTGAGAAAGTGTTCCAAACACACCCCATGCAGAACTTTACCGGTGAAGGTGCCAGAAAGGAGTTCTATTGGTAGTTCTTACACTGCCCCGGAAGCCAGATGAAAGACACCACAAAAGTTGTTCTCCCTGCTTTCTGGGCTGAGATGGGGAATTGCTGACTTTTGGAGTCGGCTGGTGACAAAATTTTCGAAACACACCCCATGCACAACTCCCCCGGGGAATCTGCCGGAAAGGAGTTCTGTTGCTTGTTCATACACTGCCCCGGTAGCCAGCTGAAAGACACCACAAAAGTGGTTCTACCTGCTTTTTGGGCTGAGATGTGGAATCGCTGATTTTTGGACTTGGCTGGTGACAAAATGTTCCAAAAACACTCCATGCACAACTCCCCCGGGAAAGGTGTCAGAAAGGAGTTCTGTTGGTAGTTCTTACACTGCCCCGGTAGCCAGATGAAAGAAACCACATAAGTGGTTCTACCTGCTTTTTGGGCTGAGATGGGCAATCGCTGACTTTTGGACTCGGCTGGTGACAAAATTTTTGAAACACACCCCATGCACAACTCCCCCGGGGAAGGTGCCAGAAAGGAGTTCTGTTGCTTGTTCTTACACTGCCCCGGTAGCCAGCTGAAACACACCACAAAAGTGGTTCTACCTGCTTTTTGGGCTGAGATGTGGAATCGCTGACTTTTGGAGTCGGCTGGAGACAAAATGTTCCAAAAACACTCCATGCTCAACTCCCCCGGGAAAGGTGCCAGAAAGGAGTTCTGTTGGTAGTTCTTACACTGCCCCGGTAGCCAGATGAAAGACACCACAAAAGTTGTTCTACCTGCTTTCTGGGCTGAGATGGGGAATCGCTGACTTTTGGACTCGGCTGGTTAGAAATTGTTCCAAAGACACTCCATGCACAACTCCCCCGGAAAGGTGTCAGAAAGGAGTTCTGTTGGTAGTTCTTACACTGCCCCGGTAGCCAGATGAAAGACACCACAAATGTGGTTTTACCTGCTTTTTGCCTGAGTTGGGGAATCGCTGACTTTTGGACTCGGCTGGTTAGAAATTGTTCCAAAGACACCCCATGCTCAAGTCCACCGGGAAAGGTGTCAGAAAGGAGTTCTGTTGGTAGTTCTTACACTGCCCCGGTAGCCAGATGAAAGAAACCACATAAGTGGTTCTACCTGCTTTCTGGTATGAGGTGGGCAATGGCTGACTTTTGGACTTGGCCGGAGACAAAATGTTCCAAACACACCCCATGCACAACTCCCCAGGGGAAGGTGCCAGAAATTAGTTCTGTTGCTTGTTCTTACACTGCCCCGGTAGCCAGCTGAAACACACCACAAAAGTGGTTCTACCTGCTTTCTGGGCTGAGATGTGGAATCGCTGATTTTTGGACTCGGCTGGTGACAAAATGTTCCAAAAACACTCCATGCACAACTTCCCCGAGAAAGGTGCCAGAAAGGAGTTCTGTTGGTAGTTCTTACACTGCCCCAGTAGCCAGATGAAAGAAACCACATAAGTGGTTCTACCTGCTTTCTGGGATGAGATGGGGAACCGCTGACTTTTGGAGTCGGCTGGTGACAAAATTTTCGAAACACCACCCCATGCACAACTCCCCCAGGGAAGGTGCCAGAAAGGAGTTCTGTTGGTAGTTCTTACACTGCCCCAGTAGCCAGATGAAAGAAACCACAAAAGTGGTTCTACCTGCTTTCTGGGCTGAGATGGGGAATCGCTGACTTTTGGACTCGGCTGGTTAGAAATTGTTCCAAAGACACTCCATGCACAACTCCACCGGGGAAGGTGCCAGAAAGGAGTTCTGTTGCTTGTTCTTACACTGCCCCGGTAGCCAGCTGAAAGACACCACAAAAGTTGTTCTACCTGCTTTTTGCATTGAGATGTGGAATCGCTGAGTTTAAAAGTCGGCTGCTGACAAAATGTTCGAAGGCACATCTCATGCACAACTCCACCGGGGAAGGTGCCAGAAAGGAGTTCTGTTGGTAGTTCTTACACTGCCCCGGTAGCCAGATGAAAGAAACATCATAAGTGGTTCTACCTGCTTTCTGGGCTGAGATGGGGAATCGCTGACTTTTGGACTCGGCTGGTGACAAAATGTTCCAAACACACCCCATGCACAACTCCACCGGGGAAGGTGCCAGAAAGGAGTTCTGTTGCTTGTTCTTACACTGCCCCGGTAGCCAGCTGAAACACACCACAAAAGTGGTTCTACCTGCTTTTTGGCTGAGATGTGGAATCGCTGATTTTTGGACTCGGCTGGTGACAAAATGTTCCAAAAACACTCCATGCACAACTTCCCCGGGAAAGGTGCCAGAAAGGAGTTCTGTTGGTAGTTCTTACACTGCCCCGGAAGCCAGATGAAAGAAACCACAAAAGTGGTTCTAACTGCTTTCTGGGCTGAGATGGGGAATCGCTGACTTTTGGACTCGGCTGGTTAGAAATTGTTCCAAAGACACTCCATGCACAACTCCCCCGGGGAAGGTGCCAGGAAGGAGTTCTGTTGGTAGTTCTTACACTGCCCCGGTAGCCAGCTGAAAGACACCACAGAAGTTGTTCTACCTGCTTTTTGCGCTGAGATGTGGAATCGCTGAGTTTAAAAGTCGGCTGCTGACAAAATGTTCCAAGGCATAACCCATGCACAACTCCACCGGGGAAGGTGCCAGAAAGGAGTTCTGTTGGTAGTTCTTACACTGCCCCGGTAGCCAGATGAAAGAAACCACAAAAGTGGTTCTACCTGCTTTCTGGGCTGAGATGGGGAATCGCTGACTTTTGGAGTTGGCTGGTGACAAAATGTTCCAAAGACAACCCATGCACAACTCCACCGGGGAAGGTGCCAGAAAGGAGTTCTGTTGGTAGTTCTTACACTGCCCCGGTAGCCAGATGAAAGACACCACAAAAGTGGTTCTCCCTGCTTTCTGGGCTGAGATGGGGAACCGCTGACTTTTGGACTCGGCTGGTTAGAAATTGTTCCAAAGACACTCCATGCACAACTCCACCGGGGAAGGTGACAGAAAGGAGTTCTGTTGGTAGTTCTTACACTGCCCCGGAAGCCTGCTGAAAGACACCACAAAAGTTGTTCTCCCTGCTTTCTGGGCTGAGATGGGAAATGGCTGACCTTTGTAGTAGATTGTTGAGAAAGTGTTCCAAACACACCCCATGCAGAACTTTACCGGTGAAGGTGCCAGAAAGGAGTTCTATTGGTAGTTCTTACACTGCCCCGGAAGCCAGATGAAAGACACCACAAAAGTTGTTCTCCCTGCTTTCTGGGCTGAGATGGGGAATTGCTGACTTTTGGAGTCGGCTGGTGACAAAATTTTCGAAACACACCCCATGCACAACTCCCCCGGGGAATCTGCCGGAAAGGAGTTCTGTTGCTTGTTCATACACTGCCCCGGTAGCCAGCTGAAAGACACCACAAAAGTTGTTCTCCCTGCTTTTTGGGCTGAGATGTGGAATCGCTGATTTTTGGACTTGGCTGGTGACAAAATGTTCCAAAAACACTCCATGCACAACTCCCCCGGGAAAGGTGTCAGAAAGGAGTTCTGTTGGTAGTTCTTACACTGCCCCGGTAGCCAGATGAAAGAAACCACATAAGTGGTTCTACCTGCTTTTTGGGCTGAGATGGGCAATCGCTGACTTTTGGACTCGGCTGGTGACAAAATGTTCCAAACACACCCCATGCACAACTCCACCGGGGAAGGTGCCAGAAAGGAGTTCTGTTGCTTGTTCTTACACTGCCCCGGTAGCCAGCTGAAACACACCACAAAAGTGGTTCTACCTGCTTTTTGGGCTGAGATGTGGAATCGCTGACTTTTGGAGTCGGCTGGAGACAAAATGTTCCAAAAACACTCCATGCTCAACTCCCCCGGGAAAGGTGCCAGAAAGGAGTTCTGTTGGTAGTTCTTACACTGCCCCGGTAGCCAGATGAAAGAAACCACAAAAGTGGTTCTACCTGCTTTCTGGGCTGAGATGGGGAATCGCTGACTTTTGGACTCGGCTGGTTAGAAATTGTTCCAAAGACACTCCATGCACAACTCCCCCGGAAAGGTGTCAGAAAGGAGTTCTGTTGGTAGTTCTTACACTGCCCCGGTAGCCAGATGAAAGACACCACAAAAGTGGTTTTACCTGCTTTTTGCCTGAGTTGGGGAATCGCTGACTTTTGGACTCGGCTGGTTAGAAATTGTTCCAAAGACACCCCATGCTCAAGTCCACCGGGAAAGGTGTCAGAAAGGAGTTCTGTTGGTAGTTCTTACACTGCCCCGGTAGCCAGATGAAAGAAACCACATAAGTGGTTCTACCTGCTTTCTGGGATGAGGTGGGCAATGGCTGACTTTTGGACTTGGCCGGAGACAAAATGTTCCAAACACACCCCATGCACAACTCCCCAGGGGAAGGTGCCAGAAATTAGTTCTGTTGCTTGTTCTTACACTGCCCCGGTAGCCAGCTGAAACACACCACAAAAGTGGTTCTACCTGCTTTCTGGGCTGAGATGTGGAATCGCTGATTTTTGGACTCGGCTGGTGACAAAATGTTGCAAACACACCCCATGCACAACTCCCCCGGGGAAGGTGCCAGAAAGGAGTTCTGTTGGTAGTTCTTACACTGCCCCGGTAGCCAGATGAAAGAAACCACAAAAGTGGTTCTACCTGCTTTCTGGGCTGAGATGGGGAATCGCTGACTTTTGGACTCGGCTGGTTAGAAATTGTTCCAAAGACACTCCATGCACAACTCCACCGGGGAAGGTGCCAGAAAGGAGTTCTGTTGGTGGTTCTTACACTGCCCCGGTAGCCAGCTGAAAGACACCACAAAAGTTGTTCTACCTGCTTTTTGCATTGAGATGTGGAATCGCTGAGTTTAAAAGTCGGCTGCTGACAAAATGTTCGAAGGCACATCTCATGCACAACTCCACCGGGGAAGGTGCCAGAAAGGAGTTCTGTTGGTAGTTCTTACACTGCCCCGGTAGCCAGATGAAAGAAACATCATAAGTGGTTCTACCTGCTTTCTGGGCTGAGATGGGGAATCGCTGACTTTTGGACTCGGCTGGTGACAAAATGTTCCAAACACACCCCATGCACAACTCCACCGGGGAAGGTGCCAGAAAGGAGTTCTGTTGCTTGTTCTTACACTGCCCCGGTAGCCAGCTGAAACACACCACAAAACTGGTTCTACCTGCTTTTTGGCTGAGATGTGGAATCGCTGATTTTTGGACTCGGCTGGTGACAAAATGTTCCAAAAACACTCCATGCACAACTTCCCCGGGAAAGGTGCCAGAAAGGAGTTCTGTTGGTAGTTCTTACACTGCCCCGGAAGCCAGATGAAAGAAACCACAAAAGTGGTTCTAACTGCTTTCTGGGCTGAGATGGGGAATCGCTGACTTTTGGACTCGGCTGGTTAGAAATTGTTCCAAAGACACTCCATGCACAACTCCCCCGGGGAAGGTGCCAGAAAGGAGTTCTGTTGCTTGTTCTTACACTGCCCTGGTAGCCAGCTGAAAGACACCACAAAAGTGGTTCTACCTGCTTTTTGGCTGAGATGTGGAATCGCTGATTTTTGGACTCGGCTGGTGACAAAATGTTCCAAAAACACTCCATGCACAACTTCCCCGGGAAAGGTGCCAGAAAGGAGTTCTGTTGGTAGTTCTTACACTGCCCCGGTAGCCAGATGAAAGAAACCACAAAAGTGGTTCTACCTGCTTTCTGGGCTGAGATGGGGAATCGCTGACTTTTGGAGTTGGCTGGTGACAAAATGTTCCAAAGACAACCCATGCACAACTGCACCGGGGAAGGTGCCAGAAAGGAGTTCTGTTGGTAGTTCTTACACTGCCCCGGTAGCCAGATGAAAGACACCACAAAAGTGGTTCTACCTGCTTTCTGGGCTGAGATGGGGAACCGCTGACTTTTGGACTCGGCTGGTTAGAAATTGTTCCAAAGACACTCCATGCACAACTCCACCGGGGAAGGTGACAGAAAGGAGTTCTGTTGGTAGTTCTTACACTGCCCCGGAAGCCTGCTGAAAGACACCACAAAAGTTGTTCTCCCTGCTTTCTGGGCTGAGATGGGAAATGGCTGACCTTTGTAGTAGATTGTTGAGAAAGTGTTCCAAACACACCCCATGCAGAACTTTACCGGTGAAGGTGCCAGAAAGGAGTTCTATTGGTAGTTCTTACACTGCCCCGGAAGCCAGATGAAAGACACCACAAAAGTTGTTCTCCCTGCTTTCTGGGCTGAGATGGGGAATTGCTGACTTTTGGAGTCGGCTGGTGACAAAATTTTCGAAATACACCCCATGCACAACTCCACCGGGGAAGGTGCCAGAAAGGAGTTCTGTTGCTTGTTCTTACACTGCCCCGGTAGCCAGATGAAAGACACCACAAAAGTGGTTCTACTTGCTTTCTGGGCTGAGATGGGGAATCGCTGACTTTTGGATTCGGCTGGTGACAAAATGTTCCAAAAACTCTCCATGCAGTATTCCACCGGGGAAGGTGTCAGAAAGGAGTTCTGTTGGTAGTTCTGACACTGCCCCGGTAGCCAGCTGAAAGACACCACAAAAGTGGTTCTCCCTTCTTTCTGGGCTGAGATGGGGAATCGCTGACTTTTGGAGTCGGCTGGTGACAAAATGTTGCAAACACACCCCATGCACAACTCCCCCGGGGAAGGTGCCAGAAAGGAGTTCTGTTGGTAGTTCTTACACTGCCCTGGTAGCCAGATGAAAGACACCACAAAAGTGGTTCTACTTGCTTTCTGGGCTGAGATGGGAAATCGCTGACTTTTGGATTCGGCTGGTGACAAAATGTTCCAAAAACACTCCATGCAGTATTCCACCGGGGAAGGTGTCAGAAAGGAGTTCTGTTGGTAGTTCTTACACTGCCCCGGAAGCCAGATGAAAGAAACCACATAAGTGGTTCTACCTGCTTTCTGGTATGAGGTGGGCAATGGCTGACCTTTGTAGTAGATGGTTGAGAAAGTGTTCCAAACACACCCCATGCAGAACTTTACCGGTGAAGGTGCCAGAAAGGAGTTCTATTGGTAGTTCTTACACTGCCCCGGAAGCCAGATGAAAGACACCACAAAAGTTGTTCTCCCTGCTTTCTGGGCTGAGATGGGGAATTGCTGACTTTTGGAGTCGGCTGGTGACAAAATTTTCGAAACACACCCCATGCACAACTCCCCCGGGGAATCTGCCGGAAAGGAGTTCTGTTGCTTGTTCATACACTGCCCCGGTAGCCAGCTGAAAGACACCACAAAAGTGGTTCTACCTGCTTTCTGGGCTGAGATGTGGAATCGCTGATTTTTGGACTTGGCTGGTGACAAAATGTTCCAAAAACACTCAATGCACAACTCCCCCGGGAAAGGTGTCAGAAAGGAGTTCTGTTGGTAGTTCTTACACTGCCCCGGTAGCCAGATGAAAGAAACCACATAAGTGGTTCTACCTGCTTTTTGGGCTGAGATGGGCAATCGCTGACTTTTGGACTCGGCTGGTGACAAAATGTTCCAAACACACCCCATGCACAACTCCACCGGGGAAGGTGCCAGAAAGGAGTTCTGTTGGTAGTTCTTACACTGCCCCGGTAGCCAGATGAAAGAAACCACAAAAGTGGTTCTACCTGCTTTTTGGGCTGAGATGTGGAATCGCTGACTTTTGGAGTCGGCTGGAAACAAAATGTTCCAAAAACACTCCATGCTCAACTCCCCCGGGAAAGGTGCCAGAAAGGAGTTCTGTTGGTAGTTCTTACACTGCCCCGGTAGCCAGATGAAAGACACCACAAATGTGGTTTTACCTGCTTTTTGCCTGAGTTGGGGAATCGCTGACTTTTGGACTCGGCTGGTTAGAAATTGTTCCAAAGACACCCCATGCTCAAGTCCACCGGGAAAGGTGTCAGAAAGGAGTTCTGTTGGTAGTTCTTACACTGCCCCGGTAGCCAGATGAAAGAAACCACAAAAGTGGTTCTACCTACTTTCTGGGATAAGATGGGGAACCTCTGACTTTGGAGTCGGCTGGTGACAAAATGTTCCAAACACACCCCATGCACAACTCCCCCGGGGAAGGTGCCAGAAAGGAGTTCTGTTGGTAGTTCTTACACTGCCCCGGTAGCCAGATGAAAGACACCACAAAAGTGGTTTTACCTGCTTTTTGCCTGAGATGGGGAATCGCTGACTTTTGGACTCGGCTGGTTAGAAATTGTTCCAAAGACACCCCATGCTCAAGTCCACCGGGAAAGGTGTCAGAAAGGAGTTCTCTTGGTAGTTCTTACACTGCCCCGAAAGCCTGCTGAAAGACACCACAAAAGTGGTTTTACCTGCTTTCTGGGCTGAGATGGGGAATTGCTGACTTTTGGACTCGGCTGGTGACAAAATGTTCCAAAAACACTCCATGCACAACTCCCCCGGGAAAGGTGCCAGAAAGGAGTTCTGTTGGTAGTTCTTACACTGCCCCGGTAGCCAGATGAAAGAAACCACAAAAGTGGTTCTACCTACTTTCTGGGATAAGATGGGGAACCTCTGACTTTGGAGTCGGCTGGTGACAAAATGTTCCAAACACACCCCATGCACAACTCCCCCGGGGAAGGTGCCAGAAAGGAGTTCTGTTGGTAGTTCTGACACTGCTCCGGTAGCCAGATGAAAGACACCACAAAAGTGGTTTTACCTGCTTTTTGCCTGAGATGGGGAACCGCTGACTTTTGGACTCGGCTGGTGACAAAATGTTCCAAAGACACCCCATGCTCAAGTCCACCGGGAAAGGTGTCAGAAAGGAGTTCTGTTGGTAGTTCTTACACTGCCCCGGTAGCCAGATGAAAGACACCACAAAAGTGGTTCTACCTGCTTTCTGGGCTGAGATGGGGAATCGCTGACTTTTGGACTCGGCTGGTGAGAAAATGTTCCAAACACACCCCATGCACAACTCCACCGGGGAAGGTGCCAGCAAGGAGTTCTGTTGGTGGTTCTTACACTGCCCCGGTAGCCAGATGAAAGACACCACAAAAGTTGTTCTCCCTGCTTTCTGGGCTGAGATGGGGAATTGCTGACTTTTGGACTCGGCTGGGTGACAAAATGTTCCAAAAACATCCCATGCAGAACTCCACCGGGGAAGGTGCCAGAAAGGAGTTCTGTTGCTTGTTCTTACACTGCCCCGGTAGCCAGCTGAAACACACCACAAAAGTTGTTCTACTTGCTTTCTGGGCTGAGATGGGTAACCGCTGACTTTTGGACTCGGCTGGTTAGAAATTGTTCCAAAGACACTCCATGCACAACTCCACCGGGGAAGGTGCCAGAAAGGAGTTCTATTGGTAGTTCTTACACTGCCCCGGTAGCCAGATCAAAGAAACCACAAAAGTGGTTCTACCTGCTTTCTGGGATGAGATGGGGCAATCGCTGAATTTTGGAGTCGGCTGGTGACAAAATTTTCGAAACACACCCCATGCACAACTCCCCCGGGGAAGGTGCCAGAAAGGAGTTCTTTTGGTAGTTCTTACACTGCCCCGGTAGCCAGATGAAAGACACCACAAAAGTGGTTTTACCTGCTTTTTGCCTGAGATGGGGAATCGCTGACTTTTGGACTCGGCTGGTTAGAAATTGTTCCAAAGACACCCCATGCACAACTCCACCGGGAAAGGTGTCAGAAAGGAGTTCTGTTGGTAGTTCTTACACTGCCCCGGAAGCCTGCTGAAAGACACCACAAAAGTGGTTCTACCTGCTTTCTGGGCTGAGATGGGGAATCGCTGACTTTTGGACTCGGCTGTTTAGAAATTGTTCCAAAGACACTCCATGCACAACTCCACCGGGAAAGGTGTCAGAAAGGAGTTCTGTTGGTAGTTCTTACACTGCCCCGAAAGCCTGCTGAAAGACACCACAAAAGTCTTTCTAACTGCTTTCTGGGATGAGATGGGGAACCGTTGACTTTTGGAGTCGGCTGGTGACAAAATTTTCGAAACACATCCCATGCACAACTCCCCCGGGGAATCTGCCGGAAAGGAGTTCTGTTGCTTGTTCATACACTGCCCCGGTAGCCAGCTGAAAGACACCACAAAAGTGGTTCTACCTGCTTTTTGGGCTGAGATGGGGAATCGCTGACTTTTGGTCTCGGCTGGTTAGAAATTGTTCCAAACACAGACCATGCACAACTCCCCCGGGGAAGGTGCCAGAAAGGAGTTCTGTTGGTAGTTCTGACACTGCCCCGAAAGCCTGCTGAAAGAAACCACAAAAGTGGTTCTACCTGCTTTCTGGGATGAGATAGGGAACCGCTGACTTTTGGAGTCGGCTGGTGACAAAATTTTCGTAATACACCCCATGCACAACTCCACCGGGGAAGGTGCCAGAAAGGAGTTCTGTTGCTTGTTCTTACACTGCCCCGGTAGCCAGATGAAAGAAACCACAAAAGTGGTTCTACCTGCTTTCTGGACTGAGATGGGGAATCGCTGACTTTTGGACTCGGCTGGTTAGAAATTGTTCCAAAGACACCCCATGCTCAAGTCCACCGGGAAAGGTGCCAGAAAGGAGTTCTGTTGGTAGTTCTTACACTGCCCAAGAAGCCAGATGAAAGACACCACAAAAGTGGTTCTACCTGCTTTCTGGGCTGAGATGGGGAATCGCTGACTTTTGGACTCGGCTGGTTAGAAATTGTTCCAAAGACACTCCATGCACAACTCCACCGGGGAAGGTGCCAGAAAGGAGTTCTGTTGGTAGTTCTTACACTGCCCCGGAAGCCTGCTGAAAGACACCACAAAAGTAGTTCTACATGCTTTCTGGGATGAGATGGGGAATCGCTGTCTTTTGGAGTCGGCTGGTGACAAAGTCTTCCAAAGACACTCCATGCACAACTCCACCGGGGAAGGTGCCAGAAAGGAGTTCTGTTGCTTGTTCTTACACTGCCCCGGTAGCCAGCTGAAAGACACCACAAAAGTTGTTCTACCTGCTTTTTGCATTGAGATGTGGAATCGCTGAGTTTAAAAGTCGGCTGCTGACAAAATGTTCGAAGGCACATCTCATGCACAACTCCACCGGGGAAGGTGCCAGAAAGGAGTTCTGTTGGTAGTTCTTACACTGCCCCGGTAGCCAGATGAAAGAAACATCATAAGTGGTTCTACCTGCTTTCTGGGCTGAGATGGGGAATCGCTGACTTTTGGACTCGGCTGGTGACAAAATGTTCCAAACACACCCCATGCACAACTCCACCGGGGAAGGTGCCAGAAAGGAGTTCTGTTGCTTGTTCTTACACTGCCCCGGTAGCCAGCTGAAACACACCACAAAAGTGGTTCTACCTGCTTTTTGGCTGAGATGTGGAATCGCTGACTTTTGGACTCGGCTGGTTAGAAATTGTTCCAAAGACACTCCATGCACAACTCCACCGGGGAAGGTGACAGAAAGGAGTTCTGTTGGTAGTTCTTACACTGCCCCGGAAGCCTGCTGAAAGACACCACAAAAGTTGTTCTCCCTGCTTTCTGGGCTGAGATGGGAAATGGCTGACCTTTGTAGTAGATTGTTGAGAAAGTGTTCCAAACACACCCCATGCAGAACTTTACCGGTGAAGGTGCCAGAAAGGAGTTCTATTGGTAGTTCTTACACTGCCCCGGAAGCCAGATGAAAGACACCACAAAAGTTGTTCTCCCTGCTTTCTGGGCTGAGATGGGGAATTGCTGACTTTTGGAGTCGGCTGGTGACAAAATTTTCGAAATACACCCCATGCACAACTCCACCGGGGAAGGTGCCAGAAAGGAGTTCTGTTGCTTGTTCTTCCACTGCCCCGGTAGCCAGATGAAAGACACCACAAAAGTGGTTCTACCTGCTTTCTGGGATGAGATGGGGAATCGCTGACTTTTGGACTCGGCTGGTTAGAAATTGTTCCAAAGACACTCCATGCACAACTCCCCCGGAAAGGTGTCAGAAAGGAGTTCTGTTGGTAGTTCTTACACTGCCCCGGTAGCCAGATGAAAGACACCACAAATGTGGTTTTACCTGCTTTTTGCCTGAGTTGGGGAATCGCTGACTTTTGGACTCGGCTGGTTAGAAATTGTTCCAAAGACACCCCATGCTCAAGTCCACCGGGAAAGGTGTCAGAAAGGAGTTCTGTTGGTAGTTCTTACACTGCCCCGGTAGCCAGATGAAAGAAACCACATAAGTGGTTCTACCTGCTTTCTGGTATGAGGTGGGCAATGGCTGACTTTTGGACTTGGCCGGAGACAAAATGTTCCAAACACACCCCATGCACAACTCCCCAGGGGAAGGTGCCAGAAATTAGTTCTGTTGCTTGTTCTTACACTGCCCCGGTAGCCAGCTGAAACACACCACAAAAGTGGTTCTACCTGCTTTCTGGGCTGAGATGTGGAATCGCTGATTTTTGGACTCGGCTGGTGACAAAATGTTCCAAAAACACTCCATGCACAACTTCCCCGAGAAAGGTGCCAGAAAGGAGTTCTGTTGGTAGTTCTTACACTGCCCCAGTAGCCAGATGAAAGAAACCACATAAGTGGTTCTACCTGCTTTCTGGGATGAGATGGGGAACCGCTGACTTTTGGAGTCGGCTGGTGACAAAATTTTCGAAACACCACCCCATGCACAACTCCCCCAGGGAAGGTGCCAGAAAGGAGTTCTGTTGGTAGTTCTTACACTGCCCCGGTAGCCAGATGAAAGACACCACAAAAGTGGTTTTACCTGCTTTTTGCCTGAGATGGGGAATCGCTGACTTTTGGACTCGGCTGGTTAGAAATTGTTCCAAAGACACCCCATGCTCAAGTCCACCGGGAAAGGTGTCAGAAAGGAGTTCTGTTGGTAGTTCTTACACTGCCCCGGTAGCCAGATGAAAGAAACCACAAAAGTGGTTCTACCTACTTTCTGGGATAAGATGGGGAACCTCTGACTTTGGAGTCGGCTGGTGACAAAATGTTCCAAACACACCCCATGCACAACTCCCCCGGGGAAGGTGCCAGAAAGGAGTTCTGTTGGTAGTTCTGACACTGCTCCGGTAGCCAGATGAAAGACACCACAAAAGTGGTTTTACCTGCTTTTTGCCTGAGATGGGGAACCGCTGACTTTTGGACTCGGCTGGTGAGAAAATGTTCCAAACACACCCCATGCACAACTCCACCGGGGAAGGTGCCAGCAAGGAGTTCTGTTGGTGGTTCTTACACTGCCCCGGTAGCCAGATGAAAGACACCACAAAAGTGGTTCTACCTGCTTTCTGGGCTGAGATGGGGAATCGCTGACTTTTGGACTCGGCTGCTGAGAAAATGTTCCAAACACACCCCATGCACAACTCCACCGGGGAAGGTGCCAGCAAGGAGTTCTGTTGGTGGTTCTTACACTGCCCCGGTAGCCAGATGAAAGACACCACAAAAGTTGTTCTCCCTGCTTTCTGGGCTGAGATGGGGAATTGCTGACTTTTGGACTCGGCTGGGTGACAAAATGTTCCAAAAACATCCCATGCAGAACTCCACCGGGGAAGGTGCCAGAAAGGAGTTCTGTTGCTTGTTCTTACACTGCCCCGGTAGCCAGCTGAAACACACCACAAAAGTGGTTCTACCTGCTTTCTGGGCTGAGATGGGGAATCGCTGACTTTTGGACTCGGCTGGTTAGAAATTGTTCCAAAGACACTCCATGCACAACTCCACCGGGGAAGGTGCCAGAAAGGAGTTCTATTGGTAGTTCTTACACTGCCCCGGTAGCCAGATCAAAGAAACCACAAAAGTGGTTCTACCTGCTTTCTGGGATGAGATGGGGCAATCGCTGACTTTTGGACTCGGCTGGTGACAAAATTTTCGAAACACACCCCATGCACAACTCCCCCGGGGAAGGTGCCAGAAAGGAGTTCTTTTGGTAGTTCTTACACTGCCCCGGTAGCCAGATGAAAGACACCACAAAAGTGGTTTTACCTGCTTTTTGCCTGAGATGGGGAATCGCTGACTTTTGGACTCGGCAGGTTAGAAATTGTTCCAAAGACACCCCATGCACAACTCCACCGGGAAAGGTGTCAGAAAGGAGTTCTCTTGGTAGTTCTTACACTGCCCCGGTAGCCAGATGAAAGAAACCACATAAGTGGTTCTACCTGCTTTCTGGTATGAGGTGGGCAATGGCTGACTTTTGGACTTGGCCGGAGACAAAATGTTCCAAACACACCCCATGCACAACTCCCCAGGGGAAGGTGCCAGAAATTAGTTCTGTTGCTTGTTCTTACACTGCCCCGGTAGCCAGCTGAAACACACCACAAAAGTGGTTCTACCTGCTTTCTGGGCTGAGATGTGGAATCGCTGATTTTTGGACTCGGCTGGTGACAAAATGTTCCAAAAACACTCCATGCACAACTTCCCCGAGAAAGGTGCCAGAAAGGAGTTCTGTTGGTAGTTCTTACACTGCCCCGGTAGCCAGATGAAAGAAACCACAAAAGTGGTTCTACCTGCTTTTTGGGCTGAGATGGGCAATCGCTGACTTTTGGACTCGGCTGGTGACAAAATGTTCCAAACACACCCCATGCACAACTCCACCGGGGAAGGTGCCAGAAAGGAGTTCTTTTGGTAGTTCTTACACTGCCCCGGTAGCCAGATGAAAGAAACCACAAAAGTGGTTCTACCTGCTTTTTGGGCTGAGATGTGGAATCGCTGACTTTTGGAGTCGGCTGGAAACAAAATGTTCCAAAAACACTCCATGCTCAACTCCCCCGGGAAAGGTGCCAGAAAGGAGTTCTGTTGGTAGTTCTTACACTGCCCCGGTAGCCAGATGAAAGACACCACAAATGTGGTTTTACCTGCTTTTTGCCTGAGTTGGGGAATCGCTGACTTTTGGACTCGGCTGGTTAGAAATTGTTCCAAAGACACCCCATGCTCAAGTCCACCGGGAAAGGTGTCAGAAAGGAGTTCTGTTGGTAGTTCTTACACTGCCCCGGTAGCCAGATGAAAGAAACCACATAAGTGGTTCTACCTGCTTTCTGGTATGAGGTGGGCAATGGCTGACTTTTGGACTTGGCCGGAGACAAAATGTTCCAAACACACCCCATGCACAACTCCCCAGGGGAAGGTGCCAGAAAGGAGTTCTGTTGGTAGTTCTTACACTGCCCCGGTAGCCAGATGAAAGACACCACAAAAGTGGTTTTACCTGCTTTTTGCCTGAGATGGGGAATCGCTGACTTTTGGACTCGGCTGGTTAGAAATTGTTCCAAAGACACCCCATGCTCAAGTCCACCGGGAAAGGTGTCAGAAAGGAGTTCTCTTGGTAGTTCTTACACTGCCCCGAAAGCCTGCTGAAAGACACCACAAAAGTGGTTTTACCTGCTTTCTGGGCTGAGATGGGGAATTGCTGACTTTTGGACTCGGCTGGTGACAAAATGTTCCAAAAACACTCCATGCACAACTCCCCCGGGAAAGGTGCCAGAAAGGAGTTCTGTTGGTAGTTCTTACACTGCCCCGGTAGCCAGATGAAAGAAACCACATAAGTGGTTCTACCTACTTTCTGGGATAAGATGGGGAACCTCTGACTTTGGAGTCGGCTGGTGACAAAATGTTCCAAACACACCCCATGCACAACTCCCCCGGGGAAGGTGCCAGAAAGGAGTTCTGTTGGTAGTTCTGACACTGCTCCGGTAGCCAGATGAAAGACACCACAAAAGTGGTTTTACCTGCTTTTTGCCTGAGATGGGGAACCGCTGACTTTTGGACTCGGCTGGTGACAAAATGTTCCAAAGACACCCCATGCTCAAGTCCACCGGGAAAGGTGTCAGAAAGGAGTTCTGTTGGTAGTTCTTACACTGCCCCGGTAGCCAGATGAAAGACACCACAAAAGTGGTTCTACCTGCTTTCTGGGCTGAGATGGGGAATCGCTGACTTTTGGACTCGGCTGGTGAGAAAATGTTCCAAACACACCCCATGCACAACTCCACCGGGGAAGGTGCCAGCAAGGAGTTCTGTTGGTGGTTCTTACACTGCCCCGGTAGCCAGATGAAAGACACCACAAAAGTTGTTCTCCCTGCTTTCTGGGCTGAGATGGGGAATTGCTGACTTTTGGACTCGGCTGGGTGACAAAATGTTCCAAAAACATCCCATGCAGAACTCCACCGGGGAAGGTGCCAGAAAGGAGTTCTGTTGCTTGTTCTTACACTGCCCCGGTAGCCAGCTGAAACACACCACAAAAGTTGTTCTACTTGCTTTCTGGGCTGAGATGGGGAATCGCTGACTTTTGGACTCGGCTGGTTAGAAATTGTTCCAAAGACACTCCATGCACAACTCCACCGGGGAAGGTGCCAGAAAGGAGTTCTATTGGTAGTTCTTACACTGCCCCGGTAGCCAGATCAAAGAAACCACAAAAGTGGTTCTACCTGCTTTCTGGGATGAGATGGGGCAATCGCTGAATTTTGGAGTCGGCTGGTGACAAAATTTTCGAAACACACCCCATGCACAACTCCCCCGGGGAAGGTGCCAGAAAGGAGTTCTTTTGGTAGTTCTTACACTGCCCCGGTAGCCAGATGAAAGACACCACAAAAGTGGTTTTACCTGCTTTTTGCCTGAGATGGGGAATCGCTGACTTTTGGACTCGGCTGGTTAGAAATTGTTCCAAAGACACCCCATGCACAACTCCACCGGGAAAGGTGTCAGAAAGGAGTTCTGTTGGTAGTTCTTACACTGCCCCGGAAGCCTGCTGAAAGACACCACAAAAGTGGTTCTACCTGCTTTCTGGGCTGAGATGGGGAATCGCTGACTTTTGGACTCGGCTGGTTAGAAATTGTTCCAAAGACACTCCATGCACAACTCCACCGGGAAAGGTGCCAGAAAGGAGTTCTGTTGGTAGTTCTTACACTGCCCCGAAAGCCTGCTGAAAGACACCACAAAAGTCTTTCTAACTGCTTTCTGGGATGAGATGGGGAACCGTTGACTTTTGGAGTCGGCTGGTGACAAAATTTTCGAAACACATCCCATGCACAACTCCCCCGGGGAATCTGCCGGAAAGGAGTTCTGTTGCTTGTTCTTACACTGCCCCGGTAGCCAGCTGAAACACACCACAAAAGTGGTTCTACCTGCTTTTTGGGCTGAGATGGGGAATCGCTGACTTTTGGTCTCGGCTGGTTAGAAATTGTTCCAAACACAGACCATGCACAACTCCCCCGGGGAAGGTGCCAGAAAGGAGTTCTGTTGGTAGTTCTGACACTGCCCCGAAAGCCTGCTGAAAGAAACCACAAAAGTGGTTCTACCTGCTTTCTGGGATGAGATAGGGAACCGCTGACTTTTGGAGTCGGCTGGTGACAAAATTTTCGTAATACACCCCATGCACAACTCCACCGGGGAAGGTGCCAGAAAGGAGTTCTGTTGCTTGTTCTTACACTGCCCCGGTAGCCAGATGAAAGAAACCACAAAAGTGGTTCTACCTGCTTTCTGGACTGAGATGGGGAATCGCTGACTTTTGGACTCGGCTGGTTAGAAATTGTTCCAAAGACACCCCATGCTCAAGTCCACCGGGAAAGGTGCCAGAAAGGAGTTCTGTTGGTAGTTCTTACACTGCCCAAGAAGCCAGATGAAAGACACCACAAAAGTGGTTCTACCTGCTTTCTGGGCTGAGATGGGGAATCGCTGACTTTTGGACTCGGCTGGTTAGAAATTGTTCCAAAGACACTCCATGCACAACTCCACCGGGGAAGGTGCCAGAAAGGAGTTCTGTTGGTAGTTCTTACACTGCCCCGGAAGCCTGCTGAAAGACACCACAAAAGTGGTTCTACATGCTTTCTGGGATGAGATGGGGAATCGCTGTCTTTTGGAGTCGGCTGGTGACAAAGTCTTCCAAAGACACTCCATGCACAACTCCACCGGGGAAGGTGCCAGAAAGGAGTTCTGTTGCTTGTTCTTACACTGCCCCGGTAGCCAGCTGAAAGACACCACAAAAGTTGTTCTACCTGCTTTTTGCATTGAGATGTGGAATCGCTGAGTTTAAAAGTCGGCTGCTGACAAAATGTTCGAAGGCACATCTCATGCACAACTCCACCGGGGAAGGTGCCAGAAAGGAGTTCTGTTGGTAGTTCTTACACTGCCCCGGTAGCCAGATGAAAGAAACATCATAAGTGGTTCTACCTGCTTTCTGGGCTGAGATGGGGAATCGCTGACTTTTGGACTCGGCTGGTGACAAAATGTTCCAAACACACCCCATGCACAACTCCACCGGGGAAGGTGCCAGAAAGGAGTTCTGTTGCTTGTTCTTACACTGCCCCGGTAGCCAGCTGAAACACACCACAAAAGTGGTTCTACCTGCTTTTTGGCTGAGATGTGGAATCGCTGACTTTTGGACTCGGCTGGTTAGAAATTGTTCCAAAGACACTCCATGCACAACTCCACCGGGGAAGGTGACAGAAAGGAGTTCTGTTGGTAGTTCTTACACTGCCCCGGAAGCCTGCTGAAAGACACCACAAAAGTTGTTCTCCCTGCTTTCTGGGCTGAGATGGGAAATGGCTGACCTTTGTAGTAGATTGTTGAGAAAGTGTTCCAAACACACCCCATGCAGAACTTTACCGGTGAAGGTGCCAGAAAGGAGTTCTATTGGTAGTTCTTACACTGCCCCGGAAGCCAGATGAAAGACACCACAAAAGTTGTTCTCCCTGCTTTCTGGGCTGAGATGGGGAATTGCTGACTTTTGGAGTCGGCTGGTGACAAAATTTTCGAAATACACCCCATGCACAACTCCACCGGGGAAGGTGCCAGAAAGGAGTTCTGTTGCTTGTTCTTCCACTGCCCCGGTAGCCAGATGAAAGACACCACAAAAGTGGTTCTACCTGCTTTCTGGGATGAGATGGGGAATCGCTGACTTTTGGACTCGGCTGGTTAGAAATTGTTCCAAAGACACTCCATGCACAACTCCCCCGGAAAGGTGTCAGAAAGGAGTTCTGTTGGTAGTTCTTACACTGCCCCGGTAGCCAGATGAAAGACACCACAAATGTGGTTTTACCTGCTTTTTGCCTGAGTTGGGGAATCGCTGACTTTTGGACTCGGCTGGTTAGAAATTGTTCCAAAGACACCCCATGCTCAAGTCCACCGGGAAAGGTGTCAGAAAGGAGTTCTGTTGGTAGTTCTTACACTGCCCCGGTAGCCAGATGAAAGAAACCACATAAGTGGTTCTACCTGCTTTCTGGTATGAGGTGGGCAATGGCTGACTTTTGGACTTGGCCGGAGACAAAATGTTCCAAACACACCCCATGCACAACTCCCCAGGGGAAGGTGCCAGAAATTAGTTCTGTTGCTTGTTCTTACACTGCCCCGGTAGCCAGCTGAAACACACCACAAAAGTGGTTCTACCTGCTTTCTGGGCTGAGCTGTGGAATCGCTGATTTTTGGACTCGGCTGGTGACAAAATGTTCCAAAAACACTCCATGCACAACTTCCCCGAGAAAGGTGCCAGAAAGGAGTTCTGTTGGTAGTTCTTACACTGCCCCAGTAGCCAGATGAAAGAAATCACATAAGTGGTTCTACCTGCTTTCTGGGATGAGATGGGGAACCGCTGACTTTTGGAGTCGGCTGGTGACAAAATTTTCGAAACACCACCCCATGCACAACTCCCCCAGGGAAGGTGCCAGAAAGGAGTTCTGTTGGTAGTTCTGACACTGCTCCGGTAGCCAGATGAAAGACACCACAAAAGTGGTTTTACCTGCTTTTTGCCTGAGATGGGGAACCGCTGACTTTTGGACTCGGCTGGTGACAAAATGTTCCAAAGACACCCCATGCTCAAGTCCACCGGGAAAGGTGTCAGAAAGGAGTTCTGTTGGTAGTTCTTACACTGCCCCGGTAGCCAGATGAAAGACACCACAAAAGTGGTTCTACCTGCTTTCTGGGCTGAGATGGGGAATCGCTGACTTTTGGACTCGGCTGCTGAGAAAATGTTCCAAACACACCCCATGCACAACTCCACCGGGGAAGGTGCCAGCAAGGAGTTCTGTTGGTGGTTCTTACACTGCCCCGGTAGCCAGATGAAAGACACCACAAAAGTTGTTCTCCCTGCTTTCTGGGCTGAGATGGGGAATTGCTGACTTTTGGACTCGGCTGGGTGACAAAATGTTCCAAAAACATCCCATGCAGAACTCCACCGGGGAAGGTGCCAGAAAGGAGTTCTGTTGCTTGTTCTTACACTGCCCCGGTAGCCAGCTGAAACACACTACAAAAGTGGTTCTACCTGCTTTCTGGGCTGAGATGGGGAATCGCTGACTTTTGGACTCGGCTGGTTAGAAATTGTTCCAAAGACACTCCATGCACAACTCCACCGGGGAAGGTGCCAGAAAGGAGTTCTATTGGTAGTTCTTACACTGCCCCGGTAGCCAGATCAAAGAAACCACAAAAGTGGTTCTACCTGCTTTCTGGGATGAGATGGGGCAATCGCTGACTTTTGGACTCGGCTGGTGACAAAATTTTCGAAACACACCCCATGCACAACTCCCCCGGGGAAGGTGCCAGAAAGGAGTTCTTTTGGTAGTTCTTACACTGCCCCGGTAGCCAGATGAAAGACACCACAAAAGTGGTTTTACCTGCTTTTTGCCTGAGATGGGGAATCGCTGACTTTTGGACTCGGCAGGTTAGAAATTGTTCCAAAGACACCCCATGCACAACTCCACCGGGAAAGGTGTCAGAAAGGAGTTCTCTTGGTAGTTCTTACACTGCCCCGGTAGCCAGATGAAAGAAACCACATAAGTGGTTCTACCTGCTTTCTGGTATGAGGTGGGCAATGGCTGACTTTTGGACTTGGCCGGAGACAAAATGTTCCAAACACACCCCATGCACAACTCCCCAGGGGAAGGTGCCAGAAATTAGTTCTGTTGCTTGTTCTTACACTGCCCCGGTAGCCAGCTGAAACACACCACAAAAGTGGTTCTACCTGCTTTCTGGGCTGAGATGTGGAATCGCTGATTTTTGGACTCGGCTGGTGACAAAATGTTCCAAAAACACTCCATGCACAACTTCCCCGAGAAAGGTGCCAGAAAGGAGTTCTGTTGGTAGTTCTTACACTGCCCCAGTAGCCAGATGAAAGAAATCACATAAGTGGTTCTACCTGCTTTCTGGGATGACATGGGGAACCGCTGACTTTTGGAGTCGGCTGGTGACAAAATTTTCGAAACACCACCCCATGCACAACTCCCCCAGGGAAGGTGCCAGAAAGGAGTTCTGTTGGTAGTTCTTACACTGCCCCGGTAGCCAGATGAAAGACACCACAAAAGTGGTTTTACCTGCTTTTTGCCTGAGATGGGGAATCGCTGACTTTTGGACTCGGCTGGTTAGAAATTGTTCCAAAGACACCCCATGCTCAAGTCCACCGGGAAAGGTGTCAGAAAGGAGTTCTGTTGGTAGTTCTTACACTGCCCCGGTAGCCAGATGAAAGAAACCACAAAAGTGGTTCTACCTACTTTCTGGGATAAGATGGGGAACCTCTGACTTTGGAGTCGGCTGGTGACAAAATGTTCCAAACACACCCCATGCACAACTCCCCCGGGGAAGGTGCCAGAAAGGAGTTCTGTTGGTAGTTCTGACACTGCTCCGGTAGCCAGATGAAAGACACCACAAAAGTGGTTTTACCTGCTTTTTGCCTGAGATGGGGAACCGCTGACTTTTGGACTCGGCTGGTGACAAAATGTTCCAAAGACACCCCATGCTCAAGTCCACCGGGAAAGGTGTCAGAAAGGAGTTCTGTTGGTAGTTCTTACACTGCCCCGGTAGCCAGATGAAAGACACCACAAAAGTGGTTCTACCTGCTTTCTGGGCTGAGATGGGGAATCGCTGACTTTTGGACTCGGCTGGTGAGAAAATGTTCCAAACACACCCCATGCACAACTCCACCGGGGAAGGTGCCAGCAAGGAGTTCTGTTGGTGGTTCTTACACTGCCCCGGTAGCCAGATGAAAGACACCACAAAAGTTGTTCTCCCTGCTTTCTGGGCTGAGATGGGGAATTGCTGACTTTTGGACTCGGCTGGGTGACAAAATGTTCCAAAAACATCCCATGCAGAACTCCACCGGGGAAGGTGCCAGAAAGGAGTTCTGTTGCTTGTTCTTACACTGCCCCGGTAGCCAGCTGAAACACACCACAAAAGTGGTTCTACCTGCTTTCTGGGCTGAGATGGGGAATCGCTGACTTTTGGACTCGGCTGGTTAGAAATTGTTCCAAAGACACTCCATGCACAACTCCACCGGGGAAGGTGCCAGAAAGGAGTTCTATTGGTAGTTCTTACACTGCCCCGGTAGCCAGATCAAAGAAACCACAAAAGTGGTTCTACCTGCTTTCTGGGATGAGATGGGGCAATCGCTGAATTTTGGAGTCGGCTGGTGACAAAATTTTCGAAACACACCCCATGCACAACTCCCCCGGGGAAGGTGCCAGAAAGGAGTTCTTTTGATAGTTCTTACACTGCCCCGGTAGCCAGATGAAAGACACCACAAAAGTGGTTTTACCTGCTTTTTGCCTGAGATGGGGAATCGCTGACTTTTGGACTCGGCTGGTTAGAAATTGTTCCAAAGACACCCCATGCTCAAGTCCACCGGGAAAGGTGTCAGAAAGGAGTTCTGTTGGTAGTTCTTACACTGCCCCGAAAGCCTGCTGAAAGACACCACAAAAGTGGTTCTAACTGCTTTCTGGGCTGAGATGGGAATTGCTGACTTTTGGACTCGGCTGGTGACAAAATGTTCCAAACACACCCCATGCACAACTCCCCCGGGAAAGGTGCCAGAAAGGAGTTCTGTTGGTAGTTCTTACACTGCCCCGGTAGCCAGATGAAAGAAACCACAAAAGTGGTTCTACCTACTTTCTGGGATAAGATGGGGAACCTCTGACTTTGGAGTCGGCTGGTGACAAAATGTTCCAAACACACCCCATGCACAACTCCCCCGGGGAAGGTGCCAGAAAGGAGTTCTGTTGGTAGTTCTGACACTGCTGCGGTAGCCAGATGAAAGACACCACAAAAGTGGTTTTACCTGCTTTTTGCCTGAGATGGGGAACCGCTGACTTTTGGACTCGGCTGGTGACAAAATGTTCCAAAGACACCCCATGCTCAAGTCCACCGGGAAAGGTGTCAGAAAGGAGTTCTGTTGGTAGTTCTTACACTGCCCCGGTAGCCAGATGAAAGACACCACAAAAGTGGTTCTACCTGCTTTCTGGGCTGAGATGGGCAATCGCTGACTTTTGGACTCGGCTGGTGAGAAAATGTTCCAAACACACCCCATGCACAACTCCACCGGGGAAGGTGCCAGCAAGGAGTTCTGTTGGTGGTTCTTACACTGCCCCGGTAGCCAGCTGAAAGACACCACAAAAGTTGTTCTACCTGCTTTCTGGGCTGAGATGGGCAATCGCTGACTTTTGGACTCGGCTGGGTGACAAAATGTTCCAAAAACATCCCATGCAGAACTCCACCGGGGAAGGTGCCAGAAAGGAGTTCTGTTGCTTGTTCTTACACTGCCCCGGTAGCCAGCTGAAACACACCACAAAAGTGGTTCTACCTGCTTTCTGGGCTGAGATGGGGAATCGCTGACTTTTGGACTCGGCTGGTTAGAAATTGTTCCAAAGACACTCCACGCACAACTCCACCGGGGAAGGTGCCAGAAAGGAGTTCTGTTGGTAGTTCTTCCACTGCCCCGGAAGCCTGCTGAAAGACACCACAAAAGTGGTTCTACCTGCTTTCTGGGCTGAGATGGGGAATCGCTGACTTTTGGACTCGGCTGTTTAGAAATTGTTCCAAAGACACTCCATGCACAACTCCACCGGGAAAGGTGTCAGAAAGGAGTTCTGTTGGTAGTTCTTACACTGCCCCGAAAGCCTGCTGAAAGACACCACAAAAGTCTTTCTAACTGCTTTCTGGGATGAGATGGGGAACCGTTGACTTTTGGAGTCGGCTGGTGACAAAATTTTCGAAACACATCCCATGCACAACTCCCCCGGGGAATCTGCCGGAAAGGAGTTCTGTTGCTTGTTCTTACACTGCCCCGGTAGCCAGCTGAAACACACCACAAAAGTGGTTCTACCTGCTTTTTGGGCTGAGATGGGGAATCGCTGACTTTTGGTCTCGGCTGGTTAGAAATTGTTCCAAACACAGACCATGCACAACTCCCCCGGGGAAGGTGCCAGAAAGGAGTTCTGTTGGTAGTTCTGACACTGCCCCGAAAGCCTGCTGAAAGAAACCACAAAAGTGGTTCTACCTGCTTTCTGGGATGAGATAGGGAACCGCTGACTTTTGGAGTCGGCTGGTGACAAAATTTTCGTAATACACCCCATGCACAACTCCACCGGGGAAGGTGCCAGAAAGGAGTTCTGTTGCTTGTTCTTACACTGCCCCGGTAGCCAGATGAAAGAAACCACAAAAGTGGTTCTACCTGCTTTCTGGACTGAGATGGGGAATCGCTGACTTTTGGACTCGGCTGGTTAGAAATTGTTCCAAAGACACCCCATGCTCAAGTCCACCGGGAAAGGTGCCAGAAAGGAGTTCTGTTGGTAGTTCTTACACTGCCCAAGAAGCCAGATGAAAGACACCACAAAAGTGGTTCTACCTGCTTTCTGGGCTGAGATGGGGAATCGCTGACTTTTGGACTCGGCTGGTTAGAAATTGTTCCAAAGACACCCCATGCACAACTGCACCGGGGAAGGTGCCAGAAAGGAGTTCTGTTGGTAGTTCTTACACTGCCCCGGAAGCCTGCTGAAAGACACCACAAAAGTGGTTCTACATGCTTTCTGGGATGAGATGGGGAATCGCTGTCTTTTGGAGTCGGCTGGTGACAAAGTCTTCCAAACACACCCCATGCACAACTCCACCGGGGAAGGTGCCAGAAAGGAGTTCTGTTGCTTGTTCTTACACTGCCCCGGTAGCCAGATGAAAGACACCACAAAAGTGGTTCTACCTGCTTTTTGGGCTGAGATTGGGAATAGCTGACTTTTGGACTCGGCTGGTGACAATATGTTCCAAAAACATTCCATGCACAACTCCCCCGGGAAAGGTGCCAGAAAGGAGTTCTGTTGGTAGTTCCTACACTGCCCCGGTAGCCAGCTGAAAGACACCACAAAAGTTGTTCTACCTGCTTTTTGCGCTAAGATGTGGAATCGCTGAGTTTAAAAGTCGGCTGCTGACAAAATGTTCCAAGGCACACCCCATGCACAACTCCACCGGGGAAGGTGCCAGATAGGAGTTCTTTTGGTAGTTCTTACACTGCCCCGGTAGCCAGCTGAAAGAAACCACATAAGTGGTTTTACCTGCTTTCTGGGCTGAGATGGGCAATCGCTGACTTTTGGACTCGGCTGGTGACAAAATGTTCCAAAAACATCCCATGCAGAACTCCCCCGGGGAATCTGCCGGAAAGGAGTTCTGTTGCTTGTTCTTACACTGCCCCGGTAGCCAGATGAAAGACACCACAAAAGTGGTTCTACCTGCTTTCTGGGCTGAGATGGGGAATCGCTGACTTTTGGACTCGGCTGGTTAGAAATTGTTCCAAAGACACTCCATGCACAACTCCACCGGGGAAGGTGCCAGCAAGGAGTTCTTTTGGTAGTTCTTACACTGCCCTGGTAGCCAGATGAAAGACACCACAAAAGTGGTTCTACCTGCTTTCTGGGATGAGATGGGGCAATCGCTGAATTTTGGAGTCGGCTGGTGACAAAATTTTCGAAACACACCCCATGCACAACTCCACCGGGGAAGGTGCCAGAAAGGAGTTCTGTTGCTTGTTCTTACACTGCCCCGGTAGCCAGATGAAAGAAACCACAAAAGTGGTTCTACCTGCTTTCTGGGCTGAGATGGGGAATCGCTGACTTTTGGACTCGGCTGGTTAGAAATTGTTCCAAAGACACTCCATGCACAACTCCACCGGGGAAGGTGCCAGAAAGGAGTTCTGTTGCTTGTTCTTACACTGCCCCGGTAGCCAGCTGAAAGACACCACAAAAGTTGTTCTACCTGCTTTTTGCATTGAGATGTGGAATCGCTGAGTTTAAAAGTCGGCTGCTGACAAAATGTTCGAAGGCACATCTCATGCACAACTCCACCGGGGAAGGTGCCAGAAAGGAGTTCTGTTGGTAGTTCTTACACTGCCCCGGTAGCCAGATGAAAGAAACATCATAAGTGGTTCTACCTGCTTTCTGGGCTGAGATGGGGAATCGCTGACTTTTGGACTCGGCTGGTGACAAAATGTTCCAAACACACCCCATGCACAACTCCACCGGGGAAGGTGCCAGAAAGGAGTTCTGTTGCTTGTTCTTACACTGCCCCGGTAGCCAGCTGAAACACACCACAAAAGTGGTTCTACCTGCTTTTTGGCTGAGATGTGGAATCGCTGATTTTTGGACTCGGCTGGTGACAAAATGTTCCAAAAACACTCCATGCACAACTTCCCCGGGAAAGGTGCCAGAAAGGAGTTCTGTTGGTAGTTCTTACACTGCCCCGGAAGCCAGATGAAAGAAACCACAAAAGTGGTTCTAACTGCTTTCTGGGCTGAGATGGGGAATCGCTGACTTTTGGACTCGGCTGGTTAGAAATTGTTCCAAAGACACTCCATGCACAACTCCCCCGGGGAAGGTGCCAGGAAGGAGTTCTGTTGGTAGTTCTTACACTGCCCCGGTAGCCAGCTGAAAGACACCACAGAAGTTGTTCTACCTGCTTTTTGCGCTGAGATGGGGAATCGCTGAGTTTTGGAGTCGGCTGCTGACAAAATGTTCCAAGGCATAACCCATGCACAACTCCACCGGGGAAGGTGCCAGAAAGGAGTTCTGTTGGTAGTTCTTACACTGCCCCGGTAGCCAGATGAAAGAAACCACAAAAGTGGTTCTACCTGCTTTCTGGGCTGAGATGGGGAATCGCTGACTTTTGGAGTTGGCTGGTGACAAAATGTTCCAAAGACAACCCATGCACAACTGCACCGGGGAAGGTGCCAGAAAGGAGTTCTGTTGGTAGTTCTTACACTGCCCCGGTAGCCAGATGAAAGACACCACAAAAGTGGTTCTACCTGCTTTCTGGGCTGAGATGGGGAACCGCTGACTTTTGGACTCGGCTGGTTAGAAATTGTTCCAAAGACACTCCATGCACAACTCCACCGGGGAAGGTGACAGAAAGGAGTTCTGTTGCTTGTTCTTACACTGCCCCGGTAGCCAGCTGAAAGACACCACAAAAGTTGTTCTACCTGCTTTTTGCATTGAGATGTGGAATCGCTGAGTTTAAAAGTCGGCTGCTGACAAAATGTTCGAAGGCACATCTCATGCACAACTCCACCGGGGAAGGTGCCAGAAAGGAGTTCTGTTGGTAGTTCTTACACTGCCCCGGTAGCCAGATGAAAGAAACCTCATAAGTGGTTCTACCTGCTTTCTGGGCTGAGATGGGCAATCGCTGACTTTTGGACTCGGCTGGTGACAAAATGTTCCAAACACACCCCATGCACAACTTCCCCGGGAAAGGTGCCAGAAAGGAGTTCTGTTGCTTGTTCTTCCACTGCCCCGGTAGCCAGCTGAAACACACCACAAAAGTGGTTCTACCTGCTTTCTGGGCTGAGATGGGGAATCGCTGACTTTTGGACTCGGCTGGTTAGAAATTGTTCCAAAGACACTCCATGCACAACTCCCCCGGGGAAGGTGCCAGGAAGGAGTTCTGTTGGTAGTTCTTACACTGCCCCGGTAGCCAGATGAAAGAAACCACAAAAGTGGTTCTACCTGCTTTCTGGGCTGAGATGGGGAATCGCTGACTTTTGGAGTCGGCTGGTTAGAAATTGTTCCAAAGACACTCCATGCACAACTCCACCAGGGAAGGTGTCAGAAAGGAGTTCTGTTGGTAGTTCTTACACTGCCCCGGTAGCAAGCTGAAAGACACCACAAAAGTTGTTCTACCTGCTTTTTGCGCTGACATGTGGAATCGCTGAGTTTAAAAGTCGGCTGCTGACAAAATGTTCCAAGGCATAACCCCATGCACAACTCCACCGGGGAAGGTGCCAGAAAGTAGTTCTGTTGGTAGTTCTTACACTGCCCCGGTAGCCAGCTGAAAGAAACCACATAAGTGGTTCTACCTGCTTTGTGGGATGAGATGGGGAACCTCTGACTTTGGAGTCGGCTGGTGACAAAATGTTCCAAAGACAACCCATGATCAACTCCACCGAGGAAGGTGCCAGAAAGGAGTTCTGTTGGTAGTTCTTACACTGCCCCGGTAGCCAGCGGAAAGACACCACAAAAGTTGTTCTACCTGCTTTTTGCGCTGACATGTGGAATCGCTGAGTTTAAAAGTCGGCTGCTGACAAAATGTTCCAAGGCACACCCCATGCACAACTCCACCGGGGAAGGTGCCAGAAAGGAGTTCTGTTGGTAGTTCTTACACTGCCCCGGTAGCCAGATGAAAGAAACCACAAAAGTGGTTCTAACTGCTTTCTGGGATGAGATGGGGAACCGTTGACTTTTGGACTCGGCTGTGACAAAATTTTCGCAACACACCCCATGTACAACTCCCTCGGGGAAGGTGCCAGAAAGGAGTTCTGTTGGTAGTTCTTACACTGCCCCGGTAGCCAGATGAAAGACACCACAAAAGTGGTTCTACCTGCTTTTTGGGCTGAGATGGGGAATCGCTGATTTTTGGACTCGGCTGGTGACAAAATGTTCCAAAAACACCGCATGCACAACTCCCCCGGGAAAGGTGTCAGAAAGGAGTTCTGTTGGTAGTTCTTACACTGCCCCGGTAGCCAGATGAAAGACACCACAAAAGTGGTTCTACCTGCTTTCTGGACTGAGATGGGGAATCGCTGACTTTTGGAGTCGGCTGGTGACAAAATGTTCCAAACACACCCCATGCACAACTCCACCGGGGAAGGTGCCAGAAAGGAGTTCGGTTGCTAGTTCTTACACTGCCCCGGTAGCCAGCTGAAAGACACCACAAAAGTTGATCTCCCTGCTTTCTGGGCTGAGATGGGAAATGGCTGACCTTTGTAGTAGACTGGTGAGAAACTGTTCCAAAGACACCCCATGCTCAAGTCCACCGGGAAAGGTGTCAGAAAGGAGTTGTGTTGCTTGTTCTTACACTGCCCCGGTAGCCAGCTGAAAGGCACCACAAAAGTTGTTCTCCCTGCTTTCTGGGCTGAGATGGGAAATGGCTGACCTTTGTAGTAGACTGGTGAGAAAGTGTTCCAAAGACACCCCATGCTCAAGTCCACCGGGAAAGGTGTCAGAAAGGAGTTCTGTTGGTAGTTCTTACACTGCCCCGGAAGCCTGCTGAAAGACACCACAAAAGTGGTTCTACCTGCTTTCTGGGCTGAGATGGGGAATTGCTGACTTTTGGAGTCGGCTGGTGACAAAATTTTCGAAATACACCCCATGCACAACTCCACCGGGGATGGTGTCAGCAAGTTCTGTTGCTTGTTCTTACACGGCCCCGGTAGCCAGCTGAAAGACACCACAAAAGTGGTTCTACCTGCTTTCTGGTCTGAGATGGGGAATCGCTGACTTTTGGAGTCGGCTGGTGACAAAATGTTCCAAACACACCCCATGCACAACTGCACCGGGGAAGGTGCCAGAAAGGAGTTCTGTTGGTAGTTCTTACACTGCCCCGGTAGCCAGCTGAAAGACACCACAAAAGTGGTTCTACCTGCTTTCTGGACTGAGATGGGGAATTGCTGACTTTTGGACTCGGCTGGTGACAAAATGTTCCAAACACACCCCATGCACAACTCCACCGGGGAAGGTGCCAGAAAGGAGTTCTGTTGCTTGTTCTTACACTGCCCCGGTAGCCAGATGAAAGAAACCACAAAAGTGGTTCTACCTGCTTTCTGGACTGAGATGGGGAATCGCTGACTTTTGGAGTCGGCTGCTGACAAAATGTTCCAAACACACCCCATGCACAACTCCCCCGGGGAAGGTGCCAGAAAGGAGTTCTGTTGGTAGTTCTTACACTGCCCAAGAAGCCAGATGAAAGACACCACAAAAGTGGTTCTACCTGCTTTTTGGGCTGAGATGTGGAATCGCTGATTTTTGGGCTCGGCTGGTGACAAAATGTTCCAAAAACACTCCATGCACAACTCCCCCGGGGAAGGTGCCAGAAAGGAGTTCTGTTGCTTGTTCTTACACTGCCCCGGTAGCCTGCTGAAAGACACCACAAAAGTGGTTCTACCTGCTTTCTGGGCTGAGATGGGGAATCGCTGACTTTTGGACTCGGCAGGTTAGAAATTGTTCCAAAGACACTCCATGCACAACTCCACCGGGAAAGGTGCCAGAAAGGAGTTCTATTGGTAGTTCTTACACTGCCCCGGTAGCCAGCTGAAAGACACCACAAAAGTGGTTCTACCTGCTTTCTGGGCTGAGATGGGTAACCGCTGACTTTTGGACTCGGCTGGTTAGAAATTGTTCCAAAGACACTCCATGCACAACTCCACCGGGGAAGGTGCCAGCTAGGAGTTCTCTTGGTAGTTCTTACACTGCCCCGGAAGCCTGCTGAAAGACACCACAAAAGTGGTTCTAACTGCTTTCTGGGATGAGATGGGGAACCGTTGACTTTTGGAGTCGGCTGGTGACAAAATTTTCGAAACACACCCCATGCACAACTCCCCCGGGGAATCTGCCGGAAAGGAGTTCTGTTGCTTGTTCTTACACTGCCCCGGAAGCCTGCTGAAAGACACCACAAAAGTGGTTCTACCTGCTTTCTGGACTGAGATGGGGAATTGCTGACTTTTGGACTCGGCTGGTGACAAAATGTTCCAAACACACCCCATGCACAACTCCACCGGGGAAGGTGCCAGAAAGGAGTTCTGTTGCTTGTTCTTACACTGCCCCGGTAGCCAGCTGGAAGACACCACAAAAGTGGTTCTACCTGCTTTCTGGGCTTAGATGGGGAATTGCTGACTTTTGGAGTCGGCTGGTGACAAAATTTTCGAAATACACCCCATGCACAACTCCACCGGGGATGGTGTCAGCAAGTTCTGTTGCTTGTTCTTACACGGCCCCGGTAGCCAGCTGAAGACACCACAAAAGTGGTTCTACCTGCTTTCTGGGCTGAGATGGGGAATCGCTGACTTTTGGAGTCGGCTGGTGACAAAATTTTCGAAACACACCCCATGCACAACTGCACCGGGGAAGGTGCCAGAAAGGAGTTCTGTTGGTAGTTCTTACACTGCCCCGGTAGCCAGCTGAAAGACACCACAGAAGTGGTTCTACCTGCTTTCTGGACTGAGATGGGGAATTGCTGACTTTTGGACTCGGCTGGTGACAAAATGTTCCAAACACACCCCATGCACAACTCCACCGGGGAAGGTGCCAGAAAGGAGTTCTGTTGCTTGTTCTTACACTGCCCTGGTAGCCAGATGAAAGAAACCACAAAAGTGGTTTTACCTGCTTTCTGGACTGAGATGGGGAATCGCTGACTTTTGGACTCGGCTGGTTAGAAATTGTTCCAAAGACACCCCATGCTCAAGTCCACCGGGAAAGGTGTCAGAAAGGAGTTCTGTTGGTAGTTCTTACACGGCCCCGGTAGCCAGCTGAAAGACACCACAAAAGTGGTTCTACCTGCTTTCTGGGCTGAGATGGGGAATCGCTGACTTTTGGAGTCGGCTGCTGACAAAATGTTCCAAACACACCCCATGCACAACTCCCCCGGGGAAGGTGCCAGAAAGGAGTTCTGTTGGTAGTTCTTACACTGGCCCGGTAGCCAGATGAAAGACACCACAAAAGTGGTTCTACCTGCTTTCTGGACTGAGATAGGGAATTGCTGACTTTTCGACTCGGCTGGTGACAAAATGTTCCAAAAACACTCCATGCACAACTCCCCCGGGGAAGGTGCCAGAAAGGAGTTCTGTTGCTTGTTCTTACACTGCCCCGGTAGCCTGCTGAAAGACACCACAAAAGTGGTTCTACCTGCTTTCTGGGCTGAGATGGGGAATCGCTGACTTTTGGACTCGGCTGGTTAGAAATTGTTCCAAAGACACTCCATGCACAACTCCACCGGGGAAGGTGCCAGAAAGGAGTTTTATTGGTAGTTCTTACACTGCCCCGGAAGCCTGCTGAAAGACACCACAAAAGTGGTTCTACCTGCTTTCTGGGATGAGATGGGGAACCTCTGACTTTGGAGTCGGCTGGTGACAAAATTTTTGAAACACACCCCATGCACAACTCCCCCGGGGAAGGTGCCAGAAAGGAGTTCTGTTGCTTGTTCTTACACTGCCCCGGTAGCCAGATGAAAGACACCACAAAAGTGGTTTTACCTGCTTTTTGCCTGAGATGGGGAATCGCTGACTTTTGGACTCGGCTGGTTAGAAATTGTTCCAAAGACACCCCATGCTCAAGTTCACCGGGAAAGGTGCCAGAAAGGAGTTCTGTTGGTAGTTCTTACACTGCCCCGGTAGCCTGCTGAAAGACACCACAAAAGTGGTTCTACCTGCTTTCTGGGCTGAGATGGGGAATCGCTGGCTTTTGGACTCGGCTGGTTAGAAATTGTTCCAAAGACACCCCATGCACAACTCCACCGGGAAAGGTGCCAGCAAGGAGTTCTGTTGCTTGTTCTTACACGGCTCCGGTAGCCAGCTGAAAGACACCACAAAAGTGGTTCTACCTGCTTTCTGGGCTGAGATGGGGAATTGCTGACTTTTGGAGTCGGCTGGTGACAAAATGTTCCAAACACACCCCATGCACAACTCCACCGGGGAAGGTGCCAGAAAGGAGTTCTGTTGCTTGTTCTTACACTGCCCCGGTAGCCAGCTGAAACACACCACAAAAGTGGTTCTACCTGCTTTTTGGGCTGAGATGTGGAATCGCTGATTTTTGGACTCGGCTGGTTAGAAATGTTCCAAAAACACTCCATGCACAACTCCACCGGGAAAGGTGCCAGAAAGGAGTTCTGTTTGTAGTTCTTACACTGCCCGGGTAGCCAGATGAAAGAAACCACATAAGTGGTTTTACCTGCTTTCTGGGCTGAGATGGGCAATCGCTGACTTTTGGACTCGGCTGGTGACAAAATGTTCCAAAAACATCCCATGCAGAACTCCACCGGGGAAGGTGCCAGAAAGGAGTTCTGTTGCTTGTTCTTACACTGCCCCGGTAGCCAGATGAAAGACACCACAAAAGTGGTTCTACCTGCTTTCTGGGCTGAGATGGGGAATCGCTGACTTTTGGACTCGGCTGGTTAGAAATTGTTCCAAAGACACTCCATGCACAACTCCACCGGGGAAGGTGCCAGCAAGGAGTTCTTTTGGTAGTTCTTACACTGCCCTGGTAGCCAGATCAAAGAAACCACAAAAGTGGTTCTACCTGCTTTCTGGGCTGAGATGGGTAACCGCTGACTTTTGGACTCGGCTGGTTAGAAATTGTTCCAAAGACACTCCATGCACAACTCCACCGGGGAAGGTGCCAGCTAGGAGTTCTCTTGGTAGTTCTTACACTGCCCCGAAAGCCTGCTGAAAGACACCACAAAAGTGGTTCTAACTGCTTTCTGGGATGAGATGGGGAACCGTTGACTTTTGGAGTCGGCTGGTGACAAAATTTTCGAAACACACCCCATGCACAACTCCCCCGGGGAAGGTGCCGGAAAGGAGTTCTGTTGCTTGTTCTTACACTGCCCCGGTAGCCAGCTGAAAGACACCACAAAAGTGGTTCTACCTGCTTTTTGGGCTGAGATGGGGAATCGCTGACTTTTGGACTCGGCTGGTGACAAAATGTTCCAAAAACACTCCATGCACAACTCCCCCGGGAAACGTGTCAGAAAGGAGTTCTGTTGGTAGTTCTTACACTGCCCCGGTAGCCAGATGAAAGAAACCACAAAAGTGGTTCTACCTGCTTTCTGGACTGAGATGGGGAATCGCTGACTTTTGGACTCGGCTGGTGACAAAATGTACCAAACACAGCCCATGCACAACTCCCCCGGGGAAGGTGCCAGAAAGGAGTTCTATTGGTAGTTCTTACACTGCCCCGGAAGCCTGCTGAAAGACACCACAAAAGTTGTTCTACCTGCTTTCTGGGCTGAGATGGGGAATCGCTGACTTTTGGACTCGGCTGGTTAGAAATTGTTCCAAAGACACCCCATGCTCAAGTCCACCGGGAAAGGTGTCAGAAAGGAGTTCTCTTGGTAGTTCTTACACGGCCCCGGTAGCCAGCTGAAAGACACCACAAAAGTGGTTCTACCTGCTTTCTGGGATGAGATGGGGAATCGCTGACTTTTGGACTCGGCTGGTGACAAAATGTTCCAAACACACCCCATGCACAACTCCACCGGGGAAGGTGCCAGAAAGGAGTTCTGTTGCTTGTTCTTACACTGCCCCGGTAGCCAGATGAAAGAAACCACAAAAGTGGTTCTACCTGCTTTCTGGACTGAGATGGGGAATCGCTGACTTTTGGACTCGGCTGGTTAGAAATTGTTCCAAAGACACCCCATGCTCAAGTCCACCGGGAAAGGTGTCAGAAAGGAGTTCTGTTGGTAGTTCTTACACGGCCCCGGTAGCCAGCTGAAAGACACCACAAAAGTGGTTCTACCTGCTTTCTGGGCTGAGATGGGGAATCGCTGACTTTTGGAGTTGGCTGGTGACAAAATGTTCCAAAGACACCCCATGCACAACTCCCCCGGGGAAGGTGCCAGAAAGGAGTTCTGTTGGTAGTTCTTACACTGCCCCGGTAGCCAGCTGAAAGACACCACAAAAGTGGTTCTACCTGCTTTCTGGACTGAGATGGGGAATTGCTGACTTTTCGACTCGGCTGGTGACAAAATGTTCCAAAAACACTCCATGCACAACTCCCCCGGGGAAGGTGCCAGAAAGGAGTTCTGTTGCTTGTTCTTACACTGCCCCGGTAGCCTGCTGAAAGACACCACAAAAGTGGTTCTACCTGCTTTCTGGGCTGAGATGGGTAACCGCTGACTTTTGGACTCGGCTGGTTAGAAATTGTTCCAAAGACACTCCATGCACAACTCCACCGGGGAAGGTGCCAGCTAGGAGTTCTCTTGGTAGTTCTTACACTGCCCCGAAAGCCTGCTGAAAGACACCACAAATGTGGTTCTAACTGCTTTCTGGGATGAGATGGGGAACCGTTGACTTTTGGAGTCGGCTGGTGACAAAATTTTCGAAACACACCCCATGCACAACTCCCCCGGGGAATCTGCCGGAAAGGAGTTCTGTTGCTTGTTCTTACACTGCCCCGGAAGCCTGCTGAAAGACACCACAAAAGTGGTTCTACCTGCTTTCTGGACTGAGATGGGGAATTGCTGACTTTTGGACTCGGCTGGTGACAAAATGTTCCAAACACACCCCATGCACAACTCCACCGGGGAAGGTGCCAGAAAGGAGTTCTGTTGCTTGTTCTTACACTGCCCCGGTAGCCAGCTGGAAGACACCACAAAAGTGGTTCTACCTGCTTTCTGGGCTGAGATGGGGAATCGCTGACTTTTGGAGTCGGCTGGTGACAAAATTTTCGAAACACACCCCATGCACAACTGCACCGGGGAAGGTGCCAGAAAGGAGTTCTGTTGGTAGTTCTTACACTGCCCCGGTAGCCAGCTGAAAGACACCACAGAAGTGGTTCTACCTGCTTTCTGGACTGAGATGGGGAATTGCTGACTTTTGGACTCGGCTGGTGACAAAATGTTCCAAACACACCCCATGCACAACTCCACCGGGGAAGGTGCCAGAAAGGAGTTCTGTTGCTTGTTCTTACACTGCCCCGGTAGCCAGATGAAAGAAACCACAAAAGTGGTTCTACCTGCTTTCTGGACTGAGATGGGGAATCGCTGACTTTTGGACTCGGCTGGTTAGAAATTGTTCCAAAGACACCCCATGCTCAAGTCCACCGGGAAAGGTGTCAGAAAGGAGTTCTGTTGGTAGTTCTTACACGGCCCCGGTAGCCAGCTGAAAGACACCACAAAAGTGGTTCTACCTGCTTTCTGGGCTGAGATGGGGAATCGCTGACTTTTGGAGTCGGCTGCTGACAAAATGTTCCAAACACACCCCATGCACAACTCCCCCGGGGAAGGTGTCAGAAAGGAGTTCTGTTGGTAGTTCTTACACGGCCCCGGTAGCCAGCTGAAAGACACCACAAAAGTGGTTCTACCTGCTTTCTGGACTGAGATAGGGAATTGCTGACTTTTCGACTCGGCTGGTGACAAAATGTTCCAAAAACACTCCATGCACAACTCCCCCGGGGAAGGTGCCAGAAAGGAGTTCTGTTGCTTGTTCTTACACTGCCCCGGTAGCCTGCTGATAGACACCACAAAAGTGGTTCTACCTGCTTTCTGGGCTGAGATGGAGAATCGCTGACTTTTGGACTCGGCTGGTTAGAAATTGTTCCAAAGACACTCCATGCACAACTCCACCGGGGAAGGTGCCAGAAAGGAGTTCTATTGGTAGTTCTTACACTGCCCCGGAAGCCTGCTGAAAGACACCACAAAAGTGGTTCTACCTGCTTTCTGGGATGAGATGGGGAACCTCTGACTTTGGAGTCGGCTGGTGACAAAATTTTCGAAACACACCCCATGCACAACTCCCCCGGGGAAGGTGCCAGCAAGGAGTTCTCTTGGTAGTTCTTACACTGCCCCGGTAGCCAGATGAAAGAAACCACAAAAGTGGTTCTACCTGCTTTCTGGGATGAGATGGGGAATTGCTGACTTTTGGAGTCGGCTGGTGACAAAATTTTTGAAACACACCCCATGCACAACTCCCCCGGGGAAGGTGCCAGAAAGGAGTTCTGTTGCTTGTTCTTACACTGCCCCGGTAGCCAGATGAAAGACACCACAAAAGTGGTTTTACCTGCTTTTTGCCTGAGATGGGGAATCGCTGACTTTTGGACTCGGCTGGTTAGAAATTGTTCCAAAGACACCCCATGCTCAAGTTCACCGGGAAAGGTGTCAGAAAGGAGTTCTGTTGGTAGTTCTTACACTGCCCCGGAAGCCTGCTGAAAGACACCACAAAAGTGGTTCTACCTGCTTTCTGGGATGAGATGGGGAATCGCTGGCTTTTGGACTCGGCTGGTTAGAAATTGTTCCAAAGACACCCCATGCACAACTCCACCGGGAAAGGTGCCAGCAAGGAGTTCTGTTGGTAGTTCTTACACTGCCCAGGAAGCCTGCTGAAAGACACCACAAAAGTGGTTTTACCTGCTTTCTGGGCTGAGATAGGGAATTGCTGACTTTTGGAGTCGGCTGGTGACAAAATTTTCGAAATACACCCCATGCACAACTCCACCGGGGATGGTGTCAGCAAGTTCTGTTGTTTGTTCTTACACGGCCCCGGTAGCCAGCTGAAAGACACCACAAAAGTGGTTCTACCTGCTTTCTGGGCTGAGATGGGGAATTGCTGACTTTTGGAGTCGGCTGGTGACAAAATGTTCCAAACACACCCCATGCACAACTCCCCCGGGGAAGGTGCCAGAAAGGAGTTCTGTTGCTTGTTCTTACACTGCCCCGGTAGCCAGCTGAAAGACACCACAAAAGTGGTTCTAACTGCTTTCTGGGATGAGATGGGGAACCGTTGACTTTTGGAGTCGGCTGGTGACAAAATTTTCGAAACACACCCCATGCACAACTCCCCCGGGGAAGGTGCCAGAAAGGAGTTCTATTGGTAGTTCTTACACTGCCCCGGAAGCCTGCTGAAAGACACCACAAAAGTGGTTCTACCTGCTTTCTGGACTGAGATGAGGAATCGCTGACTTTTGGACTCGGCTGGTTAGAAATTGTTCCAAAGACACCCCATGCTCAAGTCCACCGGGAAAGGTGTCAGAAAGGAGTTCTCTTGGTAGTTCTTACACTGCCCCGGAAGCCTGCTGAAAGACACCACAAAAGTGGTTCTACCTGCTTTCTGGGCTGAGATGGGGAATCGCTGACTTTTGGACTCGGCTGGTGACAAAATGTTCCAAAGACACTCCATGCACAACTCCACCGGGGAAGGTGCCAGAAAGGAGTTCTATTGGTAGTTCTTACACTGCCCCGGAAGCCTGCTGAAAGACACCACAAAAGTGGTTCTACCTGCTTTCTGGGATGAGATGGGGAACCTCTGACTTTGGAGTCGGCTGGTGACAAAATTTTCGAAACACACCCCATGCACAACTCCCCCGGGGAAGGTGCCAGAAAGGAGTTCTCTTGGTAGTTGTTACACTGCCCCGGAAGCCTGCTGAAAGACACCACAAAAGTGGTTCTACCTGCTTTCTGGGCTGAGATGGGGAATTGCTGACTTTTGGAGTCGGCTGGTGACAAAATTTCGAAATACACCCCATGCACAACTCCACCGGGGATGGTGTCAGCAAGTTCTGTTGCTTGTTCTTACACGGCCCCGGTAGCCAGCTGAAAGAAACCACAAAAGTGGTTCTCCCTGCTTTCTGGGCTGAGATGGGGAATCGCTGACTTTTGGAGTCGGCTGGTGACAAAATGTTCCAAAGACACCCCATGCACAACTCCCCCGGGGAAGGTGCCAGAAAGGAGTTCTGTTGGTAGTTCTTACACTGCCCCGGTAGCCAGCTGAAAGACACCACAAAAGTGGTTCTACCTGCTTTCTGGACTGAGATGGGGAATTGCTGACTTTTGGAGTCGGCTGGTGACAAAATGTTCCAAACACACCCCATGCACAACTCCACCGGGGAAGGTGCCAGAAAGGAGTTCTGTTGCTTGTTCTTACACTGCCCCGGTAGCCAGCTGAAACACACCACAAAAGTGGTTCTACCTGCTTTTTGGGCTGAGATGTGGAATCGCTGATTTTTGGACTCGGCTGGTTAGAAATGTTCCAAAAACACTCCATGCACAACTCCACCGGGAAAGGTGCCAGAAAGGAGTTCTGTTGCTTGTTCTTACACTGCCCCGGTAGCCAGATGAAAGACACCACAAAAGTGGTTCTACCTGCTTTCTGGGCTGAGATGGGCAATCGCTGACTTTTGGACTCGGCTGGTTAGAAATTGTTCCAAAGACACTCCATGCACAACTCCACCGGGGAAGGTGCCAGCAAGGAGTTCTGTTGGTAGTTCTTACACTGCCCTGGTAGCCAGATCAAAGAAACCACAAAAGTGGTTCTACCTGCTTTCTGGGATGAGATGGGGCAATCGCTGACTTTTGGAGTCGGCTGGTGACAAAATGTTCCAAACACACCCCATGCACAACTCCACCGGGGAAGGTGCCAGAAAGGAGTTCTGTTGCTTGTTCTTACACTGCCCCGGTAGCAAGATGAAAGAAACCACAAAAGTGGTTCTACCTGCTTTCTGGGCTGAGATGGGGAATCTCTGACTTTTGGACTCGGCTGGTTAGAAATTGTTCCAAAGACACTCCATGCACAACTCCACCGGGGAAGGTGCCAGAAAGGAGTTCTGTTGGTAGTTCTTACACTGCCCCGGTAGCCAGATGAAAGAAACCACAAAAGTGGTTCTACCTGCTTTCTGGGCTGAGATGGGGAATCGCTGACTTTTGGAGTTGGCTGGTGACAAAATGTTCCAAAGACAACCCATGCACAACTGCACCGGGGAAGGTGCCAGAAAGGAGTTCTGTAGGTAGTTCTTACACTGCCCCGGTAGCCAGATGAAAGACACCACAAAAGTGGTTCTACCTGCTTTCTGGGCTGAGATGGGGAACCACTGACTTTTGGACTCGGCTGGTTAGAAATTGTTCCAAAGACACTCCATGCACAACTCCACCGGGGAAGGTGACAGAAAGGAGTTCTGTTGCTTGTTCTTACACTGCCCCGGTAGCCAGCTGAAAGACACCACAAAAGTTGTTCTACCTGCTTTTTGCATTGAGATGTGAAATCGCTGAGTTTAAAAGTCGGCTGCTGACAAAATGTTCGAAGGCACATCTCATGCACAACTCCACCGGGGAAGGTGCCAGAAAGGAGTTCTGTTGGTAGTTCTTACACTGGCCCGGTAGCCAGATGAAAGAAACCTCATAAGTGGTTCTACCTGCTTTCTGGGCTGAGATGGGCAATCGCTGACTTTTGGACTCGGCTGGTGACAAAATGTTCCAAACACACCCCATGCACAACTTCCCCGGGAAAGGTGCCAGAAAGGAGTTCTGTTGCTTGTTCTTCCACTGCCCCGGTAGCCAGCTGAAACACACCACAAAAGTGGTTCTACCTGCTTTCTGGGCTGAGATGGGGAATCGCTGACTTTTGGACTCGGCTGGTTAGAAATTGTTCCAAAGACACTCCATGCACAACTCCCCCGGGGAAGGTGCCAGAAAGGAGTTCTGTTGGTAGTTCTTACACTGCCCCGGTAGCCAGATGAAAGAAACCACAAAAGTGGTTCTACCTGCTTTCTGGGCTGAGATGGGGAATCGCTGACTTTTGGACTCGGCTGGTTAGAAATTGTTCCAAAGACACTCCATGCACAACTCCACCAGGGAAGGTGTCAGAAAGGAGTTCTGTTGGTAGTTCTTACACTGCCCCGGTAGCCAGCTGAAAGACACCACAAAAGTGGTTCTACCTGCTTTCTGGGCTGAGATGGGTAACCGCTGACTTTTGGACTCGGCTGGTTAGAAATTGTTCCAAAGACACCCCATGCTCAAGTCCACCGGGAAAGGTGCCAGAAAGGAGTTCTGTTGGTAGTTCTTACACTGCCCCGGTAGCCAGATGAAAGAAACCACAAAAGTGGTTCTACCTGCTTTCTGGGCTGAGATGGGGAATCGCTGACTTTTGGAGTCGGCTGGTGACAAAATTTTCGAAACACACCCCATGCACAACTGCACCGGGGAAGGTGCCAGAAAGGAGTTCTGTTGGTAGTTCTTACACTGCCCCGGTAGCCAGCTGAAAGACACCACAAAAGTGGTTCTACCTGCTTTCTGGACTGAGATGGGGAATTGCTGACTTTTGGACTCGGCTGGTGACAAAATGTTCCAAACACACCCCATGCACAACTCCACCGGGGAAGGTGCCAGAAAGGAGTTCTGTTGCTTGTTCTTACACTGCCCCGGTAGCCAGATGAAAGAAACCACAAAAGTGGTTCTACCTGCTTTCTGGACTGAGATGGGGAATCGCTGACTTTTGGACTCGGCTGGTTAGAAATTGTTCCAAAGACACCCCATGCTCAAGTCCACCGGGAAAGGTGTCAGAAAGGAGTTCTGTTGGTAGTTCTTACACGGCCCCGGTAGCCAGCTGAAAGACACCACAAAAGTGGTTCTACCTGCTTTCTGGACTGAGATGGGGAATCGCTGACTTTTGGAGTCGGCTGCTGACAAAATGTTCCAAAGACACCCCATGCACAACTCCCCCGGGGAAGGTGCCAGAAAGGAGTTCTGTTGGTAGTTCTTACACTGCCCCGGTAGCCAGCTGAAAGACACCACAAAAGTGGTTCTACCTGCTTTCTGGACTGAGATAGGGAATTGCTGACTTTTCGACTCGGCTGGTGACAAAATGTTCCAAAAACACTCCATGCACAACTCCCCCGGGGAAGGTGCCAGAAAGGAGTTCTGTTGCTTGTTCTTACACTGCCCCGGTAGCCTGCTGAAAGACACCACAAAAGTGGTTCTACCTGCTTTCTGGGCTGAGATGGGGAATCGCTGACTTTTGGACTCGGCTGGTTAGAAATTGTTCCAAAGACACTCCATGCACAACTCCACCGGGGAAGGTGCCAGAAAGGAGTTCTATTGGTAGTTCTTACACTGCCCCGGAAGCCTGCTGAAAGACACCACAAAAGTGGTTCTACCTGCTTTCTGGGATGAGATGGGGAACCTCTGACTTTGGAGTCGGCTGGTGACAAAATGTTGCAAACACACCCCATGCACAACTCCCCCGGGGAAGTTGCCAGCAAGGAGTTCTCTTGGTAGTTCTTACACTGCCCCGGTAGCCAGATGAAAGAAACCACAAAAGTGGTTCTACCTGCTTTCTGGGATGAGATGGGGAACCGCTGACTTTTGGAGTCGGCTGGTGACAAAATTTTTGAAACACACCCCATGCACAACTCCCCCGGGGAAGGTGCCAGAAAGGAGTTCTGTTGCTTGTTCTTACACTGCCCCGGTAGCCAGATGAAAGACACCACAAAAGTGGTTTTACCTGCTTTTTGCCTGAGATGGGGAATCGCTGACTTTTGGACTCGGCTGGTTAGAAATTGTTCCAAAGACACCCCATGCTCAAGTCCACCGGGAAAGGTGTCAGAAAGGAGTTCTGTTGGTAGTTCTTACACTGCCCCGGAAGCCTGCTGAAAGACACCACAAAAGTGGTTCTACCTGCTTTCTGGGCTGAGATGGGTAACCGCTGACTTTTGGACTCGGCTGGTTAGAAATTGTTCCAAAGACCCTCCATGCACAACTCCACCAGGGAAGGTGCCAGCTAGGAGTTCTCTTGGTAGTTCTTACACTGCCCCGAAAGCCTGCTGAAAGACACCACAAAAGTGGTTCTAACTGCTTTCTGGGATGAGATGGGGAACCGTTGACTTTTGGAGTCGGCTGGTGACAAAATTTTCGAAACACACCCCATGCACAACTCCCCCGGGGAATCTGCCGGAAAGGAGTTCTGTTGCTTGTTCTTACACTGCCCCGGAAGCCTGCTGAAAGACACCACAAAAGTGGTTCTACCTGCTTTCTGGGATGAGATGGGGAACCGTTGACTTTTGGAGTCGGCTGGTGACAAAATTTTCGAAACACACCCCATGCACAACTCCCCCGGGGAAGGTGCCAGAAAGGAGTTCTATTGGTAGTTCTTACACTGCCCCGGAAGCCTGCTGAAAGACACCACAAAAGTGGTTCTACCTGCTTTCTGGACTGAGATGAGGAATCGCTGACTTTTGGACTCGGCTGGTTAGAAATTGTTCCAAAGACACCCCATGCTCAAGTCCACCGGGAAAGGTGTCAGAAAGGAGTTCTCTTGGTAGTTCTTACACTGCCCCGGAAGCCTGCTGAAAGACACCACAAAAGTGGTTCTACCTGCTTTCTGGGCTGAGATGGGGAATCGCTGACTTTTGGACTCGGCTGGTGACAAAATGTTCCAAAGACACTCCATGCACAACTCCACCGGGGAAGGTGCCAGAAAGGAGTTCTATTGGTAGTTCTTACACTGCCCCGGAAGCCTGCTGAAAGACACCACAAAAGTGGTTCTACCTGCTTTCTGGGATGAGATGGGGAACCTCTGACTTTGGAGTCGGCTGGTGACAAAATTTTCGAAACACACCCCATGCACAACTCCCCCGGGGAAGGTGCCAGAAAGGAGTTCTCTTGGTAGTTGTTACACTGCCCCGGAAGCCTGCTGAAAGACACCACAAAAGTGGTTCTACCTGCTTTCTGGGCTGAGATGGGGAATTGCTGACTTTTGGAGTCGGCTGGTGACAAAATTTCGAAATACACCCCATGCACAACTCCACCGGGGATGGTGTCAGCAAGTTCTGTTGCTTGTTCTTACACGGCCCCGGTAGCCAGCTGAAAGAAACCACAAAAGTGGTTCTCCCTGCTTTCTGGGCTGAGATGGGGAATCGCTGACTTTTGGAGTCGGCTGGTGACAAAATGTTCCAAAGACACCCCATGCACAACTCCCCCGGGGAAGGTGCCAGAAAGGAGTTCTGTTGGTAGTTCTTACACTGCCCCGGTAGCCAGCTGAAAGACACCACAAAAGTGGTTCTACCTGCTTTCTGGACTGAGATGGGGAATTGCTGACTTTTGGAGTCGGCTGGTGACAAAATGTTCCAAACACACCCCATGCACAACTCCACCGGGGAAGGTGCCAGAAAGGAGTTCTGTTGCTTGTTCTTACACTGCCCCGGTAGCCAGCTGAAACACACCACAAAAGTGGTTCTACCTGCTTTTTGGGCTGAGATGTGGAATCGCTGATTTTTGGACTCGGCTGGTTAGAAATGTTCCAAAAACACTCCATGCACAACTCCACCGGGAAAGGTGCCAGAAAGGAGTTCTGTTGCTTGTTCTTACACTGCCCCGGTAGCCAGATGAAAGACACCACAAAAGTGGTTCTACCTGCTTTCTGGGCTGAGATGGGCAATCGCTGACTTTTGGACTCGGCTGGTTAGAAATTGTTCCAAAGACACTCCATGCACAACTCCACCGGGGAAGGTGCCAGCAAGGAGTTCTGTTGGTAGTTCTTACACTGCCCTGGTAGCCAGATCAAAGAAACCACAAAAGTGGTTCTACCTGCTTTCTGGGATGAGATGGGGCAATCGCTGACTTTTGGAGTCGGCTGGTGACAAAATGTTCCAAACACACCCCATGCACAACTCCACCGGGGAAGGTGCCAGAAAGAAGTTCTGTTGCTTGTTCTTACACTGCCCCGGTAGCAAGATGAAAGAAACCACAAAAGTGGTTCTACCTGCTTTCTGGGCTGAGATGGGGAATCTCTGACTTTTGGACTCGGCTGGTTAGAAATTGTTCCAAAGACACTCCATGCACAACTCCACCGGGGAAGGTGCCAGAAAGGAGTTCTGTTGGTAGTTCTTACACTGCCCCGGTAGCCAGATGAAAGAAACCACAAAAGTGGTTCTACCTGCTTTCTGGGCTGAGATGGGGAATCGCTGACTTTTGGAGTTGGCTGGTGACAAAATGTTCCAAAGACAACCCATGCACAACTGCACCGGGGAAGGTGCCAGAAAGGAGTTCTGTAGGTAGTTCTTACACTGCCCCGGTAGCCAGATGAAAGACACCACAAAAGTGGTTCTACCTGCTTTCTGGGCTGAGATGGGGAACCACTGACTTTTGGACTCGGCTGGTTAGAAATTGTTCCAAAGACACTCCATGCACAACTCCACCGGGGAAGGTGACAGAAAGGAGTTCTGTTGCTTGTTCTTACACTGCCCCGGTAGCCAGCTGAAAGACACCACAAAAGTTGTTCTACCTGCTTTTTGCATTGAGATGTGAAATCGCTGAGTTTAAAAGTCGGCTGCTGACAAAATGTTCGAAGGCACATCTCATGCACAACTCCACCGGGGAAGGTGCCAGAAAGGAGTTCTGTTGGTAGTTCTTACACTGGCCCGGTAGCCAGATGAAAGAAACCTCATAAGTGGTTCTACCTGCTTTCTGGGCTGAGATGGGCAATCGCTGACTTTTGGACTCGGCTGGTGACAAAATGTTCCAAACACACCCCATGCACAACTTCCCCGGGAAAGGTGCCAGAAAGGAGTTCTGTTGCTTGTTCTTCCACTGCCCCGGTAGCCAGCTGAAACACACCACAAAAGTGGTTCTACCTGCTTTCTGGGCTGAGATGGGGAATCGCTGACTTTTGGACTCGGCTGGTTAGAAATTGTTCCAAAGACACTCCATGCACAACTCCCCCGGGGAAGGTGCCAGAAAGGAGTTCTGTTGGTAGTTCTTACACTGCCCCGGTAGCCAGATGAAAGAAACCACAAAAGTGGTTCTACCTGCTTTCTGGGCTGAGATGGGGAATCGCTGACTTTTGGACTCGGCTGGTTAGAAATTGTTCCAAAGACACTCCATGCACAACTCCACCAGGGAAGGTGTCAGAAAGGAGTTCTGTTGGTAGTTCTTACACTGCCCCGGTAGCCAGATGAAAGAAACCACAAAAGTGGTTCTACCTGCTTTCTGGGCTGAGATGGGGAATCGCTGACTTTTGGAGTCGGCTGGTGACAAAATTTTCGAAACACACCCCATGCACAACTGCACCGGGGAAGGTGCCAGAAAGGAGTTCTGTTGGTAGTTCTTACACTGCCCCGGTAGCCAGCTGAAAGACACCACAAAAGTGGTTCTACCTGCTTTCTGGACTGAGATGGGGAATTGCTGACTTTTGGACTCGGCTGGTGACAAAATGTTCCAAACACACCCCATGCACAACTCCACCGGGGAAGGTGCCAGAAAGGAGTTCTGTTGCTTGTTCTTACACTGCCCCGGTAGCCAGATGAAAGAAACCACAAAAGTGGTTCTACCTGCTTTCTGGACTGAGATGGGGAATCGCTGACTTTTGGACTCGGCTGGTTAGAAATTGTTCCAAAGACACCCCATGCTCAAATCCACCGGGAAAGGTGTCAGAAAGGAGTTCTGTTGGTAGTTCTTACACGGCCCCGGTAGCCAGCTGAAAGACACCACAAAAGTGGTTCTACCTGCTTTCTGGACTGAGATGGGGAATCGCTGACTTTTGGAGTCGGCTGCTGACAAAATGTTCCAAAGACACCCCATGCACAACTCCCCCGGGGAAGGTGCCAGAAAGGAGTTCTGTTGGTAGTTCTTACACTGCCCCGGTAGCCAGCTGAAAGACACCACAAAAGTGGTTCTACCTGCTTTCTGGACTGAGATAGGGAATTGCTGACTTTTCGACTCGGCTGGTGACAAAATGTTCCAAAAACACTCCATGCACAACTCCCCCGGGGAAGGTGCCAGAAAGGAGTTCTGTTGCTTGTTCTTACACTGCCCCGGTAGCCTGCTGAAAGACACCACAAAAGTGGTTCTACCTGCTTTCTGGGCTGAGATGGGGAATCGCTGACTTTTGGACTCGGCTGGTTAGAAATTGTTCCAAAGACACTCCATGCACAACTCCACCGGGGAAGGTGCCAGAAAGGAGTTCTATTGGTAGTTCTTACACTGCCCCGGAAGCCTGCTGAAAGACACCACAAAAGTGGTTCTACCTGCTTTCTGGGATGAGATGGGGAACCTCTGACTTTGGAGTCGGCTGGTGACAAAATGTTGCAAACACACCCCATGCACAACTCCCCCGGGGAAGTTGCCAGCAAGGAGTTCTCTTGGTAGTTCTTACACTGCCCCAGTAGCCAGATGAAAGAAACCACAAAAGTGGTTCTACCTGCTTTCTGGGATGAGATGGGGAACCGCTGACTTTTGGAGTCGGCTGGTGACAAAATTTTTGAAACACACCCCATGCACAACTCCCCCGGGGAAGGTGCCAGAAAGGAGTTCTGTTGCTTGTTCTTACACTGCCCCGGTAGCCAGATGAAAGACACCACAAAAGTGGTTTTACCTGCTTTTTGCCTGAGATGGGGAATCGCTGACTTTTGGACTCGGCTGGTTAGAAATTGTTCCAAAGACACCCCATGCTCAAGTCCACCGGGAAAGGTGTCAGAAAGGAGTTCTGTTGGTAGTTCTTACACTGCCCCGGAAGCCTGCTGAAAGACACCACAAAAGTGGTTCTACCTGCTTTCTGGGCTGAGATGGGGAATCGCTGACTTTTGGAGTCGGCTGGTGACAAAATGTTGCAAACACACCCCATGCACAATTCCCCCGGGGAAGGTGCCAGAAAGGAGTTCTGTTAGTAGTTCTTACACTGCCCCGGTAGCCAGCTGAAAGACACCACAAAAGTGGTTCTACCTGCTTTCTGGGCTGAGATGGGTAACCGCTGACTTTTGGACTCGGCTGGTTAGAAATTGTTCCAAAGACACTCCATGCACAACTCCACCGGGGAAGGTGCCAGCTAGGAGTTCTCTTGGTAGTTCTTACACTGCCCCGAAAGCCTGCTGAAAGACACCACAAAAGTGGTTCTAACTGCTTTCTGGGATGAGATGGGGAACCGTTGACTTTTGGAGTCGGCTGGTGACAAAATTTTCGAAACACACCCCATGCACAACTCCCCCGGGGAATCTGCCGGAAAGGAGTTCTGTTGCTTGTTCTTACACTGCCCCGGAAGCCTGCTGAAAGACACCACAAAAGTGGTTCTACCTGCTTTCTGGACTGAGATGGGGAATTGCTGACTTTTGGACTCGGCTGGTGACAAAATGTTCCAAACACACCCCATGCACAACTCCACCGGGGAAGGTGCCAGAAAGGAGTTCTGTTGGTAGTTCTTACACTGCCCCGGTAGCCAGCTGGAAGACACCACAAAAGTGGTTCTACCTGCTTTCTGGGCTTAGATGGGGAATTGCTGACTTTTGGAGTCGGCTGGTGACAAAATTTTCGAAATACACCCCATGCACAACTCCACCGGGGATGGTGTCAGCAAGTTCTGTTGCTTGTTCTTACACGGCCCCGGTAGCCAGCTGAAGACACCACAAAAGTGGTTCTACCTGCTTTCTGGGCTGAGATGGGGAATCGCTGACTTTTGGAGTCGGCTGGTGACAAAATTTTCGAAAAACACCCCATGCACAACTGCACCGGGGAAGGTGCCAGAAAGGAGTTCTGTTGGTAGTTCTTACACTGCCCCGGTAGCCAGCTGAAAGACACCACAAAAGTGGTTCTACCTGCTTTCTGGACTGAGATGGGGAATTGCTGACTTTTGGACTCGGCTGGTGACAAAATGTTCCAAACACACCCCATGCACAACTCCACCGGGGAAGGTGCCAGAAAGGAGTTCTGTTGCTTGTTCTTACACTGCCCCGGTAGCCAGATGAAAGAAACCACAAAAGTGGTTCTACCTGCTTTCTGGACTGAGATGGGGAATCGCTGACTTTTGGACTCGGCTGGTTAGAAATTGTTCCAAAGACACCCCATGCTCAAGTCCACCGGGAAAGGTGTCGTAAAGGAGTTCTGTTGGTAGTTCTTACACGGCCCCGGTAGCCAGCTGAAAGACACCACAAAAGTGGTTCTACCTGCTTTCTGGGCTGAGATGGGGAATCGCTGACTTTTGGAGTCGGCTGCTGACAAAATGTTCCAAACACACCCCATGCACAACTCCCCCGGGGAAGGTGCCAGAAAGGAGTTCTGTTGGTAGTTCTTACACTGCCCCGGTAGCCAGCTGAAAGACACCACAAAAGTGGTTCTACCTGCTTTCTGGACTGAGATAGGGAATTGCTGACTTTTCGACTCGGCTGGTGACAAAATGTTCCAAAAACACTCCATGCACAACTCCCCCGGGGAAGGTGCCAGAAAGGAGTTCTGTTGCTTGTTCTTACACTGCCCCGGAATCCTGCTGAAAGACACCACAAAAGTGGTTCTACCTGCTTTCTGGGCTGAGATGGGGAATCGCTGACTTTTGGACTCGGCTGGTTAGAAATTGTTCCAAAGACACTCCATGCACAACTCCACCGGGGAAGGTGCCAGAAAGGAGTTCTATTGGTAGTTCTTACACTGCCCCGGAAGCCTGCTGAAAGACACCACAAAAGTGGTTCTACCTGCTTTCTGGGATGAGATGGGGAACCTCTGACTTTGGAGTCGGCTGGTGACAAAATGTTGCAAACACACCCCATGCACAACTCCCCCGGGGAAGGTGCCAGAAAGGAGTTCTGTTGGTAGTTCTTACACTGCCCCGGTAGCCAGCTGAAAGACACCACAAAAGTGGTTCTACCTGCTTTCTGGACTGAGATAGGGAATTGCTGACTTTTCGACTCGGCTGGTGACAAAATGTTCCAAAAACACTCCATGCACAACTCCCCCGGGGAAGGTGCCAGAAAGGAGTTCTATTGGTAGTTCTTACACTGCCCCGGAAGCCTGCTGAAAGACACCACAAAAGTGGTTTTACCTGCTTTTTGCCTGAGATGGGGAATCGCTGACTTTTGGACTCGGCTGGTTAGAAATTGTTCCAAAGACACCCCATGCTCAAGTCCACCGGGAAAGGTGTCAGAAAGGAGTTCTCTTGGTAGTTCTTACACTGCCCCGGAATCCTGCTGAAAGACACCACAAAAGTGGTTCTACCTGCTTTCTGGGCTGAGATGGGGAATCGCTGGCTTTTGGACTCGGCTGTTTAGAAATTGTTCCAAAGACACCCCATGCACAACTCCACCGGGAAAGGTGCCAGCAAGGAGTTCTGTTGCTTGTTCTTACACTGCCCCGGTAGCCAGCTGAAACACACCACAAAAGTGGTTCTACCTGCTTTTTGGGCTGAGATGTGGAATCGCTGATTTTTGGACTCGGCTGGTTAGAAATGTTCCAAAAACACTCCATGCACAACTCCACCGGGAAAGGTGCCAGAAAGGAGTTCTGTTTGTAGTTCTTACACTGCCCCGGTAGCCAGCTGAAAGACACCACAAAAGTGGTTCTACCTGCTTTCTGGGCTGAGATGGGTAACCGCTGACTTTTGGACTCGGCTGGTTAGAAATTGTTCCAAAGACACTCCATGCACAACTCCACCGGGGAAGGTGCCAGCTAGGAGTTCTCTTGGTAGTTCTTACACTGCCCCGGTAGCCAGCTGGAAGACACCACAAAAGTGGTTTTACCTGCTTTCTGGGATAAGATGGGGAACCTCTTACTTTGGAGTCGGCTGGTGACAAAATGTTGCAAACACACCCCATGCACAACTCCCCCGGGGAAGGTGCCAGAAAGGAGTTCTGTTGGTAGTTCTTACACTGCCCCGGTAGCCAGATGAAAGAAACCACAAAAGTGGTTCTACCTGCTTTCTGGGATGAGATGGGGAATCGCTGACTTTTGGACTCGGCTGGTTAGAAATGTTCCAAAAACACTCCATGCACAACTCCCCCGGGAAGCGTGTCAGAAAGGAGTTCTGTTAGTAGTTCTTACACTGCCCCGGTAGCCAGATGAAAGAAACCACAAAAGTGGTTCTACCTGCTTTCTGGGATGAGATGGGGAACCGCTGACTTTTGGAGTCGGCTGGTGACAAAATGTTCCAAACACACCCCATGCACAACTCCCCCGGGGAAGGTGCCAGAAAGGAGTTCTATTGGTAGTTCTTACACTGCCCCGGAAGCCTGCTGAAAGACACCACAAAAGTGGTTTTACCTGCTTTTTGCCTGAGATGGGGAATCGCTGACTTTTGGACTCGGCTGGTTAGAAATTGTTCCAAAGACACCCCATGCTCAAGTCCACCGGGAAAGGTGTCAGAAAGGAGTTCTCTTGGTAGTTCTTACACTGCCCCGGAAGCCTGCTGAAAGACACCACAAAAGTGGTTCTACCTGCTTTCTGGGCTGAGATGGGGAATCGCTGGCTTTTGGACTCGGCTGGTTAGAAATTGTTCCAAAGACACCCCATGCACAACTCCACCGGGAAAGGTGCCAGCAAGGAGTTCTGTTGGTAGTTCTTACACTGCCCAGGAAGCCTGCTGAAAGACACCACAAAAGTGGTTCTACCTGCTTTCTGGGCTGAGATGGGGAATTGCTGACTTTTGGAGTCGGCTGGTGACAAAATTTTCGAAATACACCCCATGCACAACTCCACCGGGGATGGTGTCAGCAAGTTCTGTTGCTTGTTCTTACACGGCCCCGGTAGCCAGCTGAAAGAAACCACAAAAGTGGTTCTCCCTGCTTTCTGGGCTGAGATGGGGAATCGCTGACTTTTGGAGTCGGCTGCTGACAAAATGTTCCAAACACACCCCATGCACAACTCCCCCGGGGAAGGTGCCAGAAAGGAGTTCTGTTGGTAGTTCTTACACTGCCCCGGTAGCCAGCTGAAAGACACCACAAAAGTGGTTCTACCTGCTTTCTGGACTGAGATGGGGAATTGCTGACTTTTGGAGTCGGCTGGTGACAAAATGTTCCAAACACACCCCATGCACAACTCCACCGGGGAAGGTGCCAGAAAGGAGTTCTGTTGCTTGTTCTTACACTGCCCCGGTAGCCAGCTGAAACACACCACAAAAGTGGTTCTACCTGCTTTTTGGGCTGAGATGTGGAATCGCTGATTTTTGGACTCGGCTGGTTAGAAATGTTCCAAAAACACTCCATGCACAACTCCACCGGGAAAGGTGCCAGAAAGGAGTTCTGTTTGTAGTTCTTACACTGCCCCGGTAGCCAGCTGAAAGACACCACAAAAGTGGTTCTACCTGCTTTCTGGGCTGAGATGGGTAACCGCTGACTTTTGGACTCGGCTGGTTAGAAATTGTTCCAAAGACACTCCATGCACAACTCCACCGGGGAAGGTGCCAGCTAGGAGTTCTCTTGGTAGTTCTTACAGTGCCCCGAAAGCCTGCTGAAAGACACCACAAAAGTGGTTCTAACTGCTTTCTGGGATGAGATGGGGAACCGTTGACTTTTGGAGTCGGCTGGTGACAAAATTTTCGAAACACACCCCATGCACAACTCCCCCGGGGAATCTGCCGGAAAGGAGTTCTGTTGCTGGTTCTTACACTGCCCCGGTAGCCAGCTGAAAGACACCACAAAAGTGGTTCTACCTGCTTTTTGGGCTGAGATGGGGAATCGCTGACTTTTGGACTCGGCTGGTTAGAAATTGTTCCAAAGACACCCCATGCTCAAGTTCACCGGGAAAGGTGTCAGAAAGGAGTTCTGTTGGTAGTTCTTACACTGCCCCGGAATCCTGCTGAAAGACACCACAAAAGTGGTTCTACCTGCTTTCTGGGCTTAGATGGGGAATTGCTGACTTTTGGAGTCGGCTGGTGACAAAATTTTCGAAATACACCCCATGCACAACTCCACCGGGGATGGTGTCAGCAAGTTCTGTTGCTTGTTCTTACACGGCCCCGGTAGCCAGCTGAAGACACCACAAAAGTGGTTCTACCTGCTTTCTGGGCTGAGATGGGGAATCGCTGACTTTTGGACTCGGCTGGTTAGAAATTGTTCCAAAGACACCCCATGCTCAAGTCCACCGGGAAAGGTGTCAGAAAGGAGTTCTGTTGGTAGTTCTTACACGGCCCCGGTAGCCAGCTGAAAGACACCACAAAAGTGGTTCTACCTGCTTTCTGGGCTGAGATGGGGAATCGCTGACTTTTGGAGTCGGCTGCTGACAAAATGTTCCAAACACACCCCATGCACAACTCCCCCGGGGAAGGTGCCAGAAAGGAGTTCTGTTGGTAGTTCTTACACTGCCCCGGTAGCCAGCTGAAAGACACCACAAAAGTGGTTCTACCTGCTTTCTGGACTGAGATAGGGAATTGCTGACTTTTCGACTCGGCTGGTGACAAAATGTTCCAAAAACACTCCATGCACAACTCCCCCGGGGAAGGTGCCAGAAAGGAGTTCTGTTGCTTGTTCTTACACTGCCCCGGTAGCCTGCTGAAAGACACCACAAAAGTGGTTCTACCTGCTTTCTGGGCTGAGATGGGGAATCGCTGACTTTTGGACTCGGCTGGTTAGAAATTGTTCCAAAGACACTCCATGCACAACTCCACCGGGGAAGGTGCCAGAAAGGAGTTCTATTGGTAGTTCTTACACTGCCCCGGAAGCCTGCTGAAAGACACCACAAAAGTGGTTCTACCTGCTTTCTGGGATGAGATGGGGAACCTCTGACTTTGGAGTCGGCTGGTGACAAAATGTTGCAAACACACCCCATGCACAACTCCCCCGGGGAAGGTGCCAGAAAGGAGTTCTGTTGGTAGTTCTTACACTGCCCCGGTAGCCAGCTGAAAGACACCACAAAAGTGGTTCTACCTGCTTTCTGGACTGAGATAGGGAATTGCTGACTTTTCGACTCGGCTGGTGACAAAATGTTCCAAAAACACTCCATGCACAACTCCCCCGGGGAAGGTGCCAGAAAGGAGTTCTGTTGCTTGTTCTTACACTGTCCCGGTAGCCAGCTGAAAGACACCACAAAAGTGGTTCTACCTGCTTTCTGGGCTGAGATGGGGAATCGCTGACTTTTGGACTCGGCTGGTTAGAAATTGTTCCAAAGACACCTCATGCTCAAGTTCACCGGGAAAGGTGTCAGAAAGGAGTTCTGTTGGTAGTTCTTACACTGCCCCGGAATCCTGCTGAAAGACACCACAAAAGTGGTTCTACCTGCTTTCTGGGCTGAGATGGGGAATCGCTGGCTTTTGGACTCGGCTGGTTAGAAATTGTTCCAAAGACACCCCATGCACAACTCCACCCGGAAAGGTGCCAGCAAGGAGTTCTGTTGGTAGTTCTTACACTGCCCAGGAAGCCTGCTGAAAGACACCACAAAAGTGGTTCTACCTGCTTTCTGGGCTGAGATGGGGAATTGCTGACTTTTGGAGTCGTCTGCTGACAAAATGTTCCAAACACACCCCATGCACAACTCCACCGTGGAAGGTGCCAGAAAGGAGTTCTGTTGCTTGTTCTTACACTGCCCCGGTAGCCAGCTGAAAGACACCACAAAAGTGGTTCTACCTGCTTTTTGGGCTGAGATGTGGAATCGCTGATTTTTGGACTCGGCTGGTTAGAAATGTTCCAAAAACACTCCATGCACAACTCCACCGGGAAAGGTGCCAGAAAGGAGTTCTGTTTGTAGTTCTTACACTGCCCCGGTAGCCAGCTGAAAGACACCACAAAAGTGGTTCTACCTGCTTTCTGGGCTGAGATGGGTAACCGCTGACTTTTGGACTCGGCTGGTTAGAAATTGTTCCAAAGACACTCCATGCACAACTCCACCGGGGAAGGTGCCAGCTAGGAGTTCTGTTGGTAGTTCTTACACTGCCCCGAAAGCCTGCTGAAAGACACCACAAAAGTGGTTCTAACTGCTTTCTGGGATGAGATGGGGAACCGTTGACTTTTGGAGTCGGCTGGTGACAAAATTTTCGAAACACACCCCATGCACAACTCCCCCGGGGAATCTGCCGGAAAGGAGTTCTGTTGCTTGTTCTTACACTGCCCCGGTAGCCAGCTGAAAGACACCACAAAAGTGGTTCTACCTGCTTTTTGGGCTGAGATGGGGAATCGCTGACTTTTGGACTCGGCTGGTGACAAAATGTTCCAAAGACACTCCATGCACACTCCCCCGGGAAAGGTGCCAGAAAGGAGTTCTGTTGGTAGTTCTTACACTGCCCCGGTAGCCAGCTGAAAGACACCACAAAAGTGGTTCTACCTGCTTTCTGGACTGAGATGGGGAATTGCTGACTTTTGGACTCGGCTGGTGACAAAATGTTCCAAACACACCCCATGCACAACTCCACCGGGGAAGGTGCCAGAAAGGAGTTCTGTTGCTTGTTCTTACACTGCCCCGGTAGCCAGATGAAAGAAACCACAAAAGTGGTTCTACCTGCTTTCTGGGATGAGATGGGGAATCGCTGACTTTTGGACTCGGCTGGTTAGAAATGTTCCAAAAACACTCCATGCACAACTCCCCCGGGAAACGTGTCAGAAAGGAGTTCTGTTAGTAGTTCTTACACTGCCCCGGTAGCCAGATGAAAGAAACCACAAAAGTGGTTCTACCTGCTTTCTGGGATGAGATGGGGAACCGCTGACTTTTGGAGTCGGCTGGTGACAAAATGTTCCAAACACACCCCATGCACAACTCCCCCGGGGAAGGTGCCAGAAAGGAGTTCTATTGGTAGTTCTTACACTGCCCCGGTAGCCTGCTGAAAGACACCACAAAAGTGGTTTTACCTGCTTTTTGCCTGAGATGGGGAATCGCTGACTTTTGGACTCGGCTGGTTAGAAATTGTTCCAAAGACACCCCATGCTCAAGTCCACCGGGAAAGGTGTCAGAAAGGAGTTCTCTTGGTAGTTCTTACACTGCCCCGGAAGCCTGCTGAAAGACACCACAAAAGTGGTTCTACCTGCTTTCTGGGCTGAGATGGGGAATCGCTGGCTTTTGGACTCGGCTGGTTAGAAATTGTTCCAAAGACACCCCATGCACAACTCCACCGGGAAAGGTGCCAGCAAGGAGTTCTGTTGGTAGTTCTTACACTGCCCAGGAAGCCTGCTGAAAGACACCACAAAAGTGGTTCTACCTGCTTTCTGGACTGAGATGGGGAATTGCTGACTTTTGGACTCGGCTGGTGACAAAATGTTCCAAACACACCCCATGCACAACTCCCCCGGGGAAGGTGCCAGAAAGGAGTTCTGTTAGTAGTTCTTACACTGCCCTGGTAGCCAGATGAAAGACACCACAAAAGTGGTTCTACCTGCTTTCTGGGCTGAGATGGGTAACCGCTGACTTTTGGACTCGGCTGGTTAGAAATTGTTCCAAAGACCCTCCATGCACAACTCCACCGGGGAAGGTGCCAGCTAGGAGTTCTCTTGGTAGTTCTTACACTGCCCCGAAAGCCTGCTGAAAGACACCACAAAAGTGGTTCTAACTGCTTTCTGGGATGAGATGGGGAACCGTTGACTTTTGGAGTCGGCTGGTGACAAAATTTTCGAAACACACCCCATGCACAACTCCCCCGGGGAATCTGCCGGAAAGGAGTTCTGTTGCTTGTTCTTACACTGCCCCGGAAGCCTGCTGAAAGACACCACAAAAGTGGTTCTACCTGCTTTCTGGGCTGAGATGGGGAATTGCTGACTTTTGGACTCGGCTGGTGACAAAATGTTCCAAACACACCCCATGCACAACTCCACCGGGGAAGGTGCCAGAAAGGAGTTCTGTTGCTTGTTCTTACACTGCCCCGGTAGCCAGCTGGAAGACACCACAAAAGTGGTTCTACCTGCTTTCTGGGCTTAGATGGGGAATTGCTGACTTTTGGAGTCGGCTGGTGACAAAATTTTCGAAATACACCCCATGCACAACTCCACCGGGGATGGTGTCAGCAAGTTCTGTTGCTTGTTCTTACACGGCCCCGGTAGCCAGCTGAAGACACCACAAAAGTGGTTCTACCTGCTTTCTGGGCTGAGATGGGGAATCGCTGACTTTTGGAGTCGGCTGGTGACAAAATTTTCGAAACACACCCCATGCACAACTGCACCGGGGAAGGTGCCAGAAAGGAGTTCTGTTGGTAGTTCTTACACTGCCCCGGTAGCCAGCTGAAAGACACCACAAAAGTGGTTCTACCTGCTTTCTGGACTGAGATGGGGAATTGCTGACTTTTGGACTCGGCTGGTGACAAAATGTTCCAAACACACCCCATGCACAACTCCACCGGGGAAGGTGCCAGAAAGGAGTTCTGTTGCTTGTTCTTACACTGCCCCGGTAGCCAGATGAAAGAAACCACAAAAGTGGTTCTACCTGCTTTCTGGACTGAGATGGGGAATCGCTGACTTTTGGACTCGGCTGGTTAGAAATTGTTCCAAAGACACCCCTTGCTCAAGTCCACCGGGAAAGGTGTCAGAAAGGAGTTCTGTTGGTAGTTCTTACACGGCCCCGGTAGCCAGCTGAAAGACACCACAAAAGTGGTTCTACCTGCTTTCTGGGCTGAGATGGGGAATCGCTGACTTTTGGAGTCGGCTGGTGACAAAATGTTCCAAACACACCCCATGCACAACTCCCCCGGGGAAGGTGCCAGAAAGGAGTTCTGTTGGTAGTTCTTACACTGCCCCGGTAGCCAGCTGAAAGACACCACAAAAGTGGTTCTACCTGCTTTCTGGACTGAGATAGGGAATTGCTGACTTTTCGACTCGGCTGGTGACAAAATGTTCCAAAAACACTCCATGCACAACTCCCCCGGGGAAGGTGCCAGAAAGGAGTTCTGTTGCTTGTTCTTACACTGCCCCGGTAGCCTGCTGAAAGACACCACAAAAGTGGTTCTACCTGCTTTCTGGGCTGAGATGGGGAATCGCTGACTTTTGGACTCGGCTGGTTAGAAATTGTTCCAAAGACACTCCATGCACAACTCCACCGGGGAAGGTGCCAGAAAGGAGTTCTATTGGTAGTTCTTACACTGCCCCGGAAGCCTGCTGAAAGACACCACAAAAGTGGTTCTACCTGCTTTCTGGGATGAGATGGGGAACCTCTGACTTTGGAGTCGGCTGGTGACAAAATGTTGCAAACACACCCCATGCACAACTCCCCCGGGGAAGGTGCCAGAAAGGAGTTCTGTTGGTAGTTCTTACACTGCCCCGGTAGCCAGCTGAAAGACACCACAAAAGTGGTTCTACCTGCTTTCTGGACTGAGATAGGGAATTGCTGACTTTTCGACTCGGCTGGTGACAAAATGTTCCAAAAACACTCCATGCACAACTCCCCCGGGGAAGGTGCCAGAAAGGAGTTCTGTTGCTTGTTCTTACACTGTCCCGGTAGCCAGCTGAAAGACACCACAAAAGTGGTTCTACCTGCTTTCTGGGCTGAGATGGGGAATCGCTGACTTTTGGACTCGGCTGGTTAGAAATTGTTCCAAAGACACCTCATGCTCAAGTTCACCGGGAAAGGTGTCAGAAAGGAGTTCTGTTGGTAGTTCTTACACTGCCCCGGAATCCTGCTGAAAGACACCACAAAAGTGGTTCTACCTGCTTTCTGGGCTGAGATGGGGAATCGCTGGCTTTTGGACTCGGCTGGTTAGAAATTGTTCCAAAGACACCCCATGCACAACTCCACCCGGAAAGGTGCCAGCAAGGAGTTCTGTTGGTAGTTCTTACACTGCCCAGGAAGCCTGCTGAAAGACACCACAAAAGTGGTTCTACCTGCTTTCTGGGCTGAGATGGGGAATTGCTGACTTTTGGAGTCGTCTGCTGACAAAATGTTCCAAACACACCCCATGCACAACTCCACCGTGGAAGGTGCCAGAAAGGAGTTCTGTTGCTTGTTCTTACACTGCCCCGGTAGCCAGCTGAAAGACACCACAAAAGTGGTTCTACCTGCTTTTTGGGCTGAGATGTGGAATCGCTGATTTTTGGACTCGGCTGGTTAGAAATGTTCCAAAAACACTCCATGCACAACTCCACCGGGAAAGGTGCCAGAAAGGAGTTCTGTTTGTAGTTCTTACACTGCCCCGGTAGCCAGCTGAAAGACACCACAAAAGTGGTTCTACCTGCTTTCTGGGCTGAGATGGGTAACCGCTGACTTTTGGACTCGGCTGGTTAGAAATTGTTCCAAAGACACTCCATGCACAACTCCACCGGGGAAGGTGCCAGCTAGGAGTTCTGTTGGTAGTTCTTACACTGCCCCGAAAGCCTGCTGAAAGACACCACAAAAGTGGTTCTAACTGCTTTCTGGGATGAGATGGGGAACCGTTGACTTTTGGAGTCGGCTGGTGACAAAATTTTCGAAACACACCCCATGCACAACTCCCCCGGGGAATCTGCCGGAAAGGAGTTCTGTTGCTTGTTCTTACACTGCCCCGGTAGCCAGCTGAAAGACACCACAAAAGTGGTTCTACCTGCTTTTTGGGCTGAGATGGGGAATCGCTGACTTTTGGACTCGGCTGGTGACAAAATGTTCCAAAGACACTCCATGCACACTCCCCCGGGAAAGGTGCCAGAAAGGAGTTCTATTGGTAGTTCTTACACTGCCCCGGTAGCCTGCTGAAAGACACCACAAAAGTGGTTTTACCTGCTTTTTGCCTGAGATGGGGAATCGCTGACTTTTGGACTCGGCTGGTTAGAAATTGTTCCAAAGACACCCCATGCTCAAGTCCACCGGGAAAGGTGTCAGAAAGGAGTTCTCTTGGTAGTTCTTACACTGCCCCGGAAGCCTGCTGAAAGACACCACAAAAGTGGTTCTACCTGCTTTCTGGGCTGAGATGGGGAATCGCTGGCTTTTGGACTCGGCTGGTTAGAAATTGTTCCAAAGACACCCCATGCACAACTCCACCGGGAAAGGTGCCAGCAAGGAGTTCTGTTGGTAGTTCTTACACTGCCCAGGAAGCCTGCTGAAAGACACCACAAAAGTGGTTCTACCTGCTTTCTGGACTGAGATGGGGAATTGCTGACTTTTGGACTCGGCTGGTGACAAAATGTTCCAAACACACCCCATGCACAACTCCCCCGGGGAAGGTGCCAGAAAGGAGTTCTGTTAGTAGTTCTTACACTGCCCTGGTAGCCAGATGAAAGACACCACAAAAGTGGTTCTACCTGCTTTCTGGGCTGAGATGGGTAACCGCTGACTTTTGGACTCGGCTGGTTAGAAATTGTTCCAAAGACCCTCCATGCACAACTCCACCGGGGAAGGTGCCAGCTAGGAGTTCTCTTGGTAGTTCTTACACTGCCCCGAAAGCCTGCTGAAAGACACCACAAAAGTGGTTCTAACTGCTTTCTGGGATGAGATGGGGAACCGTTGACTTTTGGAGTCGGCTGGTGACAAAATTTTCGAAACACACCCCATGCACAACTCCCCCGGGGAATCTGCCGGAAAGGAGTTCTGTTGCTTGTTCTTACACTGCCCCGGAAGCCTGCTGAAAGACACCACAAAAGTGGTTCTACCTGCTTTCTGGGCTGAGATGGGGAATTGCTGACTTTTGGACTCGGCTGGTGACAAAATGTTCCAAACACACCCCATGCACAACTCCACCGGGGAAGGTGCCAGAAAGGAGTTCTGTTGCTTGTTCTTACACTGCCCCGGTAGCCAGCTGGAAGACACCACAAAAGTGGTTCTACCTGCTTTCTGGGCTTAGATGGGGAATTGCTGACTTTTGGAGTCGGCTGGTGACAAAATTTTCGAAATACACCCCATGCACAACTCCACCGGGGATGGTGTCAGCAAGTTCTGTTGCTTGTTCTTACACGGCCCCGGTAGCCAGCTGAAGACACCACAAAAGTGGTTCTACCTGCTTTCTGGGCTGAGATGGGGAATCGCTGACTTTTGGAGTCGGCTGGTGACAAAATTTTCGAAACACACCCCATGCACAACTGCACCGGGGAAGGTGCCAGAAAGGAGTTCTGTTGGTAGTTCTTACACTGCCCCGGTAGCCAGCTGAAAGACACCACAAAAGTGGTTCTACCTGCTTTCTGGACTGAGATGGGGAATTGCTGACTTTTGGACTCGGCTGGTGACAAAATGTTCCAAACACACCCCATGCACAACTCCACCGGGGAAGGTGCCAGAAAGGAGTTCTGTTGCTTGTTCTTACACTGCCCCGGTAGCCAGATGAAAGAAACCACAAAAGTGGTTCTACCTGCTTTCTGGACTGAGATGGGGAATCGCTGACTTTTGGACTCGGCTGGTTAGAAATTGTTCCAAAGACACCCCTTGCTCAAGTCCACCGGGAAAGGTGTCAGAAAGGAGTTCTGTTGGTAGTTCTTACACGGCCCCGGTAGCCAGCTGAAAGACACCACAAAAGTGGTTCTACCTGCTTTCTGGGCTGAGATGGGGAATCGCTGACTTTTGGAGTCGGCTGGTGACAAAATGTTCCAAACACACCCCATGCACAACTCCCCCGGGGAAGGTGCCAGAAAGGAGTTCTGTTGGTAGTTCTTACACTGCCCCGGTAGCCAGCTGAAAGACACCACAAAAGTGGTTCTACCTGCTTTCTGGACTGAGATAGGGAATTGCTGACTTTTCGACTCGGCTGGTGACAAAATGTTCCAAAAACACTCCATGCACAACTCCCCCGGGGAAGGTGCCAGAAAGGAGTTCTGTTGCTTGTTCTTACACTGCCCCGGTAGCCTGCTGAAAGACACCACAAAAGTGGTTCTACCTGCTTTCTGGGCTGAGATGGGGAATCGCTGACTTTTGGACTCGGCTGGTTAGAAATTGTTCCAAAGACACTCCATGCACAACTCCACCGGGGAAGGTGCCAGAAAGGAGTTCTATTGGTAGTTCTTACACTGCCCCGGAAGCCTGCTGAAAGACACCACAAAAGTGGTTCTACCTGCTTTCTGGGATGAGATGGGGAACCTCTGACTTTGGAGTCGGCTGGTGACAAAATGTTGCAAACACACCCCATGCACAACTCCCCCGGGGAAGGTGCCAGAAAGGAGTTCTGTTGGTAGTTCTTACACTGCCCCGGTAGCCAGCTGAAAGACACCACAAAAGTGGTTCTACCTGCTTTCTGGACTGAGATAGGGAATTGCTGACTTTTCGACTCGGCTGGTGACAAAATGTTCCAAAAACACTCCATGCACAACTCCCCCGGGGAAGGTGCCAGAAAGGAGTTCTGTTGCTTGTTCTTACACTGTCCCGGTAGCCAGCTGAAAGACACCACAAAAGTGGTTCTACCTGCTTTCTGGGCTGAGATGGGGAATCGCTGACTTTTGGACTCGGCTGGTTAGAAATTGTTCCAAAGACACTCCATGCACAACTCCACCGGGGAAGGTGCCAGAAAGGAGTTCTATTGGTAGTTCTTACACTGCCCCGGAAGCCTGCTGAAAGACACCACAAAAGTGGTTCTACCTGCTTTCTGGGATGAGATGGGGAACCTCTGACTTTGGAGTCGGCTGGTGACAAAATGTTGCAAACACACCCCATGCACAACTCCCCCGGGGAAGGTGCCAGAAAGGAGTTCTGTTGGTAGTTCTTACACTGCCCCGGTAGCCAGCTGAAAGACACCACAAAAGTGGTTCTACCTGCTTTCTGGACTGAGATAGGGAATTGCTGACTTTTCGACTCGGCTGGTGACAAAATGTTCCAAAAACACTCCATGCACAACTCCCCCGGGGAAGGTGCCAGAAAGGAGTTCTGTTGCTTGTTCTTACACTGTCCCGGTAGCCAGCTGAAAGACACCACAAAAGTGGTTCTACCTGCTTTCTGGGCTGAGATGGGGAATCGCTGACTTTTGGACTCGGCTGGTTAGAAATTGTTCCAAAGACACCTCATGCTCAAGTTCACCGGGAAAGGTGTCAGAAAGGAGTTCTGTTGGTAGTTCTTACACTGCCCCGGAATCCTGCTGAAAGACACCACAAAAGTGGTTCTACCTGCTTTCTGGGCTGAGATGGGGAATCGCTGGCTTTTGGACTCGGCTGGTTAGAAATTGTTCCAAAGACACCCCATGCACAACTCCACCCGGAAAGGTGCCAGCAAGGAGTTCTGTTGGTAGTTCTTACACTGCCCAGGAAGCCTGCTGAAAGACACCACAAAAGTGGTTCTACCTGCTTTCTGGGCTGAGATGGGGAATTGCTGACTTTTGGAGTCGTCTGCTGACAAAATGTTCCAAACACACCCCATGCACAACTCCACCGTGGAAGGTGCCAGAAAGGAGTTCTGTTGCTTGTTCTTACACTGCCCCGGTAGCCAGCTGAAAGACACCACAAAAGTGGTTCTACCTGCTTTTTGGGCTGAGATGTGGAATCGCTGATTTTTGGACTCGGCTGGTTAGAAATGTTCCAAAAACACTCCATGCACAACTCCACCGGGAAAGGTGCCAGAAAGGAGTTCTGTTTGTAGTTCTTACACTGCCCCGGTAGCCAGCTGAAAGACACCACAAAAGTGGTTCTACCTGCTTTCTGGGCTGAGATGGGTAACCGCTGACTTTTGGACTCGGCTGGTTAGAAATTGTTCCAAAGACACTCCATGCACAACTCCACCGGGGAAGGTGCCAGCTAGGAGTTCTGTTGGTAGTTCTTACACTGCCCCGAAAGCCTGCTGAAAGACACCACAAAAGTGGTTCTAACTGCTTTCTGGGATGAGATGGGGAACCGTTGACTTTTGGAGTCGGCTGGTGACAAAATTTTCGAAACACACCCCATGCACAACTCCCCCGGGGAATCTGCCGGAAAGGAGTTCTGTTGCTTGTTCTTACACTGCCCCGGTAGCCAGCTGAAAGACACCACAAAAGTGGTTCTACCTGCTTTTTGGGCTGAGATGGGGAATCGCTGACTTTTGGACTCGGCTGGTGACAAAATGTTCCAAAGACACTCCATGCACACTCCCCCGGGAAAGGTGCCAGAAAGGAGTTCTGTTGGTAGTTCTTACACTGCCCCGGTAGCCAGCTGAAAGACACCACAAAAGTGGTTCTACCTGCTTTCTGGACTGAGATGGGGAATTGCTGACTTTTGGACTCGGCTGGTGACAAAATGTTCCAAACACACCCCATGCACAACTCCACCGGGGAAGGTGCCAGAAAGGAGTTCTGTTGCTTGTTCTTACACTGCCCCGGTAGCCAGATGAAAGAAACCACAAAAGTGGTTCTACCTGCTTTCTGGGATGAGATGGGGAATCGCTGACTTTTGGACTCGGCTGGTTAGAAATGTTCCAAAAACACTCCATGCACAACTCCCCCGGGAAACGTGTCAGAAAGGAGTTCTGTTAGTAGTTCTTACACTGCCCCGGTAGCCAGATGAAAGAAACCACAAAAGTGGTTCTACCTGCTTTCTGGGATGAGATGGGGAACCGCTGACTTTTGGAGTCGGCTGGTGACAAAATGTTCCAAACACACCCCATGCACAACTCCCCCGGGGAAGGTGCCAGAAAGGAGTTCTATTGGTAGTTCTTACACTGCCCCGGTAGCCTGCTGAAAGACACCACAAAAGTGGTTTTACCTGCTTTTTGCCTGAGATGGGGAATCGCTGACTTTTGGACTCGGCTGGTTAGAAATTGTTCCAAAGACACCCCATGCTCAAGTCCACCGGGAAAGGTGTCAGAAAGGAGTTCTCTTGGTAGTTCTTACACTGCCCCGGAAGCCTGCTGAAAGACACCACAAAAGTGGTTCTACCTGCTTTCTGGGCTGAGATGGGGAATCGCTGGCTTTTGGACTCGGCTGGTTAGAAATTGTTCCAAAGACACCCCATGCACAACTCCACCGGGAAAGGTGCCAGCAAGGAGTTCTGTTGGTAGTTCTTACACTGCCCAGGAAGCCTGCTGAAAGACACCACAAAAGTGGTTCTACCTGCTTTCTGGACTGAGATGGGGAATTGCTGACTTTTGGACTCGGCTGGTGACAAAATGTTCCAAACACACCCCATGCACAACTCCCCCGGGGAAGGTGCCAGAAAGGAGTTCTGTTAGTAGTTCTTACACTGCCCTGGTAGCCAGATGAAAGACACCACAAAAGTGGTTCTACCTGCTTTCTGGGCTGAGATGGGTAACCGCTGACTTTTGGACTCGGCTGGTTAGAAATTGTTCCAAAGACACTCCATGCACAACTCCACCGGGGAAGGTGCCAGCTAGGAGTTCTCTTGGTAGTTCTTACACTGCCCCGAAAGCCTGCTGAAAGACACCACAAAAGTGGTTCTAACTGCTTTCTGGGATGAGATGGGGAACCGTTGACTTTTGGAGTCGGCTGGTGACAAAATTTTCGAAACACACCCCATGCACAACTCCCCCGGGGAATCTGCCGGAAAGGAGTTCTGTTGCTTGTTCTTACACTGCCCCGGAAGCCTGCTGAAAGACACCACAAAAGTGGTTCTACCTGCTTTCTGGGCTGAGATGGGGAATTGCTGACTTTTGGACTCGGCTGGTGACAAAATGTTCCAAACACACCCCATGCACAACTCCACCGGGGAAGGTGCCAGAAAGGAGTTCTGTTGCTTGTTCTTACACTGCCCCGGTAGCCAGCTGGAAGACACCACAAAAGTGGTTCTACCTGCTTTCTGGGCTTAGATGGGGAATTGCTGACTTTTGGAGTCGGCTGGTGACAAAATTTTCGAAATACACCCCATGCACAACTCCACCGGGGATGGTGTCAGCAAGTTCTGTTGCTTGTTCTTACACGGCCCCGGTAGCCAGCTGAAGACACCACAAAAGTGGTTCTACCTGCTTTCTGGGCTGAGATGGGGAATCGCTGACTTTTGGAGTCGGCTGGTGACAAAATTTTCGAAACACACCCCATGCACAACTGCACCGGGGAAGGTGCCAGAAAGGAGTTCTGTTGGTAGTTCTTACACTGCCCCGGTAGCCAGCTGAAAGACACCACAAAAGTGGTTCTACCTGCTTTCTGGACTGAGATGGGGAATTGCTGACTTTTGGACTCGGCTGGTGACAAAATGTTCCAAACACACCCCATGCACAACTCCACCGGGGAAGGTGCCAGAAAGGAGTTCTGTTGCTTGTTCTTACACTGCCCCGGTAGCCAGATGAAAGAAACCACAAAAGTGGTTCTACCTGCTTTCTGGACTGAGATGGGGAATCGCTGACTTTTGGACTCGGCTGGTTAGAAATTGTTCCAAAGACACCCCTTGCTCAAGTCCACCGGGAAAGGTGTCAGAAAGGAGTTCTGTTGGTAGTTCTTACACGGCCCCGAAAGCCTGCTGAAAGACACCACAAAAGTGGTTCTACCTGCTTTCTGGGCTGAGATGGGGAATCGCTGACTTTTGGAGTCGGCTGGTGACAAAATGTTCCAAACACACCCCATGCACAACTCCCCCGGGGAAGGTGCCAGAAAGGAGTTCTGTTGGTAGTTCTTACACTGCCCCGGTAGCCAGCTGAAAGACACCACAAAAGTGGTTCTACCTGCTTTCTGGACTGAGATAGGGAATTGCTGACTTTTCGACTCGGCTGGTGACAAAATGTTCCAAAAACACTCCATGCACAACTCCCCCGGGGAAGGTGCCAGAAAGGAGTTCTGTTGCTTGTTCTTACACTGCCCCGGTAGCCTGCTGAAAGACACCACAAAAGTGGTTCTACCTGCTTTCTGGGCTGAGATGGGGAATCGCTGACTTTTGGACTCGGCTGGTTAGAAATTGTTCCAAAGACACTCCATGCACAACTCCACCGGGGAAGGTGCCAGAAAGGAGTTCTATTGGTAGTTCTTACACTGCCCCGGAAGCCTGCTGAAAGACACCACAAAAGTGGTTCTACCTGCTTTCTGGGATGAGATGGGGAACCTCTGACTTTGGAGTCGGCTGGTGACAAAATGTTGCAAACACACCCCATGCACAACTCCACCGGGGAAGTTGCCAGCAAGGAGTTCTCTTGGTAGTTCTTACACTGCCCCGGTAGCCAGATGAAAGAAACCACAAAAGTGGTTCTACCTGCTTTCTGGGATGAGATGGGGAACCGCTGACTTTTGGAGTCGGCTGGTGACAAAATTTTTGAAACACACCCCATGCACAACTCCCCCGGGGAAGGTGCCAGAAAGGAGTTCTGTTGCTTGTTCTTACACTGCCCCGGTAGCCAGATGAAAGACACCACAAAAGTGGTTTTACCTGCTTTTTGCCTGAGATGGGGAATCGCTGACTTTTGGACTCGGCTGGTTAGAAATTGTTCCAAAGACACCCCATCCTCAAGTTCACCGGGAAAGGTGTCAGAAAGGAGTTCTGTTGGTAGTTCTTACACTGCCCCGGAAGCCTGCTGAAAGACACCACAAAAGTGGTTCTACCTGCTTTCTGGGCTGAGATGGGGAATCGCTGACTTTTGGAGTCGGCTGGTGACAAAATGTTGCAAACACACCCCATGCACAACTCCCCCGGGGAAGGTGCCAGAAAGGAGTTCTGTTAGTAGTTCTTACACTGCCCCGGTAGCCAGCTGAAAGACACCACAAAAGTGGTTCTACCTGCTTTCTGGGCTGAGATGGGTAACCGCTGACTTTTGGACTCGGCTGGTTAGAAATTGTTCCAAAGACCCTCCATGCACAACTCCACCGGGGAAGGTGCCAGCTAGGAGTTCTCTTGGTAGTTCTTACACTGCCCCGAAAGCCTGCTGAAAGACACCACAAAAGTGGTTCTAACTGCTTTCTGGGATGAGATGGGGAACCGTTGACTTTTGGAGTCGGCTGGTGACAAAATTTTCGAAACACACCCCATGCACAACTCCCCCGGGGAATCTGCCGGAAAGGAGTTCTGTTGCTTGTTCTTACACTGCCCCGGAAGCCTGCTGAAAGACACCACAAAAGTGGTTCTACCTGCTTTCTGGACTGAGATGGGGAATTGCTGACTTTTGGACTCGGCTGGTGACAAAATGTTCCAAACACACCCCATGCACAACTCCACCGGGGAAGGTGCCAGAAAGGAGTTCTCTTGCTTGTTCTTACACTGCCCCGGTAGCCAGCTGGAAGACACCACAAAAGTGGTTCTACCTGCTTTCTGGGCTTAGATGGGGAATTGCTGACTTTTGGAGTCGGCTGGTGACAAAATTTTCGAAATACACCCCATGCACAACTCCACCGGGGATGGTGTCAGCAAGTTCTGTTGCTTGTTCTTACACGGCCCCGGTAGCCAGCTGAAGACACCACAAAAGTGGTTCTACCTGCTTTCTGGGCTGAGATGGGGAATCGCTGACTTTTGGAGTCGGCTGGTGACAAAATTTTCGAAAAACACCCCATGCACAACTGCACCGGGGAAGGTGCCAGAAAGGAGTTCTGTTGGTAGTTCTTACACTGCCCCGGTAGCCAGCTGAAAGACACCACAAAAGTGGTTCTACCTGCTTTCTGGACTGAGATGGGGAATTGCTGACTTTTGGACTCGGCTGGTGACAAAATGTTCCAAACACACCCCATGCACAACTCCACCGGGGAAGGTGCCAGAAAGGAGTTCTGTTGCTTGTTCTTACACTGCCCCGGTAGCCAGATGAAAGAAACCACAAAAGTGGTTCTACCTGCTTTCTGGACTGAGATGGGGAATCGCTGACTTTTGGACTCGGCTGGTTAGAAATTGTTCCAAAGACACCCCATGCTCAAGTCCACCGGGAAAGGTGTCGTAAAGGAGTTCTGTTGGTAGTTCTTACACTGCCCCGGAAGCCTGCTGAAAGACACCACAAAAGTGGTTCTACCTGCTTTCTGGGATGAGATGGGGAATCGCTGACTTTGGAGTCGGCTGGTGACAAAATGTTGCAAACACACCCCATGCACAACTCCCCCGGGGAAGGTGCCAGAAAGGAGTTCTGTTGGTAGTTCTTACACTGCCCCGGTAGCCAGCTGAAAGACACCACAAAAGTGGTTCTACCTGCTTTCTGGACTGAGATAGGGAATTGCTGACTTTTCGACTCGGCTGGTGACAAAATGTTCCAAAAACACTCCATGCACAACTCCCCCGGGGAAGGTGCCAGAAAGGAGTTCTGTTGCTTGTTCTTACACTGTCCCGGTAGCCAGCTGAAAGACACCACAAAAGTGGTTCTACCTGCTTTCTGGGCTGAGATGGGGAATCGCTGACTTTTGGACTCGGCTGGTTAGAAATTGTTCCAAAGACACCCCATGCTCAAGTTCACCGGGAAAGGTGTCAGAAAGGAGTTCTGTTGGTAGTTCTTACACTGCCCCGGAATCCTGCTGAAAGACACCACAAAAGTGGTTCTACCTGCTTTCTGGGCTGAGATGGGGAATCGCTGGCTTTTGGACTCGGCTGGTTAGAAATTGTTCCAAAGACACCCCATGCACAACTCCCCCGGGGAAGGTGCCAGAAAGGAGTTCTGTTGGTAGTTCTTACACTGCCCCGGTAGCCAGCTGAAAGACACCACAAAAGTGGTTCTACCTGCTTTCTGGGCTGAGATGGGGAATTGCTGACTTTTGGAGTCGGCTGGTGACAAAATGTTCCAAACACACCCCATGCACAACTCCACCGGGGAAGGTGCCAGAAAGGAGTTCTGTTGCTTGTTCTTACACTGCCCCGGTAGCCAGCTGAAACACACCACAAAAGTGGTTCTACCTGCTTTTTGGGCTGAGATGTGGAATCGCTGATTTTTGGACTCGGCTGGTTAGAAATGTTCCAAAAACACTCCATGCACAACTCCACCGGGAAAGGTGCCAGAAAGGAGTTCTGTTTGTAGTTCTTACACTGCCCCGGTAGCCAGCTGAAAGACACCACAAAAGTGGTTCTACCTGCTTTCTGGGCTGAGATGGGTAACCGCTGACTTTTGGACTCGGCTGGTTAGAAATTGTTCCAAAGACACTCCATGCACAACTCCACCGGGGAAGGTGCCAGCTAGGAGTTCTCTTGGTAGTTCTTACACTGCCCCGAAAGCCTGCTGAAAGACACCACAAAAGTGGTTCTAACTGCTTTCTGGGATGAGATGGGGAACCGTTGACTTTTGGAGTCGGCTGGTGACAAAATTTTCGAAACACACCCCATGCACAACTCCCCCGGGGAATCTGCCGGAAAGGAGTTCTGTTGCTTGTTCTTACACTGCCCCGGAAGCCTGCTGAAAGACACCACAAAAGTGGTTCTACCTGCTTTTTGGGCTGAGATGGGGAATCGCTGACTTTTGGACTCGGCTGGTGACAAAATGTTCCAAAAACACTCCATGCACACTCCCCCGGGAAAGGTGCCAGAAAGGAGTTCTGTTGGTAGTTCTTACACTGCCCCGGTAGCCAGCTGAAAGACACCACAAAAGTGGTTCTACCTGCTTTCTGGACTGAGATGGGGAATTGCTGACTTTTGGACTCGGCTGGTGACAAAATGTTCCAAACACACCCCATGCACAACTCCACCGGGGAAGGTGCCAGAAAGGAGTTCTGTTGCTTGTTCTTACACTGCCCCGGTAGCCAGATGAAAGAAACCACAAAAGTGGTTCTACCTGCTTTTTGGGCTGAGATGGGGAATCGCTGACTTTTGGACTCGGCTGGTTAGAAATGTTCCAAAAACACTCCATGCACAACTCCCCCGGGAAACGTGTCAGAAAGGAGTTCTGTTAGTAGTTCTTACACTGCCCCGGTAGCCAGATGAAAGAAACCACAAAAGTGGTTCTACCTGCTTTCTGGGATGAGATGGGGAACCGCTGACTTTTGGAGTCGGCTGGTGACAAAATGTTCCAAACACACCCCATGCACAACTCCCCCGGGGAAGGTGCCAGAAAGGAGTTCTATTGGTAGTTCTTACACTGCCCCGGAAGCCTGCTGAAAGACACCACAAAAGTGGTTTTACCTGCTTTTTGCCTGAGATGGGGAATCGCTGACTTTTGGACTCGGCTGGTTAGAAATTGTTCCAAAGACACCCCATGCTCAAGTCCACCGGGAAAGGTGTCAGAAAGGAGTTCTGTTGGTAGTTCTTACACTGCCCCGGAAGCCTGCTGAAAGACACCACAAAAGTGGTTCTACCTGCTTTCTGGGCTGAGATGGGGAATCGCTGGCTTTTGGACTCGGCTGGTTAGAAATTGTTCCAAGGACACCCCATGCACAACTCCACCGGGAAAGGTGCCAGCAAGGAGTTCTGTTGGTAGTTCTTACACTGCCCAGGAAGCCTGCTGAAAGACACCACAAAAGTGGTTCTACCTGCTTTCTGGACTGAGATGGGGAATTGCTGACTTTTGGACTCGGCTGGTGACAAAATGTTCCAAACACACCCCATGCACAACTCCACCGGGGAAGGTGCCAGAAAGGAGTTCTGTTGCTTGTTCTTACACTGCCCCGGTAGCCAGATGAAAGAAACCACAAAAGTGGTTCTACCTGCTTTCTGGACTGAGATGGGGAATCGCTGACTTTTGGACTCGGCTGGTTAGAAATTGTTCCAAAGACACCCCATGCTCAAGTCCACCGGGAAAGGTGTCAGAAAGGAGTTCTCTTGGTAGTTCTTACACGGCCCCGGTAGCCAGCTGAAAGACACCACAAAAGTGGTTCTACCTGCTTTCTGGGCTGAGATGGGGAATCGCTGACTTTTGGAGTCGGCTGCTGACAAAATGTTCCAAACACACCCCATGCACAACTCCCCCGGGGAAGGTGCCAGAAAGGAGTTCTGTTGGTAGTTCTTACACTGCCCCGGTAGCCAGCTGAAAGACACCACAAAAGTGGTTCTACCTGCTTTCTGGACTGAGATAGGGAATTGCTGACTTTTCGACTCGGCTGGTGACAAAATGTTCCAAAAACACTCCATGCACAACTCCCCCGGGGAAGGTGCCAGAAAGGAGTTCTGTTGCTTGTTCTTACACTGCCCCGGTAGCCTGCTGAAAGACACCACAAAAGTGGTTCTACCTGCTTTCTGGGATGAGATGGGGAACCTCTGACTTTGGAGTCGGCTGGTGACAAAAAGTTGCAAACACACCCCATGCACAACTCCCCCGGGGAAGGTGCCAGAAAGGAGTTCTCTTGGTAGTTCTTACACTGCCCCGGTAGCCAGATGAAAGAAACCACAAAAGTGGTTCTACCTGCTTTCTGGGATGAGATGGGGAACCGCTGACTTTTGGAGTCGGCTGGTGACAAAATTTTTGAAACACACCCCATGCACAACTCCCCCGGGGAAGGTGCCAGAAAGGAGTTCTGTTGCTTGTTCTTACACTGCCCCGGTAGCCAGATGAAAGACACCACAAAAGTGGTTTTACCTGCTTTTTGCCTGAGATGGGGAATCGCTGACTTTTGGACTCGGCTGGTTAGAAATTGTTCCAAAGACACCCCATGCTCAAGTTCACCGGGAAAGGTGTCAGAAAGGAGTTCTCTTGGTAGTTCTTACACTGCCCCGGAAGCCTGCTGAAAGACACCACAAAAGTGGTTCTACCTGCTTTCTGGGCTGAGATGGGGAATCGCTGGCTTTTGGACTCGGCTGGTTAGAAATTGTTCCAAAGACACCCCATGCACAACTCCACCGGGAAAGGTGCCAGCAAGGAGTTCTGTTGGTAGTTCTTACACTGCCCAGGAAGCCTGCTGAAAGACACCACAAAAGTGGTTCTACCTGCTTTCTGGGCTGAGATGGGGAATTGCTGACTTTTGGAGTCGGCTGGTGACAAAATTTTCGAAATACACCCCATGCACAACTCCACCGGGGATGGTGTCAGCAAGTTCTGTTGCTTGTTCTTACACGGCCCCGGTAGCCAGATGAAAGAAACCACAAAAGTGGTTCTCCCTGCTTTCTGGGCTGAGATGGGGAATCGCTGACTTTTGGAGTCGGCTGGTGACAAAATGTTCCAAACACACCCCATGCACAACTCCCCCGGGGAAGGTGCCAGAAAGGAGTTCTGTTGGTAGTTCTTACACTGCCCCGGTAGCCAGCTGAAAGACACCACAAAAGTGGTTCTACCTGCTTTCTGGACTGAGATGGGGAATTGCTGACTTTTGGAGTCGGCTGGTGACAAAATGTTCCAAACACACCCCATGCACAACTCCACCGGGGAAGGTGCCAGAAAGGAGTTCTGTTGCTTGTTCTTACACTGCCCCGGTAGCCAGCTGAAACACACCACAAAAGTGGTTCTACCTGCTTTTTGGGCTGAGATGTGGAATCGCTGATTTTTGGACTCGGCTGGTTAGAAATGTTCCAAAAACACTCCATGCACAACTCCACCGGGAAAGGTGCCAGAAAGGAGTTCTGTTTGTAGTTCTTACACTGCCCCGGTAGCCAGCTGAAAGACACCACAAAAGTGGTTCTACCTGCTTTTTGGGCTGAGATGGGGAATCGCTGACTTTTGGACTCGGCTGGTGACAAAATGTTCCAAACACACCCCATGCACAACTCCACCGGGGAAGGTGCCAGAAAGGAGTTCTGTTGCTTGTTCTTACACTGCCCCGGTAGCCAGCTGGAAGACACCACAAAAGTGGTTCTACCTGCTTTCTGGGCTTAGATGGGGAATTGCTGACTTTTGGAGTCGGCTGGTGACAAAATTTTCGAAATACACCCCATGCACAACTCCACCGGGGATGGTGTCAGCAAGTTCTGTTGCTTGTTCTTACACGGCCCCGGTAGCCAGCTGAAGACACCACAAAAGTGGTTCTACCTGCTTTCTGGGCTGAGATGGGGAATCGCTGACTTTTGGAGTCGGCTGGTGACAAAATTTTCGAAACACACCCCATGCACAACTCCACCGGGGAAGGTGCCAGAAAGGAGTTCTGTTGCTTGTTCTTACACTGCCCCGGTAGCCAGATGAAAGAAACCACAAAAGTGGTTCTACCTGCTTTCTGGACTGAGATGGGGAATCGCTGACTTTTGGACTCGGCTGGTTAGAAATTGTTCCAAAGACACCCCATGCTCAAGTCCACCGGGAAAGGTGTCAGAAAGGAGTTCTGTTGGTAGTTCTTACACGGCCCCGGTAGCCAGCTGAAAGACACCACAAAAGTGGTTCTACCTGCTTTCTGGGCTGAGATGGGGAATCGCTGACTTTTGGAGTCGGCTGCTGACAAAATGTTCCAAACACACCCCATGCACAACTCCCCCGGGGAAGGTGCCAGAAAGGAGTTCTGTTGGTAGTTCTTACACTGCCCCGGTAGCCAGCTGAAAGACACCACAAAAGTGGTTCTACCTGCTTTCTGGACTGAGATAGGGAATTGCTGACTTTTCGAATCGGCTGGTGACAAAATGTTCCAAAAACACTCCATGCACAACTCCCCCGGGGAAGGTGCCAGAAAGGAGTTCTGTTGCTTGTTCTTACACTGCCCCGGTAGCCTGCTGAAAGACACCACAAAAGTGGTTCTACCTGCTTTCTGGGCTGAGATGGGGAATCGCTGACTTTTGGACTCGGCTGGTTAGAAATTGTTCCAAAGACACTCCATGCACAACTCCACCGGGGAAGGTGCCAGAAAGGAGTTCTATTGGTAGTTCTTACACTGCCCCGGAAGCCTGCTGAAAGACACCACAAAAGTGGTTCTACCTGCTTTCTGGGATGAGATGGGGAACCTCTGACTTTGGAATCGGCTGGTGACAAAATGTTGCAAACACACCCCATGCACAACTCCCCCGGGGAAGGTGCCAGAAAGGAGTTCTGTTGGTAGTTCTTACACTGCCCCGGTAGCCAGCTGAAAGACACCACAAAAGTGGTTCTACCTTCTTTCTGGACTGAGATAGGGAATTGCTGACTTTTCGACTCGGCTGGTGACAAAATGTTCCAAAAACACTCCATGCACAACTCCCCCGGGGAAGGTGCCAGAAAGGAGTTCTGTTGCTTGTTCTTACACTGTCCCGGTAGCCAGCTGAAAGACACCACAAAAGTGGTTCTACCTGCTTTCTGGGCTGAGATGGGGAATCGCTGACTTTTGGACTCGGCTGGTTAGAAATTGTTCCAAAGACACCCCATGCTCAAGTTCACCGGGAAAGGTGTCAGAAAGGAGTTCTGTTGGTAGTTCTTACACTGCCCCGGAATCCTGCTGAAAGACACCACAAAAGTGGTTCTACCTGCTTTCTGGGCTGAGATGGGGAATCGCTGGCTTTTGGACTCGGCTGGTTAGAAATTGTTCCAAAGACACCCCATGCACAACTCCACCGGGAAAGGTGCCAGCAAGGAGTTCTGTTGGTAGTTCTTACACTGCCCCGGTAGCCTGCTGAAAGACACCACAAAAGTGGTTCTACCTGCTTTCTGGGCTGAGATGGGGAATTGCTGACTTTTGGAGTCGTCTGCTGACAAAATGTTCCAAACACACCCCATGCACAACTCCACCGGGGAAGGTGCCAGAAAGGAGTTCTGTTGCTTGTTCTTACACTGCCCCGGTAGCCAGCTGAAAGACACCACAAAAGTGGTTCTACCTGCTTTCTGGGCTGAGATGGGTAACCGCTGACTTTTGGACTCGGCTGGTTAGAAATTGTTCCAAAGACACTCCATGCACAACTCCACCGGGGAAGGTGCCAGCTAGGAGTTCTCTTGGTAGTTCTTACACTGCCCCGAAAGCCTGCTGAAAGACACCACAAAAGTGGTTCTACCTGCTTTCTGGGATGAGATGGGGAACCGTTGACTTTTGGAGTCGGCTGGTGACAAAATTTTCGAAACACACCCCATGCACAACTCCCCCGGGGAATCTGCCGGAAAGGAGTTCTGTTGCTTGTTCTTACACTGCCCCGGTAGCCAGCTGAAAGACACCACAAAAGTGGTTCTACCTGCTTTTTGGGCTGAGATGGGGAATCGCTGACTTTTGGACTCGGCTGGTGACAAAATGTTCCAAAAACACTCCATGCACACTCCCCCGGGAAAGGTGCCAGAAAGGAGTTCTGTTGGTAGTTCTTACACTGCCCCGGTAGCCAGCTGAAAGACACCACAAAAGTGGTTCTACCTGCTTTCTGGACTGAGATGGGGAATTGCTGACTTTTGGACTCGGCTGGTGACAAAATGTTCCAAACACACCCCATGCACAACTCCACCGGGGAAGGTGCCAGAAAGGAGTTCTCTTGGTAGTTCTTACACTGCCCCGGTAGCCAGCTGGAAGACACCACAAAAGTGGTTTTACCTGCTTTCTGGGATAAGATGGGGAACCTCTTACTTTGGAGTCGGCTGGTGACAAAATGTTGCAAACACACCCCATGCACAACTCCCCCGGGGAAGGTGCCAGAAAGGAGTTCTGTTGGTAGTTCTTACACTGCCCCGGTAGCCAGATGAAAGAAACCACAAAAGTGGTTCTACCTGCTTTCTGGGATGAGATGGGGAATCGCTGACTTTTGGACTCGGCTGGTTAGAAATGTTCCAAAAACACTCCATGCACAACTCCCCCGGGAAACGTGTCAGAAAGGAGTTCTGTTAGTAGTTCTTACACTGCCCCGGTAGCCAGATGAAAGAAACCACAAAAGTGGTTCTACCTGCTTTCTGGGATGAGATGGGGAACCGCTGACTTTTGGAGTCGGCTGGTGACAAAATGTTCCAAACACACCCCATGCACAACTCCCCCGGGGAAGGTGCCAGAAAGGAGTTCTATTGGTAGTTCTTACACTGCCCCGGAAGCCTGCTGAAAGACACCACAAAAGTGGTTTTACCTGCTTTTTGCCTGAGATGGGGAATCGCTGACTTTTGGACTCGGCTGGTTAGAAATTGTTCCAAAGACACCCCATGCTCAAGTCCACCGGGAAAGGTGTCAGAAAGGAGTTCTCTTGGTAGTTCTTACACTGCCCCGGAAGCCTGCTGAAAGACACCACAAAAGTGGTTCTACCTGCTTTCTGGGCTGAGATGGGGAATCGCTGGCTTTTGGACTCGGCTGGTTAGAAATTGTTCCAAAGACACCCCATGCACAACTCCACCGGGAAAGGTGCCAGCAAGGAGTTCTGTTGGTAGTTCTTACACTGCCCAGGAAGCCTGCTGAAAGACACCACAAAAGTGGTTCTACCTGCTTTCTGGGCTGAGATGGGGAATTGCTGACTTTTGGAGTCGGCTGGTGACAAAATGTTCCAAAAACACTCCATGCACAACTCCCCCGGGGAAGGTGCCAGAAAGGAGTTCTATTGGTAGTTCTTACACTGCCCCGGAAGCCTGCTGAAAGACACCACAAAAGTGGTTCTACCTGCTTTCTGGGATGAGATGGGGAACCTCTGACTTTGGAGTCGGCTGGTGACAAAATGTTGCAAACACACCCCATGCACAACTCCCCCGGGGAAGGTGCCAGAAAGGAGTTCTGTTAGTAGTTCTTACACTGCCCCGGTAGCCAGCTGAAAGACACCACAAAAGTGGTTCTACCTGCTTTCTGGGCTGAGATGGGTAACCGCTGACTTTTGGACTCGGCTGGTTAGAAATTGTTCCAAAGACCCTCCATGCACAACTCCACCGGGGAAGGTGCCAGCTAGGAGTTCTCTTGGTAGTTCTTACACTGCCCCGAAAGCCTGCTGAAAGACACCACAAAAGTGGTTCTAACTGCTTTCTGGGATGAGATGGGGAACCGTTGACTTTTGGAGTCGGCTGGTGACAAAATTTTCGAAACACACCCCATGCACAACTCCCCCGGGGAATCTGCCGGAAAGGAGTTCTGTTGCTTGTTCTTACACTGCCCCGGAAGCCTGCTGAAAGACACCACAAAAGTGGTTCTACCTGCTTTCTGGACTGAGATGGGGAATTGCTGACTTTTGGACTCGGCTGGTGACAAAATGTTCCAAACACACCCCATGCACAACTCCACCGGGGAAGGTGCCAGAAAGGAGTTCTGTTGCTTGTTCTTACACTGCCCCGGTAGCCAGCTGGAAGACACCACAAAAGTGGTTCTACCTGCTTTCTGGGCTTAGATGGGGAATTGCTGACTTTTGGAGTCGGCTGGTGACAAAATTTTCGAAATACACCCCATGCACAACTCCACCGGGGATGGTGTCAGCAAGTTCTGTTGCTTGTTCTTACACGGCCCCGGTAGCCAGCTGAAGACACCACAAAAGTGGTTCTACCTGCTTTCTGGGCTGAGATGGGGAATCGCTGACTTTTGGAGTCGGCTGGTGACAAAATTTTCGAAACACACCCCATGCACAACTGCACCGGGGAAGGTGCCAGAAAGGAGTTCTGTTGGTAGTTCTTACACTGCCCCGGTAGCCAGCTGAAAGACACCACAGAAGTGGTTCTACCTGCTTTCTGGACTGAGATGGGGAATTGCTGACTTTTGGACTCGGCTGGTGACAAAATGTTCCAAACACACCCCATGCACAACTCCACCGGGGAAGGTGCCAGAAAGGAGTTCTGTTGCTTGTTCTTACACTGCCCCGGTAGCCAGATGAAAGAAACCACAAAAGTGGTTCTACCTGCTTTCTGGACTGAGATGGGGAATCGCTGACTTTTGGACTCGGCTGGTTAGAAATTGTTCCAAAGACACCCCATGCTCAAGTCCACCGGGAAAGGTGTCAGAAAGGAGTTCTGTTGGTAGTTCTTACACGGCCCCGGTAGCCAGCTGAAAGACACCACAAAAGTGGTTCTACCTGCTTTCTGGGCTGAGATGGGGAATCGCTGACTTTTGGAGTCGGCTGCTGACAAAATGTTCCAAACACACCCCATGCACAACTCCCCCGGGGAAGGTGCCAGAAAGGAGTTCTGTTGGTAGTTCTTACACTGGCCCGGTAGCCAGATGAAAGACACCACAAAAGTGGTTCTACCTGCTTTCTGGACTGAGATAGGGAATTGCTGACTTTTCGACTCGGCTGGTGACAAAATGTTCCAAAAACACTCCATGCACAACTCCCCCGGGGAAGGTGCCAGAAAGGAGTTCTGTTGCTTGTTCTTACACTGCCCCGGTAGCCTGCTGAAAGACACCACAAAAGTGGTTCTACCTGCTTTCTGGGCTGAGATGGGGAATCGCTGACTTTTGGACTCGGCTGGTTAGAAATTGTTCCAAAGACACTCCATGCACAACTCCACCGGGGAAGGTGCCAGAAAGGAGTTTTATTGGTAGTTCTTACACTGCCCCGGAAGCCTGCTGAAAGACACCACAAAAGTGGTTCTACCTGCTTTCTGGGATGAGATGGGGAACCTCTGACTTTGGAGTCGGCTGGTGACAAAATTTTTGAAACACACCCCATGCACAACTCCCCCGGGGAAGGTGCCAGAAAGGAGTTCTGTTGCTTGTTCTTACACTGCCCCGGTAGCCAGATGAAAGACACCACAAAAGTGGTTTTACCTGCTTTTTGCCTGAGATGGGGAATCGCTGACTTTTGGACTCGGCTGGTTAGAAATTGTTCCAAAGACACCCCATGCTCAAGTTCACCGGGAAAGGTGTCAGAAAGGAGTTCTGTTGGTAGTTCTTACACTGCCCCGAAAGCCTGCTGAAAGACACCACAAAAGTGGTTCTACCTGCTTTCTGGGCTGAGATGGGGAATCGCTGGCTTTTGGACTCGGCTGGTTAGAAATTGTTCCAAAGACACCCCATGCACAACTCCACCGGGAAAGGTGCCAGCAAGGAGTTCTGTTGCTTGTTCTTACACGGCTCCGGTAGCCAGCTGAAAGACACCACAAAAGTGGTTCTACCTGCTTTCTGGGCTGAGATGGGGAATTGCTGACTTTTGGAGTCGGCTGGTGACAAAATGTTCCAAACACACCCCATGCACAACTCCACCGGGGAAGGTGCCAGAAAGGAGTTCTGTTGCTTGTTCTTACACTGCCCCGGTAGCCAGCTGAAACACACCACAAAAGTGGTTCTACCTGCTTTTTGGGCTGAGATGTGGAATCGCTGATTTTTGGACTCGGCTGGTTAGAAATGTTCCAAAAACACTCCATGCACAACTCCACCGGGAAAGGTGCCAGAAAGGAGTTCTGTTTGTAGTTCTTACACTGCCCCGGTAGCCAGATGAAAGAAACCACATAAGTGGTTTTACCTGCTTTCTGGGCTGAGATGGGCAATCGCTGACTTTTGGACTCGGCTGGTGACAAAATGTTCCAAAAACATCCCATGCAGAACTCCACCGGGGAAGGTGCCAGAAAGGAGTTCTGTTGCTTGTTCTTACACTGCCCCGGTAGCCAGATGAAAGACACCACAAAAGTGGTTCTACCTGCTTTCTGGGCTGAGATGGGGAATCGCTGACTTTTGGACTCGGCTGGTTAGAAATTGTTCCAAAGACACTCCATGCACAACTCCACCGGGGAAGGTGCCAGCAAGGAGTTCTTTTGGTAGTTCTTACACTGCCCTGGTAGCCAGATCAAAGAAACCACAAAAGTGGTTCTACCTGCTTTCTGGGCTGAGATGGGTAACCGCTGACTTTTGGACTCGGCTGGTTAGAAATTGTTCCAAAGACACTCCATGCACAACTCCACCGGGGAAGGTGCCAGCTAGGAGTTCTCTTGGTAGTTCTTACACTGCCCCGAAAGCCTGCTGAAAGACACCACAAAAGTGGTTCTAACTGCTTTCTGGGATGAGATGGGGAACCGTTGACTTTTGGAGTCGGCTGGTGACAAAATTTTCGAAACACACCCCATGCACAACTCCCCCGGGGAAGGTGCCGGAAAGGAGTTCTGTTGCTTGTTCTTACACTGCCCCGGTAGCCAGCTGAAAGACACCACAAAAGTGGTTCTACCTGCTTTTTGGGCTGAGATGGGGAATCGCTGACTTTTGGACTCGGCTGGTGACAAAATGTTCCAAAAACACTCCATGCACAACTCCCCCGGGAAACGTGTCAGAAAGGAGTTCTGTTGGTAGTTCTTACACTGCCCCGGTAGCCAGATGAAAGAAACCACAAAAGTGGTTCTACCTGCTTTCTGGACTGAGATGGGGAATCGCTGACTTTTGGACTCGGCTGGTGACAAAATGTTCCAAACACACCCCATGCACAACTCCCCCGGGGAAGGTGCCAGAAAGGAGTTCTATTGGTAGTTCTTACACTGCCCCGGAAGCCTGCTGAAAGACACCACAAAAGTTGTTCTACCTGCTTTCTGGGCTGAGATGGGGAATCGCTGACTTTTGGACTCGGCTGGTTAGAAATTGTTCCAAAGACACCCCATGCTCAAGTCCACCGGGAAAGGTGTCAGAAAGGAGTTCTCTTGGTAGTTCTTACACGGCCCCGGTAGCCAGCTGAAAGACACCACAAAAGTGGTTCTACCTGCTTTCTGGGCTGAGATGGGGAATCGCTGACTTTTGGACTCGGCTGGTGACAAAATGTTCCAAACACACCCCATGCACAACTCCACCGGGGAAGGTGCCAGAAAGGAGTTCTGTTGCTTGTTCTTACACTGCCCCGGTAGCCAGATGAAAGAAACCACAAAAGTGGTTCTACCTGCTTTCTGGACTGAGATGGGGAATCGCTGACTTTTGGACTCGGCTGGTTAGAAATTGTTCCAAAGACACCCCATGCTCAAGTCCACCGGGAAAGGTGTCAGAAAGGAGTTCTGTTGGTAGTTCTTACACGGCCCCGGTAGCCAGCTGAAAGACACCACAAAAGTGGTTCTACCTGCTTTCTGGGCTGAGATGGGGAATCGCTGACTTTTGGAGTTGGCTGGTGACAAAATGTTCCAAAGACACCCCATGCACAACTCCCCCGGGGAAGGTGCCAGAAAGGAGTTCTGTTGGTAGTTCTTACACTGCCCCGGTAGCCAGCTGAAAGACACCACAAAAGTGGTTCTACCTGCTTTCTGGACTGAGATGGGGAATTGCTGACTTTTCGACTCGGCTGGTGACAAAATGTTCCAAAAACACTCCATGCACAACTCCCCCGGGGAAGGTGCCAGAAAGGAGTTCTGTTGCTTGTTCTTACACTGCCCCGGTAGCCTGCTGAAAGACACCACAAAAGTGGTTCTACCTGCTTTCTGGGCTGAGATGGGGAATCGCTGACTTTTGGACTCGGCTGGTTAGAAATTGTTCCAAAGACACTCCATGCACAACTCCACCGGGGAAGGTGCCAGCTAGGAGTTCTCTTGGTAGTTCTTACACTGCCCCGAAAGCCTGCTGAAAGACACCACAAATGTGGTTCTAACTGCTTTCTGGGATGAGATGGGGAACCGTTGACTTTTGGAGTCGGCTGGTGACAAAATTTTCGAAACACACCCCATGCACAACTCCCCCGGGGAATCTGCCGGAAAGGAGTTCTGTTGCTTGTTCTTACACTGCCCCGGAAGCCTGCTGAAAGACACCACAAAAGTGGTTCTACCTGCTTTCTGGACTGAGATGGGGAATTGCTGACTTTTGGACTCGGCTGGTGACAAAATGTTCCAAACACACCCCATGCACAACTCCACCGGGGAAGGTGCCAGAAAGGAGTTCTGTTGCTTGTTCTTACACTGCCCCGGTAGCCAGCTGGAAGACACCACAAAAGTGGTTCTACCTGCTTTCTGGGCTTAGATGGGGAATTGCTGACTTTTGGAGTCGGCTGGTGACAAAATTTTCGAAATACACCCCATGCACAACTCCACCGGGGATGGTGTCAGCAAGTTCTGTTGCTTGTTCTTACACGGCCCCGGTAGCCAGCTGAAGACACCACAAAAGTGGTTCTACCTGCTTTCTGGGCTGAGATGGGGAATCGCTGACTTTTGGAGTCGGCTGGTGACAAAATTTTCGAAACACACCCCATGCACAACTGCACCGGGGAAGGTGCCAGAAAGGAGTTCTGTTGGTAGTTCTTACACTGCCCCGGTAGCCAGCTGAAAGACACCACAGAAGTGGTTCTACCTGCTTTCTGGACTGAGATGGGGAATTGCTGACTTTTGGACTCGGCTGGTGACAAAATGTTCCAAACACACCCCATGCACAACTCCACCGGGGAAGGTGCCAGAAAGGAGTTCTGTTGCTTGTTCTTACACTGCCCCGGTAGCCAGATGAAAGAAACCACAAAAGTGGTTCTACCTGCTTTCTGGACTGAGATGGGGAATCGCTGACTTTTGGACTCGGCTGGTTAGAAATTGTTCCAAAGACACCCCATGCTCAAGTCCACCGGGAAAGGTGTCAGAAAGGAGTTCTGTTGGTAGTTCTTACACGGCCCCGGTAGCCAGCTGAAAGACACCACAAAAGTGGTTCTACCTGCTTTCTGGGCTGAGATGGGGAATCGCTGACTTTTGGAGTCGGCTGCTGACAAAATGTTCCAAACACACCCCATGCACAACTCCCCCGGGGAAGGTGCCAGCAAGGAGTTCTCTTGGTAGTTCTTACACTGCCCCGGTAGCCAGATGAAAGAAACCACAAAAGTGGTTCTACCTGCTTTCTGGGATGAGATGGGGAATTGCTGACTTTTGGAGTCGGCTGGTGACAAAATTTTTGAAACACACCCCATGCACAACTCCCCCGGGGAAGGTGCCAGAAAGGAGTTCTGTTGCTTGTTCTTACACTGCCCCGGTAGCCAGATGAAAGACACCACAAAAGTGGTTTTACCTGCTTTTTGCCTGAGATGGGGAATCGCTGACTTTTGGACTCGGCTGGTTAGAAATTGTTCCAAAGACACCCCATGCTCAAGTTCACCGGGAAAGGTGTCAGAAAGGAGTTCTGTTGGTAGTTCTTACACTGCCCCGGAAGCCTGCTGAAAGACACCACAAAAGTGGTTCTACCTGCTTTCTGGGATGAGATGGGGAATCGCTGGCTTTTGGACTCGGCTGGTTAGAAATTGTTCCAAAGACACCCCATGCACAACTCCACCGGGAAAGGTGCCAGCAAGGAGTTCTGTTGGTAGTTCTTACACTGCCCAGGAAGCCTGCTGAAAGACACCACAAAAGTGGTTTTACCTGCTTTCTGGGCTGAGATAGGGAATTGCTGACTTTTGGAGTCGGCTGGTGACAAAATTTTCGAAATACACCCCATGCACAACTCCACCGGGGATGGTGTCAGCAAGTTCTGTTGTTTGTTCTTACACGGCCCCGGTAGCCAGCTGAAAGACACCACAAAAGTGGTTCTACCTGCTTTCTGGGCTGAGATGGGGAATTGCTGACTTTTGGAGTCGGCTGGTGACAAAATGTTCCAAACACACCCCATGCACAACTGCACCGGGGAAGGTGCCAGAAAGGAGTTCTGTTGCTTGTTCTTACACTGCCCCGGTAGCCAGCTGAAAGACACCACAAAAGTGGTTCTAACTGCTTTCTGGGATGAGATGGGGAACCGTTGACTTTTGGAGTCGGCTGGTGACAAAATTTTCGAAACACACCCCATGCACAACTCCCCCGGGGAAGGTGCCAGAAAGGAGTTCTATTGGTAGTTCTTACACTGCCCCGGAAGCCTGCTGAAAGACACCACAAAAGTGGTTCTACCTGCTTTCTGGACTGAGATGAGGAATCGCTGGCTTTTGGACTCGGCTGGTTAGAAATTGTTCCAAAGACACCCCATGCTCAAGTCCACCGGGAAAGGTGTCAGAAAGGAGTTCTCTTGGTAGTTCTTACACTGCCCCGGAAGCCTGCTGAAAGACACCACAAAAGTGGTTCTACCTGCTTTCTGGGCTGAGATGGGGAATCGCTGACTTTTGGACTCGGCTGGTGACAAAATGTTCCAAAGACACTCCATGCACAACTCCACCGGGGAAGGTGCCAGAAAGGAGTTCTATTGGTAGTTCTTACACTGCCCCGGAAGCCTGCTGAAAGACACCACAAAAGTGGTTCTACCTGCTTTCTGGGATGAGATGGGGAACCTCTGACTTTGGAGTCGGCTGGTGACAAAATTTTCGAAACACACCCCATGCACAACTCCCCCGGGGAAGGTGCCAGAAAGGAGTTCTCTTGGTAGTTCTTACACTGCCCCGGAAGCCTGCTGAAAGACACCACAAAAGTGGTTCTACCTGCTTTCTGGGCTGAGATGGGGAATTGCTGACTTTTGGAGTCGGCTGGTGACAAAATTTCGAAATACACCCCATGCACAACTCCACCGGGGATGGTGTCAGCAAGTTCTGTTGCTTGTTCTTACACGGCCCCGGTAGCCAGCTGAAAGAAACCACAAAAGTGGTTCTCCCTGCTTTCTGGGCTGAGATGGGGAATCGCTGACTTTTGGAGTCGGCTGGTGACAAAATGTTCCAAAGACACCCCATGCACAACTCCCCCGGGGAAGGTGCCAGAAAGGAGTTCTGTTGGTAGTTCTTACACTGCCCCGGTAGCCAGCTGAAAGACACCACAAAAGTGGTTCTACCTGCTTTCTGGACTGAGATGGGGAATTGCTGACTTTTGGAGTCGGCTGGTGACAAAATGTTCCAAACACACCCCATGCACAACTCCACCGGGGAAGGTGCCAGAAAGGAGTTCTGTTGGTAGTTCTTACACTGCCCCGGTAGCCAGCTGAAACACACCACAAAAGTGGTTCTACCTGCTTTTTGGGCTGAGATGTGGAATCGCTGATTTTTGGACTCGGCTGGTTAGAAATGTTCCAAAAACACTCCATGCACAACTCCACCGGGAAAGGTGCCAGAAAGGAGTTCTGTTGCTTGTTCTTACACTGCCCCGGTAGCCAGATGAAAGACACCACAAAAGTGGTTCTACCTGCTTTCTGGGCTGAGATGGGCAATCGCTGACTTTTGGACTCGGCTGGTTAGAAATTGTTCCAAAGACACTCCATGCACAACTCCACCGGGGAAGGTGCCAGCAAGGAGTTCTTTTGGTAGTTCTTACACTGCCCTGGTAGCCAGATCAAAGAAACCACAAAAGTGGTTCTACCTGCTTTCTGGGATGAGATGGGGCAATCGCTGACTTTTGGAGTCGGCTGGTGACAAAATGTTCCAAACACACCCCATGCACAACTCCACCGGGGAAGGTGCCAGAAAGGAGTTCTGTTGCTTGTTCTTACACTGCCCCGGTAGCAAGATGAAAGAAACCACAAAAGTGGTTCTACCTGCTTTCTGGGCTGAGATGGGGAATCTCTGACTTTTGGACTCGGCTGGTTAGAAATTGTTCCAAAGACACTCCATGCACAACTCCACCGGGGAAGGTGCCAGAAAGGAGTTCTGTTGGTAGTTCTTACACTGCCCCGGTAGCCAGATGAAAGAAACCACAAAAGTGGTTCTACCTGCTTTCTGGGCTGAGATGGGGAATCGCTGACTTTTGGAGTTGGCTGGTGACAAAATGTTCCAAAGACAACCCATGCACAACTGCACCGGGGAAGGTGCCAGAAAGGAGTTCTGTAGGTAGTTCTTACACTGCCCCGGTAGCCAGATGAAAGACACCACAAAAGTGGTTCTACCTGCTTTCTGGGCTGAGATGGGGAACCACTGACTTTTGGACTCGGCTGGTTAGAAATTGTTCCAAAGACACTCCATGCACAACTCCACCGGGGAAGGTGACAGAAAGGAGTTCTGTTGCTTGTTCTTACACTGCCCCGGTAGCCAGCTGAAAGACACCACAAAAGTTGTTCTACCTGCTTTTTGCATTGAGATGTGAAATCGCTGAGTTTAAAAGTCGGCTGCTGACAAAATGTTCGAAGGCACATCTCATGCACAACTCCACCGGGGAAGGTGCCAGAAAGGAGTTCTGTTGGTAGTTCTTACACTGGCCCGGTAGCCAGATGAAAGAAACCTCATAAGTGGTTCTACCTGCTTTCTGGGCTGAGATGGGCAATCGCTGACTTTTGGACTCGGCTGGTGACAAAATGTTCCAAACACACCCCATGCACAACTTCCCCGGGAAAGGTGCCAGAAAGGAGTTCTGTTGCTTGTTCTTCCACTGCCCCGGTAGCCAGCTGAAACACACCACAAAAGTGGTTCTACCTGCTTTCTGGGCTGAGATGGGGAATCGCTGACTTTTGGACTCGGCTGGTTAGAAATTGTTCCAAAGACACTCCATGCACAACTCCCCCGGGGAAGGTGCCAGAAAGGAGTTCTGTTGGTAGTTCTTACACTGCCCCGGTAGCCAGATGAAAGAAACCACAAAAGTGGTTCTACCTGCTTTCTGGGCTGAGATGGGGAATCGCTGACTTTTGGACTCGGCTGGTTAGAAATTGTTCCAAAGACACTCCATGCACAACTCCACCAGGGAAGGTGTCAGAAAGGAGTTCTGTTGGTAGTTCTTACACTGCCCCGGTAGCCAGCTGAAAGACACCACAAAAGTGGTTCTACCTGCTTTCTGGGCTGAGATGGGTAACCGCTGACTTTTGGACTCGGCTGGTTAGAAATTGTTCCAAAGACACCCCATGCTCAAGTCCACCGGGAAAGGTGCCAGAAAGGAGTTCTGTTGGTAGTTCTTACACTGCCCCGGTAGCCAGATGAAAGAAACCACAAAAGTGGTTCTACCTGCTTTCTGGGCTGAGATGGGGAATCGCTGACTTTTGGAGTCGGCTGGTGACAAAATTTTCGAAACACACCCCATGCACAACTGCACCGGGGAAGGTGCCAGAAAGGAGTTCTGTTGGTAGTTCTTACACTGCCCCGGTAGCCAGCTGAAACACACCACAAAAGTGGTTCTACCTGCTTTCTGGACTGAGATGGGGAATTGCTGACTTTTGGACTCGGCTGGTGACAAAATGTTCCAAACACACCCCATGCACAACTCCACCGGGGAAGGTGCCAGAAAGGAGTTCTGTTGCTTGTTCTTACACTGCCCCGGTAGCCAGATGAAAGACACCACAAAAGTGGTTTTACCTGCTTTTTGCCTGAGATGGGGAATCGCTGACTTTTGGACTCGGCTGGTTAGAAATTGTTCCAAAGACACCCCATGCTCAAGTTCACCGGGAAAGGTGTCAGAAAGGAGTTCTGTTGGTAGTTCTTACACTGCCCCGGAAGCCTGCTGAAAGACACCACAAAAGTGGTTCTACCTGCTTTCTGGGATGAGATGGGGAATCGCTGGCTTTTGGACTCGGCTGGTTAGAAATTGTTCCAAAGACACCCCATGCACAACTCCACCGGGAAAGGTGCCAGCAAGGAGTTCTGTTGGTAGTTCTTACACTGCCCAGGAAGCCTGCTGAAAGACACCACAAAAGTGGTTTTACCTGCTTTCTGGGCTGAGATAGGGAATTGCTGACTTTTGGAGTCGGCTGGTGACAAAATTTTCGAAATACACCCCATGCACAACTCCACCGGGGATGGTGTCAGCAAGTTCTGTTGTTTGTTCTTACACGGCCCCGGTAGCCAGCTGAAAGACACCACAAAAGTGGTTCTACCTGCTTTCTGGGCTGAGATGGGGAATTGCTGACTTTTGGAGTCGGCTGGTGACAAAATGTTCCAAACACACCCCATGCACAACTCCCCCGGGGAAGGTGCCAGAAAGGAGTTCTGTTGCTTGTTCTTACACTGCCCCGGTAGCCAGCTGAAAGACACCACAAAAGTGGTTCTAACTGCTTTCTGGGATGAGATGGGGAACCGTTGACTTTTGGAGTCGGCTGGTGACAAAATTTTCGAAACACACCCCATGCACAACTCCCCCGGGGAAGGTGCCAGAAAGGAGTTCTATTGGTAGTTCTTACACTGCCCCGGAAGCCTGCTGAAAGACACCACAAAAGTGGTTCTACCTGCTTTCTGGACTGAGATGAGGAATCGCTGACTTTTGGACTCGGCTGGTTAGAAATTGTTCCAAAGACACCCCATGCTCAAGTCCACCGGGAAAGGTGTCAGAAAGGAGTTCTGTTGGTAGTTCTTACACTGCCCCGGAAGCCTGCTGAAAGACACCACAAAAGTGGTTCTACCTGCTTTCTGGGCTGAGATGGGGAATCGCTGACTTTTGGACTCGGCTGGTGACAAAATGTTCCAAAGACACTCCATGCACAACTCCACCGGGGAAGGTGCCAGAAAGGAGTTCTATTGGTAGTTCTTACACTGCCCCGGAAGCCTGCTGAAAGACACCACAAAAGTGGTTCTACCTGCTTTCTGGGATGAGATGGGGAACCTCTGACTTTGGAGTCGGCTGGTGACAAAATTTTCGAAACACACCCCATGCACAACTCCCCCGGGGAAGGTGCCAGAAAGGAGTTCTCTTGGTAGTTCTTACACTGCCCCGGAAGCCTGCTGAAAGACACCACAAAAGTGGTTCTACCTGCTTTCTGGGCTGAGATGGGGAATTGCTGACTTTTGGAGTCGGCTGGTGACAAAATTTCGAAATACACCCCATGCACAACTCCACCGGGGATGGTGTCAGCAAGTTCTGTTGCTTGTTCTTACACTGCCCCGGTAGCCAGCTGAAAGACACCACAAAAGTGGTTCTACCTGCTTTCTGGACTGAGATGGGGAATTGCTGACTTTTGGAGTCGGCTGGTGACAAAATGTTCCAAACACACCCCATGCACAACTCCACCGGGGAAGGTGCCAGAAAGGAGTTCTGTTGGTAGTTCTTACACTGCCCCGGTAGCCAGCTGAAACACACCACAAAAGTGGTTCTACCTGCTTTTTGGGCTGAGATGTGGAATCGCTGATTTTTGGACTCGGCTGGTTAGAAATGTTCCAAAAACACTCCATGCACAACTCCACCGGGAAAGGTGCCAGAAAGGAGTTCTGTTGCTTGTTCTTACACTGCCCCGGTAGCCAGATGAAAGACACCACAAAAGTGGTTCTACCTGCTTTCTGGGCTGAGATGGGCAATCGCTGACTTTTGGACTCGGCTGGTTAGAAATTGTTCCAAAGACACTCCATGCACAACTCCACCGGGGAAGGTGCCAGCAAGGAGTTCTTTTGGTAGTTCTTACACTGCCCTGGTAGCCAGATCAAAGAAACCACAAAAGTGGTTCTACCTGCTTTCTGGGATGAGATGGGGCAATCGCTGACTTTTGGAGTCGGCTGGTGACAAAATGTTCCAAACACACCCCATGCACAACTCCACCGGGGAAGGTGCCAGAAAGGAGTTCTGTTGCTTGTTCTTACACTGCCCCGGTAGCCAGCTGAAACACACCACAAAAGTGGTTCTACCTGCTTTCTGGGCTGAGATGGGGAATCTCTGACTTTTGGACTCGGCTGGTTAGAAATTGTTCCAAAGACACTCCATGCACAACTCCACCGGGGAAGGTGCCAGAAAGGAGTTCTGTTGGTAGTTCTTACACTGCCCCGGTAGCCAGATGAAAGAAACCACAAAAGTGGTTCTACCTGCTTTCTGGGCTGAGATGGGGAATCGCTGACTTTTGGAGTTGGCTGGTGACAAAATGTTCCAAAGACAACCCATGCACAACTGCACCGGGGAAGGTGCCAGAAAGGAGTTCTGTAGGTAGTTCTTACACTGCCCCGGTAGCCAGATGAAAGACACCACAAAAGTGGTTCTACCTGCTTTCTGGGCTGAGATGGGGAACCACTGACTTTTGGACTCGGCTGGTTAGAAATTGTTCCAAAGACACCTCATGCACAACTCCACCGGGGAAGGTGACAGAAAGGAGTTCTGTTGCTTGTTCTTACACTGCCCCGGTAGCCAGCTGAAAGACACCACAAAAGTTGTTCTACCTCCTTTTTGCATTGAGATGTGAAATCGCTGAGTTTAAAAGTCGGCTGCTGACAAAATGTTCGAAGGCACATCTCATGCACAACTCCACCGGGGAAGGTGCCAGAAAGGAGTTCTGTTGGTAGTTCTTACACTGGCCCGGTAGCCAGATGAAAGAAACCTCATAAGTGGTTCTACCTGCTTTCTGGGCTGAGATGGGCAATCGCTGACTTTTGGACTCGGCTGGTGACAAAATGTTCCAAACACACCCCATGCACAACTCCACCGGGGAAGGTGCCAGAAAGGAGTTCTGTTGCTTGTTCTACCACTGCCCCGGTAGCCAGCTGAAACACACCACAAAAGTGGTTCTACCTGCTTTCTGGGCTGAGATGGGGAATCGCTGACTTTTGGACTCGGCTGGTTAGAAATTGTTCCAAAGACACTCCATGCACAACTCCCCCGGGGAAGGTGCCAGAAAGGAGTTCTGTTGGTAGTTCTTACACTGCCCCGGTAGCCAGATGAAAGAAACCACAAAAGTGGTTCTACCTGCTTTCTGGGCTGAGATGGGGAATCTCTGACTTTTGGACTCGGCTGGTTAGAAATTGTTCCAAAGACACTCCATGCACAACTCCACCGGGGAAGGTGCCAGAAAGGAGTTCTGTTGGTAGTTCTTACACTGCCCCGGTAGCCAGATGAAAGAAACCACAAAAGTGGTTCTACCTGCTTTCTGGGCTGAGATGGGGAATCGCTGACTTTTGGAGTTGGCTGGTGACAAAATGTTCCAAAGACAACCCATGCACAACTGCACCGGGGAAGGTGCCAGAAAGGAGTTCTGTAGGTAGTTCTTACACTGCCCCGGTAGCCAGATGAAAGACACCACAAAAGTGGTTCTACCTGCTTTCTGGGCTGAGATGGGGAACCACTGACTTTTGGACTCGGCTGGTTAGAAATTGTTCCAAAGACACTCCATGCACAACTCCACCGGGGAAGGTGACAGAAAGGAGTTCTGTTGCTTGTTCTTACACTGCCCCGGTAGCCAGCTGAAAGACACCACAAAAGTTGTTCTACCTGCTTTTTGCATTGAGATGTGAAATCGCTGAGTTTAAAAGTCGGCTGCTGACAAAATGTTCGAAGGCACATCTCATGCACAACTCCACCGGGGAAGGTGCCAGAAAGGAGTTCTGTTGGTAGTTCTTACACTGGCCCGGTAGCCAGATGAAAGAAACCTCATAAGTGGTTCTACCTGCTTTCTGGGCTGAGATGGGCAATCGCTGACTTTTGGACTCGGCTGGTGACAAAATGTTCCAAACACACCCCATGCACAACTTCCCCGGGAAAGGTGCCAGAAAGGAGTTCTGTTGCTTGTTCTACCACTGCCCCGGTAGCCAGCTGAAACACACCACAAAAGTGGTTCTACCTGCTTTCTGGGCTGAGATGGGGAATCGCTGACTTTTGGACTCGGCTGGTTAGAAATTGTTCCAAAGACACTCCATGCACAACTCCCCCGGGGAAGGTGCCAGAAAGGAGTTCTGTTGGTAGTTCTTACACTGCCCCGGTAGCCAGATGAAAGAAACCACAAAAGTGGTTCTACCTGCTTTCTGGGCTGAGATGGGGAATCGCTGACTTTTGGACTCGGCTGGTTAGAAATTGTTCCAAAGACACTCCATGCACAACTCCACCAGGGAAGGTGTCAGAAAGGAGTTCTGTTGGTAGTTCTTACACTGCCCCGGTAGCCAGCTGAAAGACACCACAAAAGTGGTTCTACCTGCTTTCTGGGCTGAGATGGGTAACCGCTGACTTTTGGACTCGGCTGGTTAGAAATTGTTCCAAAGACACCCCATGCTCAAGTCCACCGGGAAAGGTGCCAGAAAGGAGTTCTGTTGGTAGTTCTTACACTGCCCCGGTAGCCAGATGAAAGAAACCACAAAAGTGGTTCTACCTGCTTTCTGGGCTGAGATGGGGAATCGCTGACTTTTGGAGTCGGCTGGTGACAAAATTTTCGAAACACACCCCATGCACAACTGCACCGGGGAAGGTGCCAGAAAGGAGTTCTGTTGGTAGTTCTTACACTGCCCCGGTAGCCAGCTGAAACACACCACAAAAGTGGTTCTACCTGCTTTCTGGACTGAGATGGGGAATTGCTGACTTTTGGACTCGGCTGGTGACAAAATGTTCCAAACACACCCCATGCACAACTCCACCGGGGAAGGTGCCAGAAAGGAGTTCTGTTGCTTGTTCTTACACTGCCCCGGTAGCCAGATGAAAGACACCACAAAAGTGGTTTTACCTGCTTTTTGCCTGAGATGGGGAATCGCTGACTTTTGGACTCGGCTGGTTAGAAATTGTTCCAAAGACACCCCATGCTCAAGTTCACCGGGAAAGGTGTCAGAAAGGAGTTCTGTTGGTAGTTCTTACACTGCCCCGGAAGCCTGCTGAAAGACACCACAAAAGTGGTTCTACCTGCTTTCTGGGATGAGATGGGGAATCGCTGGCTTTTGGACTCGGCTGGTTAGAAATTGTTCCAAAGACACCCCATGCACAACTCCACCGGGAAAGGTGCCAGCAAGGAGTTCTGTTGGTAGTTCTTACACTGCCCAGGAAGCCTGCTGAAAGACACCACAAAAGTGGTTTTACCTGCTTTCTGGGCTGAGATAGGGAATTGCTGACTTTTGGAGTCGGCTGGTGACAAAATTTTCGAAATACACCCCATGCACAACTCCACCGGGGATGGTGTCAGCAAGTTCTGTTGTTTGTTCTTACACGGCCCCGGTAGCCAGCTGAAAGACACCACAAAAGTGGTTCTACCTGCTTTCTGGGCTGAGATGGGGAATTGCTGACTTTTGGAGTCGGCTGGTGACAAAATGTTCCAAACACACCCCATGCACAACTCCCCCGGGGAAGGTGCCAGAAAGGAGTTCTGTTGCTTGTTCTTACACTGCCCCGGTAGCCAGCTGAAAGACACCACAAAAGTGGTTCTAACTGCTTTCTGGGATGAGATGGGGAACCGTTGACTTTTGGAGTCGGCTGGTGACAAAATTTTCGAAACACACCCCATGCACAACTCCCCCGGGGAAGGTGCCAGAAAGGAGTTCTATTGGTAGTTCTTACACTGCCCCGGAAGCCTGCTGAAAGACACCACAAAAGTGGTTCTACCTGCTTTCTGGACTGAGATGAGGAATCGCTGACTTTTGGACTCGGCTGGTTAGAAATTGTTCCAAAGACACCCCATGCTCAAGTCCACCGGGAAAGGTGTCAGAAAGGAGTTCTGTTGGTAGTTCTTACACTGCCCCGGAAGCCTGCTGAAAGACACCACAAAAGTGGTTCTACCTGCTTTCTGGGCTGAGATGGGGAATCGCTGACTTTTGGACTCGGCTGGTGACAAAATGTTCCAAAGACACTCCATGCACAACTCCACCGGGGAAGGTGCCAGAAAGGAGTTCTATTGGTAGTTCTTACACTGCCCCGGAAGCCTGCTGAAAGACACCACAAAAGTGGTTCTACCTGCTTTCTGGGATGAGATGGGGAACCTCTGACTTTGGAGTCGGCTGGTGACAAAATTTTCGAAACACACCCCATGCACAACTCCCCCGGGGAAGGTGCCAGAAAGGAGTTCTCTTGGTAGTTCTTACACTGCCCCGGAAGCCTGCTGAAAGACACCACAAAAGTGGTTCTACCTGCTTTCTGGGCTGAGATGGGGAATTGCTGACTTTTGGAGTCGGCTGGTGACAAAATTTCGAAATACACCCCATGCACAACTCCACCGGGGATGGTGTCAGCAAGTTCTGTTGCTTGTTCTTACACTGCCCCGGTAGCCAGCTGAAAGACACCACAAAAGTGGTTCTACCTGCTTTCTGGACTGAGAGGTGGAATTGTTGACTTTTGGAGTCGGCTGGTGACAAAATGTTCCAAACACACCCCATGCACAACTCCACCGGGGAAGGTGCCAGAAAGGAGTTCTGTTGGTAGTTCTTACACTGCCCCGGTAGCCAGCTGAAACACACCACAAAAGTGGTTCTACCTGCTTTTTGGGCTGAGATGTGGAATCGCTGATTTTTGGACTCGGCTGGTTAGAAATGTTCCAAAAACACTCCATGCACAACTCCACCGGGAAAGGTGCCAGAAAGGAGTTCTGTTGCTTGTTCTTACACTGCCCCGGTAGCCAGATGAAAGACACCACAAAAGTGGTTCTACCTGCTTTCTGGGCTGAGATGGGCAATCGCTGACTTTTGGACTCGGCTGGTTAGAAATTGTTCCAAAGACACTCCATGCACAACTCCACCGGGGAAGGTGCCAGCAAGGAGTTCTTTTGGTAGTTCTTACACTGCCCTGGTAGCCAGATCAAAGAAACCACAAAAGTGGTTCTACCTGCTTTCTGGGATGAGATGGGGCAATCGCTGACTTTTGGAGTCGGCTGGTGACAAAATGTTCCAAACACACCCCATGCACAACTCCACCGGGGAAGGTGCCAGAAAGGAGTTCTGTTGCTTGTTCTTACACTGCCCCGGTAGCCAGCTGAAACACACCACAAAAGTGGTTCTACCTGCTTTCTGGGCTGAGATGGGGAATCTCTGACTTTTGGACTCGGCTGGTTAGAAATTGTTCCAAAGACACTCCATGCACAACTCCACCGGGGAAGGTGCCAGAAAGGAGTTCTGTTGGTAGTTCTTACACTGCCCCGGTAGCCAGATGAAAGAAACCACAAAAGTGGTTCTACCTGCTTTCTGGGCTGAGATGGGGAATCGCTGACTTTTGGAGTTGGCTGGTGACAAAATGTTCCAAAGACAACCCATGCACAACTGCACCGGGGAAGGTGCCAGAAAGGAGTTCTGTAGGTAGTTCTTACACTGCCCCGGTAGCCAGATGAAAGACACCACAAAAGTGGTTCTACCTGCTTTCTGGGCTGAGATGGGGAACCACTGACTTTTGGACTCGGCTGGTTAGAAATTGTTCCAAAGACACCTCATGCACAACTCCACCGGGGAAGGTGACAGAAAGGAGTTCTGTTGCTTGTTCTTACACTGCCCCGGTAGCCAGCTGAAAGACACCACAAAAGTTGTTCTACCTCCTTTTTGCATTGAGATGTGAAATCGCTGAGTTTAAAAGTCGGCTGCTGACAAAATGTTCGAAGGCACATCTCATGCACAACTCCACCGGGGAAGGTGCCAGAAAGGAGTTCTGTTGGTAGTTCTTACACTGGCCCGGTAGCCAGATGAAAGAAACCTCATAAGTGGTTCTACCTGCTTTCTGGGCTGAGATGGGCAATCGCTGACTTTTGGACTCGGCTGGTGACAAAATGTTCCAAACACACCCCATGCACAACTCCACCGGGGAAGGTGCCAGAAAGGAGTTCTGTTGCTTGTTCTTCCACTGCCCCGGTAGCCAGCTGAAACACACCACAAAAGTGGTTCTACCTGCTTTCTGGGCTGAGATGGGGAATCGCTGACTTTTGGACTCGGCTGGTTAGAAATTGTTCCAAAGACACTCCATGCACAACTCCCCCGGGGAAGGTGCCAGAAAGGAGTTCTGTTGGTAGTTCTTACACTGCCCCGGTAGCCAGATGAAAGAAACCACAAAAGTGGTTCTACCTGCTTTCTGGGCTGAGATGGGGAATCGCTGACTTTTGGACTCGGCTGGTTAGAAATTGTTCCAAAGACACTCCATGCACAACTCCACCAGGGAAGGTGTCAGAAAGGAGTTCTGTTGGTAGTTCTTACACTGCCCCGGTAGCCAGCTGAAAGACACCACAAAAGTGGTTCTACCTGCTTTCTGGGCTGAGATGGGTAACCGCTGACTTTTGGACTCGGCTGGTTAGAAATTGTTCCAAAGACACCCCATGCTCAAGTCCACCGGGAAAGGTGCCAGAAAGGAGTTCTGTTGGTAGTTCTTACACTGCCCCGGTAGCCAGATGAAAGAAACCACAAAAGTGGTTCTACCTGCTTTCTGGGCTGAGATGGGGAATCGCTGACTTTTGGAGTCGGCTGGTGACAAAATTTTCGAAACACACCCCATGCACAACTGCACCGGGGAAGGTGCCAGAAAGGAGTTCTGTTGGTAGTTCTTACACTGCCCCGGTAGCCAGCTGAAAGACACCACAAAAGTGGTTCTACCTGCTTTCTGGACTGAGATGGGGAATTGCTGACTTTTGGACTCGGCTGGTGACAAAATGTTCCAAACACACCCCATGCACAACTCCACCGGGGAAGGTGCCAGAAAGGAGTTCTGTTGCTTGTTCTTACACTGCACCGGTAGCCAGATGAAAGAAACCACAAAAGTGGTTCTACCTGCTTTCTGGACTGAGATGGGGAATCGCTGACTTTTGGACTCGGCTGGTTAGAAATTGTTCCAAAGACACCCCATGCTCAAGTCCACCGGGAAAGGTGTCAGAAAGGAGTTCTGTTGGTAGTTCTTACACGGCCCCGGTAGCCAGCTGAAAGACACCACAAAAGTGGTTCTACCTGCTTTCTGGGCTGAGATGGGGAATCGCTGACTTTTGGAGTCGGCTGCTGACAAAATGTTCCAAACACACCCCATGCACAACTCCCCCGGGGAAGGTGCCAGAAAGGAGTTCTGTTGGTAGTTCTTACACTGCCCCGGTAGCCAGCTGAAAGACACCACAAAAGTGGTTCTACCTGCTTTCTGGACTGAGATAGGGAATTGCTGACTTTTCGACTCGGCTGGTGACAAAATGTTCCAAAAACACTCCATGCACAACTCCCCCGGGGAAGGTGCCAGAAAGGAGTTCTGTTGCTTGTTCTTACACTGCCCCGGTAGCCTGCTGAAAGACACCACAAAAGTGGTTCTACCTGCTTTCTGGGCTGAGATGGGGAATCGCTGACTTTTGGACTCGGCTGGTTAGAAATTGTTCCAAAGACACTCCATGCACAACTCCACCGGGGAAGGTGCCAGAAAGGAGTTCTATTGGTAGTTCTTACACTGCCCCGGAAGCCTGCTGAAAGACACCACAAAAGTGGTTCTACCTGCTTTCTGGGATGAGATGGGGAACCTCTGACTTTGGAGTCGGCTGGTGACAAAATGTTGCAAACACACCCCATGCACAACTCCCCCGGGGAAGTTGCCAGCAAGGAGTTCTCTTGGTAGTTCTTACACTGCCCCGGTAGCCAGATGAAAGAAACCACAAAAGTGGTTCTACCTGCTTTCTGGGATGAGATGGGGAACCGCTGACTTTTGGAGTCGGCTGGTGACAAAATTTTTGAAACACACCCCATGCACAACTCCCCCGGGGAAGGTGCCAGAAAGGAGTTCTGTTGCTTGTTCTTACACTGCCCCGGTAGCCAGATGAAAGACACCACAAAAGTGGTTTTACCTGCTTTTTGCCTGAGATGGGGAATCGCTGACTTTTGGACTCGGCTGGTTAGAAATTGTTCCAAAGACACCCCATGCTCAAGTTCACCGGGAAAGGTGTCAGAAAGGAGTTCTGTTGGTAGTTCTTACACTGCCCCGGAAGCCTGCTGAAAGACACCACAAAAGTGGTTCTACCTGCTTTCTGGGCTGAGATGGGGAATCGCTGACTTTTGGAGTCGGCTGGTGACAAAATGTTGCAAACACACCCCATGCACAATTCCCCCGGGGAAGGTGCCAGAAAGGAGTTCTGTTAGTAGTTCTTACACTGCCCCGGTAGCCAGCTGAAAGACACCACAAAAGTGGTTCTACCTGCTTTCTGGGCTGAGATGGGTAACCGCTGACTTTTGGACTCGGCTGGTTAGAAATTGTTCCAAAGACACTCCATGCACAACTCCACCGGGGAAGGTGCCAGCTAGGAGTTCTCTTGGTAGTTCTTACACTGCCCCGAAAGCCTGCTGAAAGACACCACAAAAGTGGTTCTAACTGCTTTCTGGGATGAGATGGGGAACCGTTGACTTTTGGAGTCGGCTGGTGACAAAATTTTCGAAACACACCCCATGCACAACTGCACCGGGGAAGGTGCCAGAAAGGAGTTCTGTTGGTAGTTCTTACACTGCCCCGGTAGCCAGCTGAAAGACACCACAAAAGTGGTTCTACCTGCTTTCTGGACTGAGATGGGGAATTGCTGACTTTTGGACTCGGCTGGTGACAAAATGTTCCAAACACACCCCATGCACAACTCCACCGGGGAAGGTGCCAGAAAGGAGTTCTGTTGCTTGTTCTTACACTGCCCCGGTAGCCAGATGAAAGAAACCACAAAAGTGGTTCTACCTGCTTTCTGGACTGAGATGGGGAATCGCTGACTTTTGGACTCGGCTGGTTAGAAATTGTTCCAAAGACACCCCATGCTCAAGTCCACCGGGAAAGGTGTCAGAAAGGAGTTCTGTTGGTAGTTCTTACACGGCCCCGGTAGCCAGCTGAAAGACACCACAAAAGTGGTTCTACCTGCTTTCTGGGCTGAGATGGGGAATCGCTGACTTTTGGAGTCGGCTGCTGACAAAATGTTCCAAACACACCCCATGCACAACTCCCCCGGGGAAGGTGCCAGAAAGGAGTTCTGTTGGTAGTTCTTACACTGCCCCGGTAGCCAGCTGAAAGACACCACAAAAGTGGTTCTACCTGCTTTCTGGACTGAGATGGGGAATTGCTGACTTTTGGACTCGGCTGGTGACAAAATGTTCCAAACACACCCCATGCACAACTCCACCGGGGAAGGTGCCAGAAAGGAGTTCTGTTGCTTGTTCTTACACTGCCCCGGTAGCCAGATGAAAGAAACCACAAAAGTGGTTCTACCTGCTTTCTGGACTGAGATGGGGAATCGCTGACTTTTGGACTCGGCTGGTTAGAAATTGTTCCAAAGACACCCCATGCTCAAGTCCACCGGGAAAGGTGTCGTAAAGGAGTTCTGTTGGTAGTTCTTACACGGCCCCGGTAGCCAGCTGAAAGACACCACAAAAGTGGTTCTACCTGCTTTCTGGGCTGAGATGGGGAATCGCTGACTTTTGGAGTCGGCTGCTGACAAAATGTTCCAAACACACCCCATGCACAACTCCCCCGGGGAAGGTGCCAGAAAGGAGTTCTGTTGGTAGTTCTTACACTGCCCCGGTAGCCAGCTGAAAGACACCACAAAAGTGGTTCTACCTGCTTTCTGGACTGAGATAGGGAATTGCTGACTTTTCGACTCGGCTGGTGACAAAATGTTCCAAAAACACTCCATGCACAACTCCCCCGGGGAAGGTGCCAGAAAGGAGTTCTGTTGCTTGTTCTTACACTGCCCCGGTAGCCAGATGAAAGACACCACAAAAGTGGTTCTACCTGCTTTCTGGGCTGAGATGGGGAATCGCTGACTTTTGGACTCGGCTGGTTAGAAATTGTTCCAAAGACACTCCATGCACAACTCCACCGGGGAAGGTGCCAGCTAGGAGTTCTCTTGGTAGTTCTTACACTGCCCCGAAAGCCTGCTGAAAGACACCACAAAAGTGGTTCTAACTGCTTTCTGGGATGAGATGGGGAACCGTTGACTTTTGGAGTCGGCTGGTGACAAAATTTTCGAAACACACCCCATGCACAACTGCACCGGGGAAGGTGCCAGAAAGGAGTTCTGTTGGTAGTTCTTACACTGCCCCGGTAGCCAGCTGAAACACACCACAAAAGTGGTTCTACCTGCTTTCTGGACTGAGATGGGGAATTGCTGACTTTTGGACTCGGCTGGTGACAAAATGTTCCAAACACACCCCATGCACAACTCCACCGGGGAAGGTGCCAGAAAGGAGTTCTGTTGCTTGTTCTTACACTGCCCCGGTAGCCAGATGAAAGACACCACAAAAGTGGTTTTACCTGCTTTTTGCCTGAGATGGGGAATCGCTGACTTTTGGACTCGGCTGGTTAGAAATTGTTCCAAAGACACCCCATGCTCAAGTTCACCGGGAAAGGTGTCAGAAAGGAGTTCTGTTGGTAGTTCTTACACTGCCCCGGAAGCCTGCTGAAAGACACCACAAAAGTGGTTCTACCTGCTTTCTGGGATGAGATGGGGAATCGCTGGCTTTTGGACTCGGCTGGTTAGAAATTGTTCCAAAGACACCCCATGCACAACTCCACCGGGAAAGGTGCCAGCAAGGAGTTCTGTTGGTAGTTCTTACACTGCCCAGGAAGCCTGCTGAAAGACACCACAAAAGTGGTTTTACCTGCTTTCTGGGCTGAGATAGGGAATTGCTGACTTTTGGAGTCGGCTGGTGACAAAATTTTCGAAATACACCCCATGCACAACTCCACCGGGGATGGTGTCAGCAAGTTCTGTTGTTTGTTCTTACACGGCCCCGGTAGCCAGCTGAAAGACACCACAAAAGTGGTTCTACCTGCTTTCTGGGCTGAGATGGGGAATTGCTGACTTTTGGAGTCGGCTGGTGACAAAATGTTCCAAACACACCCCATGCACAACTCCCCCGGGGAAGGTGCCAGAAAGGAGTTCTGTTGCTTGTTCTTACACTGCCCCGGTAGCCAGCTGAAAGACACCACAAAAGTGGTTCTAACTGCTTTCTGGGATGAGATGGGGAACCGTTGACTTTTGGAGTCGGCTGGTGACAAAATTTTCGAAACACACCCCATGCACAACTCCCCCGGGGAAGGTGCCAGAAAGGAGTTCTATTGGTAGTTCTTACACTGCCCCGGAAGCCTGCTGAAAGACACCACAAAAGTGGTTCTACCTGCTTTCTGGACTGAGATGAGGAATCGCTGACTTTTGGACTCGGCTGGTTAGAAATTGTTCCAAAGACACCCCATGCTCAAGTCCACCGGGAAAGGTGTCAGAAAGGAGTTCTGTTGGTAGTTCTTACACTGCCCCGGAAGCCTGCTGAAAGACACCACAAAAGTGGTTCTACCTGCTTTCTGGGCTGAGATGGGGAATCGCTGACTTTTGGACTCGGCTGGTGACAAAATGTTCCAAAGACACTCCATGCACAACTCCACCGGGGAAGGTGCCAGAAAGGAGTTCTATTGGTAGTTCTTACACTGCCCCGGAAGCCTGCTGAAAGACACCACAAAAGTGGTTCTACCTGCTTTCTGGGATGAGATGGGGAACCTCTGACTTTGGAGTCGGCTGGTGACAAAATTTTCGAAACACACCCCATGCACAACTCCCCCGGGGAAGGTGCCAGAAAGGAGTTCTCTTGGTAGTTCTTACACTGCCCCGGAAGCCTGCTGAAAGACACCACAAAAGTGGTTCTACCTGCTTTCTGGGCTGAGATGGGGAATTGCTGACTTTTGGAGTCGGCTGGTGACAAAATTTCGAAATACACCCCATGCACAACTCCACCGGGGATGGTGTCAGCAAGTTCTGTTGCTTGTTCTTACACTGCCCCGGTAGCCAGCTGAAAGACACCACAAAAGTGGTTCTACCTGCTTTCTGGACTGAGATGGGGAATTGCTGACTTTTGGAGTCGGCTGGTGACAAAATGTTCCAAACACACCCCATGCACAACTCCACCGGGGAAGGTGCCAGAAAGGAGTTCTGTTGGTAGTTCTTACACTGCCCCGGTAGCCAGCTGAAACACACCACAAAAGTGGTTCTACCTGCTTTTTGGGCTGAGATGTGGAATCGCTGATTTTTGGACTCGGCTGGTTAGAAATGTTCCAAAAACACTCCATGCACAACTCCACCGGGAAAGGTGCCAGAAAGGAGTTCTGTTGCTTGTTCTTACACTGCCCCGGTAGCCAGATGAAAGACACCACAAAAGTGGTTCTACCTGCTTTCTGGGCTGAGATGGGCAATCGCTGACTTTTGGACTCGGCTGGTTAGAAATTGTTCCAAAGACACTCCATGCACAACTCCACCGGGGAAGGTGCCAGCAAGGAGTTCTTTTGGTAGTTCTTACACTGCCCTGGTAGCCAGATCAAAGAAACCACAAAAGTGGTTCTACCTGCTTTCTGGGATGAGATGGGGCAATCGCTGACTTTTGGAGTCGGCTGGTGACAAAATGTTCCAAACACACCCCATGCACAACTCCACCGGGGAAGGTGCCAGAAAGGAGTTCTGTTGCTTGTTCTTACACTGCCCCGGTAGCCAGCTGAAACACACCACAAAAGTGGTTCTACCTGCTTTCTGGGCTGAGATGGGGAATCTCTGACTTTTGGACTCGGCTGGTTAGAAATTGTTCCAAAGACACTCCATGCACAACTCCACCGGGGAAGGTGCCAGAAAGGAGTTCTGTTGGTAGTTCTTACACTGCCCCGGTAGCCAGATGAAAGAAACCACAAAAGTGGTTCTACCTGCTTTCTGGGCTGAGATGGGGAATCGCTGACTTTTGGAGTTGGCTGGTGACAAAATGTTCCAAAGACAACCCATGCACAACTGCACCGGGGAAGGTGCCAGAAAGGAGTTCTGTAGGTAGTTCTTACACTGCCCCGGTAGCCAGATGAAAGACACCACAAAAGTGGTTCTACCTGCTTTCTGGGCTGAGATGGGGAACCACTGACTTTTGGACTCGGCTGGTTAGAAATTGTTCCAAAGACACCTCATGCACAACTCCACCGGGGAAGGTGACAGAAAGGAGTTCTGTTGCTTGTTCTTACACTGCCCCGGTAGCCAGCTGAAAGACACCACAAAAGTTGTTCTACCTCCTTTTTGCATTGAGATGTGAAATCGCTGAGTTTAAAAGTCGGCTGCTGACAAAATGTTCGAAGGCACATCTCATGCACAACTCCACCGGGGAAGGTGCCAGAAAGGAGTTCTGTTGGTAGTTCTTACACTGGCCCGGTAGCCAGATGAAAGAAACCTCATAAGTGGTTCTACCTGCTTTCTGGGCTGAGATGGGCAATCGCTGACTTTTGGACTCGGCTGGTGACAAAATGTTCCAAACACACCCCATGCACAACTCCACCGGGGAAGGTGCCAGAAAGGAGTTCTGTTGCTTGTTCTTCCACTGCCCCGGTAGCCAGCTGAAACACACCACAAAAGTGGTTCTACCTGCTTTCTGGGCTGAGATGGGGAATCGCTGACTTTTGGACTCGGCTGGTTAGAAATTGTTCCAAAGACACTCCATGCACAACTCCCCCGGGGAAGGTGCCAGAAAGGAGTTCTGTTGGTAGTTCTTACACTGCCCCGGTAGCCAGATGAAAGAAACCACAAAAGTGGTTCTACCTGCTTTCTGGGCTGAGATGGGGAATCTCTGACTTTTGGACTCGGCTGGTTAGAAATTGTTCCAAAGACACTCCATGCACAACTCCACCGGGGAAGGTGCCAGAAAGGAGTTCTGTTGGTAGTTCTTACACTGCCCCGGTAGCCAGATGAAAGAAACCACAAAAGTGGTTCTACCTGCTTTCTGGGCTGAGATGGGGAATCGCTGACTTTTGGAGTTGGCTGGTGACAAAATGTTCCAAAGACAACCCATGCACAACTGCACCGGGGAAGGTGCCAGAAAGGAGTTCTGTAGGTAGTTCTTACACTGCCCCGGTAGCCAGATGAAAGACACCACAAAAGTGGTTCTACCTGCTTTCTGGGCTGAGATGGGGAACCACTGACTTTTGGACTCGGCTGGTTAGAAATTGTTCCAAAGACACTCCATGCACAACTCCACCGGGGAAGGTGACAGAAAGGAGTTCTGTTGCTTGTTCTTACACTGCCCCGGTAGCCAGCTGAAAGACACCACAAAAGTTGTTCTACCTGCTTTTTGCATTGAGATGTGAAATCGCTGAGTTTAAAAGTCGGCTGCTGACAAAATGTTCGAAGGCACATCTCATGCACAACTCCACCGGGGAAGGTGCCAGAAAGGAGTTCTGTTGGTAGTTCTTACACTGGCCCGGTAGCCAGATGAAAGAAACCTCATAAGTGGTTCTACCTGCTTTCTGGGCTGAGATGGGCAATCGCTGACTTTTGGACTCGGCTGGTGACAAAATGTTCCAAACACACCCCATGCACAACTTCCCCGGGAAAGGTGCCAGAAAGGAGTTCTGTTGCTTGTTCTTCCACTGCCCCGGTAGCCAGCTGAAACACACCACAAAAGTGGTTCTACCTGCTTTCTGGGCTGAGATGGGGAATCGCTGACTTTTGGACTCGGCTGGTTAGAAATTGTTCCAAAGACACTCCATGCACAACTCCCCCGGGGAAGGTGCCAGAAAGGAGTTCTGTTGGTAGTTCTTACACTGCCCCGGTAGCCAGATGAAAGAAACCACAAAAGTGGTTCTACCTGCTTTCTGGGCTGAGATGGGGAATCGCTGACTTTTGGACTCGGCTGGTTAGAAATTGTTCCAAAGACACTCCATGCACAACTCCACCAGGGAAGGTGTCAGAAAGGAGTTCTGTTGGTAGTTCTTACACTGCCCCGGTAGCCAGCTGAAAGACACCACAAAAGTGGTTCTACCTGCTTTCTGGGCTGAGATGGGTAACCGCTGACTTTTGGACTCGGCTGGTTAGAAATTGTTCCAAAGACACCCCATGCTCAAGTCCACCGGGAAAGGTGCCAGAAAGGAGTTCTGTTGGTAGTTCTTACACTGCCCCGGTAGCCAGATGAAAGAAACCACAAAAGTGGTTCTACCTGCTTTCTGGGCTGAGATGGGGAATCGCTGACTTTTGGAGTCGGCTGGTGACAAAATTTTCGAAACACACCCCATGCACAACTGCACCGGGGAAGGTGCCAGAAAGGAGTTCTGTTGGTAGTTCTTACACTGCCCCGGTAGCCAGCTGAAACACACCACAAAAGTGGTTCTACCTGCTTTCTGGACTGAGATGGGGAATTGCTGACTTTTGGACTCGGCTGGTGACAAAATGTTCCAAACACACCCCATGCACAACTCCACCGGGGAAGGTGCCAGAAAGGAGTTCTGTTGCTTGTTCTTACACTGCCCCGGTAGCCAGATGAAAGACACCACAAAAGTGGTTTTACCTGCTTTTTGCCTGAGATGGGGAATCGCTGACTTTTGGACTCGGCTGGTTAGAAATTGTTCCAAAGACACCCCATGCTCAAGTTCACCGGGAAAGGTGTCAGAAAGGAGTTCTGTTGGTAGTTCTTACACTGCCCCGGAAGCCTGCTGAAAGACACCACAAAAGTGGTTCTACCTGCTTTCTGGGATGAGATGGGGAATCGCTGGCTTTTGGACTCGGCTGGTTAGAAATTGTTCCAAAGACACCCCATGCACAACTCCACCGGGAAAGGTGCCAGCAAGGAGTTCTGTTGGTAGTTCTTACACTGCCCAGGAAGCCTGCTGAAAGACACCACAAAAGTGGTTTTACCTGCTTTCTGGGCTGAGATAGGGAATTGCTGACTTTTGGAGTCGGCTGGTGACAAAATTTTCGAAATACACCCCATGCACAACTCCACCGGGGATGGTGTCAGCAAGTTCTGTTGTTTGTTCTTACACGGCCCCGGTAGCCAGCTGAAAGACACCACAAAAGTGGTTCTACCTGCTTTCTGGGCTGAGATGGGGAATTGCTGACTTTTGGAGTCGGCTGGTGACAAAATGTTCCAAACACACCCCATGCACAACTCCCCCGGGGAAGGTGCCAGAAAGGAGTTCTGTTGCTTGTTCTTACACTGCCCCGGTAGCCAGCTGAAAGACACCACAAAAGTGGTTCTAACTGCTTTCTGGGATGAGATGGGGAACCGTTGACTTTTGGACTCGGCTGGTGACAAAATTTTCGAAACACACCCCATGCACAACTCCCCCGGGGAAGGTGCCAGAAAGGAGTTCTATTGGTAGTTCTTACACTGCCCCGGAAGCCTGCTGAAAGACACCACAAAAGTGGTTCTACCTGCTTTCTGGACTGAGATGAGGAATCGCTGACTTTTGGACTCGGCTGGTTAGAAATTGTTCCAAAGACACCCCATGCTCAAGTCCACCGGGAAAGGTGTCAGAAAGGAGTTCTGTTGGTAGTTCTTACACTGCCCCGGAAGCCTGCTGAAAGACACCACAAAAGTGGTTCTACCTGCTTTCTGGGCTGAGATGGGGAATCGCTGACTTTTGGACTCGGCTGGTGACAAAATGTTCCAAAGACACTCCATGCACAACTCCACCGGGGAAGGTGCCAGAAAGGAGTTCTATTGGTAGTTCTTACACTGCCCCGGAAGCCTGCTGAAAGACACCACAAAAGTGGTTCTACCTGCTTTCTGGGATGAGATGGGGAACCTCTGACTTTGGAGTCGGCTGGTGACAAAATTTTCGAAACACACCCCATGCACAACTCCCCCGGGGAAGGTGCCAGAAAGGAGTTCTCTTGGTAGTTCTTACACTGCCCCGGAAGCCTGCTGAAAGACACCACAAAAGTGGTTCTACCTGCTTTCTGGGCTGAGATGGGGAATTGCTGACTTTTGGAGTCGGCTGGTGACAAAATTTCGAAATACACCCCATGCACAACTCCACCGGGGATGGTGTCAGCAAGTTCTGTTGCTTGTTCTTACACTGCCCCGGTAGCCAGCTGAAAGACACCACAAAAGTGGTTCTACCTGCTTTCTGGACTGAGATGGGGAATTGCTGACTTTTGGAGTCGGCTGGTGACAAAATGTTCCAAACACACCCCATGCACAACTCCACCGGGGAAGGTGCCAGAAAGGAGTTCTGTTGGTAGTTCTTACACTGCCCCGGTAGCCAGCTGAAACACACCACAAAAGTGGTTCTACCTGCTTTTTGGGCTGAGATGTGGAATCGCTGATTTTTGGACTCGGCTGGTTAGAAATGTTCCAAAAACACTCCATGCACAACTCCACCGGGAAAGGTGCCAGAAAGGAGTTCTGTTGCTTGTTCTTACACTGCCCCGGTAGCCAGATGAAAGACACCACAAAAGTGGTTCTACCTGCTTTCTGGGCTGAGATGGGCAATCGCTGACTTTTGGACTCGGCTGGTTAGAAATTGTTCCAAAGACACTCCATGCACAACTCCACCGGGGAAGGTGCCAGCAAGGAGTTCTTTTGGTAGTTCTTACACTGCCCTGGTAGCCAGATCAAAGAAACCACAAAAGTGGTTCTACCTGCTTTCTGGGATGAGATGGGGCAATCGCTGACTTTTGGAGTCGGCTGGTGACAAAATGTTCCAAACACACCCCATGCACAACTCCACCGGGGAAGGTGCCAGAAAGGAGTTCTGTTGCTTGTTCTTACACTGCC